>NC_035173.2:9505064-10705064 GCF_001659605.2 Manihot esculenta
TGACTCTGCCACTGACGGGTCACACTTGGGTCCACTGACCCATAGGGGACACTCTAACCCAGAGACCATCAACCCCAACCTCTTGATGGCTCTCGGAGCAATGAAAGAATGCGATGCACCAGGGTCCATTAAGGCATAAACATCAGAACAACCAATGATGAGATTACCTGACACTACTGTGTTTGATGCATTTGCCTCCTGCTGTGTCATGGTGAAGATCCGTGCTGGAGCTGATGGATCTTCACCCCTGAAACCCGCTGAAGAAGAGGCTGCCCCTCTCCCTCGGCCTCTGCCACTAGCTTAAGTCGCAGCTAGAGCTGCTGGCTGAGCCACACTACCCGAAGCTGTCTGCTGGGACTGTGCCACAAAAGCTGCTTTAGGACACTCCCGTGACATGTGCCCCTCCTGCCCACATCTGTAGCAGGGTGTCGTCCCAAACCGACATACTCCTTTGTGCGGCTTCCCACACTTCATACATACTGCATTATCTGCACCTGAGCTCAAGCCACTTCCTAATCCCAGACCGAACTTGATCTTGCTCCAGAACTTGTTCTTCTTTGACTTTTTGGTGATATTGCTACACCTCTTACTAGCTGAACTCAGAGAAGAAAGGTCTAATCTTCCCCCACCTGGGGTCTTGGAACCAGAAGGCTGTGCCACTGACTGCTTGACTTTCCCTTCGATGATTGCACTAGCCTCCATTCTCCGGGCCATATCCACTATGGCATGGAAACTCTCCCTCTCTACTTACTGGATCAAGGAGGAATACCTGGAATGGAGCCTCATGATATACCTCCTTGAATTCTTCTGATCTGTGTCCAGATTCTGCCCAGCAAATGGCAACAGCTCCAAGAATCTGTCTGTATACTCATCCACACTCATCTCATCCGTCTGCCTCAACTGCTCAAATTCAATCATCTTCAACTCTCTTGAACTGTTAGGGAAAGCCCATCCTGCGAACTCATTTGCAAACTCCTCCCATGATAGGCTGTCCAACCTCGGGTTCACATAGTTCTTAAACCACTCACAGGCCTTCTTGCATTTCAGTGTGAACCCAGCCATCTGAATGGCTCTACTGTCATTAGCTCCTATCTCATCTATTATCATCTTGACCCTCTCAAGGTACACAAACGGGTCATCACATGTTTCATATTGGGGAGCACCCAGCTTCATGTAATTGGTCATCTTGACCTTGCTCCCTCCAGATGAGCTAGGCTTAGGCATTTGGGTTACTGGGACAGTAGGTTCTGCTGGTGGTGGAGGAGGTGCAGAATCCCCCGGGGTAGGGTTTGCTGTACTGGGATAGAATGATGGGGGTGGGTACATAGGGTACTGTGGGTATGGTGGGTAGAAAGGTGGGTATGGCATGTGAGAGTGATAAGGGTGATAGCTGGGGTAATCCGATGTATCTCCCACCAAATACCTGGGATTTTGAGAAAAGGGTGGGTACTGGGGTGGCTGAACAAATTCTGAGGCCTGAGTGCCTCCTTGGGACTCTCCCAGGCCCTCTTCCGACATACTCACTCCAAGACTGCCATCCCTCCTCTGATCTACATCCATATCATCCCCCACATCCTTTGAAATTCCTCCCTGAACTGTTCCCCTCACTGATCTGCTTCTACGCAGATCCAAAGACCTTCTAGGGTCTCTTACTGCTCTTTCTCTGCTGGACCTACTTGACATTGCCCTAGGCAATGCAGGAGGACGGGCATCCGTGCCCTCGTCCTGGGGTGGCACTCCAGTCAATCGTGCAGATCGACGAGTTCCTCTCATCTTGCTTACTGAAAACAACACCCAACACATAAACATTAGTATCAAATGGTTCATGTGCAAACACATGAACCCACATCATATACATCATATACATAGCATATCATTAAT
Source organism: Manihot esculenta (assembly GCF_001659605.2). Classification (NCBI taxonomy): domain Eukaryota; kingdom Viridiplantae; phylum Streptophyta; class Magnoliopsida; order Malpighiales; family Euphorbiaceae; genus Manihot; species Manihot esculenta. The sequence goes on from NC_035173.2 coordinate 9,506,946, forward strand.
GCACATGCATATAAACATGGCATTTCACATCATCATTCAAGACAGAACTCTACATCCTATCCTAGTGGACATGATTTTCCTATTGTGCTTGACCTTCTAGAACATCTATGAGCCCGACACTCTAGGTCCGACCATATGAACCTAGGGCTCTGATACCAATTTATAACGATCCGGAATCCGGACCGCTACCGGCGCTAGGATCCAGATCGGCATAAGGCCGCCGGGACCCGTAGCAAGCCTAACATACAACCTGTACACTTGTTTAATCCCATACATGATCAACACATACATAAAAATTTTGAACTTTTCTTTTCATTCATTCACCAAACTCGACCTGTGCATGCACTATTCATAAACATAATCATAAACATTAACCCCTCCTTGGAGTCCTCATCAATACTCCAATGGGGTGACATAACATGTATTAAGTTTGGCTTACATAAGCATCATTAAATCATGTACTCAAAGGGATTAACAACATACTAGGGTCAAGCACAATTCTATCCTCAATAACATCATTACATTACATAACTGATTAATACTATTCATTACATTACTGTACTAAACATTATGTTTCAACATTTATCATGTCCACCACTAGCTATTACATAACCAAGACTTTACTCTAGCTGACCTCCTGGTCTATCCCGTACCTGCAAACCTAGGGGTCAAGGGAGAGGGGTGAGCTAAAAAGCCCAGTGAGTAGAATAATAAAACATTATATTAAAAGTTCATGTTTTCATGAAATGCATCACATCACAACAAATCACATCAAGGACGAATCTGTCACCAATAGCCCTCTACATTTTCATTAGTGCCAGAACGTAGAATGGGTCCTGGTCTTTCTCTTACATAACATAACATAACATTCCAAGATGCCAGGGACGTAGAATGGGTCTTCCTGAACTTTCTCTTACATAGTGCCAGAGACGTAGAATGGGTCTTCCTGGACTTTCATACCGTATCATCATCATATCATGCCATAACATACGAGGGCTAATGGATCACTCAACATTCATCCACATCAACAACATAATATGCAATGCAACATATTCATGAATACTAATGCAAACACCCTAGCATATCACACGGTATCCATGATGCGTGAATCATGCTGAAATATTCATTATTTACTTTAAAACATAAAGAGTTATTCCACTCACCTCTGGCTAGCTCTGACCAGACACTGGAGCAGCTGACTCACTGCTGGGGTCCTCGGTTCCTCGGGTCCAAACCTACACAGGTGGACTCAAATGAGGGACCAAACATACAAGAACATGACTCTAAAATACTCCCCAAAATCCCCCTAAAACACCTCAAAATAATCACAGAAAACATGCAAAGGAGGGCTGCACAGGGCACTTTTGGCGGCAGGTTCGGCGGCTGAAAGGCCCTCCAGAGCCGAAAGTCATGCACCTTCGGCGGCACTTTCGGCGGCCGAAGGTTCCCTCCAGAGACGAAACTCATGCATGTTCGGCGGCACCTTCGGCGGCTGAATCTCCCCTCCAGAGCCGAAAGTCCACTTTCAGGGGCAGGGTTCGGCAGCCAAAGGCTGGCTTCCACAGGCAGGTTCGGCGGCCGAAAGAGCCTTCGGCTGCCGAACCTCAGTTCTTCCCAAGGGCAGAACTCAGCCTCTTACAAGCGTAAAAACCTCCCAATCCATTCACACATGCATTTACTTATTCTACAACAAGCAAACTCAAGCCAACAAGCATATAGGGGTCTCAAACTATCCTAAACCCCAAATACAACACATCAAACATGCATAAACAACCCACATTGTCCATAAACACAATATAAACCAAAAAACTCAACATAAACCTAATAATGCATTTCTACCCCATAGATCTTCCTAAAACTTGTTTAAAACATACAAGGAAGGTCGGATCTAAGCTTACCTCTTGAAGATCGAGAGGAAAGACGATCCTAGCTTGGAGATGGGGAGAAATCAACTCTTTGGTCTCCAAGCTACAAAACTTGCTCTTTTGCTCAAATATCTTCAAATCAAGTAAAAACTCATAAGAAAATCATGAAGATTCGAAGGAAGAAGCTCAAAATCAACAAGGGACGGCGGAGAGCTCACCTTGGCCGAAAATGGGGAGAAAAGCTCGCCCGTTTCGGACAAGGGACCCCTTTATAGGTGGCTGGCCAGGCTACTTTCGGGGGCCTAACGTGCTTCCGCATGCATGCCATGTTCGGCGGCCGAACTTAAGGTTCGGCGGCTGAACCTGGACTTCCCTCACTTATGCCTTCAGGGGCCTAAAGCGCTCCCGAAGCGCATGCATGTTCGGCAGCCGAACTCGAAGTTTGGCGGCCGAACCTGAGTCTTCCTCTCAAGACTATTTTCATTCAAAACTTAATTTCTTTCTTGCTTAAAACCATAAAATTCATTAAAATATTTTATAAAAACATGATTTTACCCTTCTAGAGGTTTCCGACGTTCGAGATCCCATCGGACGGTAGGAATTTCGATATCGGAGTCTAGCCGGGTATTACAGAAAATTTGAAAATTTAATAAAAATTAAAAAATGATAAATATGGACCATACAAAAAGGAGAATATTGAGTGTGTTGATTACAAGATATATTATTGATTAACGTGAGACTTTAATTTTATGAAATTCATATGAATAAACGACTCAGATGCTTCAATTGCGATACTCGCGCGCAAAACTCCCACTTTCCATCGAAGGAAAGGAGATATTTATTGGTAGAAAAAATCCTGGAAGAAATCATTACAATTGGCGGTAGAAAACTTACGTAGATTGAATGGCCATCAGAATGCCTTTATACAGAAAGCGACAATGAAGTTTATATATGTGTAATCTGATATGCGTAATCTGATGGTGTATTTCCAAAGATGTAAACATTCAAATAAAGAAGTACAAATCAGCATAAGAACGCCAAAAAAAAAAAGAACTCCAAAAATTTTCAACTAACATATATTTCAACAACATAGACCTTTAATTTCTTTTAAATAAAAAATTAAGATTTAATCAACTAGTTATAAGATATAACAATGAAAAAAAAAATTAGACCAATAGCATTTGGTCGATTTTTATGTGGATTTTACTTTTAGAATTAGGGTTTGAAACTATAATCGTAGAAATATATTATCTAAATAGTACTTTTGATTTGAATATGGATTAGTCCCACACAGTGGAGCTATAATATGATTTTAAAAATAGTAATAACATATAAAATATCTGATATGATATTATTATCTTATGTTTTTTTTTTAAATTCTCCTTTAAAGTATTTTGAAGAATTTTTATCTTCTAAAAAATAAGAAAGGACTAATTAGGACAATTTAGCTAAAATAAAATGTTTTTCACCTACGATTATGTCAATGTGTAAAAATATTGGAGTCGAAAAACACATCGAAAATAGGATGACATACGCTTAAAATGCAAATCGGAGCAAAATTAAAACTCGCACCTCTACTTATTATATCACACATCGTGGCAATTCAACCTCCTCTTTTCTTCCACCGCCTCCTCCACCCCTAATCCTTTGGCCCACATCTTTCTTTTTTTGAATTGTTATTTTTTGTTTGTCAGATTTTTTCTTTCTATCTTCGCATTTCTTACCCTCTAAATTCATATTACTATTCTCCCTATCAAGAACAAGAAGAGGGAAGGACAAGAAAGAGAAGAAATTTACTTTCCTTTTTTCTTGCTTTCTCTCTCCTCTCTTTTTCCTTCATTTCTCTCACCTTAGGAAAGGAGAGAACTCAGCAAAGAAATTTTTTATAAAATAAAAACACAAACACAATTAAAGATTTGCTTGAAGACAACATACCTATTACATAATCAAAATAATTGTAATTCATCTTGGGCCTTGGAGCCGCAAGGGAATGGGAGGAGCCCGGAGTCTTGCCTTGAGTAGAGGCCTTAGAGGTTGTAAAACGAGAGCCCTTGGAGGCAGGCACCAAAGCCCGGAAAGAAATAAGGGCAGGAGAAGTAGTTCGACTAGCCAAGAAAGGGGAGATGGCCTGAAAAACCTCTTGAGACACATCCGCCACCGATCGGCCAGCCCGGAAGGCCTCCAGGGTGGCCCATGTTCTCCTTGGACATTGTGAAGTTCTTTGGGGGTTTGATCTTGTCCATTGGCGTGGAAGAGGATGCAAAAATAAAAACAACTAACAGTTAAAAACAAGATACAAGAAAAAGGCAAAAGGCAGAAGAGAAAATAAGAACATCAACAGACAAATACTAGCTTCCCAGCAGTCCTGAAGATTGGACACAACCATGCACTTCTCGACATCATACTTCTGCAAGATAGGGGTCAGTCGGAGAAGGCAGATCTGATCTAGAACGGGCAGCTGAAGAAGGTCGTTACAACCTGAGGGGACATCCCTCCAGGAGAGGTCCACATCCCAAGATATCCCACAGCTTTCCTTCAACTCCACCACTACAAAACCTTCAACCCAACCCTTAATAGAGTCCTTATACCCCGAGAAGATAGACAACCCTCCTCGGAAAGCAAAATAGTAAAATCCCTGGCTAGCCCTAACCAAACGAAAAAATGTGAAAAAAAAAAGGCGGCCGATGGGGCAAAACCCCAGCACAGGCTGATGGATTTGAAGGAACACATGAAGAGAATGGAGTTGAGTGAAAGCATGCGTGGAGTTTCTCTGAAATAACGAAAAACCTCGATGAAGAAGGGAGAAAAAGGAAAGGTTAAACTAAAATCGCGCTGCTTGACAAAAAAGACCAAGCTGCAATTCCGCTGGGGGTCAATCAAACCTGGTGACAGAGGATTGAAAAGAACGATCCTCTCATTACGATGAGGATCCCTAACACGATAGATGGAGTTATCTAGATATTCCTGAGAAAAAAGTTGGTAAGGGAAGCAGTGGTGATGTAGGACCTCAAATTCGCAACATCAGGAAGCCTAGGGGTAGCCATTAGAGAAGAGAACACGTACATCGAAGAAGTTTTGCAGGAGATGAGGGAGACGAAGTATAGAGAGCAAGGTAAGAAGAGGAGTCTATAGAAAATTGGGGAGTTTGAATTTGAAAAGAGTAAAGACAGAGAAAGGACATTTTGACAGGAGCCTCCCTCGGGCCGTGCAGTCATAATGGGGGCATAGGGATTTACCCCCTCATCACTCATGGAATAACTACTGAGGAGGTAAAGGGGCACTTGATGACTGCTGGGCTTCTTACACCCTGAAGTGAGGCCAAGCCCTGGAGAAGAACACAAGCCCAAAGCCCATTAGGCCACACTTAAGTAGACCGGCTCAACATCGCGTGCTCCAGTCCCGTGATGTGAAGTAGGCCAGACTGACCACACGCGTAGGTCCACTAGGAGATAGCCTAGCCTAGTGATGTGACAAGAGGTAAGAGAGCAGGCCCAGTCACCTTTCAGCCTTATCAGTACGCGTGCCGAGGGGAATTAAATGGCCACCTGACAGAGAAGGGTATGTTGGCACATCCGTACGTACAGTCTGAGTGACAGAGACATGTGGTATTGTAGCAGGGTAGCGATTATGCGTCACTAGAGGACAAAAGGAAAAGGGATAAAGAGGGAGAGAAGTGATCTTCCCTGGCTAAGCTCACCCATACACTGTAAATCCTATTTTCTGGATCTTAGAACATCATCATGCAGTTCTTTATGTGTGTGACCCATTAGATTCTAAATATATTGGCAACAAATATAGTTAACTAATTAATTAATTTGAAGGTCAAGAATATTGTCTAGCAATATATCAAGACTACTTGAATATTCAAAATATAAAAAAAGGTTTGAATTAACTTTTTAGTACATGATTTGTCAATATAAGTAATATCCCTTCATCACAAATGTCCTAATTTAATATTTGATGCATGGAACATGTCTATAATATTAAATCATATTAATTCTTATTTATTAGCCATTGACCGATTGAATGGAATTTCAAATCTTATTTGATAATTTCATTCCACCTTGTGCAAGGATTTCATGATCAATATTAGTAGAGAACAAATGAAACATTTCTTAATTTTATCTAGGGTAATGAATCATATCTCAATCACATAAATACCTTCATACAGTTCCTAATATATCCAGTTGATCCCTATTTATTACTTCTAAACTAAGTAATGTGTAAGATAAATCAAAATATAAAAGTTCCTATACAAAATTATTTATTGATTTCAAGTCAAATGATCATTTACATAACCATCACTTGAGTAATCCATAGGCACAGGTTATCTTCCATATGAATTTTTCAGGCGGATCAGTTCATTGCACTTATTCATAAAATAAGCACCTACATATTAGTTTTAGATATATCAAATATCTCAACCTATGAGATTAGTTACTTCCTCTAAAAAAAAGAACATATATATACCAGTCTCAACAGCTCTAATCATTGTCCAATCATGATAAGAACATCGATCAAGAATATTTAGAGACATTACTTAAATGAAATTAGAACTAAATGCAATTAGAATCTCACAATTATAACCACATTATAATTTTCTTTCCATAATAATATAATCTTATGGACTTTATCTTTACTCGAGGTTCAATTAAATTAACACCAAAAATAAATAATGGCCTATGTATAATGTATTTAAATACTTAAAATACATGAAATATAATATCAAACTATAACCAATAGATTGATTGTAGGACACACTATTAACAAGAGTAACTATAATATTGATAAATCAATTTATCAAACTACAATCAACAGATTGACTGTAGGGCACATTATTAACAAGAGTAACTATAATATTGATAAATTAATTTATCAATCTCAATCGCGATGAATGCGTCAATCGTGCACTCCCCATTATCGCTATGAAATTGAGGAGAAAGATTTATAATTAGTCCATAATTAAGAATATAATGAGCTAAATATACCTTGAGAGAAAAAAATATATTAATAATTAGAACAGTAAAAAATAAGAAGAAAATTGATGATATCAAACCAAATTTAGAAACTGCTTGATTTATCAATAGTATAAAAAACTATTTTTCTCATTTTAGCATTATCTATAATTCTACAAGTAGTTTAGTAGCTAAGTATGATTCCTAATATAATTGAGTGTATACAATAAAGCTATTGAAGTCTGTTGTAATAATCCAGCTTCAATAGCTTATATTAATAATCCTAAGTACTATAAAAGAATAAAGCATATTGATATTAAATATAATTTTGTAAGAGACATAGTTGTGAAAAAAAAAGTGAACATGAAGTATCTATACATGATCTGATTGCAAATTCCTTTACAAAGCCTATTAGGTCACTAGACTTGCATAGATATTTATGTAAATTATATTGTTAAAGATAATGTTATTTATACCCAAATTATTTTGTGATTTATATACGTATTTGTATATAAGTTTTAAAACATGTATTAAGATTTGATAAGTATATCAGACAGATAAACTATTGACATTTTCACACAGTCAATCACTTTCATTATCTAAGTGACTAATGAACACGAAACAATTATAAACTCATTATTATTGAGAATGATAATATAGAAAGCTCAAAGTTTATAACATTAATTATCGCTTTCATGAATAAATTTAATTATATGTGATTAAATTAAACGATATTTCTTAAACGCTACGTATAACTTGGACTAGATATATGAACTCAAAGTTAGACATTGGGTATATGAATTATTATCTAGAATTTATTGAACAATATAAAGACATACGTTTCATGGGAAAAAGAGTTAATATTGTGATATGTAATTCATACCACGTATACAATAAGTATCCAAACAACTAATACAAGTTTAATCTCTACTTGATATTGTATGAAGCCTTGAAGGTTGTAAGTAATCTTCACCTTAAACTCTCATGACTCCAATCAGTTACTCGAAACTTAATTTAATTCTTATTTTCTTTGGTTGTGGCCCAAGAACTTTGAATTATTCATCCAAAGGGACATTTTTAGAAAACAAATTTGACATGAAGTAATTAGTCTTTGATTTTACGGCAGACTTGGACCGAGCCTAACTTTTGCTGCCGGCGTCCGATGGAGACCTACGATAACTTTTTGAAAAGGAAATTTTGAGACGCACGACTTTCAAAAGTGTGACAAGGGCCATATACTTGTCATAAAGTTCGATATGGAAATTCCATAGTTTAGGGGTCAATTTTGCATTTTATTTATTTTTTGGATATTTTGGATATTTTTATAATTTTGCATATTCGAGTTTTGTTTCTTTTATAAATAGCCTTCCTTGTCTATTAGAAACTCACTTTTCAATTTTTGAGGAATTTTAATAAGATTTTTCATCTTTTAGCCTATCTTTTCTCTTATTTCGTCTTAACCAAATGATATTGGTTAAAACTTCTAACGGAGTCTAAATAGTCCTTTATCAAAATTAAACTAAAATTAAGAGAATCATAAGACGAGAAAAATCATTAAGTATTATCATATTAATTTATATTCATTAACCGGTCAATTATGTTTATCTTTAAGATAAAGATATAATTATGAACATGAAATATTGAAAAGAGATTGTGAGAGATATAAATGTGATAAATGATCTAGCATACTGTACTGCATCTACTCTAAATTCTATCAATTGAGATGGTATATCATCCTAATAGATATATAGCAATTGAGCTCTTGAAGTATGCACTAGTGGCATAGTGTATTTATAAAGTATGAAATATAGAATTTAAAAATGAGAAGTCAGAGTTGACCCACTATGTATGAGTGGGAGATATTGAAAATTGAAATGGATCATCCATGTAGATCAATCCAATTCAATCAAAGGATATTACCTTATAAAGAGACATGTCTTTATAAAGAGACATGTCGTTATAAAAGGACATGTCCTTAGACCAAATATGGAGAGTCACCCTGTTTTGAGTAACCCTTGAGCTCTATATATATGTTTTAAAGCCTAAAACTCATTCATGTAATAAACACTTAAAATAATGTACAAATAAAGTAAGAAAAATCTTCAGTATTGTTTGTGAAAACTCTCATCGAATAAGTGTATGGAGTATTTTGGCTTTGTAAATAAGATAAATGCCTAAACTCTAAAATTTTTAATATAGTTTGTGTTAAATGCATGTGATTACATTAGAGACGAGTGATATAAATGATAGTCTTAGCATATTATATTAAACATGAATTAGGATCCATGTATAAGAATCCATATGTTGGATAGCTTATTAATTTTCATCATAAGCAAATATTAATATTTTATCAAAAGAAATTTAATCATGGCAACAAGTAACAAGCTGCATTTTAGGAAAAAAAAAAAGGATATGATAAATAGACTATAAATAAAATAAAATATAAAAATTATTCGTTATTGTATTTATCATACACTACATATCTAATAGAAGAAATTAATCAATTTGTGTATGAAGATATAAATATTGGAAATATTCAAAGCATAAGAAATTACAGATGCTTGTTTATCGCTTATTTAAACTAAAGAAAATGATAATAGAAACAAGAATAGAGAGAAAAAAAATTAATTGAAGAAAAACTATTTTATATAAGAGAATATATTCAATTACATTTTAATACCACATACTTCTGCATTGGCCTCTATTTATATACATTTACAATAAATGCATATCTAATAGGATAATTAATATATACATAATTATACCATTTAAATATTCAAATCTAGGAAATGCGAACATGTTTTTTGGAGTAAGAAAATGCAAATGGACATAATATTTTATTTTTCATTTAACAGATTTATCATTTTGGTACATATATAAATATTGTGAAATTGAAATTAATTTTTCTATTTCTTTTATTTAAAATTAAAAATTTCATAGTAATCTAATTCCTTTATTTTCTTTTCTTTTCTGTTAAATTTATTTTTTAGAATGAAAGAATTTATTACTTTTTAACTATAAAATTTTTATATAAAAAACATGTATAATTATTTAAAAAAATTATTTAAATTCTTTTCTTATAAAATAAATTAAAAATTCACAAGTGAATGGACAGTAAAAGTTTTTGTGCAATTTAGTGTATAAGAACAACTAGATTATATATTTTGCCCAACCTCAAGAAATTTTATGTGATTTTTTTATTATATAATACTATTAATTTATTAACATAATTCATTTTTTAGAACTAGCATTTTTTACTTCTAGTGAACACTCAAAATATTTATATATATATATATATATATATATATATATATATATATTACATTATTATTATTAAAAAACATATATAAAAGATAAATTAGGTTTGCCGTAGTAAATTCACCATATTTTTCTATTTTCGAATACAATATTTATTGCAATCTAATTTCATATTGATTTTTATTTTTATAATAATTTCATTTGTCATAATTTGTTCATATGACTTTAGTTTTATCTCAATTAGTGTTGTTATACTTATTTCAACGAGAAATATAAATATCCATAGAAATGTCTTGTGGAAAAATTTTTGATTAAGAATTTGAGATAAATGATAATAAAGAAGTATATATGATTGGCTGAAGGTAAAATGAGAATAAAGAATTTTAATAAAAAAGTTTTTATTACTATAATGAACTAAATACATTTTAATTTATTTACATTACCTTTAAATATGTTTACTTAAACATACATCATGCAAGATTGTATTCAATATATGCTTAATGCAATTAAATTTTTTATTATTACAATGACGAATGTTCATCAAGTAATGTTTATTTATTATTCTAAAAATAACTAAAAAAACTAAAATCTAAATTTGCAAGTAGTAAATATGCCCAAAATAATAAAGAAACTAAAGGTAACACATTTAAATTTTGTGAAAAAAGGTCCTTAATTATTAAAGTGGAAGGAACATCTGAAAATTTAATAAAAATGATAAATGATAAAGAAAAATTTATTATTTAATTCCTATAGTATGGAAAAATTCATTAGTTAATTTTTTAATTTTAAAAAATATATTAAAATATTTCTGAGATTTAAAAAAAAAATACTAATTAATCCTTTCATTAGTTTTAGCAGCTAAGTGTTTTACTATTTAATCCTTATAGTTAGAAAAAACTCATTCATTAGTCTTTCGATTTTATAAAAAACTCTACTAATTAATTCCTCAAAGTTGAGATTACTTTAGACTTTTTTGTTTTACTTAATGCTAAAATTAATGGAGAGATAAATTAATAGTCTTTTTAAAATGTTAGAATCATTTAAAAAGTACTTTTCAAAATTAAAAGACTAATTAATGAATTTTTCTATACTATAGAGGCCAATTAGTAATTTTTTTAATGATAAATATGGGTGATATAAAAGGAGAATAATGAGTGTGTTAATCATGATATAGGTAATTGCTTAATTTGAGACCATAACTTTATGAAATTCATGTGACTGAACGAATTAGATGCATCAATCGCGACGCTCACGCATAAACCTCCTATATTTTATTTAAGGAAATGAAGTAATTATTGGTAGAAGAATTTTCTAAAGAAAACATTACTATTAGCGTCAGAAAACTTATACAAATTGAATGGCCATCAAAATACCTTTATGAACAATGCGACAATAATGCTTATATATGCATAATCTGAGATGTATTTCGAGAGATGTGTATTGACAAATAAAGAAGTATAAATCAACATAAAAATGCCTAAATCACTTTAAAAATTTTCAAACAAAATATATTTCAACAACTACAAACCTTTGATTTCTTTCAAATAATTTCTTTAAAATTTTTTAAGAGTTAATCGACTAGTTATAAGATATAGTAGAAAAATATTATATAAATAGTATTTTAAATTCAATAATGGATTAGTCCATCTGTATTTACGGGAGGGCTATAATATGGTTAAAAAAACAATAATAACATATAAAAATTTTGTATGATTTTATTATATTACATTAATTCTTTTTTATTGAATTCTCCCTTAAAATACTTCAAAGAATCTTCATTCTCAGAAAAAATAAAAAGGACTAAGGTCTATATAGCTAAAACTTTTCTCACATATGGTTGTATCGAAGTGTAAAGAGATTGAAATTAGAAAACACATTGAAATAGGATGATGTTATGGTTAGCATGCAAACCGGATAGAAATTGAAGCTCACACCTCTACTTGTCATATCATCCACCATAGCGATTCAACCTCCCCTTTCCATCACCACCCACCGCCTCCTCCACCACTAACCCTTTGGTCCCACATCCCTTTCTCTTCGAATTGTTATTTTTTATGTATCAAATTCTTTATTTCTGTCTCGACCTTTCTTACCCTTTAAATCTATATTACTACTCTACCTATTACGAACAAGGAGAAGGAAGGATATCAAAGAGAAGACACTTACTTTCCTTCTTTTTTTTTGTAATACCCGGCTAGACTCCGGTATCGAAATCCCTACCGTCCGGTGGGATCTCGAACGTCGAAAATCTCTAGAAGGGTAAGAACACGTTTTATAAAATGTTTTTATGTATTTTAATGTTTTAAGTATAAAAGAAAATGAGTTTTTACATGAAAGTAGCATTGGAGGAAAACTCAGGTTCGGCCGCCGAAAGGCAAGTTCGACCGCCGAACATGCATGCGTTTTGGAGGCACGTTAGGCCCCCGAAAGCATGAGTGAGGGAAGCCCAGGTTCGGCCGCCGAACCTTATGTTCGGCCGCCGAACATGGCATGCATGCGGAGGCACATTCGGCCCCCGAACGTGGTCTGGCCAGCCACTATAAAAGGGTCCCTTAGCCGAAAACGGGCGAGCTTTTCCCCATTTTCGGCCAAGGTGAGCTTTCCGCCGCCCCTCACCCATTTTTGATGTTCTTCCTCTAAATCTTTCAAGATTTTCACTTGTTTTCCCTTGGTTTTGAAGATTTAAGCTTTTGAAACAAGTTTTGGAGCTTTGGGAACTCAGGAGCTCATTTTCGTGGATCTCCAAGTTTAGGTCGTCTCCCTCTTGATCTTCAAGAGGTAAGGGCCGATCTTAAGCTCCTTATGTGTTTTAAATAAGTTTTATGCAAGATCTATGGGTAGAAATGCATGTTAGGGTATATGTTGAGTTTATGGGTTTTGATGCTTTGATGAACAATGTAACTTGTTTTTGTATGTTTGAAGTGTTGTAGTTGGGGTATATGATAGCTTGAGACCCCTAGGTGTAATGTATGTGAGGTATGCATGTTTTAGAACTAGTTTTTACATGATTTGAGCTTGGGAGGCAAAATGTGCATAGAGGAGCTGAGTTTCTGCCCTTCGGGAGAAGCTCAGGTTCGGCCGCCGAAGTGATTTTCGGCCGCCGAACCCTCTTTTGTGGAGGCAGCATTCGGCTGCCGAAGTTGCCCCCGAAAAGAGACTTTCGTCTCTGTCTGGGACTTTCGGCCGCCGAAGGTGCCGCCGAAAGTGCACTGTTCAGCCATTTCATGCATATTTCTATGTGATGTTTTCATGATGTTCTAGGGGGTTTTTGGGGAGTATTTATGAGTCATGTTTATGTATGTTTGGTCCCTCATTTGAGTCCACCTGTGTAGGTTCGGACCCGAGAAATCAGGGACCCCAGCAGTGAGATAGCTGCTTCAGAGTCTGTTGAGCTTCAGCTAAGAGGTGAGTGGAATGAACCTTAAGTTTTTTTTAAATAAATGGAATATAACTTTTTGGAGCATGTTCATGCATCATATATGCCATGCGATAATCTAGGTTGTTTGCATTAGTATTCACGAATATGTTGCATTGCATAATATGATGTGGATGCGGATGGGACATTGGATGATCCTTTAGTCCTCCTATGGTATGATGTGAGGATGATACGGTACGGATTACCAGTGAGGCCCATTCTACGCCCCTGGACTATGTTAAGAGAAAGACCAGTGAGGCCCATTCTACGCCCCTGGCATATTGGAATGTTATGTTATGTTATGTATGTAAGAGAAAGACCAGTGAGGCCCATTCTACGCCCCTGGCATGATTGGACTATGTTGAGGACTATAGGTGACAATACCATCCTTACGTGATATGTTTGTGATGTGTTGCATTTCATGGAAGCACAAAATATTTCAATATATGTTTTCTCTATTCTGCTCACTGGGCTTTATAGCTCACCCCTCTCCCCTAACCCCAGATGTGCAGGTACAGGGTAGACCAGGAGGTTAGCCAGAGCACGAAGTGATGTTATGTAATAGTTAGATTGTGGACATGACAATTGTTTTATGATGTAATGTAAAAGAGTTTTAAGTTATGATTATGTAATTTGAATATTGAGGATAGAGTTGTGCTTGACCAATACAGATTGTTAATCCCACTTGCATGTACATGGTCTTTATGATATGAGATATGAGGTTATGTTTTCCACCAAGCTTATGTATGATGAGTTACCCCATTGGAGCATTTGATGAGGGCTCCAGTGGAGGTTTATGATATGTTTATGTTTATGTACAGGTTGAGCTTGGTTGTTATATGAGAATGTTTACAGGTTTATGAGTTTTGTTGATCATGTATGGGATTTACAGGTTTACAGGATATATGTCAGGCTTGCTACGGGTCCCGGCGGCCTTACGCCGATCTGGATCCTAGCGCCGGTAGCGGTCCGGATTTCCGGGTCGTTACATTTTTTTCCTCCTCTCTTTTTCCTTCCTTTCTCTCACCTTAAAAAAGGAGAGAACCTGCAAATAAAATTTTTTATAAAATAAAATATGTGACCACTATAATAAAATAAGTACATAAATACAATTAAAGATTTGCTTAAAGAAAAATTCTATTTAAGCGTATACCTTTCACAAATTCTATTTTATGTTAATGAGGGATGAGAGTTCCACCGCATCTAAGTATTGAGCTAAAATGGTTAACTCAAGTAGTTTAAAATTTTCGAGCTAAATTTATATAACATCCCATGTTGAGATGTTGAGGGCGATAAAACTCTTGTTCCACATCGACAAAAAATAATAGAATTATGAAAGGTATGTATATAGCCTAACTATAATGGTTAAATAACTTTGATTAACCATTTCAACTAAGTGAAAAATAAAATACAAAAAGTTATTTAGGTATTTTAGTCAGATTATGACGATTGGCATTACAACCATTCTAGATTAGAAAAATTATACAATACTAGTGTGCTTGCGAGGAAAAAGCTACTCGTGGGGTGAGATGGAGCTATTTGAGGCTCAAGAGAATCACAATATCCAATTGATAAAGGACTGATTAGACTCCATCAGCAGTTTTATTTAATATCGTTTGGTTAAGACGATATAGAAGAAACGAGAAGTTAGAAGTCGAAAAGTCTTATTGAAATTCTTCAAAGATTGAAAAGTCCGTCTCAAATAGCCAAGCAAAGACTATTTATAATAGAAAAAAAACCCTAATATGTAAAATTATAAAAATATCTAAAAAATTAATTAAAATGCAAAATTGACCTCCTAAATGGTAGAATTTTCGCCTCAAACTTTGTGATCAGGCCTACGGCTCTTGTCACACTTTTGAAAGTTGTGCATCTCGAAATTCTCTTTCTAAAAAGTTATCGTGGGTCTCCATCGGATGTCTGCAGCAAAAGTTAGGTCCTGTCTAAATCTACCGTAAAGTCCAAAGCTAGTTGCTCGGTGTCACCACTACTTCAATCTTAGTTTAGTACTTGTATGAATATAGCTCATTCAAGTTGCAACGAAGATGTTATAAAATTTAGTGATGGGGAGTGTGATATCCCACATCAATAAAATATATCATATAAAAGAGATTCATAAAACCTTAGCTTATAACTATTAAATAACATGGCTAACTATTTTGGTTTATGAGTAAAAGTGTTGATAGCTATTTAGGTCAGCAGGAGATGGACTTTTACAATTGGTATAAGAACCATACCGTATCTAAAAATTATGTGAAACTCTATGAGAAAATGACTACATGAGGTACTACCAAATCATAATATTCGAGGATCTTATCTTAACAATTTTACATATACACATAGTAACAATAAAAACGTTGCAAAATATAGTGGAAAATATTTGAGGATCTTATCTTGGCTTAACAATTTTATAGATGTCTTATCTTGGCATAATAATTTTATAGATACACATAGTAACTATAAAAACATTGCAAAATACAGTGGGGAGAGTGTGATAATGTAGTTCCAAACTACTGAATAACTTAGTTTAATCATTTTGCTAAATGGGATCTAAAATTATTGAAGCCAGTTTTAGCTGGATTATTACACATATTTCTCAAATGATTTTTATTTATTATTCTAAGTTTAGAAATAATAAATATGATTAAAACAATAATAAATAAAAAATAATACATTTAAATTTTGTGAAAAAGACGTTCTTATTGATGGAAAGTAAGATGAAAATTTGAAAATTGAATGAAAATTTGAAAATTTAATGAAAAAGTGTAAATGATATAATTGGATGATATAAATGGAGAATATTGAAAGTTGCGAGATATGCAATTGATTAATCTAAGACGTGATTAAGTTCAAACAAATCAACGACTCACATGCATCAGTTATAACACTTGAGCGTAAAACCATTGCTTTTCATAAAAGCAAAAACAAATTTATTGGTAGAAAAATTCAATAAAAAAATATTAATTGATGGTAGAAAACTTATACAGATTTAATGAAAAATAATGCCTTTATAAACAACAAGACGATAATGCCATATATTCATAATTTCATGCTGTATTTCCAAGATATGAACATTCAAACAAAAAGATATAAATTCAACATAAGAAAACCAAAAAATTCACTTTGAAAATTTTCAACCTTAAATCAACATATATTTCAATAGCAATAGACATCTAATTTCTTTTACATTATAAATTTTGTATTATTTTTGAATGATTATTAAAGTAATTAAATAATTATTTGAAACAAAATGAGATGTAATCAAATATTAATATTTTATCAGAAGAAATTTAAATAAGAAAACAGGTAATTAAACGGCATTTTTTAAAAAATAAATAACAGAGAATATGACAAATAAATTATAAATAAAATAAAATATAAAAATTATTCTTTACTGTTTATTATACAGTGCATATCTATAGAAGATATGAATCAATTTGTGTATGAGGTATAAATATTTAAATTGTTCAAAGCATGGATAAGAAACTAGAGATTCTTGTTTATGGCTGGTTTAAACTGAAGAAAATGATAATAAAAATAAGAATAGAAAGAAAAAAACTTATAGAAGGGAAGAAAAAAAAAACCATTTTAGACAAGAGACAATATTTTCAATCAAATTTTAATATCACATACTTTGCATTAGCCTCTATTGGTATACTTTTACAATAAATACCTACCTAAAAATAAAAATAGGATGATTAATATATACATAATTATGCCATTTAAATATTTAGGGTTAGGAAATATGAACATGTTCTTTTGAGTTAGGGAATACAAATGGACATAATCTTTTTTTTTTTCAGATTTATCATGTTGATATATATATATTTATAAAATTGAAATTAATTTTTCTATTCTCATATTTAGAATCAAAGATTTTATAAAAATTCAATTTAATTTGTTTCTTTTCTATCAAATTTATTATTTACAATGAAAGAATTTATTACTTTCTAACTTATAAAATTTTTATTTAAAAAAAACCATTTATTATTCCATTAGAATTTATTTAATTTTTTTAGAGCAGTTGTGAAATTTTCTTCACAATTGAATGGGCATCAGAAAGTCTTTGTGCAATTTAGTATATAAAGACAACTAGGTTATATATTTTGCCCAATCTCAATAAATTTTATATGAATTTTTTTGTTATAAAATAATATTAATTTATTAACATAGTCCATTTTTCAGAAACTACCTTTTTACTGTTAACCGATACTCAAAATATTTATATATACATACATATAGAAAATACTATTTTTTTGGTCCTCAAAATATAATATAATTAACAAATTTGTCTCTTTATTTTTAAACCCAAATTGAATGTCACGTTAATCAATGGGACCACATAATTAAAAGTGAGATATTATATTTTATCTTTAAAATACCCATATTTTATTTTTATTCTCTTCATTTATTCCTCTTTCTTCTCCATTTTCTCCTCCTCCTTCTTCTTCTCCTTCTTCTTCTTCTTCTCCTTTTTTTTACTACCAACCATTTCTTCCTTTCCTAAGGCGTGACTCTTATTCTTCTTCACCCTATGCCATTACAGAACTCTTGTTCTTCTTCACCCCAAGTTGTGACCGACGAGAAGTAGCAATAAATTCCTCGGACTGTTAGAGGCAACTGCAAATGGGTTGATTGTTGAGGAAGAAACTGTCGAGTTTGACAGAATTAAATTTCAGGGACTAACGTGTTGAATTCTAAAAAGTATAGTTCGATCATTTTTTCTGTCACTAATGGTATTTTTGACAGACGAATCTCTAATTTGAACAAAATTAAAATTGAGAGACTAAAGTGTTGGGTTCTAAAAATAGAGAAATAAATCCGCTAATTATGGTATTACTTTAGAGACAGAAAAGTAATTTTCTTTTATCGAATACAATACTATAACACCCCTTACTTTATCAAAGTGTAGACAGAGAAAGGAATGTCATAAACTATACCTTTTAAGATATTTTAAAACTAAACAATTTTCTTTATCTATAATTACCAAGTTATTAGGTAGTTCAAGTAAATTTCATCAAGTGATTAAAGTAAATGTGAGATTTTAAACCAAAATTTTGATAGAATTTCCTCTGTTTCATCAGCATTTTAACCTGTATTACATATGAAAATCACACTTATAATTAAACTAACAACTGTCATTTGACATTTTACTGTTATTTAATTTGGCGCACATTTCATAGCAACATCACTATGTATTTTTTCATGGATCTCATCACGTGCAAACACTTAGTTTTTTCTCTTTATCCATATATGATTACATTATTTTGACTTACATAACTTTCATAACCCACTCTATTTAATATGTACATGCCAAAATATAACTATACGATGACTCAGAGACTCAAAACAATCAGTTATGATAATGAAGTCTGATGTAGATCTTTGATGACCTTCGATATGCCTACTTTATCTACAACTTGCGTGAGGTAAAACCCAACACAATGAGCTAATGTTCAGTGGGTGATTGCAACCAAATAATAAAATAAAGCAAACATATTCATGTATATAGATAATCAAGTAAACAATTACAAGCTTGTGAAAAGTAGTTAACATGATACAAAACATACTTATTAAACTTCTTGTTATAAAATAGGAGTGTCATATGTATCCTCGTGCATGACAATAATTTTCTTCACATTCAAATAAAAAATCTTCTTTTGCCTTTATTGCACATTTTGTATATATAGCAAATGACCATAGCTTAGTGCATGTAATAGATGCAGATATGTTAACATTCACTGAAAATTTCACAAAATTGAGTATCAATCTTAATTAGGTTCTCAGCCCTTATAAATACATAGTAGGGTCGACTAGGTAGATAAGGAATTATAACGGTAGGTACAAGGTGCCAAACGGTAGGTTCAGAGGCCAAAACTGTGATAGCAGGGCTTTGTGACCATGCTTATGAGGTACCTGATATGTAACCTCAAATATAGATCATGTATCAGTAGCAGTACTGCGAACTTTATATGTTTATATGGCATGCCATACCCTTAAGTTAATCTCGACTCTTATTAAGTTTACTAGGGTCAAGTATCATTAATTCAATGTATCAATTGTTCAATGTAAATGCATGTCATTTGAAGCTATTTGAATTCGTTTCCAAAGTACATATATCATATGCCAAGGTTAACAAGATGAGAAACTCATGGCAAATAATGCAAAACTTTATTGACTTAACATTCCAATATTGCGTCAAGTCAATTCACTTCTTACATTTCGTAATATTAACAAGTAAAGAATGACAAATTTTACTCAAATCATCATGCACAAATAGGTGTTATTGTCAAGCAAGCACGTGCGAAAATCAAGTACAATAAGCAAGCACGTGCATAATTCTTACCGATTAAGCAAGCATGTCAATTTTTATGCATTCCAATTTGAGAGAACTGCATTCTGCCATATATTGCATAAACTTTTCAAGCAGTTTAAAGTTACAATTTGACTTCAGTTTCTTCATAACAAATGTACATTTATGTCTTATCTTTCCAACAAGATATAGTTTATACAAATCTGATTATCAATCTTAAGTTATAAATTTTTCTTTACAAGCTGCTCAATAAGGTCTTAATTAGTCCAGTATTGGTACTTGTTTATAATATCATAGAACATATCGGATTCATACATTTTCATAAAAATTCAAGCTTAAGTGTCTTCTATAAAGTTTTAGGTATACTTCTTAATATTCATTTGGCACTAGTCTTAACAAATTTCACTGAGTATATAATTAGTTATGGTATAATCAATACACTCTATTCTGGATGCACTATCATTATGTCCAGTTTAGGTTCACTTGCAATTTACATTATCTTACCTATATATTCAAAATTTGGTCAATTCATGAAAGTTTTAAGTATTTGTCTTAGCTTTCATTTAGGATATTTTAGGCCTAATTTCAATAATTTTACAATAAGTTATAAAGTTGTCAACATAAGCTGCCTTGTTACAACCTATTCTGCTAGGTTTGTACTTTTAGCTCTCATATTAAATTTCTTTACTCTAAGCCTTTGAAATATCATTTTAACATTCATATAACATATTTATACAATCAAAGCAAAATTTTCAGCAAGTAAAATCAATCCCTAATTTCACAAATTCATGATAAAATCAAAAGAAAATAGAAAATCATACAAACACCAAACCTTTATTCAATTTCTCTTTCTTTTCCACTTATACTCTCTAGATACCTCCTTTCCCTTTAATGTTCCTTCACCTAGGTCAATTTATATCTTAGGAAAGGATTGAATAAATTGAAAATTAAAACTTTATAATTCAAATTCATGCATGAAGATATAAGAAGATGCTATTTCCTACACATTTCTAAGCTCATATTTGATTTTCAAGCTTGGTGCATATGGAACCCTAAATTTTTCTTCTTCAATTCTTTCAATATATGGCTCTTTCTTTAGTTATTGATCTTAGGGTGAATTTTGGTTAAAGAAAGAAGTGGATTAGGTGAGAGTTTGGCTTGGTTTTGGTGGGAGAAAGAAAAGCAAAGTTTTTTCCTTGAAAATAGAGTTACCTATGGCAAAATGAAGGAAGGAAGAAGACAACCCCTTTTTTTTTTTCATTTGCTTAGTCATTTCTTTTATTCTTAGTTAAGTGACACATGGAGGGTTTAGGTGAAGAGGTGGAAAAGATGAAGGACTAAACTGAATTTTATTTTTAAACTTTCCATATTCACACTTTAACCTACTGAACTCTTTACCATGCTTCAATTTAGTTTTCAAACTTTCAATATTCATAGATTGACCAACTAAATTATTCTTTTAGCCTTTAGAAGTCTTTTTTACTTAAGTAAGCATGACGGATTTAAACAAGCACCTCAAGCAAGCACGTTGGAAAACCCTAAGCACCTCCTAAAAGTGACTCGTTTCCAACTCGCTAATCACACTGTCTACTTTATTTCTGGATATATTCGTTTCTTTATTTGAGTTTTCTATGATTTAGTTATTAGCAGTTTAGAGTTATGCTAGCACCTTCCCTAAGTAGCTCGGAGTAAGCTAGTACCTCCCCTAATGCCACTTGCTCTAGTAGTAAAATAGCCTAACCCATGCGTAGTGATGTCACTAGTCTAGCTATGAGTTTGAAGATGTTACAAATACTCATTGCAATTGTAATACCCGGCTAGACTCCGGTATCGGAATTCCTACCGTCCGGTGGAATCTCGGATGTCGGAAGCCTCTAGTAGGGTAGAAACATGTTTTCATAAAATGTTTTAAGGTATTTCATGATTTTAAGTAAAATGGAAATGAGTTTTTACATAAAAACAACCTTGGAGGAAAACTCAAGTTCGGCCGCCGAACCTCAAGTTCGGCCGCCGAACATGCATGCCTTCGAGAGCGCTTTTAGGCCCTCGGAAGCATAAGTGAGGAAAGTCCAGGTTCGGCCGCCGAACCTCAAGTTCGGCCGCCGAACATGGCATGCATGCGGAGGCACGTTCGGCCCCCAAACATGGCCTGGCCAGCCACTATAAAAGGGTCCCTTAGCGGAAAATGGGCGAGCTTTTTCTCCATTTCCGGCCAAGGTGAGCTCTCCGCCGTCCCTCACCGATTTTGAGTTCTTTCCTTCCAATCCTACTCGATTTTCATGAGTTTTTACCTTGTTTTGAAGATTTTCAAGCTTTGAGCAAAGTTTTGGAGCGTTGAGGTTCAAGGGAACTCAACTCCTCCCATCTCCAAGTTTAGGTCGTCTCTCTCGATCTCCACAAGGTAAGAGCCGATCTTAAGCTCATTGCATGTTTTAAGCAAGTTTTAAGTAGATCTATGGGGTAGAATGCATGTTTAGCTCATAGTTAGGTTTATGGGTTTTATATGTGTTTATGAACAATGTGAGTTGCTTGTTGTGTTGTAGTTGGGGTTTTTGTTGGTTTGATGCCCCTAGGAACTTGTATGCTTGTTTGTGTATGTTTGGAAATGTTGTAGAATAGGTTTATGCATGATTGGGTAGTTTTGGAGGCAATGTGTGTGGAAGAGCTGAGTTTCTGCCACTAAAGGAGAAACCAGGTTCGGCAGCCGAAGGAACTTTCGGTCGCCGAACATGCTTGTGGAGGCAGCCTTCGGTTGCCGAAGCTTGCCCCCGAAAGGAGACTTTCGTTTCTGTCTGGGAGTTTCGGCCGCCGAAAGTGCCGCCGAACTTGCATGAGTTTCGTCTCTATCTGGGAGTTTCGGTCGCCGAAGGTGCCGCCGAACCTGCCTGACTTTCGGCTCTGGAGGGACTTTCGGCCGCCGAACCTGCCGCCGAAAGTGCCCTGTCCAACCCTCTCTTGCATGTTTTTCTATGATTGTTTCATGATGTTTTAGGGGGTTTTTGGGGAGTAGTTTAGAGTTATGTTCTTGTTTGTTTGGTCCCTCATTTGAGTCCACCTGTGTAGGTTCGGACCCGAGGAACTGAGGACCCCAACAGTGAGTCAGCTGCTCCAGTGTCTGGTCAAAGCTACCCAGAGGTGAGTGGAATAACTTATTATGTTTTAAAGCAAATAATGGACTTTTTAGCATGCTTCACGCATCATGAATGCCATGAGATGTACTAGGTTATTTGCATTAGAATTCACGAATATGTTGCATTTCATACTTTATTGTTGATTGATGTGGATGAACGTTGGATGATCCAAAGCCCTCGATCTATGATATGACGATGTGATATGTATAGTACGGAATGTAAGACCAGTGGGACCCATTCTACGTTCGCTGGCACCATGTAAGGGAAAGACCAGGACCCATTCTACGTTCTGGCACAGTTGGACTGTTATGATATGATATGTTATGTAAGGGAAAGACCAGGACCCATTCTACGTTCTGGCACAGTTGGACTATGTAGAAGGCTATTGGTGACAAGTTCATCCTTGATGTGATTAGCTGAGATGTGATGCATTCCATGATGCCATATGATTTAAATGTTTTTATTATTCTGCTCACTGGGCTCTAATAGCTCACCCCTCTTCCATTTTCCCCAGGATTTGCAGGTACAGGGTAGACCAGGAGATCCATAAGAGTAATGAAGTCATGTGTATGTAATAGATAGTGTGGACATGATAAATGTATTAATGTTATGTAAAAGTACAGTTTTAGTCATGTAATGACTTTGAGGATTAGAGGTTGTGCTTGACTATATGTATAAGATATCCCTTTTAATACATGATCTTAGATATTTTATGATGAGTATACAAACCAACTCAACGTATGATGTATCGCCCATTGGGGCATTGATGAGATCCCACAGAGGGGTCATGATTATGATTATGTTTATGTATAGTGCATGCACAGGTTGAGTTTGGTGTATGAACGAAAGAAAAGTTTTAAAATTTTATGTTTTTTCTTGATCATGTATGGGATTAAACAATTTTTCAGGTTGCATGTTAGGCTTGCTACGGGTCTCGGCGGCCTTAAGCCGACCTGGATCCTAGCGCCGGTAGCGGTCCGATTTTCGGGTCGTTACAGCATTCTATTTTCATATTGATTTTCATTTTTGTAATAATTTTATTTATCATAATTTGGTCATAGAACTTTACTTTTATCTCAATTGGTGTTTCCATACATATTTCAATTGTAAATATAAATATTCTTAGAAAAATTTTGTGGAAAAAAATTAATCAAATATTAATAGAGATAAATGATGATAAAGAAGTATATATATGTTTGGTTGAAGGTAAATTGAGCATAAAAAATATAATAAAAAAAACTTTTAAATATACTATAATGAACTAAAGTTATTTTAATTCATTTACATTAGATTTAAACATTTTTCTATTATTACAGGGACTTATTGTAATACCCGGCTAGACTCCGGTATCGGAATTCCTACCGTCCGGTGGAATCTCGAGTGTCGGAGACCTCTAGAAGGGTAAAACCATGTTTTTATAAAATGTTTTAATGAGTTTTATGTTTTTAATCAAGAAAGAAAATGAGTTTTTGCATGAAAATAATCTTGGAGGAAGACCCAGGTTCGGCCGCTGAACCTCAAGTTCGGCCGCTAAACCTCAAGTTCGGCCGCTGAACCTCAAGTTCGGCCGCTGAACCTCAAGTTCGGCCGCCGAACGTGCATGCGCTTCGGGTGTGCCTTAGGCCCCGAAAGCATAAGAGAGGGAAGTCTAGGTTCGGCCGCCGAACATGGCATGCATGCGGAGGCACTTTCGGCTCCCGAATGTGGCCTGGCCAGCCACCTATAAAGGGGTCCCTTAGCCGAAATGGGCGAGCTTTCCTCCCCATTTTCGGCCAAGGTGAGCTCTCCGCCATCCCTCACCGATTTCGAGTTTCTTCCTTCAGATCTTTCACGATTTTCACAAGTTTTCACTTTGTTTTGAAGATTTTCGAGTATAAAGCAAGTTTTGGAGCTTTGAGGTTCAAGAAACTCAATCCCTCCCATCTCCAAGCTAGGGTCGTTTTCCTCTCGATCTTCAAGAGGTAAGGGCCGATCTTGAGCTCACTATATGTTTTAAGCAAGTTTTAAGTTGATCTATGGGGGTAGAAATGTATGTGTAAGTTAGATGAGCATTGTTAGGTTTTATGTGTTTTATGGACAATGTGGGTTGCTGTGATGCTTATGATGTGTTGTAGTTGGGGTTTAAGATAGTTTGAAGCCCCTAGGAGCTTGTATGCTTGAGTATTCATGTTGTAGATCAGGTTTATGCATGTTTGAAAGGTTTGGGAGGCGTTTGTGCATGTTGGAGTTGAGTTTCTGCCACTTTGGAGAAACTCAGGTTCGGCCGTCGAATGGACTTTCGGCCGCCGAACCCACTTGTGGAGGCAGCTTTCGGCTGCCGAAGCCTGCCCCCGAAAGAGGACTTTCGTCTCTGGAGGGTAGTTTCGGCCGCCGAAAGTGCCGCCGAACATGCATGAGTTTCGTCTCTGTCTGGGAGTTTCGGCCGCCGAAGGTGCCGCCAAACCTGCCTGACTTTCGGCTCTGGAGGGACTTTCGGCCGCCGAACCTGCCGCCGAAAGTGCCCTGTTCAGCCTTCCTTTGCATGCTTTCCATGGATGTTTTGAGGTGTTTTAAGGGGGTTTTTGGGGAGTATTTTTAGAGTCATGTTCTAGTATGTTAGGTCCCTCACTTGAGTCCACCTGTGTAGGTTCGGACCCGAGGAACCGAGGACCCCAGCAGTGAGTTAGCTGCCTCAGTCATTGTCAGAGCTAGCTGAGGTGAGTAGAATAAACTCTTATGTTTAAATAAATGAAAGTTTTAACATGAATCATGCACCACAAATGCCATGTTATATCCTAGGTTGCTTGCATTAGAATTCACAAATGTGTTGCATTGCATAATATGTTGTTGATGTGGATGAATGTTGAATGATCCTTTAGCTGCACTACGTTATGATATGATGTGGAAAGACCAGATGTGGCCTGCACTACGCCCCTGGCACTATGTAAGAGAAAGACCGGAAGTGGCCTGCACTACGCTCCCGGCATGATTGGATATGTTATGATATGTTATGTGTAAGAGAAAGACCAGATGTGGCCTGCCTACGCCCCTGGCACTATTGGATTCAGTAGTGGGCTATTGGTGACAAGTTCATTCTTGATATGAATTGTTTGTGACATGTTGTATTTCATGAAAGCATAAAAAATAAATTGAATGTTATATTATTCTGCTCACTAGGCTCTTGTAGCTCACCCCTTTCCCCTTATCCCTCAGGTTTGCAGGTACAGGGTAGACCAAGAGGTCAGCAGGAGTAAAGTCTGATTTCATGTAATAGTTAGAAGTTGTGGACATGATGAAATTGTAATGTAATGTCTTATGTAGTCATGATATGTAATAATGATATTGAGGATTAGAGCTTGTGCTTGACCCTATGTGTATGGTTATCCCTTTTTATACATGATCTATAGAATGTTTTTATGATGTTTATGTTCAACCAAGCTTAATGTATGCATGTTGGGTTACCCCATTGGAGCATTTGATGAGAGCTCCAGTGTGTGGGTTATGTTATGTTATGAGTATATATAGGTTGAGCTTGGTTTATGGAAAGAAAAAGTTTACAGTTTTTTGAGTATGTTTGATCATGTATGGGATTTGACAGGTTCTCAGGTTATATGTCAAGCTTGCTACGGGTCCCGGCGGCCTTAAGCCGATCTGGATCCTAGCGCCGGTAGCGGTCCGGTTTTCGGGTCATTACACTTATTTTCCCAAGTAATGTTTCTTATATGTTTTATTTATTATTTAAAAATAACTAAAATTAAAAATTTAACTTGCAAATAGTAAATATAGCCAAAATAACAACAAAACTAAAAGGTAACACTTTTAAATTTTGTGAAATAAGTTCTTATTTATTAAAAGTAGAAGGAAAATTAAATTTAATTAAAAATAAAAAATATAAATATGAATGATATAAAAAGAGAATATTGAATGTGTTAATTACAAGATATATTATTGATTAATATGAGATTTTAATTTTATGAAATTCATATGAATAAATGACTCAGATGCTTTAATCATGACAAATTCCTATTTTCCATAGAAGGAAATGAGATATTTATTGGTAGAAAAATTCTTGGAAGAAGTCATTACAATTGGCGGTAGAAAACTTACACAGACTAAATGGCCTTCAAAACGCCTTTATACAGAAAGCAACAATAGTTTATATATGTGTAATCTGACGGTGTATTTCCAAATATATAAACATTCAAATAAATAAGTACAAATCAGTATAAGAATGAAAAAAAAAATACTCCAAAAATTTTCAACCAACATATATTTCAACGACCATAAATCTTTAATTTCTTTTAAATAAAAGATTAAGAGTTAATCAACTAGTTATAAGATATAATAATGAAAAAACAGTTAGACCAATAGCATTTGGTCAATTTTTACTTGGATTTTACTTTTAAACTTAGGGTTTGAAAATATAATCGGTATTGTAGAAATATATTATCTAAATAGTACTTTTGATTTGAATATGGATTAGTCCCATACAGTGGGGCTATGATATGATTTTAAAAATAGTAATAATATATAAAATATCTGATATAATATTATTATTTTATGTATTTTTTTAAAAATTCTACCTTCAAGTATTTTGGAGAATTTTTATCTTTCAAAAAATATTAAAGGACTAATTAGGATAATTTAGCTAAAACAAAAAATTTTTCACCTATGGTTGTGTCAATGTGTAAAAATATTGGAGTTGAAAAATGCGTCGAAAATAGGATGACATACACTTAAAATGCAAATCGGAGCAAAATTAGAGGTCGCACCTCTACTTATTATATCACATACCGTGTCAATTCAATCTCCTCTTTCCTTCTGCCACTATCCACCGCCTCCTCCACCTCTAATCCTTTGGCCCACATCTTTCTTTTTTCGAATTGTTGTTTTTTGTTTGTCAGATTTTTTCTTTCTATTTCAACTTTTTTTACCGTCTAAATTCATATTACTATTCTCCCTATCAAGAACAAGAAGAAGGAAGGACAAAAAAAAAAAAAGAAATTTACTTTCTTTCTTTCTTTCTTTCTCTCTCCTCTCTTTTTCCTTCCTTTCTCTCACCTTAGAAGAGGAGAGAACTCAGTAAATAAATTTTTTATAAAATAAAAACACAAACACAATTAAAGATTTGCTTGAAGACAACCTTAAATCAACATATATTTCAATAGCCATAGATATCTGATTTCTTTTACATAATAAATTTGATATTTTTTAAGAGTTAATCGATCAACTAATTATAAGATACAACAAAAAAGCAGTTAAATTAGTAATATTCTGTTGATCTTTACGAAGATTTTACTTTTAAAATTAGGAGTATGAAGCCTAATAGCACCTTATTAGACATCCAATTCAAACGCATTAGTCATATACTGATAAATGACTAATTAGACTCCATCAAGAGTTTTAACCAATATCATTTGGCTAAGACGATATAAGAGAAAATGTAGGCTGAAAGACAAACAGTTTTATTAAAATTTTTCAAAGATTGCAAAGCGAGTTTCTAATAGTCAAGGGAGGCTATTTATAATAGAAACAAAATCCTAGTACGCAAAATTACGAAAATATCCAAAATATCCAAAAAAAAATTAAAATGCAAAATTGACCCTCTAAATGATGAAATTTTCATATTGAACTTTGTAACCAAGCCTATGGTCCTCGTCACATTTTTGAAAGTTGTGCGTCTCAAAATTTCCTTTCCGAAAGGCTATCGTGAGTCTCTATTGGACGTCGGCAGCAAAAAAGTTAGGCCCGGTTCAAGTCTGCCGTAAAGTCCAAGACTAGTTACTCCATATCAGATACGTATGAAGGTAATTACATTTCATAGAATTGATAATGAGATAGACGTTATTGCATCTAAATGATTTTCAAAATAAATCATTCAAGGAAATAATTATTTTTCTTAATATTAAGAGCCATAAATTCAAGTTATGTTAAACTAAAGATAAAACTAATATATGAGTACATAGGTTATAAAGTAATAAAAATAACTATGTTGTTCAATTCAAAGTAATTTTGCAGATCGTCTGGTGCAACGCAGTTTAGTTCATACTTTTATTTCAAAATTTTTGAATGATTATTAAAGTAATTAAATAATTATTTGAAACAAAATGAGATGTAATCAAATATAAATATTTTATCAGAAGAATTTAAATAAGAAAACAAGTAATTAGACAGCAATTTTTAAAAATTAAATAACAGAGAAGATGACAAATAGATTATAAATAAAATAAAATATAAAAATTATTCTTGACTGTTTATTATACAATACATATCTATAGAAGAAATGAATCAATTTGTGTATGAGGTATAAATATTTGAATTGTTCAAAGCATAAGAAATTAGAGGTTCTTGTTTATGGCTGGTAAAAACTGAAGAAAATGATAATAAAAATAAGAATAGAAAGAAAAAACTTATAGAAGAAAAAAAAACTATGTTTGCATTAGCCTCTGTTGGCATACATTTACAATAAATACATACCTAAAATTTTTAGGGTTAGGAAATATGAACATTGTTTTTTTGAGTTAGGGAATACAAATGGACATAATCATTTGTTTTTTCAGATTTATCATTTTGATATATATATATATATTTATAAAATTGAAATTAATTTTCCTATTCTCCTATTTACAATCAAAGATTTTATAAAAATTCAATTTAATTAGTTTTTTTTCTATCAAATTTGTTATTTATAATGAAATAATTTATTACTTTCTAACTTATAAAATTTTTATTTAAAAAAAAAATCATTTATTATTCCATTAGATTTTTTTTAGAGTGGTTATGAAATTTTCTTCGCAAATGAATGGGCATCAGAAAGTCTTTGTGCAATTTATTATATAAAGACAACTAGGTTATATATTTTGCCCACCCTCAAGAAATTTTATCTGAATTTTCTTTGTTATAAAATACTATTAATTTATTAACATAGTTCATTTTTTAGAAACTACCCTTTTAACTTTTAACCGATACTCAAAATAATATTTATATATATTATAAAAAAATGAGATATAACATAATTAACGGATTTATCTCTTTCTTTTTCGATCCAAATTGAATATCACCTTATTCATTTTTTTTTATGTTAAATTAATGGAACACACATAATTAAAAGTGAGATATTATATGTTATCCCTAAAATGCCCATATTTTGTTTTTATTCTTCTTCTCCTCCTCCTTTTTACTGCCAACCATTTCTTCCTTTCCAAAGATTTTCTAGAATTATAGGAAGAAAAATATTTTTCATTTTCTTGCTTTCTATGTAATAGGATACCAGGATTATATAGTACAAGAAATGATCAATTATACCTATGATTATGCTATCAATTATAGCCTAGAGTCATACTAGGATTATGCTAACTATGGTAATATTAATCACTAATTAATTACAATTATGGCATAATATTCTTTCCAACACTCCCCCTCAAGTTGGTTCATATGGATCCAACATGCCCAACTTGTCCAAAACTTCATGGAATATTCGTCCAGCAACTGCTTTAGTTAGGATGTCTGCTCACTGATCTTCCGATCGAACAAACGGTAATGATATCAAACCATTGTCCAACTTTTCCTTGATGAAATGTCAGTCTATTTCAACATGTTTTGTTCGATTATGTTGAACAGGATTTTCAAAAATGCTGATTGCTGCCTTGTTGTCACAACAAAGTTCAGCTGCGTCCCCCGATGGAAATCCAAGCTCAAATATCAACTTTCTGATCCATAGTAGCTCTGCAAGTCCTTTTGCTATTCCCCTAAATTCTGCTTTAGTACTGGACAGTGCCACCACCTTTTACTTCTTACTTTTCCATGTCACCAAGTTACCTCCAACAAAGGTAAAATATCGTGAAGTAGATCGTCTATCGGCACGGTCTCCTGCCCAATCAGCATCCATATATCCATTAATACTGAGATGACCATTCTTCTTGAACAACATGCCCATCCCAGCTATTCCTTTCAGATATCGAACAATCCTCAATGCTGCCTCCATATGGTCTTCTTTTGGATCGTGCATGAACTGACTTACTAAACTCACAGCATACACCACGTCTGGTCTGGTGTGTGATAAGTAAATCAGCTTTCCTACCAGTCTCTAGTATCTCCCCCTATCTGCTGGTCCTTCTTCTGAATCTTTGCTCAACTCATGATTGACCATTACTGGAGTATCAACCGGCTTGCAGTCTATCATTCTTGTTTCGGCTAAAAGATCAAGGATGTATTTTCTCTATGATATCAAGATTCCCTAGTCTAACCTGAGAACTTCAATCCCAAGGAAGTATTTTAACCCCCCCAAGTCTTTCATCATAAATTCTTGGAATAAGTTGTCCCTCAGCCGTTTAATCTCGTCCACATCGTCTTCTGTTATAATCATGTTGTCCACGTATATTATCAAACACCTGATTTTTCTTCCTCGTCTCTTCAAGAACAGGGTGTGATCAGAGTTACTCTACCGATATCTATATTTCTTTATTGCTTGGGTAAATCTCCTAAACCATACTCTAGGAGACTGTTTCAACCCATACAAGGCTCGCCTTAATCGACACACTTCTCCTCGTCTATGTCCACTCGTGAACCCTGATGGAGCATCCATGTAAACTTCCTCTTTTAGGTCACCATGCAAAAAAGCATTCTTCACATCAAACTGGTAAAGTGGCCAGTCTAGGTTTGTAGCAAGAGAGAATAGGACTCATATTATATCAATTTTTGCTACTAGAGAGAACGTTTCAGAATAGTCGACTCCATAGGTCTGAGTGTATCCTTTTGCTACCAGTCGGGCTTTATATCTATCCACTGTTCCATCCGGCTTATACTTTACAGTAAACAGCCATTTACATCCCACTGGTCGTTTTCCCCTAGTAGCCAGCATTTCTCCCAGGTTTTATTTTTCTCCAAGGCATCCATCTCGATCTCTATTGCTTCAATCCATCTCTTATCCTTCTGAGCCTCTATGGCATCCTTTGGTATCCATTATAAGCAAATATTTTTCTGTAGTGTGATAAGCTGAGGTGATAGATTCTCTCCTCTAGTAATATTTGCCATAGGATACTTAGATCTGGCTGCCTCGAATTCTGGATGATACCTCCTAAGTGGAACTCATATGTTACTCTGAAGGGGTAGTACATAGTGGCCTATTTCAGGAGACTCAAGGGAGATGGGTTCAGTAGTAAAGTTATTAGAGAAAGGAGAGGGTTCAGATTCATATATCTCAGTGGCGTATTCCTCAGGATATTCTACGGTGGCAGGCTTTGGTTGTGGCATTGAGATTGAGGACTGTACTAGATGATCAGTGTCTCCAAGTTCTGGTGTAGACTCAGGAAGGGAAAGTGGATGCACAGTCTCTAACTCCCCCTAAAGATTCTCTGACTCCCCCTGAGGATAGCTAAGCCAACTTGGTAGTGGTGGTTCTGCTATACTCTCGCTCTCACTGCCAGTTGGCGAGGAGAAAAAATACTCGTCTTCAAGAAAAGTGCAGTCCATAGTAGTGAAGAGTTGTTCAGAGATTGGGTCAAAACACCGATAACCCTTTTTATGGACACCATAATCAAGGAACACACACTTAAGAGCACATGGATCAAGTTTAGTGCGATGTGATTTAGGAATGTGAACATAGACCGTGTAGATAAAAATTTTTGGTGGAAGGTTTAGATGGGAAGGGATGGTATGATGAGAAGATAAGGTATGCAGTGGAGATCGAAAATTAAGAACCCGAGACGGTAGTCTATTGATGAGGTAAATAGAAGTAGTAACTGCTTCGGACCAAAACTTAGAAGGAACCCGGGCTTCAAACAATAAGGCTCGGGTGATTTCAAGGATGTGCCAATTTTTTCTTTCGGCGACCTCATTTTGCTGTGGGGTATACAGACAAGTAGTTTGGTTAATGACCCCATTGTCCCGAAAAAAGGTTTGAAGATGATTGTTGACAAATTCTCCCCCATTGTCAGACCGGAGGACTTGAATGGTGTTAAGAAATTGGATTTTAATCTTGTGAAAAAAGTCACAAAATTTTTCAGCCAATTCGTATTTATGTTTTAACAAGTATATCCAAGTAACACGAGTGTAATTATCAATAAAAGTAACAAAGTATCTATAATCATGAGAACCAGTTTCCGGAGCAGGCCCCCATACATCAGAGTGTATTATTGAGAATGGAGTATTAGATTTATTTATAGAAATATGATAAGTACTCTTATGACTTTTAGCAAGCACACATGAAGAATAAATAGGGATATCAATGGATTTAAATTCAGGAAACAAAGCATGAAGATATTCACTTGAGGGATGGCCAAAGCGTCTGTGCCAGAGCCACAACTGTCGAGTTGAGGACCCTTGAGCTAAGTGAGCGAACCAGTGCTCGAGACCTGTCCCACATAGTACAGTCCATCTTTCTCAAAACCACGACCCAGTACCGTGTCCGTATGAATATCCTGCAAAACACAAAAATGAGGATACATGAGTACTTTTGATCAAGCATAATTTAGCCACATTTTTATTATCATTATTACTGTTTAAATACACATTTTTATAGTTTAATCTATGTTTTTATGATGTTTTTGCAGAAAAGGAGAAAACTGAAAACTTGGAGAAAAATTGCAAAAAAAGTTGAAAAATTGATTGGGTCGAAGTGATTTGACCAAATCACTTGCAGGAAGCAAAAGCTGGAAACTGGGACTGACTTGCAGAAATGATCTGGGCAAGCGATTTAGGCAAATCAACTGCCCAAATCAAACTGATGCAGAAGAGCCCATCAACGCGGGAAAAAGGAAATTCAGAATTTAAAAAGTATTGGAGTCCCATCCTACTTCAAACACCACAAGATCAATCCTATGACAACTCCAAGAGTCACTCCAAAGGAAGACTTTCTCCAAAGAAGATTTATTCATGATTAAATACAAAGGCAAAAGAAAGAATAAAAGATTCCAAAAGACCAAGTCAAATTAGGATTCCAAATCCTAATTGGACTAGGACTCCTCTCCTATAAAGAGAGCCAGCAACAAACCAACAGGGGAGCATCACAATTACTGCAGAATTTCGGCAGCAACACAGCAGCCCCCTCTTTACTTTTCTTCTTTCTCTTTTTTGTATTCTTTGTCCACCATGAGTGGCTAAACATTCTTTTATCTAGTTGAAGTTGGAGAATTTTCAGTTTGTGATGAATTGGGAGATTTAAAACTCCATTGTTAAGCTTCTATTTTTCAATATTTATGCAACTTGTTCTTCATGCTATTATTGCTTTGCTATTAGAATCAATTAAGGCCTATTGCTTTTAATTGCATAAGTAAAATATTGTTAGTTTAAATAATTTAGGTCCGTAATTGCTTAGATTGTTTGAACACAAGCATACTTGGTTACATAATCTAAACTTGACCACGCGATTGACAAGGTTAGAATTAGGTTTCTCTAAGTCTTAATACAGTTAACAATTGAAAAGTAAAAAATCCCAAGGACGTTCCTTGGCAACTTGTTAACTAGTGTTTGATTAGCGAACGTTTCCTAATCAAACTAAAACGAAGGAGGAATTTGGTTGTGAGAAGCGTCTTCCACAACCTAAACTAATTTATTGAAATAAATAGAAGTATCAAAAAATCAATGATCAATTCTAAAACTGAAATAGATCCATGCTTCAACTAGATTCCTTTTACCATTGATTTACTCATTTTCTTAATTATTGCTTTCC
The DNA here is from genome assembly GCF_001659605.2 of Manihot esculenta. Lineage (NCBI taxonomy): Eukaryota > Viridiplantae > Streptophyta > Magnoliopsida > Malpighiales > Euphorbiaceae > Manihot > Manihot esculenta. The sequence goes on from NC_035173.2 coordinate 9,541,530, forward strand.
TCTACTACTTAGTTTTAATTTCAGCTCACTATCATCAATAACAAACCCCCCTTTATTTTTAATTTTATTATTTAATTGCCCAAGTTATTATTAGGAACATCCTTAGTGTCAAATCCCTGTGGTTCGACCCTATTACCACTATCTACAAATTATTTTGTTGATTGATAATAGGTTTATTTTTTACGTCTTCAACAACCGCTATCAACTTTGCAATTTAACTGCTTGGTGATTTGACTGATAGAGAGTAATTTGTAAGAGAAGGAGGGTACATAGAGGCAGTTGGAGACATTTAAAGTGGGGGGTATAGAAACGATACCACCACCGATGACTTGGAATGAGCCACCAATAGCGTTTAGGATATTGGATTTGGTGGGTGGAGTTTGGAAAACAATATCTGAAGAATCATTAGTCATAGTGTCTGTGGCTCCTGAATCAAATATCCAACTACTAGTACTATACACATTATTAACATAGCCAACTGTCGCTGGCGATGGGAAAGTGGGATGTGCTGAATCAAGAGTAATTTGATTTGCTAGTTTCTGATTTGCATTTTGGCTATTCTGAATTAACAGAAAAAGTTTATGTGACAGGTCTGCTATTGGATCAGTTACTGTCTGGGATTGATCGGTTGGACTCTGCCTAGAAGAATCGGCCATTACTGTTTCTCGGTTAGAGAAGATTGGGAAAGGTATTCTGGTAAATGATGATTGCAGGAAAAATTGGCTAAACTTTTAGACCGAAACCAGGCTCTGATACCATGTTAAATTTGGAACAGGCCTAACTCATCCCAAAAACTAGCTCAAGGGGGAGGATTGCCTATGGCTTATATAAGGGGCATATGACCCCTTTCCACAATCGATGTGGGATTCAACACACCCCCCTCATGCCCAGTATTTTTACTGGTGCGTGACATATTTATGAGAGGCCCAACATCGGATGGGGAGGCTCTAATACCATCTAGAATTATAAGAAGAAAAGTATTTTTCATTTTCTTGCTTTCTGTGTAATAGGATACGAGGATTATATAGTACAAGATATGATCAATTATATCTATGATTATGGTATCAATTATTACCTAGAATCATGCTAGGATTATGTTGACTATAGTAATTTTAATCACTGATTATTTACAATTATGGGGGAATATTCTTTCCAACAGCCTTGACTCTTATTCTTCTTCACCCCAAGTCGTGACTCTTATTCTTCTTCACCCCATGCATTCTTCTTCACCCCCATGCCATTACCCAATTCTTCTTCTTCTTCTTCACCCCAAGTCGTGACCGACGAGAAGCAGCGATAAATTCCTCAGATTGTTGGAGGCAACTGCAAATGGGTTGATTGTTGAGAGAAGAATCTTTGAGTTTGACAGAATTAAGTTTCAGGGACTAAAGTGTTGAATTTTAAAAAGTGTAGTTCGGTCATTTTTTCTATCACTAACGGCATTTTTGATAGACGGACCTCTAATTTGAACGGAATTAAAATTGAGAGACTAAAGTGTTGGATTCTAAAAATAGAGAAATCAATCCGTTAATTATGGGATACTTCAAAGACAAAAATGAAAATTTCACTTCTTGAATACAATACTCATTGCAATCTAATTTCGTACTGATTTTCATTTTTGTAATAATTTCATTTGTCATAATTTGGTCATAGAACTTTACTTTTATCTCAATTGGTGTTTCCATACATATTTCAATTGTAAATATAAATATTTCTATAAAAATTTTGTGGAAAAAAACTAATCAAGTATTAATTGAGATAAATGATGATAAAGAAGTATATATATGTTTGGTTGAAGGCAAATTGAGCATAAAAAAATATAATAAAAAAACTTTTAAATATATTATAATGAACTAAAGTTATTTTAATTTATTTACATTAGATTTAAACATTTTTCTATTATTACAATGAGTTATGTTCCCCAAGTAATGTTTATTATATGTTTTATTTATTATTTAAAAATAACTAAAATTAAAAATTTAACTTGCAAATAGTAAATATAGCCAAAATAACAACAAAATTAAAAGGTAACACTTTTAAATTTTGTGAAAAAAGTTCTTATTTTTTAAATGTTGAAGGAAAATTTGAAAATTTAATGAAAAAAATGATTAATATAGATGATATAAAAGGAGAATATTGAGTGTGTTAATTACAAGATATATTATTGATTAATCTGAGACTTTAATTTTATGAAATTCATACAAATAAACGATTCTGATGCTTCAATAGCGACACTCGCGCGTAAAACTCTTACTTTCCATAGTTGATGCTTCAATCGCGACACTCGCGCGTAAAACTCCTACTTTCCATAGAAAGAAAGGAGATATTTATTGGTAGAAAAATTCCTGAAAGAAATCATTACAATTGGCGGCAGAAAACTTACATAGATTGAATGACTATCAGAACGCCTTTATACAGAAAGCGACAATGATGTTTATATATGCGTAATCTGACATGCGAAATCTGATGATGTATTTCCAAAGATGTAAACATTCAAATAAAGAAGTACAAATCAGCATAAGAGCGCAAAAAAAAAAAATCACTCCAAAAATTTTCAACCAACATATATTTCAACAACATAAATCTTTAATTTCTTTTAAATAAAAAAATTAAGAGTTAATCAACTAGTTATAAGATATAATAATGAAAAAAGTCAATTAGACCAATAGCATTTGGTCGATTTTTATGTGGATTTTACTTTTAGAATTAGGGTTCGAAACTATAATCGCTATTGTAGAAATATATTATCTAAGTAGTACTTTTAATTTGAATATGGATTGGTCTCATACAATAGAGCTATGATATGATTTTAAAAATAGTAATAACATATACAATATCTGATATGATATTATTATTTTATGTATTTTTTTAAAAATTCTACCTTAAAGTATTTTAAAGAGTTTTTATCTTCCAAAAAATATTAAAGGACTAATTAGGACAATTTAGCTAAAATAATTTTTTTCACTTATGGTTGTGTCAATGTGTAAAAATATCAGAGTTGGAAAACGTGTCAAAAATAGGATGACATACACTTAAAATGCAAATCAGAGCGAAATTAAAGGTCGCACCTCTACTTATTATATCACACACCGTGGCAATTCCACCTCCTCTTTCCTTCCACCACTATCCAAAGCCTCCTCCACCTCTAATCTTTTTCTCCACATCTTTCTTTTTTCGAATTGTGGGTTTTTATTTGTTAGATTTTTCTTTTTATCTTGGCCTTTCTTACCCTCTAAATTCATATTACTATTCTCTCTATCAAGAACAAGAAAAGGAAAGGACAAGAAAAAGAAGAATTTTACTTTCCTTTTTTCTTTCTTTCTCTCTCCTCTCTTTTTCCTTCCTTTCTCTCACTTTAGTAGAGGAGAGAACTCAGCAAAGGAATTTTTTATAAAATAATAACACAAACACAATTAAAGATTTGCTTGAAGACAACCTTAAATCAATATATATTTCAATAGCCATAGATATCTAATTTCTTTTACACAATAAATTTTATATTTTGTAAGAGTTAATCGATCAACTAATTATAAGATACAACAAAAAAGCAGTTAAATTAGTAACATTCTGTTGATTTTCATGAGGATTTTACTTTTAAAATCAGGAGTATGAAGCCTAATAGCATCTTATTAGACATCCAATTCAAACGCATTAGTCCCATACAAATGAAGATAATTACATTTCATAGAATTGATAATGAGATAGACAGTATTGCATCTAAATGATTTTCAAAATAAATAATTCAAGAAAATAATTATTTTTCTTAATATTAAGAGCCATAGATTCAAGTTATGTTAAACTAAAGATAAAACTAGTGTATGAGTATATAGGTTATAAAATAATAAAAATAAGTATGTTGTTCAATTCAAAGTAAGTTTACAGATCGTATGGCATAACACAGTTAAGTTCATACTTTTATTTCAAAATTTTTGAATGATTATTAAAGTAATTAAATAATTATTTGAAACAAAATGAGATGTAATCAAATATTAATATTTTATCAGAAGAAATTTAAATAAGAAGACAGGTAATTAAACAGCATTTTTCAAAAAATAAATAACAGAGAAGATGACAAATAGATTATAAATAAAATAAAATATAAAAACTATTTTTTACTGTTTATTATACAGTGCATATCTATAGAAGAAATGAATCAATTATTTAAAAAAAATCATTTATTATTCCATTAGAATTTTTTTTTAGAGCGGTTATGAAATTTTCTTCACAATCGAATGGGCATCAGAAAGTCCTTGTGCAATTTAGTATATAAAGACAACTAGGTTATATATTTTGCCCAACCTCAAGAAATTTTATGTGAATTTTCTTTGTTATAAAATACTATTAATTTATTAACATAGTCCATTTTTTAAAAACTAGCCTTTTAACTTTTAACCTATACTCAAAAGAATTTTTATATATATTATAAAAAAAATTATTTTTTAGTCATCGAAATATAACATAATTAATAGATTTGTCTCTTTATTTTTAGATCCAAATTGAATATCACTTTATTCATTTTTTTTATGTTAAATTAACGGAACACACATAATTAAAAGTGAAATATTATATTTTATCCCTAAAATGCTCATATTTTGTTTTTATTCTTCTTCTTCTCCTTCTTTTTACTGCCAACCATTTCTTCCTTTCCCAAGCCTTTCTAGAATTATAGGAAGAAAAATATTTTACATTTTCTTGCTTTATGTGTAATAGGATACAAGAATTATATAGTACAAGATATGATCAATTATGCCTATGATTATGCTATCAATTATAGCCTAAAATCATGCTAGGATTATGCTAACTATGGTAATGTTAATCACTGATTAATTACAACTATGGCATAATATTCTTTCCAACACTCCCCCTCAAGTTGGTTCATGTGGATCCAACTTGCCCAAAACTTCATGAAATATTCGTCCAACAACTGTTTTAGTTAGGATGTCTGCCCACTGATCTTCCGATCGAACAAATGGTAATGATATCAAACTATTATCCAACTTTTCCTTGATGAAATGTCGGTCTATTTCAACATGTTTTGTTCGATCATGTTGAACAGGATTTTCGGAAATGCTGATTGCTACCTTGTTGTCACAACGAAGTTCAGCTATGTCCTCTGATGGAAATCCAAGCTCAAACATCAACTTTCTGATCCATAGTAGCTCTGCAAGTCCTTTTGCTATTCCCCTAAATTATGCTTCAACACTGGACAGTGCCACCACCTTTTGCTTCTTACTTTTCCATGTCAACAATTTACCTCCAACAAAGGTAAAATATCCTGAAGTGGATCGTCTGTCGGTACGGTCTCCTGCCCAATCAACATCTGTATATTCACTGATATTGAGATGACCATTCTTCTTGAACAGCATGCCCATCCCAACTGTTCCTTTCAGATATCGAACAATCCTCAATGCTGCCTCTATATGGTCTTGTTTTGGATTGTGTATGAACTGACTTACTAAACTCATAGCATACGCCATATCTGGTATGGTGTGTGATAAGTAAATCAGCTTTCCTACCAGTCTCTGGTACCTCCCCCTATTAGTTGGTCCTTCTTCTGAATCTTTGCTCAACTGATGATTAACCATTACTGGAGTATCAACTGGCTTGCAGTCTATCATTCCTGTTTTGGTTAACAGATCAAGGATGTATTTTCTCTATGATATCAAGATTCCCTGGTCTGACCTGAGAACTTCAATCTCAAGGAAGTATTTTAACCCCCCCAGGTCTTTCATCTCAAATTCTTGGAATAAGTTGTCCCTCAGCCGTTTGATCTCATTCACATCGTCTCCTGTTATAATCATGTCGTCCACATATATGATCAAACACATGATTTTTTTTCCTCATCTCTTAAAGAACAGGGTGTGATCGGAGTTACTTTGCTAATATCCATATTTCTTCATTACTTGGGTAAATCTCCCAAACCATGCTCTAGGAGACTGTTTCAACCAATACAAGGCTCGCCTTAATCGACACACTTCTCCCCGTCTATATCCACTCATGAACCTTGGTGGAGCATCCATGTAAACTTTCTCTTTTAGGTCACCGTGCAGAAAAGCATTCTTCACATCAAACTGGTGAAGTGGCCAGTCTAGGTTTGCAGCAAAAGAGAATAGGACTTGTATTGTATCAATTTTTGCTACTAGAGAGAATGTTTCAGAGTAGTCGACTCCACAGGTCTGACTGTATCCTTTTGCTACTAGTCAGGCTTTATATCTATCCACCGTTTCATCTGGCTTATACTTTACAGTAAACACCCATTTGCATCCCACTGGTTGTTTTCCCTTGGGTAGCCAGCATTTCTCCCAGGTTTTATTTTTCTCCAAGGCATCTATCTCGATCTCCATTGCTTCAATCCATCTCTTATCCTTCTGGGCCTCTGTGGCATCCTTTGGTATCCATTATAAGCAAATATTTTTCTGTAGTGTGATAAGCTGAGGTGATAGATTCTCTCCTCTAGTAATATTTGTCATAGGATACTTAGATCTGGCTGCCTCAAATTCTGGATCATGCCTCCTGGGTGGAACTCCTATATTACTCCGAGGGGGTAGTACATAGTGGACTGTTTCAGGAGACTCGAGGGAGATGGGTTCAGTGGTAAAGTTATTAGAGGAAGGGGAGGGTTCAGATTCATATACCTCAGTGGCGTATTCCTCAAGATATTCTACGGTGGCAGGCTCTAGTTGTGGCGTTGAGATTGAGGACTGTTCTAGATGATCAGTGTTTCCATGTTCTGGAGTAGACTTAGGAAGGGAAGGTGGATGGATAGTTTCTGACTCCCCCTGAGGATTCTCTGACTCTCCCTGAAGATAGCTAAGCCAACTTGGAAGTGGTGGTTCTACTGTATTCTCCCTCTCACTGCCAGTTGGCGAGTAGAAAAAAATACTCGTCTTCAAGAAAAGTGTAGTCCATAGTAGTGAAGAGCGATTTAGAGATTGGGTCAAAACACCGATAGTCCTTTTTATGGACACCATAACCGAGGAACACACATTTAAGAGCACATGGATCAAGTTTAGTGCGATGTGATTTAGGAATGTGAACATAGACCGTGCAGCAAAAAATTTTAGGTGGAAGGTTTAGATGGGAAGGGATGGTGTGATGAGAAGATAAAGTATGTAGTGGAGATCGAAAATTAAGAACCTGAGATGAGAGTCTATTGATAAGGTAAATAGAAGTAACAACTGCTTCGGACCAAAACTTAGAAGGAACCCGAGCTTCAAACAATAAGGCTCGGGTGATTTCAAGGATGTGCCGATTTTTTCTTTCGGCGATCCCATTTTGCCGTGGGGTATATGGACAAGTAGTTTGGTGAATGACCCCATTGTCCCGAAAAAAGGTTTGAAGATGATTGTTGACAAATTCCCCCCCTCCCATTGTCAAACCGGAGGACTTGAATGGTGCTGTGAAATTGGGTTTTAATCATGCGAAAAAAGTCAGCAAAATTTTTCAGCCACTTCGTATTTGTATTTCAACAAGTAGATCCAAGTAACACGAGTGCAATCATCAATAAAAGTAATAAAGTATCTATAATCATGAGAACCAGTTTCCGGGGCAGGCCCCCATACATCAGAATGTACTATTGAGAATGGAGTATCAGATTTATTTGTGAAAATATGATAAGTACTCATATGACTTTTAGCAAGTACACATGAAGAACAAATGGGAATATCAATGGATTTAAATTCAGGAAACAAAGCACGAAGATATTCATTTGAGGGTTGGCCAAAGCGCTGGTGCCAGAGCCACAATTGTCGGGTTGAAGAGCCTTGAGCTAAGTGAGCCTTGAGCTAAGTGAGCCAACCCAGTGCTCGAGACCTCCTCCACATAGTACAGTCCATCTTTCTCAAAACCATGACCCATTACCGTGTCCGTATGAATATCCTGCAAAACACAAAAATGAGGATACATGAGTACTTTGCAATTTAACTACTTAGTGATTTGACTGATAGGAAGTAATTTGCAAGATAAGGAGGGTACATAGAGGTAGTTGGAGACATTTAAAGTGGGGGTTACAGAAATTATACCACCACCGATGACTGGAAATGAACCACCAGTTGCGTTTAGGATATTGGATTTGGTGGGTGGAGTTCGGAAAATAATATCTAAAAGATCATTGGTCATAGTGTTTGTAGCTCCTGAATCAAATATCCAACCACTAGTACTATGCACATTATTAACATGACCAACTATTACCGGCGATGGAAAAGTGAAAAATGCTGAATCAAGAGTAATTTGATTTGATGGTTTTTTATTTGCATTTTGGCTATTCTGAATTAACAGAAAGAGTTTGTGTGACAGGTCTGCTATTAGATCAGTTACTGTCTGGGGTTGATAGGCTGGACTCTAGCTAGAAGAATTGGCCATTGTTGTTTCTCGGTTAGAGAAGGTTGCGAAAGGTATTCTGGCAAATGATGATTGCAGAAAAAATCAGCTAAACTTTTAGACTGAAACCAGGCTCTGATACCATGTTAAATTTGGGGCAGGCCTAACTCACTCCAAAAGATAGCTCAAGGGGGAGGATTGCCTATGGCTCATATAAGGGGCACATTACCCCTTTCCACAACCGATGTGGGATTCAACATACCCCCCTCATGCCCAGAATTTTTACTAATGCGTGATATATTTATGGGAGGCCTAACATCGGATGGGGAGGCTCTGATACCATCTAAAATTATAGGAAGAAAAGTATTTTTCATTTTCTTGCTTTTTATGTAATAGGATACAATGATTATGTAGTACAAGATATGATCAATTATGTCTATGATTATGCTATCAATTATTGCCTAGAATCATGCAAGGATTATGCTAACTATGGTAATGTTAATCACGGATTAATTATAATTATGGCGGAATATTCTTTCCAACAGCCTTGACTCTTATTCTTCTTCACCCCAAGCCGTGACTCTTATTCTTCTTCACCCCATGCCATTACCCAATTCTTCTTCTTCTTCACCCCAAGTCGTGACCAACGAGAAGTAGCAATAAATTCCTCTGATTGTTGGAGGCAACTGCAAATGGGTTGATTGTTGAGAGAAGAATCTTTAAGTTTGACAGAATTAAATTTCAGGGACTAAAGTATTGAATTCTACAAAGTATAATTCGGTCATTTTTTCTGTCACTAACGACATTTTTTACGGACGGATCTCTAATTTGGATGGAATTAAAGTTAAAAGACTAAAATGTTGAATTCTAAAAATAGAGAAATAAATTCGTTAATTATAGTATATTTTAAAGATAAAAAAATAATTTTCTCTCATTGAATATTGTAACGATCCAAAAACCGGACCGCTACCGGCGCTAGGGTTTAGATCAACTTAAGGTCGCTGGAGCTCGTAGCAAGCCTACTGTACATCTAGTACTCCTGATAAAATCCCATACATGATCACAAGATATAACAAAAATATAAACATCCCATGAACTAAGACTCGACCTGTGCATGCATCAAAACTGAAAACATAAACCCATACTAGAGCCCTCATCAAATGCTCCAGTATGGTAAACATCACATATCTCAAGCTTAGTTCATACATAACTCATACTTAAAACTTTTACATAAAAATCATGTAAACAGGGATTACAAGGACAAAAGCTAAGGCAAAGCACAATTCTACAACCATAAAGTAATACATGTCCACATCTATACTATTACAAAGGACTATACCAGCAACTCAGCCGACTTTCCGAGCTAACTCTGACTCTGCAAACCTGGGGTTAGGGGAAAGGGATAAGCTATAAGAGCCTAGTGAGCAGAACATAAAAATAGTTTAATAAACATATGATCGAATGAAATGCGTCACAACACAAACAATTCACATCAAGATGGATTTGTCACCAGTAACCCTCTACAAATTCCAATAGTGTCCAGCCCACGACGGGTGCTCTTCAGGACTTCCTCTTAAACATATCATAACATATCCATAATGCCAGGAGCGTAGAATGGGCAACCCTGGTCTTTCCCTTACATAGTGCTAGGGGCGTAGAATGGGCAACCTTAGTCTTTCCATATCCGTCATAGCATATCATACTCGAGGGCTAGTGGGTCATCCAACATCCATCCACATCAATAGTAAATTATGCAATGCATCATATTCGTGAATTCTAATGCAAATAACCTAATACATATACATGGCATCCATGATGCATGAGCAAGCTTAAAAGGCGTGATTACTTTAAAATAATAGATTAGTTCAGTTCTACTCACCTCTAGCTGACGCTCGCCTAACACTGACACAGTTACTTCACTACAGGCCTCTATAGTCTCCCAAGTCCGATCCTACATAAATGGACTCAAATGAGGGACCAAACATAACCTTTATAAGACTCTAAACAACTCTCCAAAAACTCTTAAAACATACCAAAACATGTATATAAAACAAGTAAAAGAAGGCTGGGCAGGGGACTTTCGGCGGTAGGTTCGGCGGCCGAAGGTCCCTCACAGATCTGAAAGTCAGTGACTTTCGGGGGCAGGTTCGACAGCCTAAACTCCACACAGATCCAAAAGTCAAGGACTTTTGGGGGCAGTTTAGGTGGCCAAAAGGCTACCTCTGCCTACAGGTTCGGTGGCCGAACCTGGGTTCTCCAGCAAGGCAGAACCTAATTCTACCCTATGTACACAGCCACCAAACACTCCGATCCTCACACCCAACAACTCATAAACATCCATACCCACTCAATCATGCATAAGGGACATAAAAACTAGCCTAATTCCCATCATACAACACAAGAGGAACGCTCATCATCAATCCTAACCCAAACCCTAAAACTTTAGATTTAACCATTTCATGCATCAATGACCCTTAAACCCCTTTAAAACTTGCTGAAAACTTCTAGAAAATAAAAGAAAGGTAAAGATTCAAACCTACCTCTTGGATACACAAATGTGACAACAACCCAAACTTGGAGATGAGGGAAAGTGATCTCTAGAGGTCTCCAAAGGTTAAAACTTTAGATTCAAACTCAGATCTTTAAAAACAAAGGAAAACTCATGAATTATCTAAGCGATTTGAAGGAATTTTAGCAAGAACATCAAAGGAAGGGCATGGACTTACCTCTGCCCGGAAATGGAGAGAAAGCTCTCTCATTTTCGGGCTGAAGACCTCTTATAGGCGGTTGGGGGAACCACGCGGCCGAACCTGGGGATCCCTCTGAAACTATTTTCTCTTTTAACACAAAACCAAAATATCATTTTATGAAAACTTTATTTTTACCCTTCGAGAGAGGTTCCAGCTTTGAGATTCCGATTTACAACGGAGATTCCGTCGGAAAATTGAAATTTCAATGCCGGAATTTAGCCGGGTATTACAAATATAATACTCATTACAATCTAATTTCATATTGATTTTCATTTTTGTAATAATTTCATTTGTCATAATTTGGTCATAGAACTTTACTTTTATCTCAATTGGTGTTTCCATACATATTTCAATTGTAGATATAAATATTCCTAGAAAAATCTTGTGGAAAAAATTAATTAAGTATTAATTGAGATAAATGATGATAAAAGAAGTATATATATGTTTGGTTGAAGGTAAATTGAGCATAAAAAAATATAATAAAAAAACTTTTAAATATGCTATAATGAACTAAAGTTATTTTAATTTATTTACATTAGATTTAAACATTTTTCTATTATTACCATGACTTATGTTCCCCAAGTAATGTTTATTATATGTTTTATTTATTATTTAAAAATAACTAAAATTAAAATTTTAATTTGCAAATAGTAAATATAGCCAAAATAACAACAAAATTAAAAGGTAACACTCTTAAATTTTGTGAAAAAGTTCTTATTTATTAAAAGTAGAAGGAAAATTTGAAAATTTAATGAAAAATGAAAAATGATAAATATGGATGATATAAAAGGAGAATATTGAGTGTGTTAATTACAAGTATAATATTGATTAATCTGAGACTTTAATTTTATGAAATTCATACGAATAAACGATTCAGATGCTTCAATCGCGACTCGCGCGTAAAACTCCTACTTTCCATAGAAGGAAAGGAGATATTTATTGGTAGAAAAATTCCTGGAAGAAATCATTACAATTGGCAGAAAAAAATTTACACAGATTCAGAACGCTTTTATACAGAAAGCGACAATAATGTTTATATATGCATAATCTAATGGTGTATTTCCAAAGATGTAAACACTCAAATAAAGAAGTACAAATCAGCATAAGAATGCAAAAAAGAAAAAAATTACTCCAAAAATTATCAACCAACATATTTTTCAACAACCATAAATCTTTAATTTCTTTTAAATAAAAAATTTAGAGTTGATCAACGAGTAATAAGATATAATAATAAAAAAAACAGTTAGACCAATAGCATTTGGTCGATTTTACTTTTAAAATTAGGATTTGAAAGTATATTCGCTATGGTAGAAATATATTATCTAAATAGTACTTTTGATTTGAATATGGATTAGTCCTATACAGTGAGCTATAATATGATTTTAAAAATAGTAATAACATATAAAGTATCTGATATGATATTATTATTTTATGTATTTTTTTTTAATTCTCCCATAAAGTATTTTGAAGAATTTTCATCTTCCAAAAAATATTAAATGACTAATTAGGACAATTTAGCTAAAATAATTTTTTTTCGCTTATAGTTATGTCAATGTGTAAAAAAATTGGAGTTGGAAAACGCGTCGAAAATAGGATGACATACACTTAAAATGCAAATCAGAGCGAAATTAAAGGTCGAACCTCTACTTATTATATCATACACCATGGCAATTCAACCTCATTTTTCCTTCCACTGCTATCTACCGTCTCCTCCACCTCTAATCCTTTGCCTTACATCTTTCTTTTTTAGAATTGTTGTTTTTTGTTTGTCAAATTTTTTCTTTCTATCTCGGCTTTTCTTATCTTCTAAATTCATATTAGTATTCTCCCTATCAAGAACAAGAAGAGGGAAGGACAAGGAAGAGAAGAAATTTACTTTCCTTCTTTCTTTCTTTCTCTATCCTCTCTTTTTCCTTTCTTTCTCTCACCTTAGGAGAGGAGAGAACTCAGCAAAGAAATTTTTTATAAAATAAAAACACAAACACAATTAAAGATTTGCTTGAAGACAACATACCTATTACGTAATCAAAATAATTGTAATTCATCTTTTTTGGCTCTATATAAACCCCTCTCCTCTCCTCTCTTTACACACCTCCATAAGCAGAGCATCAAAGCGCTGCACACCCACAGAGAGAAAAGCTTTCAAAGTAGATATAGTAGTGAAGGATATCAGAATGATCAGCAACGGAGGAGCTGCCAAGGAGACCGGGCTCTCTGGTCAGAAAGCCACCAACCAAAGCCTCAAGAAGGGCCCTTGGACCGCCACAGAGGATGCTGTCTTGATAGACTACGTGAAGAAACATGGAGAAGGGAACTGGAATTCTGTGCAAAAGAATTCTGGTTTGATGAGGTGTGGTAAGAGTTGTAGGCTCAGATGGGCAAACCATCTGAGACCTAATCTCAAGAAAGGTTCTTTTACTCCTGAGGAGGAGAGGATCATCATCGAGCTTCACGCCAAGCTCGGTAACAAATGGGCTCGCATGGCCTCTCAGGTATACATCGGTGTCTATTTACACATAGATTGCATCTGTGCATACTTTTTACGTTCTCTGCTTCTACTGTTTTCCTCAATAATTTTCTACTGCAAGTTTTTTTTTTTTTTTCAATTTTTTTTATTTATTTTCATGCTCGTGCTACAATCTGTGTGGACATATTCCTCTTTCTTTGTTCTTTTTTGTTTTTGTTTTTCTTCTGACTTCCTGTTCATGTGATGGTGATTGTTATTTAATTCTGTTCTTGGATTTGATTGTGACCCCTGCGCTGTTTTTTACTCTCTTTTTCTCTCTCACTTCTTTTTGTCCCGCATCTGTAGTTGATTTCTGGTTCTCTCTTATCGCAGTTACCTGGAAGAACAGACAACGAGATCAAGAATTTCTGGAACACCAGAATGAAGAGACGCCAGAGAGCTGGTTTGCCCATTTACCCACAAGAATTCCAAGAAGAAACCATCCCATTTCACATAAAAAACCAGATCCAGCACCAACACCAAGAACAAAACCACCCCAACGTCACCAACCCTTCCTCTTCTTCATTCTCTTCCCTTTTTCCCTCACCTCGTAAGGCTTCCTATAATCCCTCCCTTACCCTTCTTGACCCAATTAATTTCTCGCCTGCATTAGATCCGTTGAACAACAATCTCACTCGGTCATTTTACTCCAACCCTGCTGTCCAATTCAAGTCATTTCCTGACAACAACGCCAGTAACTGTGGTTTAGCTTTGCCTTTGTCTTCATATGGGCGCTCGCCTTCTTCTATAACTGGGTTTAATCAAAACTTTCCAGCCCAATCAATCCCAATGACACCTCCATCGCTCCATTACAGTACTTCAGATTTTGAAACTAACATGAGTTTTACTTCACTGATAATGGGAGCTCAGGTTGAACCAAATGAACTTTTTCCTGGTTTGGGGTCCGAGATTCCTTCCGACCAAACCCCACCTCGTCCGAATACTCCTTTCTCATCCAACACTAGCGGTGGCGTTTGTGTTCGAGAGGAATCGAGTAAGAACACTGACAACGACAGTGAAACCGTCGTCCCAGAGATGATGCACGATAATAGGAATAGTGGTTTGTTGGATGCTTTGTTGCTTGAATCTCAGAATCTGTCTCGCAAAGAAGGAAAATTGACTGGTGAGAATTCGTTAGTAGCAACTGATCAGAAAGGGAAAAGGGTGGTGGATGAGTCTGCAGAGGAAGAGGAGGAGACGGAGAAGGAAGCTGCTAAGCGTGTTAAACTTTCGGCAATGAACGGTAGTGAGAACTCTGGTGAAAACAACTGCTGTGATGATTTGAGCTCTTCTCAATCATCAATAGGTAAGTTTGGTGTTTTTTATTACTTCTAGACTAATTTGGCTGATGATGAGTGAGCTATTTACTGGGGTTTGAGCTCGTCCCTCACAACTCTAAAAACTCCAACACCGCTATGAGTAATTTCATTAGCGAATAAGATATACCCAATAACTCTACTAATCACTAGACCTTAATTTCGAAGTTACTTTAGAAAATTGAAACTGTCTTTTGGTTATATATAAAGGGGTGAAACCAAATGAGGAACCAATGGATGAAATGAATTCCATGGATGATGATTTATTGAGCTTGCTTGACAACTTTCCGACGACAACACCACTCCCAGAATGGTACCGGAGTAGAAATATTGCCAGTGGATTATCATCCAGCACAGTAGTTGAAGGTGGAGAAGTTGAAGCTGAGCAAGAAGCATCACTGGCCGGTGGCGAAACCACAGATGAGACACCAAACGTTGACTGGGCCTTTGGTTCCTCATACTGGAATAACATGCCAGGCATTTGCTGAGAAGTTTCTCACAAAAAGCTGCATATCCTTCGAAGAGACTTTATTACAAATGTTCGAGTGGAGAAGAGGAAAAATTATCAAACATGATGCTAGAAAACTATGATGCTTTTATGTGGCTTTATCGTTTAGCTAGAGAGTTAGGTTGTTTTTAGGGTTTTTCATGTTACTAGTCTTAATGATGAATTAGTGTTTGTTTCTATCCGTTTGTATTTTCTAGATATGTAGAGAAACAAAATGAATCACCTTATGTCTTCTATGTGTGTCTTTGTATATATCATGGGTGTAGAACTTAGATTTTGCAATAGAACTAATTAGTATTAACCCAATGCTCCCATCTTATTATATATATATTTATATATTTTTTTTTAAATATATAAATTCAAAACTCACTCATTAACAAAGAGTAAGGTGTAATGGCAAAATCGATTATGCTCTCAAAAATAGAACTCTAGTATAACTCTTGAAGAAAACTATTCACGTCTTACGAGACTGATGAACAAGTGGACGTTTGATAATTAGAATATTTGTCTTTATGTTAAAATTAACATTTTTATATTTAGTTTCTATTTTAAATATATATTTAAATTTAAAGAAATTACTCTTATAAACCATAAAATGTAGGATAAAAAAAATCTAAAAAATAAATATTTTATGCAAAATCTTAATTGATTAATTCAATTATATGACCAATTATATTCTATCCCTGGCCATATTTGGACATTCAGTCTTGTATAAATATGGTGTTAAATACTAACATATCTTACTACCTCTATTAATATGCCATATTTAGCATTTATTATTATAATATTTACTAATATTTATACTATTTTTTTAATTTAATAATTTCTATATATATCTGAGAATTTATTGGCATACACAGAAATTTTTGGATTATTAATTAGGTGTTTAAACCTCATTGGCTAATTACTTTCCATATATATTGTTCATGCCCCACATGAAAATGGGTGTTTAAGAGGTAATATAGTTGAGATCTCCTCTCTGCAGTCTTGCTAAATTTGGAAAATGTCATGGCTTTCAACTCATAGAATAATTAAATTCATCAAAGTTTCCCTCTTACTTAGCACTAAATCATGCCAAATTCAGAACAAAGCATGATAAATCCCCAAGCGAAAATCTAGCTAAATTGAAGGATATAAACTAGCTAATTATGGAGGTGCATAGATGAGTTATATGCCACAATAAAATTAGAAGAAAAAAAAAATTTATCTAAATTCAATTTACTATAAATTTAAGATATAAATGCATAGAATTTTATGTAATTTTCATATGAAGCAACTCAGATGTTTCTGGTTTAGGTCCATGTTGAACAGTAAAATTTTCCTAAATTAAAATAATTAAAGGAAAATAAAACTTAAACTTTACTAGATTTAATAATTGTTACTTTCAAAATGTTTTTTTTAAAGGTAATTTGTTTTATAATTAGAAAAAAAAAAAAGGGAAAAAGGATTCACGCATACCATCTTTTCCTCAATCATCGCCCAGTTCCTTCCCTCTTGAATATTCACAATATAAAAATTGACTCATGTGAGAGGAAACATAGGAGCTGCTTGGATAAGGGGTGACCAAAGAAAAAAACGTGTTTGCACTCTCTCCTTTTGTTTTTGTATGGCTTGGGCAACTTTTTTTAATAGTATTCTCAAACTTTTATCCCAGAAATTCTTCCTTTTCTACGTAATTATTACTGTGTTCCCTACGGATCATGTGCTATATATTGTCATCTTTGCTTGACATGTATGTGGCCAATAATATAGCTCATCGTTATCTCATGTGAAGAGGCAACTCTATATAGCTAGTTAACAAGCGAAGAGGCAAAATATTTTTTAAGAATATCTTTTTTAATTAAAAATTTTAAGAAAAATTTATTATTTAAATTTTATAATATAAAAAACTCATTAATTTAAAAAAAAATTGAAATTAAAAAAAGCTATTAATTAGTTATGTCCTTGTTTTAGCCCTTTAGGAGAATTAGTTAGTAAATTTTTTTATATTACAAAAATTAAATAGGGAAATATTTAATGATTAAAATTAATAAAAAATAAATTAATATTTTTTTAAATTTTAATGATATTTTAATATATTTTTTAAAATTAAGATTAATTAATAGTTTTTAAATCATAAAAATTAAATAATAAATTTTTTATTTTTTTATCAAATTTTTTTAAATTTTAACCACACTAGTATATGTGTAAATATATTAATATTCTTTATGTTATACATTACAATAAAGAATAATAAAAATATTTATATTTATCCTCTAGATAATCAATATATATTATCTTATCTTAGAAATTATTTTCAATTTCAATTCAGCTATACACTTTATTAATTTAATTAATAATGTGTATTTTTTTACATTGTATTAGTAAATAGAGGAATAAAGTTATTTTCACTTCAAATAATTATATTTGTTATTAAAAATTTTTACTTTTTACACACAAAAAAATGATAAATATATTATTCTTTTAGAAAACATTTTTATGTAAGTTATTTTTATAAAAAAAAATGTGGCATTGGTGCGGACCATTAAGTTCTCCTTTATTATTAATATATCATCTTTCCATTTTTATCAAATTAATCAGTACACTAAATAATTTACAGATTTAATTTGATAGTACGTGTAATTGAGTAAATTTGAGAAATTTCAAATTCTATTCATCCAATAAAAAATCTCTACACTAGATTCTCAGCTCCACACTTGATTAATTTTTTTGCTTATTTTTTAAATTGTGAGTAAAAAAAAAAAAGTTTTCTTAATTCAAATTCTTTAAACTAAGCTCAATAATAGTATATTATTATTTTTTTATTAAAAACTTAAATTGTTAAATATTTTGAAAAATAAATATTATAATTTTAATTTGAATTATATTTATATTTTTAATAAAAAAAAAGTATAATTATATTTTTCATCTAGATAATTCATATATATCATCTTGCCTTGGAAATTGTTTTTACCGCATAGCTCTACACTTGATTAATTTTTTTTAATAATGCGACATTTTTTTACATTGCGTGAGTAAAGACAGAAATAAAAAATTTTCACTTTAAATTGTCGATAATAATATTTTATTTTTTATTTTTTTATTAAAATTAAAATTTTTAAATATTTAAACAGTTAAATATTATAATTTTAATATTAATTATGTTCATATCTTTTCTAAAAAAAGATATTTATATTTATTGCTGAATAATTAATACATATCATCTTGTCTTCAAAATTATTTGCGATGTCAATTCAGCTCTACACTTAATTATTTTCTTTTACTAATGCATCATTTTTATATTGTGTGAGTAAAGACAAAAATAAAATTTTCCTAAATTAATCTCGATAATAATATTTTTTTATTAAAAACTTAAATAGTTAAATGTTATAATTTTAATATGAATTATATTTATATTTTTTAAAAAATATATATATTTATATTTTTTAAAAAAAATTATATTTTACGATGTGAATTATATTTTTAAAAAAAATTATATTTAAATTCTAAAAATAATCTCGATAATAATATGTTTTTATTTTTTAAAAATATTTAAGCAATTAAATTTTACGATGTGAATTATATTTATTTTCTACAGACAACCTATATTTATATTTGTGTCGTTGATAATTAATTATAACATTTTGTCACCATTATTGTTTTTGATATCTCTATTCTAAATAAATCGATGTTAGGATTCAATATCCCTTACACTCGATTAATTTTTCAATTCTTTAAAAAAAATTTCAAATTTTCATAATTTTATTATATATAAATTTATTAATATTCTTAATATTTTACATTACAATGAAAATGATAAATATATTATGTTTTTAGATAATATTTTCAAAGGAAATTATTTATTTTTTTATAAACAAATGTGGCTTTGATGCGTATCATTAGTTTGTCCACTTTATAAATCATTTGGAAATTGTTTTTTACCCAATTCAGTTCTACACTTGATTAAATTTTTCTACTTCATTTTATACATTGTGTGAGTAATAACAGGAATAAGGTTTTCTTATTTTAAATTCTGGAAACTAATCTCAATAATAATACATTTTTTTTATTAAAAATTTAAATTTTTAAATATTTTAAAAGTTAAATATTATAATATTATTATAAATTATATTTATATTTTTTTCAAAAAGTTATATTTGTATTTGTCTTCTAAATAATTAATATATATTATTTTGTTTTGAAATACACTTAATTAATTTTTCTTAATAACGCATCATTTTCTGCATAGGCAGAAATAAGATTTTTTTTCACTTCAAATTCTCGACTAGAATCTTAATAATAATATTTTATTTTTTATTAAAAATTAAAGTTTTTTAAAATGTTTAAGTAGTTAAATATTATTATTTTAATATAAATTATATTTATATTTTCTTATCATAAAGTTATATTTATATTTGTCCCCTAGATAATTAATGCATATCATCTTGTTTTATAAATTATTTTTTATCCTAATTTAGCTCTACACTTAATTATTTTTTCTTAATAATTCGCCATGTTATACGTTGTGCGAGTAAAGACAGAAATAAAATTTTCTCACTTGAAATTCTTAAAACTATCTGGACAATAATATTTTTTTATTGAAAACTTAAATTGTTAAAATTTAGCAGTTAAATATTATATTTTTAATATGAATTATTTTAATTTTTTTTATCAAAAAACTATATTTCTATTTGACCTCTATATAATTAATATATATCATCCTATCTTAAAAATGATTTTTAATCCGAATTCAGTTCTACACTTGATTAAATTTTCTAAATAATGCGATATTTTTACATTTTATGAGTAGATAAAAGAATAAGATTTTCTCATTTTAAATTCCTCTGGATAATTGTTTTTTTTTTTTATACAAAACTTAAATTATTAAATAGTTAAACAGTTATATATTATAATTATATTTATTTTTTTAATCAAAAAATTATATTTATATTTGTCCTCTAATTAATTAATATATATGTATCTTACTTTGGAAATCATTTTTCACCCCAAATCAGCTTTACACTTAATTAATTTTTATCACTTTAAAGTCTCGAAATTAATCTTGGAAATAATATTTAATTTTTTAATAAAAACTTAAATTTTTAAATATTTAAGCAGTTAAATATTATAATTTTAAAATGAATTATATTTATATTTACTCCTCTGAATAATTAATATATATCAATCTCATCTTAGAAATTATTTTTAACCTACTTTATTTTTTAAATTGTGTGAACAAATATGTGTATAAAATGTTAAGTCTGGTGGTAACTGCATCTGAGTAAATTTGAAAGGTTTCAGATTCTAAATTTCTCAAATTTATTCAAATATACTTATCATCAGACTAAATTTTATAATTTATATAATTATATTTATATTTATTTTAAAAAATTATATTTATGTTCATCGGTGGATAACTAATATATATCATTTTGCTACGAAAATCTTTTCCATCCCAATTTAGCTCTACACTTGGTGGCTAATCAAGGTGGCATGTCGTGATATATAATTGCATGGAATGGAAGGATTCGATGGACCAACGTTGCATGGGACATGGCTTCGAGACGCAAAATTTATTAAAAAATAAAATTGCATTTTATAGCCGTTTTCTTTTAAAACGTCAGATAGAAATTGATAGCATTAATTATTTATTTTCATTAAGTACTAAAATTAACTTTTCAAATTAAATTATTAAATCAAATTCGTTGTAATTAACATTTTTCCAAGAATCAATTTTATTAAATTAAATTTTGAAATTAAAATTTCAGCATTATTTATTAATATAAAAGAAAATTTTGATCTAACAATATAATAGTTTAAATTAATAATTATAAATATATGATCTAAGATATAATAGTTTAATTTAAATAAAAGGATTTTCCCATTTGTTTACTAATTTTAGTTTATCTTGTCAATAATTGTATTACTTTATTTTTTTATTTTTTTGAATATTTGAATATGGGGACAATCTCAAGTTTATTTTATGGAATTTAAAACAATTAAAATAAAATACTTTTACAAATATAAATCACAGAAATAATTAACATTAAGCACTAGTTACTTTAATTTTATTTAGACTTAATTCGCTTAGTAGATTCAAATTTAATTATTTAAGCAATAAATAATTTCAAAATAATTGATTTTTTCTCTTGAATATAACTAAATTAGTTAATAAAAAGTTATCACATACCTTCCAATAATCTAATAATATTCTAATTAATTTTTGGAATATAATCAAATTAGTTAATCAAAAGTTATCACCTACCTTCTAATAATCTAATAATATTCTAATTAATTTTTTAAATACTAATTATTTTTTAAAATTTTACAAATTAAACTTTTATTCTCAATTTAATTAATATTTCTGTTTTGTTCAATTCTCTATTTCAAAATAAAATTAATTAAGTATCCACAAATGTATTTAAAAGCATTAAATTTAAGAATTAAACAATAGTTTAAGTAAAAAAATAATTTAGATAAATTAAATAGATGAACATATCTAAGCTATGTTAAGTCCTCTAGTAAAAAATTTAGCTACTAATAGAAAAGGATCCAAGAATACATTTCATTAAAGATTCTACAAAATCATCCTAACATAATTGAACACAAAGCAAAAAGATAATGAAAGAAAATAAAAACTCTAGAAGCAGAGGTTTTTTCTTCTATATCTCCAAGTCTTCCCCTCGGCTCCCTTACTATTTCTGTAGTATAAAGAAATAAAAAAAGTGGCAAAAAAATGTTTCAAACTCTCAAATATGATCTATTTATACTCCTTGAATCTCTCTATCTGTTATTCCAGTAGTAAACTTAGAAAACTAAATTTTCTTATAAATACACATATTGAGGCGTTGGGACATACATCAAAAACACCTGTGGATCCTTTTTTTTTTATTTTTTTATTTTCTTTCTTTGCCAAACAACAAAAACAGAGTAAATCAAAACACTGGCCAATGTAAAACTATACGAGGTTACACCATGTTTTCCTCTATAATATATTTTGTAATATTACACATTTATTATATTTTGGAATAATATTTATATTATTATTTTGTATCAATTTATTTTATTTTTAATTCATTATCTTTCTTCAAAATGTATTTTATATTTATATTTATATATTTAAAAATAATATATTTTTTTTTCTCACAAATGGAAACATTTATGTTTCTAATTTATATTAAATTCAATATTTAACTAAAGAGTAGTACAAATTTATTAGAGTGTAATTACAATATTTACGCAATTTTTTTATGAAACAAAGAAAAAAATCTTACTTATATTATAGTAAATATATCTTCTTTATATCTAAAGCAATAATATATATGCATATACAATATATATATATAGTTGAAATAAGCAAAATTTCTTTTTTTATTAATTGGAGAAATGATTTTACGCATCTGTGTCTAATATAACTCATATTGAATTAAATATTTATTTAAGGACTGGTTAGAATTTAGTGTGTTTTTATAGTTGCAATATTTATGCAAAATTGTTTTTTTATTAAATGGAGTAAAGATCTTATATATATTATAATAAATAAGCCAAGATAAATAAGAAAAAGCTAGAAATACTAAATGACAACTAGTCTACTGTAACTTAATTAGTTTTTTGTTCCTTAGTTAGTTAGCTTTTGACAGGAAAGATATACATACGTAAACTGTGTGAATTGCTTTATATATGTATATATGGATTGATGAGCAAAATAAAAATATATTTTTTTCTCTCTCAAAACCCGGTTGCTCATATATATCTTCTTTGTTTAATTTTGTTTATTAAATGGAGGAAAGATCTTATACATATCATAGTAAATATATCTTCTTTGTATCTAAAGCAATAGAATATACTTTTATTAGATTCATATTAAATTAAATATTTTTCTAAAGAATTATAAGAATTTAGTATACTTTTCTAATTGCAATATTTATGCAAAATTTCATTTTCAATTAAATGGGGTAAAATTTCACACACAATATAATTAATATATGTTCTTTGTGTCAAAATAATAATGCTTATAAGACGTGCATTAACTTAAATATTTATCTAAAGAATGCTTGCAATATTTACATAAATTTTCTTTTTTTATTAAGATAAGGAAAGTTATACCTATAGCAATATAATGTTCTTTTGTTATATGCATAGTAAATTAAGTATTTATTTAAAGAATTGTAAGAATTTAGTATACTTTTCCAAATAAATTACCTTTTTTTTTAATTAAAAAAATATTTTATTTTCTAAATACATGTCAAATTATAAAGGAGAAATGGAAATGAAGCATCATTAGAATGGAACAAAATTTTAATATATACACTAATCGCGAATGAGTTTCGAAGTAACAAAAAAATTTGTTTCGATTTCATTTCTAAAGTCAATTAAAAATGGATTGGTTATCATTTGAAAATTTTTCATTTCTAATAGTCATTTTTCTTCTAACACCTCTTGAATATTTATGGGTAATATGCATTGAATTTTGCTTTTCTGAGCATAACCTAACTGTCATTTTCACTACCTCAAACCTATCTTGTAACGACATGATTTATACACTATTAAAGCTTAAAACACGTTTTTAATGAGAATTATTAGTAAGTATATAATAATGTGCATATATTCTGTAATCTAAAGATTTTAACGACATTTTGAAATTAACTTATAATTTTATTGTCGAAATTTCAAGTAAAATAGAATTAGTTGTTCAAAAAAAAATTAGAAGACTAACGTTATCAGTATTTTATTCAAGAAGTTTTAAGTAGACTTCTTGTTATAAAAAAAATTATAGTTAAAGAGTTCAATTTGAACTTTTTTTTTTAATTAGTGGTTAATTATAAAATGAGAAGAATCCTTGAATGAGAGGGGCATGCTGTAAGATTAAATGTGAGTGGTTGAGCAGTGTGTGATTTTTTTTCTGAAACAAAAAATAATTAGTAATTATATTTTTTTATTGGTGAATATATTGTGATTTTTTAATGTGTGGTTAAATTTTATATTTTTTTATTATTTGTAAGTGATTATCATAACAAATTGGTGTCAGGACTAAAATTTGTGATGTCAAATATGATGAGTGAAAAATTTAAAGTGGAGTTGTTCGATTGAAAAGTAATTTTATTTTATGGCACTGTGAAAAATATCCTTATATAATAAGGATTGATAAGTTTTGAATAATAAATAACCAATGATCATTAAAGAGGATGATTAAGAGGAGTTTTTGGTAAATAAAAAATAAAAATAAAAAATTTAGGAGGAGTTTCAACAAAAGGGAAAAGAGTATGATTAGATTGACATTAGCTCTTGATGTGAAATATAATGTATTGAAAGAGATTTCACCAATTGTATTATGGAATAAATTGGAGAGTTTACACATGTCAAAGTCACTCAAAATTTGATTGTACTTGAAAAAGGAATTATACCAACTTAATTAGATAGGGTAAGGTATTAAATTGGGTTATAGATTTTTTACTCAAGATGGAGTTGTGAGAGTTAGTCAATATACTATTATAATCATGAAAGTCACAAAACTTAAAGTAAATAATCATTAGAAGAAAGCATGTTGAATTGATTGCAAGTTAAAGTAAAAGATGATATCAACAATTAAGAGTGCAAGGAGATACCTAAGAAAAAAATTAAATTTGATAGAACTTATGAAGGTTAATTCTATTTGACTTAATGGTGAAGATTGTTGCAATTCCACTCAAATAAAATTAGTAAATCAAAATAAATTAGAAGACTATTATTATTAGAACTTTATTTGAAAAACTTTAAGTAAAACTCTTATTAGAAAGAAATCATGCTTGAAGAGTTTAAATAAAGTTTTATTCAACTAGTGGCTAAGTATAAAGGGAGAAGAATCTTCTAAAAAAAGGTGGCATGTTGTAAGGCCAAATTATGAGTGATTGAGCAATGTGAGTGATGAAAAAGAGGAAAAATAATTAGTAGTTATATTTTTTTTTCTTTGTTAGTGTATTTATTATAAAATAGGCTTCAAATGAACCACGTTAAATTTTATTTAACTTTTTTTAATTGATAGTTAATTATAAAAGGAGAAGTATTCCTAAATGGAAGTGGCATACTGTAAGGTCAAAATTATGAGTGATTGAGCAGTGTGTGAATTTATTATAGAATAAGCTTACATGGGTCCACGTTAAATTTTATATTTTTTAATTATTTGTGAGTAATTATCACAATAAATTAATATCACAACTAAGGTTTGTGGTATCAAAGATAGCTAGCATAAGATTTGAGATGAAGTCATTCGATAAAAAAAAAAAAAAAAAATTTAGTCCATGACAAAATACTATGAAGGATATCCTTGTACAACAACAATTTATTAAAGTTTTGAATGGACAATGACTGAGAGGAGTTTTAACATAGGCCAATGAGTACGATTAGATTGATGTTAGCTCTTGATGAGTAATAAAATGTCTTAAAAGAGATTTCACTAATTATGTCATGGAGGAAATAAGGTTTACATGCCAAAGTCACTCATAAAATGTTTATAGTTGAAGAAGAATTTGTACTAACTCAAAGTGAAGAAAGGTATGAATGTTCAATATCATCTTAATATTTTTAATAAATTAATTATGAAGTTGGTTAGTATAGAGCGACAATTGATAATAAAGACAAAGCTCTCTTACTTATAATCTCTCTCCCACAATTTTATAAAAGTTTGGTAACAACTTAACAATTGGAAAAGAGACATTGAAGGTGCAAGAAGTTGTTGTAAAGATTCTAGATAAAAAAAAAATTCAAGAAAAGAAGTAATAGTAATGAATGTGGAGCTTTTGTTGCCAATTCGCGTCATAGTAGAAGCATTTCATATGGAGACAATTCAAGCAGTAGGTCAAACTTGAGACCACTAGTAAAACTTGAAGATAAATAATGCATCTATTGTCATATGATGGGCCACATTCGGTACATCTGTAAGAAAATGAACAAAGATCTTACAAAGATTAAACAAATCGAGAAAAAATATGGAAAAAAAGAGACTACTGTAGTTGCAATGAAGATGATGAATGTGATGTAATAAATGCCGATGATGATGAATAAAAGGTAAAGGATTACAAGATGAGTGGATAGTGAATTATGCTTGCCCTTTTCATATTTGTCCAATGTCCAAAGAAGAAATGGCTCCATGCAATTGAGAAAAAGAAATAAAATCAAGTGAAGCTAGTCGACATGAGAAAGATAAAAGTAGAAGGCACTAATATAGTGAAAATCAAATTGAATGATAATTATATTAAAGTATTCGATGAAATAAGATATGTTTCTAAGTTTACGAGGAACTTAATTTTTTGGTAAATTAGATTATTTAGGTTATGGATTTTTTATTCAATATGGAGTCGTGAGAGTTAGTCATGACTCTCTTGTGACCATGAAAGTCTCAAAACTTAAGATAAAGAAACTCTACACATTGAAAGGAAACACTTTGATTAGATCACGAGTTGAACTAAGAGATAATATCAACAATTAAAAGCGAAAGGAGGTATCCAAGAAAAAAAAAATTAACATTTGCAAATACTATAAAAGTTAATTCTATTGACCTCAAGGTGGAGATTGTTGAAATTTCAAGTCAAATAAAATTAGTACTTCAAAATAAATTAAAAGACTATTATTATTAGAATTTTATTTACGAAGTTTTAAGTAAAATTCTTATTAGAAAGAAGTTATGGTTAAAAAGTTTAATTTAAATTTTTATTCAATTAGTATTCAGTTATAAAAGTAGAAGAATCTTCTAAATGAAGTAGCAATTGTAAGTCAAATTATGAGTAATTGAGTAGTGTAAGTGATTTTTAAGACATACAAAAAATTAATGATTATAATTTTTTTTTGTTAGTGGATTTATTGTAGAGTAAATTTATTAAGTCACATTAAATTTTTTATTTTTTTATTATTTGTGTAATTATCATAAGAATTATTATATATGACAATATACATATAATTTATTATATAGTATTCTATGATGTTTAAATATATTACCTTGCTGTTATTTATTATATTATTGTATATAAAATGATATTTAAAAAGGTGTTGATGAAACCTAACTTTTCAATAGTGTTCTTGCCAATAGGATTTCAATAGTATGAAGCAAAATATATCGCCATGCTTTACCTCAGGCTCTTCTTGTAGCATAGTTACCACACAAAGACTATTATTGAATATATAATACTAATATTACGCCTCTTACCTATAATCATAGATTTTTAGATTAAGTGATTTATTGATATGATACTTAAACATCAAGCCTTAAAGATTTACAATTCTAATACTGACTATCCCATTTATAGTTAGTTGAATATTTTCAATACAAAGGTAATGAGACTATGCTGCTTCAAGCATGGTGACACCTACGTGGAAAAAAATTATCTATGCAATTATTGTAAATAATGTTAACAGTTGATTACGATAGAAATTATATAAAACCTACCATATCAATAGTTATAATATAACCGTTGTATTGTAAAATTTTTCCACATGTAGGCTTATTTAGATTGAGTGTTTTTTTTTTACCACCATCACATTTTACCATGAATTTGGTTTTACTCTCGTCCTACAACTAATTTTTTATTTGGTGAAACCAATGTATATACAATAGTTTTATTACTAATAGTTGATTATAATAGAATTTACGTATGAGTCATTATAATTATAATAAATAATAATATTAACAATATAAATATCAATTTTGATGTATAATTTTTTCAGTTATTTTTTGAATTTTTTTAATAAAAGAAAGTTTTTGAAATCAAGAGTTGACACAACTTAGCATGCTTTAGTCATAATCTTCGGAATACTTAGGTTAATGATTAACCAATACTTAGGTTTATGGTTGGCCATTTATCTGAGGATGTGAAATCAATGTTTTGTTTTTAAATTTTAATTGGCAAGTGGATATGTATTTAGCGGGAGCCTATTTTACTATATTTTAGAATTTATACAATAATATTTTAATAGTAATGTGAATTTATTACTTTAATCTACTAAAAAACAGTTTAAAAATTAATTTAAAATTATTGAAAAGAAAATTTTTTACTATATACATAATAACATATTTCAATAAATAGCCTTGTTTTATATTTAATAAGATTATAATTTTATTTACGTTTTTTATCTATTGTTAAAAAATAAAAATTATTATTTTATACTATAATATCGGAAAAAATTTAAAAATCAATTGTTATCATAAACTTATAATTTAAATATATATAGTAGTAATTTATAGTTGTTATCTCAAATTACTCTTTTAGAGTAATTATATTATTGTTTCACTTATTATCACTACAATAAACTTTCAACACATTTTTTTATTGATAAATGAATTACCAACAGATTATTAAATATTTATTATCCATTATTAAAAAACTCGTTAGGTAATTTTTTATCAATGACTTTTAAGTTTATTAGTAATACTAACGGAGTTTTCATTATTATTATTGACAAAATTAAAATCTATTAGTAAATTAAGAGAAAAATAATTTATTAATAGATCTAAAATTTATTGGTAAATTCATTAGTAAATTACCAACAGATTGCAATCCGTTAGTAAATCTGTTAAAAATTTAAATAATTTTAAAATAATTATTATTTGAATTAAATGGTAAATTTATTATTAATATTTTTTTTTATTACTTTAAAAAAATTTAAAATTATATTATTATTATTAATACTAAATTTTTAATATAAGTTTAATATTTATTAGAAATAGGAGAAAAGTAAAAGAGAGAAACTAATAAAAAAGAAAGAAAAAAGAGAAAAAGAAAGAAAATGATAGAAAAACAAAAATTATAAAAAAGAAGGAATAATGAGAGTAGAGTAAAAAGGTGATTAGAGAAATGAGAAAAAAAGAAAAATGATTAGAGAAGAAAATAAATGAAAAATATAGATAGAAAAAAATGATAGAAGAAAATAATATGAGAGAAAATATAAATGAAAATTATAGAGAAAATGGAAGAAAATGAGAGAAAATGGATGAAAATGATAGAAAAAAATTGGAGAAAGTGAAAAGAAAATTAAGGAGAAAAATGAAGAAAGTAAGAAAAGAGAGATGTTATTGAGAGAAAAAAAGGATAAAAGATGAAAGGAAAATAACATAAAAAAATAAAAGAAAAAGTTATCAGATAAAAAAGTAAAATGAAAGAAAAGAAAGGAAGAAAAAAAATGAAAAAAAAAAGAAAATGATAAGATAAATAAATAATTAAAGGAGATCAGTGGTATTATATTTATAAATGTGGATTATTAATAAATTTAGTAATGAATTTGTAAGTTTCAAAATCAATTTATAAATGTGGATTATTAATAAATTTAGTAATGAATTTGTAAGTTACTAGATTTTGAAAAAAAGTAAAATTTTTTCTTTTAAAAATTAGTAACGAATTTTAAATTTATTAATAAATCTGTTAATAATAAAAAATTGTGGACTTTTGTTAAGTTTTTGAAAAATGAATACAAAAATTTTATTGCGAAATATTATTTTAAATTTACTAATGAATATCAGTTGGTTAATTTAATATTTTTTTATTTATTAATTTAATAATAAAATTTAGTAACAGATTTATAATTTCGTTAATAATTTTTTAGCATATTATTAACAGATTTAGAGTTTGATTTGTTCGTCAGTAATTTAAATATTTTTTTAAATTTATTAACGGAATAAAATTTATTAATAAATTACAAACAAATTTACTAATAAAAATTTACTAATAGATTTTAAGTCCGTTAGTAAATTTCAACAGCAATTATTTTATATATTTATAAATTACCAATAAATTTTAAAATTCGTTAATAATTTCAATAGATTACCAACGGATTTTAAATCTATCAGTAAATTTTTACATAAAATTTTTTATATTAAAAGTTATTAACGGATTTTCAAATCTATTAGCAAATTCATTAAAATTATTAACTAATTAAAATTCGTTTGTAGATTTTGTTGGTAATTTGAAATTTTTTGTAGTGTGTGGAGGAAAAATATTATTTTAAATATGTTAATCTGAAACACTTTAATTATAAAATTTAAAAAATTATATAATTTTTAATTTTTGTTAATAAATATTCAATTTTTAAATAAACATGTTTTAATTTTAAGACCAAATTAAACGGTCTGTTAATTAGGTAAAATAAATTTTCCCCTTTCTCTGTCTTCATAAAAAAATTGGTTGGTGAATTTTGCTTGTGATTCTCCAATAAAACTGATTGTTTTCTGTAATGTATAAAATTTATCCTTAGTGTAATACTATAAAATGAACTAAAATCGTTTATATATTTCTTGTTAATTTATCAATGAACTTTTAGTCCCATGTAAGTAGAAAAATATTAAAATTATTTTAAAATTAAATTTTATTAATTTTAAATTCCAAATGGAAACCTAATAAATTAAAGATTAAATATATATTTGTACGCCTATAACTTATTAAAAATTTTAATTTTAATCGTGATTTAATAGACGCTTAAATTTAAAAAAAATATATCACATTTAAATATTTAAATTTAAAAAAAGTATTTCTTTTAAATATTAAAATTATAAAAAATTACTTTTAAATACCTAAATTAAAAAAAAAATTAAACAAAACTATAAAAATATTTATTAATTTGAGGCATATGATAAAAAAAATGCTAAATTACAGATATGTAAACATGTATTTCACCTAAAATAAATAAATAAAACATCTTAATCATTCTCTAGATTTACTATCGAAAAATAGCTTGAGTTCAATTAGCTAAGCTTTTAATAATTTATTTAATTTTTCGGTTACATTTGACTGAGCTTTTCATTATGATCACCTTTGGACAATTGACGCTTATTGTCATATTACGAAGAGAACAGAGGTTAAGCCAATGGCTTTGCTTTGAATTTTTCCTTGTGTTGCAGTCTGCTAACCGTTACTATTAATGGAAACTGGGAAGGGAACCAATGACTGAATTCCACATTTGAAACAGTTCTCCCTACATCAGATAGCAACTTTGCCTTGATTATTTTCTCAATCAGAATTCACAATTATTATTTCATTGTTTACCAAGATTAAGCTGAGATTTGTCTGTTTAAAATTATAGGAGCTCCGCAAGTTTAAACTCTAAATATTGAGTAATTTTTTAATTTAAGAAGTGATATTTTATTCGTTCCATAAATTTATTTTATATTCGAATTAATTGAATTAATGAATTTGAAATATTAAATGGTGTTAATACCAGTTAATAAAAAATATTATTTTTTTTTAAAGTGGTTTAATGATCATTATTATAGACTTAACTCAAAAAGTTGATTTTCATTCATCTTGCTTAATTAGGGTACATAAGAGGGTTTTTGGCCATTATATCTTATTTGGTATTGCTATTGAATTTTATAGTAGCTAAAATTAAAAATTATTGTTTCAAAAAAATAGATTAATCCCTTTTTTTAATAAAAAATATTTTATAAGAATTCAATTTATTTTTTTTTTATTTTATAAAAATTCAATTTGAATTTCACGAAATGAATAATATTAAATAGAGATAATCGTTGTTAAGTAAAATAATTGTTTGTTATGCTCCCTTGGAAACTCAAGTTTGAGTGTCCACTCTCAATCTCCTATTAAAAAAGAGATTTATAATTTAATCTTTAGATATTATCATTATTAACAAGTGAGTCCTGTATTTTCAGAAATCTATAAAATGTCATTATTTTTTCTGTTCATTAACAAAATAATCATTTTGTCTATTTTTGCTGTTAAAAATATACCAAAAAAAAAAATTAACCCCTTCTTTTCCTCTCCTCCTTCTTCCTCTTCTTCTTTGGTTCTTCTTTCTTTTCTTATTCTTTGATTTTTTTTTATTCTTCCTCTTCTCCTTCTTTTCTTCTTCTTCTTCTTCTTCTTTTTCTTTTTTTTTAATGAGGAGAAGAGACTATTTATTTGATAGAAAGAAACGATAAGGACATTTTAATAGATATAAGAAAATATAAGAATATTTTAATAAATTTATGAAAATATAGGGATTGATTTGATAATAATAGCAATATCTAAAAACTAAATAAAGGGTTTTATTTGAGTAAAATAGAATTTTAAAAATATTTTCTCTCATCTTTTATCTATTTTTAATGGAAAAGATGACGGAAGGACTATTTCGTTGACGAAAAGAAAAGATAAGTACGTTTTAATAGATTTCTAAAAATATAGGGACTGATTTATTAATAATAGCAATAATCAAGTACTAAATCGTAAATCTCTCTTAAAAAAATTGTTTATCATGTGTCCTGTTAAAATTTTTGTTTAAGATATGCTAGAGTTAAAATAGTTAATAAGGAAAATAATTGTACACATTCTATTATTATTTCATTAAAAGTTAATTACTTATTTACTTTTCTTAATTTAATCTCTTATTTAGAATAAAAAATTCATTAAAATTTAATACAATTCATTTCTTTTTTATTAATTTTTTGATTTATAATAAAAAAATTTTATTTTTTTATATATATAATTTTGTAAGAAATTATTTAAATTTTTTATATTAAATAACTCATTTCAAATAAAAAGAACATAAATGAATATGTAATGAAATGATCTACTTTACAAAAGTTTAAGTCGATGAAATATTAGTAGATTTTTCATTAAGAAGATAATACAAAGAAAATAAATTTATTGGATAAAAAAATTTAAATATTTATATTTTAATTTTAAAAATTTTGAATAATAAAATTAATTCTTTTATATTTACGATAATATTAATCATTTATTTTAATTAATTTTAATTAAAATATTTTTATATCCAAAATTTTAAATAGATAATAAAACTATTTTTTTTATTTGTTAAATTAAATTGGATCTGAAAAGTTATAAAAGAAATAGTCCTTAAAATATATATTTATATTTCAATAATGCCTTTTTTTGTTAATCTTATTATTTATTTCTCATTCTCATTTTTATACACATATTGTAATTTAATAAAAATTTAAAATATAAAAAGTTATAGTATCAAATATATAATATTTTATTTTATTTAATATTATTGATATAAAATGCAGTTTTTTATCGGATAAGCCAATGAATTAATATATATAATAAGTTTATTTGTTACATAGATAAGTAAAATAAAAATATTGAATATTTCAAATAATTTATAAGAAATGTGGTTAACATATTTAAGATTTTATAAAAATTATAAAGGATGACTTTACATATTTAAATATATAATATTTTATTTTATTTTATATTATTAATATAAAATATAAATTTTTATATATTAAAAATATATAACAATTTATAATGACGAGTATAAATCTTCAATAAAATACTTTAAAATATAATATTTATATATAACATTTTATGTATTAAAAAAATTATTTATAATAAATATTTATTTAATATTAAATATGATAAATATAAAATAAATATACTTTCAATATAAAATATAAAAATTTATCCAACAGATTTTTTTGAAGAATAATTCTATGTAGTACGTTACGTAGATTAAATTTTTTTTAAAAAAATTGATTAAGATAAATAATTAAAATTGATAAAGTAAATGATTAAAATTGAGATAAATATGAAAGGATTAGTTTATTCTCTAAAATTTTCAGGTAAGAATATAAATGTAAAAAATAATAAATATTTAAATTTTGTTTATTTGATAAAATACAAAGAGAAAAAAAATCAATCAATCTTCGTAGAGATGTGAGAAAGCTGAATCTTTTTATTTTAAAAGAGCATTAATTAGTCAGTAGTTTTAAATCATTGAGTATGAATTCTTTTATTTGTTTGAACTATTAATAATATGTTGTTTAAAATGACTATGCCCTTACTCTAATTAATTAGTCATTCTTTCAAAATAAAATTTTTTAGTTCTATAATATTAAAATAATGACTATTCAGCCCTATAATTTTGAAATCAATATGACTATTCTGCAATTCAATGGAGAAACTAATGAAATAGTGAATGATTAGAAAAAGTATAAACTAATTAACGCCTTCACAAAAAAAAAAAAAGAGAAATTATGTAATTAAATAAATAAATAAACAGTAAATTTTCCTTGTAATTATAATTTATGGCAAGAAAAGAACCACCACATTGTATATAACACAATGAAAAGTAAATAATATAACTATACCATTTCATCGGTAAATGGTATTTAATCGTCGCTATTTTGAATAATAGATAAGTTGGTGAGTAATTTATTTTAGTAATCGATAATATCATTCGGACGGCAGTTGAACTCTCGAAAGAAAGGCATGCTGTAATACATCAAAATTTATTATACAAATCTATTCATTAGCACGTGATTTAGACCACGCTTGAATAGGTCGGACAAATTGGGGTCCGAATCCAATAAAGAGGAAATTCAACTCACCTGACTTGATAGGTCAGTAGGAGAACGGACTCTTCTACATCCAGAACTCTGTTAGTACAAATGTCAGAAAAAATTAAATAGCCGTCTGACTATAGAGAAATGGGTAGTACATCCGTACGAACGGTTCTATATAAATGCGACATGTGATACTGTAATAGACTTGCGGTTATACGTCATTAGAGAATAAAAAAAAAAAAAAGACTTAAACTATTCAGACTAAGTTCACTCACACATAATAAAACTTTATCCTCTTTTGAATTTCAAACTATTAATAACTATGTTTTTCATAATTTGATTTTAGATTTCCCTATTATTTTTTACTTCAATGTAAATGGATAATTATATAAAAGGAATTATATTTTGATTTTGCTAGAAGAATTACAAATTGGATTTTTATTGAGCTGATTGTGGATTAATTTAATACAATCATCATATTATTTTTCTTCAAAAAATCTTATTAGTTTTGGTTAATTATTGTTAATAATTTTGGAAAAAAATTATTAATTATATTGGTTTGACTATTCTATAAATTTACTCTGAAATATAATGATCGGTTTGTTTGTATATTCTAGTTGTCTAACAATGTCTTAGGATTAGAGAAGGATGGCTTGAATGAATATTACCCTAGTATAAAATGTATTGAGTCTAACACATGAATCAGTTAGGCAGAAATTTCCTTATATATCAAATATTATCCAATATGTTTAGATGTTTGATTATAAGTATCTTAAGAGTCATGGAGATTGCATGAATAAAAATTATCGAGAAATAATGTGTATTAATTTGTCCATATAATTCATCAAACATGGTAGACTAAGGCATTTCTCACACCACCTCATTTGAAGCCATTGATTCCTCTTGCCACCAATTTTGTGTGCCTTTATTCTTGCCCTCAAATCAAAGTTTGAAAGCTCTTAATTGCGTCCCCTCACTTTTGGGTTCTCCATTGGTTTCTGGTTAATGGGAACTCTTCTTCCTTCCTTCTTTAGCCAATTTGCAGATATATGCTGTGTTTATTACTGGTTTTATATTATGGAAAAGTCTTTTAGGCCCAAGTCCATTAGAAAGATGTGGCATATTTTATTAAAGAATATTGAAAAATCGAATTTATTTTAATATTGATGAGGAGCTTTTTCTGCTAACATGTTAGTCTTGGTCTTTTTGGGTTTGTCATCTTATTGCTTTCTAGAGCTTTCATAAATGTGATTTTCTATCGGGTTTGAGGGTGACAGTTTTGCTGCCTGTTATTTTCCTGTTCTTTGCGACATGTAGGTAGAGTTTATTGTGGTGGTGGCGGCGAAAGTAGGAAATCAGCAGTTGCTATCTTGGTAGTTTGTTTGGAATTCTTCTTTTGGGTTTATGGGCCATGTTTGTTGATGTTGGCCTATAGATTTAATATTCTTGCTTTTGGGTATAGTTTACATCTGCCCTTTTGGACTTTAATAAATTGAAAAATTTGCACGTAAAAAAAAAAAAGAATTCAAATTGAAATCCACTTCGTTCAATAAAATAAAATTAATCGTCTTATTTTTAATCTTAATTTTCAATTTTCAATTGACATATTTTTAGAAGCTATTTTATTATTATTATTTTTTTTAATCAAGAAAGACTTTATTTATCTTGTAGAATAATAATTCAAGAGACAATCAGGAATGTCAATCCAAATTTTAAATCTACCATGATGAATAGACTCTCTAGCTAATAAATGGGCGGCTCTATTTTTTGAACGTCGTACCCAACGAACATGAATGTTACCATAAGACCGCATAGCATCTTTGCAATTAGAAACAACTAATCCAAATTCCGAAAAGTCATCCAGAGGGGAGCGAATAGCCAAGATTAATGATTGATTATCCGTAAAAATACAACCAGCCTGAAAAAAACAATCGCTAGCATAAGATAAACATTAACGCAAGGTCAAAGTTTCAGCAATAACAGGTTGCCCACCCCTCATTGAAACCCGAAATTGCAAATTATTATTATTATTATTATTATTATTATTATAGAATTGAGATATTAAAATTTATCATTGTATTGTAACATCTATTTTTTTTTTCTGTAAAGTAATTTAGTTCACACGGTGTGCAAAAAATAAATTAATCTATTCATAAGATTTATCTGAAATTTAATTTTTTCTATTGCAGTGTAAATAAATTGAGTAAAGGCAAAATTTGAGAAGCTTATACTTGGATAATTAAAATGTTTTTAAACTCAAATCAAACTCGAGATTGGTTAATTTTATGAGCTGCAAGTTAAATATAAATAAGATCAAACTTCATTCTTTTTCCTTAAATATTAATAACTTCAAATTGTGGCTCTTAATAAAAATTTAATTTATTATTGTCCATTTAATAACCTCTATTAATTATTGTCCGTTTTATAGTGATATTTAATTCAACTCAATCCAAAATTTATAAATATGTAAGACCTCAAAATTTAAATTATAAAATGAGGACAAGATTAGTGAAGTTGGGTTGAAATAGTTAAAGTAATCAACTTGTACGGTAAAAAATTTCATTTGTTAACTAATGTTAGGATATATATTAAAATCCAAAACATAATAACAATGTTGAGTTATTATAATTATATTATTTTGAAGTAGTATTTTAAATTTTATTAATATTTAATTAGTTCATATATTTATTATTTTATTCTATTATATTATTTTATTATATTATTTAGTTCGTGATTTTTAATTTTAATTTTAATATATTAAATTATAGAATTTTAAAGAAATTATTTATATTTACTATAATAGTAAACCAAATTATGAAAATCATTCGATTAAATATATTTCAGTATTAAATTGTTTTAATTATAAAATAATTAATATTATTTTAAGTAATTATTCTATAAATAGATATGCAAATAAATCGAGAGAGTTGACTTAATATTTAGAATTCAAATGAATTTATTGATTAACAAGGATTTGTACTGATTTGAGCTATTTTAAAAGATTAAGGATAAATTTATAGCTTTCATTTTAAAGTAAAAAGAAAAAAAGAAAAGAGAAAAAAAAAAAATGCAGCACCCCTTCCCATGCTCCTCTCTCTTTCTCTTTTCTTCTTTTTTCTTCTCTCCTTCTTTCTTCCATTTTCACCGGCCATCACTCCCATTATCGGTGATATTGAGCTTAACTGGATGACAACTTTCTTCCATTTTGACCGGCCATCACTCCCATTATCGGTGATATTGAGCTTAACTGGAAGACAATTGGTGGTAAGCGACTCTCCCGTAACCAAAACAACATTGAATTCCAGCAAGGAGAGAGAATGTGACGTACCACACAAATTACGGCAAATTAAAATTATATAAATAGCTAGTATGAAATCACTAAATAACTTATATTAATTATTTTGAGCCAAGTGAGAAGTAGGACTAAATGAAAAGTGGGTCCAAAAATTATTTGGGTCAATTTGGACCGGACTGTTTCAATTGATATCAGAGCTATCCTTAATCAGAAAAATTATACAGAGCTAGTGGGCCTGTAAGAAAAGAGTTACTGTGAAACGAAGTGGAGTCGTCCGAGGTACTAGTGGAGTCGTCCGAGGTATTAGTGAACCACAATATCCGAAAATTTGGTCCTAACTTAACAATTATATCCGATTTAGTATTCAATTGCGATGAGTACGTTGCAAATTTAGCTGGGGAGAGAGTGACGTCCCACATCGATGAATTACGGCAAATTAAAATTATATATAATAGTTAGCACGAAACTATTAAATAATTTGAATTAACTATTTTGAACCAAGTGAAAAGTGGGTCTAAAACTTATTTGAGTCAGTTGGGCCTGAGCTGTTTCAGAGAAAATCGTGAAGAGAAAAAATGAGTTTCTAAACTTTAAAATCTCATATCTTGCAATCCAGGCATTCGATCAAAGTAATTCTAGTAGTTATGGATTCCTAGTGAAGGGAGCTTTCAGATAGGACCAATTTCACCGAGTTTGGTTCTTGTTTTTGGCGCCGGTGAGGAGAGAGAAAATAAGAAATAAAAACTTTTCAATGTCATTTCCGGTAATTTCAATGTCAAATTAAGGCGTTTCTGGTGGCATTGGACTCATAGCAGTGTGAACTTTCATTTGGGTCCAATCTCATCAGATTTCATGAAGGTTTTAGTGAGATTAAGGAGAGAGAAAATCAAGACTTGTATCTCAAATCTCAGCGGATTAGTAGCCTATTTTAGTGATCGATCCCGGTAATCGTGATATACATTCCACAAGCCTTAATTTGACACCTAATACTCCTCGATTGGACAACATATGACAAAGATGATAAACGATGGACATAATTAATTTGGCCGATTTTGGATGATTGGAAGGGAATTTTGATGAACCATCTTAAACTCTATAACCGGTGAATATTTAGCATTTCAAAAGTATATTTAGAGCATTAATAGTTTATTGATGCCCAGACCAAATTTTTAGGCAGATCAAAGTACTTGGTGGACCATTTCGGAAGATGGTCATGTTTATAATCATTTCCACCAATTTTCATTTCCACCAATTTGAGATGCTCTGAACACGTTTCAATTATTCATTTTTGTAAAGGTAAATTCAAACTCAAGTTATATAATTTTGAGCTATAATTAATATATATAATTAATTAATAATATATTATATGATTATAATAAATATTTAAAATAAATTTTAAGTATTGAACAATATTTAAAAGAACTTATAAAAATATTTTTATAATTTTCTTGGACGATAGTGGAGTTACAAAATTTGAATTGCATATGGAGATTTGGACCTAGAATTAGGATTGCTTGTTGAGTATTGTGAAATTTATTATTGGGCCCGAAGCCTTGTGTGGTTATTATAGAGTTTTCTCTATAGGGGGTTAGGTATGATTATAAGGAAAACTCTGCCGAAATTTTGGTAAATTTTTAGAATCATATTTTTTCTTCTATAATTTACTTCTCTCATTTGTGATTAATATTTGATAAATGTTGAGTGTAACGATCCGAAAACCGGACCGCTACTAGCGCTAGGATTCAGATCGATTTAAGGTTGTTAGAACCCGTAGCAAACCTACTGTACATCCTGACATACCTGATAAAATCTCATACATGATCATACATTTACAAAAAACTTAAACATTTCATAAAATCAAGCTCAACCTATGCATGTATCATAAACTGAAAACATAAAACCCATACTAGAGCCCTCATCAGTGCCCCAGTATGGTCAACATACATGCCTCAACTTGGTTCAAACATAACTTATACGTAAAATTGTTACATCAAGATCATGTAAATAGGGATTAACAAAACTATCATTAGGGCAAAGCACAATTCTAATCTATTATATATTACATGTCCACTTTTATTCTATTACATCAAACTATACCAGAAGCTATGCTAACTCTCCTAAGCTATCTGTGCTCCTATAAACCTGGGGTAGGGGAAAGAAATAAGCTACAAGAGCCTAATGAGCAAAATAGTAAAAATAATTTAATAACATATGCTCATATGAAATGCATCACAACACAAACAATTCACATCAAGATGGACTTGTCACCAGTAACCCTCTACATATCCAATATGCCTGGCCCTCGATGGAGCTCCTCAGGACTTTCGCTTAAACATAACATAACATATCCAAAAATGCCAGGGGCGTAGAATGGGCAAGTCCTGGTCTTTCCCTTACATCGTGCTAGAAGCGTAGAATGGGCAAGTCTTGGACTTCCGTATTGTATCATATCATATCATCTCGAGGGCTAGTGGGTCATCCAATATCCATCCACAACAACATTAAATTATGCAATGCATCATATTCGTGAATTCTAGTGCAAACAACCTATTACATAAACATGGCATTCGTGATGCATGAACATTCTTAAAATTTTAGTTACTTTTAAAAAAATAGTTTAGTTCTACTCACCTCTAGCTGACGCTTTCCTAACACTGGAGCAGTTACCTCATTGCTGGTCTCTACGGTCTCCCAAGTCCGATCCTAGATAGATGGACTCAAATGAGAGACTAAACATGTCTCTAGCAAGACTCTAAACATCTCCCCAAAAACCCCCTAAAATAAACTAAAACATGCATAAGAAACAAGCAAAGGAAGGCTGGGCAGGGGACTTTCAACGGTAGGTTCGGTGGCTGAAGGTCCCTTCCAGAGTCGAAAGTCACCAACTTTCAGGGGCAGGTTCGGCAGCCGAAAGCCCTTCATAGAGCCGAAAGTTAGCAACCTTCGGGGCCAGGTTCAGCGGCCTAAACCCCCCCAACAGATCCTAAAGTCCATACTTTAGGGGGCAGGTTAGGCGGCCAAAGGCTGCCTCCATAGGCGGGTTCGGCGGCTGAACCTTGCTTCGGCGACCGAACCTGAGTTTTCCAGAATGGAAAAACCCAATTTTTACCTCATGCACACAGCCACCCAACTCTCCAAACTCACACCCAAACAACACAAAAACATGTATATACACTTATTCATATATAAAGGGCATAAAACTAGTCTAAACCTCAACAAACAATAACAAAAACAACACATTTGACATAATTCAAACCCATATCCTAAAACTTTCATTTCATGCATCAAAAACCCTTAAACTTCTTTAAAACTTACTTAAAACATAGAAAAAGATAAGGATCTACACTTACCTCTTGAAGATCTAAGGTAGATGCGACCTAAACTTGGAGATGAGGAGAGAACGGTCTACGGAGGTCTCCAAGCTTTAAAACTTTGGATTCAAACATAAAACCTTCAAAAGCAAGTAAAAACTCATAAAATCTCTGAGAGATTTGAAGGAAAAATAACAAAATACGAAGAGATGGCATGATCTCACCTTTGCCCGAAAATGGAGAGAGAAAACTCTCTCATTTTCGGGTGGAAGGCCTTTTATAGGTTGCTAGAGAAGCCACCTTCGGCGGCCTAACATGGAGGTCCAGCGGCGGCAAAGGAGAGCCACCTTCGGCAGCCGAACTTTAAGGTTCGGCGGCCGAACCTGGTGACTCGCGGTTGTCGAAGCCGGTCAAAAATAACCTTTTTGGTTATGAACAATATTAATACTGCAGATAGTGGTAAAGGATCGAATCCACAGAGAATTGTAAACTTACCAACCTTCCTTATCAAGACCAATAGAACGCACTTAGAACGAATGGACTGAAAGCAAATAAAATAAAAGTGCATGTAAAGTAAAAAGGGGGGTTTTGAGATTGATTTAATTAAAAACTACAGAAAGCAATTAAATGAGCGAATAATGTAAATTAAAGAGAAATTCAATATGAGAAAGGTCTAGTTGAAGAGATGGATCCACTTCAGTTGTTTGGATTGATCATTGAAACTTATGTTCCTTAGATTAATTCAATAGATTTGTTATGGAGATGGAATACGCTTCTCACCACCATGTCTCTCCTTATGATTAAATCAATTAGGGAACGTCCTCTAATTAATTACTAATTAACAAATTGCCAAGGAACGTCCTTGGGCCTTAGGCATCAAACAATTGTTAATTGCATGAAGAAAGAGAGAGATCCAATCCTAACTACTCAAACGCATGAGATGTTGCTAGATCATACAATTCCTTAGTTGTTACACTAAGTGTTCTTATGTTTGAACAATTCAAGCAATTACGGACTTAAAATTATTCAAACTAACAATTAATTACCTTGCAATCAAGAATCAAATGGCCAATTTGATCAAAACAACAAAGTAATAATAGAATTCAAGCATGAACTGTATGAATATTGAATAACCAAAAGACAAATAATTTATGTTCAGATCTCACAATCCATTAAACAACTTTAGTTTCAACCAATCTTCAACTAGATGAAAAGGTTTTAGCCACTCATGACTGAATCAAAACCAAAAAAATAAAAGAAAGGTAGAAGAAGAGAGAACAGGAGATGGAGCCGGATGAGTGTCTTGTGCCAACTGAAGAGATGAGATGGAAGAGTTTTCCAAGAGAGGCTCTCGGCTGGTTATGTGCTTCTTAAATAGGATTAGAGGCTGACCTTGCTATTCTAGAGGTGCTTGCTGTAATACCCGGCTAATTCAGACATCGGAAATTCTACCGTCCGGTGGAATTCGGGGATGTCAGAGATTTCTAGAAGGGTATGAGAAAGATTTTCTAAATGTTTTAAAGTGTTTTAAAGGTTTGATTAAGAAAATAGTGGCATTGTAAAGAAAAAGGCCAAGGAGACAAAGGCCAGGTTCGGCCGCCGAAGATAAGTTCTGTAATACCCGGCTCGAGTCCGGCATCGGAATTCCTATAGTCCGGTGGAATCTCGGGTGTCGGAACCCTCGAAAAGGGTAATGCATATGTTTTTCAAGGTATTTTCACTGGTTTTCATGTTTTGAAGAGTTAAAAGACTTGAGTTTTGAAAGAAAAGCAACAAGGGAGAAATGCAAAGGTTCGGCCGCCGAAGGTCACTTTCGGCCGCCGAAGGTCACTTTCGGCCGCCGAACATTGCATGGTTGCGGCTTCACGTTCGGCTGCCGAAGGTGGTCTGGCCAGCCACCTATAAAAGGGCCAAGGGTCGGTGGAAGGAGGTTATTTCTCCTCCACTTGCAGCCAGAGGTGAGTTTCAGCCTCTCCTACGTTGACTTTCCTGTTTTCCATGATTTTCATCAAATCTTTCAAGAGTTTTAAGAGTTTTGGTGACTTATGAAGGTTTTGAGCAAAAGAAGCAAGTGTTGAAGCTTGGAGCTTTGGAAGAACTTTTCTTCATATCTCCACGTTAGGATCCTTCATCCTCAAGTTGTGTGAGAGGTAAGTGAAGATCTTGAGCTTCTTTGATGATTTTGAAAGGTTTTCTGAAGTTTGTATGGGTAGTTTGCATGTTTAGGTTTAGGTGAGTTTTTTGGTGCTTTGTGGTGTTCCAGCATGTTTAAGTGTTATGTGCTATGTTTGTTTGGGGTTTTAGGATAGTTTTAGACCCCTTTGTGCATATATATGTGTATATGCTAGTTGGGAGTAGTTGATATGCATGTTTGTAGGTTTTTGGGCAAAGTTTGCATGAAACAGAGCAGGGTTCTGCTCTTCGGGCAAAACCAGGTTCGGCCGCCGAAGGAAGGTTCGGCCGCCGAACCCCTTGTGGAGGCAGTTCGGCTGCCAAAGGTTGCCCCCGAAAGCTAGGCTTTCGGTTTAGAAAGGGACTTTCGGCCGCCGAAAGAGGGCGTTCGGCCGCCGAAAGTGTGTGAGTTTCGTCTCTGGACGAGACCTTCGGCCGCCGAAGGTGCCGCCGAACATGCATGAGTTTCGTCTCTGGAGTGGGGTTTCGGCCGCCGAAACTGCCGCCGAAAGTGCCCTGTCCAGCTTTCTTTTGCATGTTTTATGTGATGGTTTGAGGATTGTTTAGAGGGGTTTTGGGGAGTTTCGTAGAGATGTTCTTGAGTGCGTTTAGTCCCTCATTTGAGTCCACCTGTGTAGGTACGGACCAGAGGAATCAGGGAGGTCAGCAGTGAGTCCAGTGTCAGAACCTGCAGAGTCAGTTCAGAGATAACCAGGTGAGTGGAATTTAACTTAATGTTTTAATCTGACAACTGAATATTTTATCATGCTTCATGCATCATGAATATGCTCTAGGGTGAGTGCATTAGTGTACACAAAGATGATGCATTGCATTTATCCTTGTACTTGGCACTGCTCCTTGTACATTGCTTATGTGAGACGGCACGGACTTCGTGAGGATTCATTAGCCCTCAGAGGAAAGACCTGGAACAGCCCTACGGGGACCAGACACATATATAAAGACCTGGAACAGCCCTACGGGGACCAGGCACATGGTACTTAGGTACCCCAGATGAGATAGAGGGAGTTTTGATCCGTCCGGCCGAGGTTATGTGATTATGTGTTGCATTCCATGAGAGCATGTTTTATCACCTGTATTTGCCTATTCTACTCACTGGGCTATCGTAGCTCATCCCTCTCCCCTAACTTCAGTTGTGCAGGTTCAGAGATCAGAGAGAACTCAGCAGGGTACAGGAAGAGTACAGAGTCTTGTAATAGCTAGTGTGGACATGTAAATGTAAAGAGATAAGGTTTATGTATAGTGTATAGAATGGTGCTTGACTATAAGAATTGTAATCCCTTTGTGGAGTCAC
This sequence comes from Manihot esculenta, assembly GCF_001659605.2. Lineage (NCBI taxonomy): Eukaryota > Viridiplantae > Streptophyta > Magnoliopsida > Malpighiales > Euphorbiaceae > Manihot > Manihot esculenta. Next base: position 9,586,262 of record NC_035173.2, read on the forward strand.
ATGATCAGTTTATGTATGTTTCTTTATTGTTGTATGTTTATGAGCAAAACCAGGCTTAACATTATGAGATTGATCCGCCTAGAGCCATGAGGAGCTCTAGTAGGGATTGGTAGAGCACAGAGAGAGTGCATGCACAGGTTAAGCCTTGGAATAAAGAAAAGTTTTATTTTTGTACAGAAAATGTATGATCATGTATGGGATTTCACAGGTATACAGACAGGATAGCAGGCTTACTACGGGTCCCGGCGACCTTAAGTCGATCTGGATCCTAGTGCCGGTGGCAGTTCGGTTTCCGGGCTGTTACAGATTGGTATCAGAGCCCTAGGTTCACATGGTCAGACCTATAGAGAGAGAGTTGGGCTCATAGAGAGGTTTAGCAGGTCAAGCACCATAGGAAAAACATGTCCACGAGGATAGGATGTTATGCTGATGTGCAATGCCCTGAGTTATGCATGTGCATGTGTTTGATGTGTTGCTGATATGTTATGTGATTTGTTGTTTCCAGAGAGTGAAGATGCGAGGAACTCGTCGATCCGCGAGATTGACTGGAGTCCCACCTGTAAGTGAGGGTATAGCTGCTCGTCCACCTGCCTTGCCAAGGGCAAGATCGTACAGGTCAAGCAGGGAAGGAACGTCACGAGACCCGAGAAGGTCTTCTGACGAGAGCAGGAGAGGAGTAAGCAGAGGGGGAAGGTCAGTAGAAGAAAGAGGTGTGAGGGAAGAGGATCAGAGTAGAGATGCAAGCATGGGTGTAGGAAGGTCAGAAGAAGGTATGGGGGAGTCCCAGGGAGGCGTTCAGGCCTCGGGGTTTGGCTATCCACCCTTTCCACAGGGCCCAGAGTATCCGATGGGAGGCACGTCGGATTACTCCAGTTTTGCCCCATATCCACCCTACATGCCATATATGCCCTATCCTTCCTTTTATCCACCCTATCACATGTATCCACCCCCACCTGTTCATCCAAGTCCAGTACAACCTGAAGTGAGGGAACCAGTTCCTCCACCACCACCTCCTGAACCAGTAGCCCCTGTTGTGGAAGCACAGCAACCCAGTTCTTCAGGGGGAAGTAAGGTGAAGATGATCGAGTACTTAAAGTTGGATGCTCCGAAATTCAATACAGGAGATGATCCCTTTGAGTATCTCAGTGCAGTCAGAATGATAACAAGTGAGTTGGGAGCAGATGACGGTAGAGCCATTGAGATGGCAGGGTTCACGTTAAAGTGTAAGAAAGCTAGAGAATGGTTCAAGAACTATGTGGACCCGAGACTTGAGCGTATGACATGGGAAGAGTTCGCCAACGAATTTGCTGGATGGGCTTTTCCCGACAGTTCCAGGGAACTAAAAGTTGTGGAGTTTGAACAGTTGCGACAGACGGAAGAGATGAGTGTTGATGACTATACAGATAAGTTCCTGGAATTGTTGCCATATGTCGGTCAGGCATATGATACAGATCAGAAGAAGGCAAAGAGATATGCCACAAGGCTTCATCCCAGGTATTTCTCTTTGATTCTTCATGCGGAGAAGGAAAGTTTCCACTCTATTGTGGATGCTGCTAGAAAGATGGAGGCCAGTGCCATAAGTCAAGGTGTAGTTAAGGCACAGTCTTCTGGTGTTAAACCCGGTTCCTCCTCACAGGGTACAGCAAGTGCAAGTAAGAAGAGATGGGAGAAATTCAGAGGAAAGAGAGGCAAGTTCTGGAACAGGCTTAAGTCGGGTCTGGGAATGAGTAGTGGCTCCAGTTCTGGCGCAGATTTTCCAGTGTGCAAGAGGTGTGGCAAACAGCATAGAGGAGCTTGTCAGTTGGGATCCACAGCCTGCTATAGATGTGGGCAGGAGGGACATTATGCACGGGAATGTCCTCAGGCGACTTTGGTTGCACCATCCCAGCAGATGAGTGCGGGCAGTGTAGTTCAGCCCGTAGCTTCAGCCGTACCACCAAGCAGTGGCAGAGGAAGAGGAAGAGGGGTAGCCTCTTCATCAGGGATGGGTTCCCGAGGTGTAGGTCCGTCAGCCCCAGCACGGATTTTCACCCTGACTCAGCAGGAGGCAGACACGTCGAACACGGTGGTGTCAGGTAATCTCATCATTGGGTGTTCAGAGGTGTATGCTTTAATGGACCCCGGTGCTTCTCACTCTTTCATTTCTTCTAGAGCTGCAGAGAGGTTGGGTCTGATAGTGTCTGAGTTAGAGTGTCCTCTATGGGTCAGTGGACCCAAATGTGATCCATCTTTGGCAGAGTCAGTCTGTCGGTTCAGTCCAGTGTGCATAGAGAGTAGATACCTTCCAGCTGACCTGGTGGTTCTAGAGTTGACAGATTTTGATGTCATTCTAGGGATGGACTGGTTATCTACGTATGATGCTACCCTGAACTGTAGAGACAAGGTAGTCAGTGTCAGAGACCAGGATGGGTCAGAGTGTGTCTTCAGAGGAGACAGGAGAGGGACACCTAGGGGTTTGATATCAGCCCTCCAGGCTCATAGGATGTTAAGGAAGGGGTGTCAGGGGTTCCTAGCTTATGTGAGAGAGCTAGACAGTCAGGTTAGGGAACCATCCTCAGTACCAGTTGTTAGAGACTTCCCAGATTTGTTTCCTGAAGAGCTTCCAGGACTACCACCGGATAGGGAAATAGAGTTTGAGATTGAGTTGATGCCCAATGCCAGACCGATCTCTATTCCTCCCTACAGGATGGCACCAGCAGAGTTGCGAGAGTTGAAAGAGCAGTTACAGGATTTGGTAGCTAAGGGTTTCATCCGCCCGAGTACCTCACCCTGGGGTGCTCCAGTGTTGTTTGTCAGAAAGAAGGATGGACCTCTTAGACTTTGTGTCGACTACAGACAGTTGAACAAAGTCACTATCAAAAACAAGTATCCTTTACCCAGGATCGATGATCTATTCGACCAGCTGGCAGGAGCAGGTTGTTTTTCTAAAATAGATCTGAGATCCGGATACCACCAGTTGAAGATCAGGGAAGGAGATGTCTCTAAGACTGCTTTCCGAACCAGATATGGGCATTATGAGTTCCTTGTGATGCCGTTCGGGTTGACTAACGCCCCTGCAGCATTCATGGATCTCATGAACAGGGTTTTCAGGGAGTACTTGGATCGTTTTGTGATCATCTTTATTGATGATATCTTGGTGTACTCCAGGAATGCAGAGGAGCATGCCCATCATCTGCGGATAGTGCTGCAAACCTTGAGAGAGCATGGCTTGTATGCCAAGTTCTCCAAATGCGAGTTCTGGCTAAGGAGCATTTCCTTTTTGGGCCATGTTGTATCAGAGGACGGTATAGCAGTAGATCCCAAAAAGGTAGAGGCAGTAGCCAACTGGCCTACACCCACTGCAGTGACCGAGATCAAGAGTTTTCTGGTTTTGGCCGGTTACTATCGGAGGTTTGTTCAGGACTTCTCGAAGATAGTTGCTCCTATGACCAGACTGACCAGAAAGAATCAGAAGTTTGTGTGGTCAGAAGAATGTGAAGAGAGTTTTGCAGAGTTGAAGAGACGATTAACTTCAGCACCGGTGTTAGCTCTGCCGATTAGTGATGAAGATTTCACAGTGTTCTGTGATGCATCCCGAGTGGGATTAGGTTGTGTGTTGATGCAAAATGACAAAGTGATAGCTTATGCTTCTAGACAGCTGAAGAAGCACGAGCTGAATTACCCGACACACGATCTGGAGATGGCAGCTGTTATCTTTGCACTTAAGATGTGGAGGCATTACCTCTATGGGGTAAAATGTGAGATCTATACGGATCATAAGAGCCTGCAGCACATCTTAAGTCAGAGAGAGTTAAACTTGAGGCAGAGACGGTGGGTAGAATTGCTCAGTGATTACGATTGTAAGATCCAGTATCATCCGGGCAAGGCGAATGTTGTAGCTGATGCCTTAAGCCGAAAGTCACTTGGCAGTTTATCCCACATTGCAGTAGAGAGAAGACCGGTGGTGAAGGATTTCTACAAGCTTGTGGAAGAAGGGTTACAATTGCAGTTATCTGGTACAGGTGCTTTGCTCGCACAGATGAGAGTGACACCAGTGTTTCTAGAGCAAGTGGCTCTGAAACAGCACGAAGACCCCGAGTTAGTGAAGATTGCCAGGACTGTTCAGTCAGGCAACAGTACAGAGTTCAGATTTGATAGTGAGGGGCTTCTTCGGCACGGTAAGAGGTTATGTGTACCAGATGATAGCAGTTTGAAGGCAGACATTATGAGGGAAGCTCATAATGCGAGGTATAGCATTCACCCGGGAGCCACCAAGATGTATCAAGATCTGAGAAGGGTGTATTGGTGGCCAGCAATGAAGAGAGAAGTGGCACAGTTCGTGTCAGCCTGCGAGACATGTCAAAGGGTGAAGTTAGAGCACCAGAAGCCGGCTGGAATGCTTAACCCACTGCCGATTCCAGAATGGAAATGGGAAAACATAGCTATGGATTTTGTAGTGGGCTTACCGGCGACGTCTAACAGACTAGACTCCATCTGGGTGATTGTGGATAGACTCACTAAATCTGCTCACTTCATTCCAGTCAGGAGTAACTACTCTGTGGACAAGTTGGCGCAGGTGTATGTAGACGAGGTAGTAAGGTTGCATGGAGTTCCAGTGTCGATAGTATCAGATCGAGGACCTCAGTTCACCTCCAGGTTTTGGCGGAGTCTGCAAACGGAAATGGGCACAAGGTTGGATTTCAGCACTGCTTTCCACCCACAGACAGACGGTCAGTCTGAGAGAACCATCCAGACCATTGAAGATATGCTGAGAATGTGTGTGTTAGACTTTGGCGGTTCTTGGAGGCAGCATCTACCTCTGGTGGAGTTTGCCTACAACAACAGCCATCATGCTAGCATAGGGATGGCCCCTTATGAAGCTCTGTATGGGAGGAAGTGCCGAACACCTGTTTGCTGGGAAGAGGTAGGAGAGAAAACTCTTGCAGGGCCAGAGTTAGTTGAGATAACCAGCAAGTTAGTGCCTATCATTAGAGAGAGGATCAGAACAGCTGTAAGCAGACAGAAAAGTTATGCAGACATCCGTAGGAAGCAGATAGAGTTCCAGGAGGGGGATATGGTATTGCTTAAGGTGTCTCCGATGAAGGGAGTGGTTCGGTTTGGAAAGAAGGGTAAACTGGCCCCACGGTACATTGGTCCCTTTGAGATCTTGCAGAAGATCGGGCCTGTATCGTATAAGCTAGATTTACCGGCTTCTATGGAACGAATTCACCCAGTATTCCATGTTTCTATGTTGAGAAAGTTTGTGTCAGATCCAGAGAAGGTTCTTAGTGAACCTGAGGTGGACATCTTAAGTGATCTCACCTATGTAGAGCAGCCAGTGCGGATCCTTGACACCCAGATCAGAAAGCTGAGAAACAAGGAGATACCAATGGTGAAAGTTCTGTGGAACCACCACAACCTAGAAGAGTGCACTTGGGAGACTCGGGAGTCCATGCTCCAGCAATACCCATATCTGTTTTAAGGTTAGTTTTTCCCCTTTTCTATGTGTTTATGTTGTGTTCGGGACATTCGGGGACGAATGTTCTTAAGGGGGGGAGAATGTAATACCCGGCTCGAGTCCGGCATCGGAATTCCTATAGTCCGGTGGAATCTCGGGTGTCGGAACCCTCGAAAAGGGTAATGCATATGTTTTTCAAGGTATTTTCACTGGTTTTCATGTTTTGAAGGGTTAAAAGACTTGAGTTTTGAAAGAAAAGCAACAAGGGAGAAATGCAAAGGTTCGGCCGCCGAAGGTCACTTTCGGCCGCCGAACATTGCATGGTTGCGGCTTCACGTTCGGCTGCCGAAGGTGGTCTGGCCAGCCACCTATAAAAGGGCCAAGGGTCGGTGGAAGGAGGTTATTTCTCCTCCACTTGCAGCCAGAGGTGAGTTTCAGCCTCTCCTACGTTGACTTTCCTGTTTTTCATGATTTTCATCAAATCTTTCAAGAGTTTTAAGAGTTTTGGTGACTTATGAAGGTTTTGAGCAAAAGAAGCAAGTGTTGAAGCTTGGAGCTTTGGAAGAACTTTTCTTCATATCTCCACGTTAGGATCCTTCATCCTCAAGTTGTGTGAGAGGTAAGTGAAGATCCTGAGCTTCTTTGATGATTTTGAAAGGTTTTCTGAAGTTTGTATGGGTAGTTTGCATGTTTAGGTTTAGGTGAGTTTTTTGGTGCTTTGTGGTGTTCCAGCATGTTTAAGTGTTATGTGCTATGTTTGTTTGGGGTTTTAGGATAGTTTTAGACCCCTTTGTGCATATATATGTGTATATGCTAGTTGAGAGTAGTTGATATGCATGTTTGTAGGTTTTTGGGCAAAGTTTGCATGAAACAGAGCAGGGTTCTGCCCTTCGGGCAAAACCAGGTTCGGCCGCCGAAGGAAGGTTCGGCCGCCGAACCCCTTGTGGAGGCAGTTCGGCTGCCAAAGGTTGCCCCCGAAAGCTAGGCTTTCGGTTTAGAAAGGGACTTTCGGCCGCCGAAAGAGGGCGTTCGGCCGCCGAAAGTGTGTGAGTTTCGTCTCTGGACGAGACCTTCGGCCGCCGAAGGTGCCGCCGAACATGCATGAGTTTCGTCTCTGGAGTGGGGTTTCGGCCGCCGAAACTGCCGCCGAAAGTGCCCTGTCCAGCTTTCTTTTGCATGTTTTATGTGATGGTTTGAGGATTGTTTAGAGGGGTTTTGGGGAGTTTCGTAGAGATGTTCTTGAGTGCGTTTAGTCCCTCATTTGAGTCCACCTGTGTAGGTACGGACCAGAGGAATCAGGGAGGTCAGCAGTGAGTCCAGTGTCAGAACCTGCAGAGTCAGTTCAGAGATAACCAGGTGAGTGGAATTTAACTTAATGTTTTAATCTGACAACTGAATATTTTATCATGCTTCATGCATCATGAATATGCTCTAGGGTGAGTGCATTAGTGTACACAAAGATGATGCATTGCATTTATCCTTGTACTTGGCACTGCTCCTTGTACATTGCTTATGTGAGACGGCACGGACTTCGTGAGGATTCATTAGCCCTCAGAGGAAAGACCTGGAACAGCCCTACGGGGACCAGGCACATATATAAAGACCTGGAACAGCCCTACGGGGACCAGGCACATGGTACTTAGGTACCCCAGATGAGATAGAGGGAGTTTTGATCCGTCCGGCCGAGGTTATGTGATTATGTGTTGCATTCCATGAGAGCATGTTTTATCACCTGTATTTGCCTATTCTACTCACTGGGCTATCGTAGCTCATCCCTCTCCCCTAACTTCAGTTGTGCAGGTTCAGAGATCAGAGAGAACTCAGCAGGGTACAGGAAGAGTACAGAGTCTTGTAATAGCTAGTGTGGACATGTAAATGTAAAGAGATAAGGTTTATGTATAGTGTATAGAATGGTGCTTGACTATAAGAATTGTAATCCCTTTGTGGAGTCACATGATCAGTTTATGTATGTTTCTTTATTGTTGTATGTTTATGAGCAAAACCAGGCTTAACATTATGAGATTGATCCGCCTAGAGCCATGAGGAGCTCTAGTAGGGATTGGTAGAGCACAGAGAGAGTGCATGCACAGGTTAAGCCTTGGAATAAAGAAAAGTTTTATTTTTGTACAGAAAATGTATGATCATGTATGGGATTTCACAGGTATACAGACAGGATAGCAGGCTTACTACGGGTCCCGGCGACCTTAAGTCGATCTGGATCCTAGTGCCGGTGGCAGTTCGGTTTCCGGGCTGTTACAAGTTCGGCCGCCGAAAGTGCCCAATGTTCGGCCCCCGAAGGTAAGGTTCGGCCCCCGAAAGTTGCATGGTTTTGCATGCAGTTTCGGCAGCCGAAACTGGAGTGGTCGGCTAAGTTGTGCACGCTCCTCAGTCCGTGGTTTGGCCAGGTGTTTGCCTCCAGATCAGGATCAGAGGTTAGGCCACGTTTCCCTTGACTCATCTGCAAGCTTTTAATCAGCTATTGCAGAGGGTTGTTCTTTTGCAAAAAGGGTTTGAAGGTGTTTGGGAGAAAAAGAGAGAAAAGTGAAGGTTGGTGGTTTGGTGATTTTTGAAGAGAAGTTGCTCCATAGTTCAACGTCCAGGTTATCCCTCTTCTAGTTTCAAGAGGTAAGGGAAGCTTTTAAACTTGTTTTAATGTTTTATAAAGGGTTGCATGCTTAGGTTAGTTTTTGATGTTTACTGGTGAAGGCATGATTATATGTTTTAGTTGCTGTTTTGTTGGGGTTAATAGGTAGTTTTGGACCCCTTAGAGCATATACCAGAGTATATGTGAGGTGAGAGTGAAGTAGGCATGTGTGGAATAGAGTTGGTGTTTGGCAGGCTTGCTCATGCACGAAGCTGAGTTCTTGAAGAACTCAGGTTCGGCCGCCGAAGGGAGGATTCGGCCGCCGAACCCCTTGCATGGTGGCTTAGGCTGCCACAGCTTGCCCTTGAGTGTTTTTGAGGTTTCGGCCGCCTAAAGTGGAGATTCGGCCGCCGAAGGTATGCCAGTTTCGGCTCTGGACAGGGCATTCGGCCGCCGAACCTGCAGCCGCATGTGTTCTGTCTAGTTTTTCTGTTGTATGCTAAATGTGATTGTTTTGCGGTATTCTAGAGGGGTTTTGGGGAGATGTTTATCAGTGATATAGAGTATGTTTGGTACCTCATTTGAGTCCTTCATTGTAGGGTTGGACCCGAGGAACCGAGGTGTTAAGCAGTAGTAGCTGCTTCAGAGTTAGAGTTGGCCCAGAGCTAGCCACTGTTTGGCTACAGGTGAGTGGAACTAACTTAATGTTTTAACTTGAGAAATGACATATCTTAGCATGATCCATGCATCATAAGATGCCATGTTTTATATTAGGTTGTGTTGCATTAGAACTCACGAATATGCTGCATTGCATAAGATGATATTTGTGTGGATGAACATTGAATGATCCCTAGCCCTTGATATTAGCTGAGATACTATGAGATCAGATGAGATATGGCATGAGATAGCCATACCAGGTCGCCCCTGGATAGTCCAGGTCGCTCCTGGTACTATGAGTTAGACAGCCGGGCTGTCAGATCAGGTAAGAAAAGTCCAGGTGATGACCTAGTCTCCTTGGCACAGTGGGACATGTTATGATATGAGAGAAATAAGAGAAGTCCAGGTGATGACCTAGTCTCCTTGGCATAGCAGGACATATTATGACATATAGTAGAGGGCTATAGGTGACATGTTCATCCGTGAGATGATATGTTTGTGATGTGATGCATTTCATGAGAGCATGTAATGAATGAATTGTTTTATTGTTCCTCCTCACTGGGCTGTAGTAGCTCATCCCCCTCCCTTAACCCCAGTTTTGCAGGTTCTGAGATTAGCTGTGAGAAGTCAAAGTCAGCAAGAGTAAAGAGGAAGGATATGCATGAATGTATGTTTGTAATAGAATAGTGGACATGATGTAATTACAAGATTAGTTGTAATGTATTGACTGTCATATACTGGATAGATTAGTACTTTCCCTAGTGTCACTACTATAGTATGATGTATGATCTATCCCTTTGTACATGAATCCTGTTTTACGTTTCTTGATGAGAAATGTGTGAGTAGGCCTAATGTATGGCTTTGATGAGATACCAGTGGATTGTGTTACAGATGAAAAGGGTTTCAATCCCTTGAACCACAGCAGATGGTAGTCCCTGGTATAGGCCCTGAGGGCCCTTTCAGATTGACATATCTGAGTAGCAGTAGTTAAGCCTACAGAGTTTTACAGGATTGTTAAGTCGTTTTATATCATGTATGGGATTTATCAGGTACACAGAGAGTATAGTCGGCTTACTACGGGTCCCGGCGGCCTTAAGCCGATCTGGATCCTAGTGCCAGTGATGGTTCGGGCCGTTACAGAGGGGTACCGGTTTCCGGGTCGTTACAGATTGGTATCAGAGCATAGGGCCTCACGAGTACGGTGTGTTGAGCATTTTTGTTCAAGGACTAGAGAAATCCCACATCGAAAAGAGGTGTTGTCTGTTATAGGAAGGGAAGCACAATAGGTAAAATCATGTCCACTAAGATAGAATGTGGAGTGTTGTCTTGCATGCTGATGTGAAATGCCATGATGAGATACATGTGCATTATTGATATGTTCTTTATATGTGTTGTGGATTCATGCGTTCTCACATGGATCATTTGATGTTTTGTGTGATGTTGTGTTTTTCAAAAACAGGATGAGAGGAACTCGTCGATCTGCGAGATTGATAGGGGCTCTGCCAGAAAATGAGAGCATGGATGCTCATCTCCCTGTTCTGCAAAGGGCAATGTCAGATAGTTTAAGCAGAGAAGGTACATCAAGGGACCCTAGAAGGTCTGTTGATGAGAGTAGAAGGGGAGTTGTTCAGAGTGGTATGTCAGGGTTTATGAGAGTCGTAGAGGAGGATGAGCAGAGCAGAGATGGTAGCTTTGGCATGAGTAGGTTAGGAGGAGATGTGGGTGAGTCCCAAGGAGGCACTCAGGCCTCGAGATTCGTTCCACCTCAGTATCCGCCCTACCCGTGGGGGTTAGGGTATCCGATGGGTGGTACAGCGAGTTTCCCTAGTTATAACCCATATCCTACCTTTATGCCTTATCTTTCTTTTTACCCGCCATATCCACCGTTACATCCACAGTATGCTATGTTTCCATCTTTCTTTGGTTATGGTTATCCAGGTTCACTCAACCTTAATCCAGGAAATGTTGCACCTCCTCCACCACCACCACCAGTAGAACCAGTAGCCCCAGTTGTCCAAATACCTAGGTCTAATTCACCTGGAGGAAGTATGGTGCAAATGACAGACTATTTGAGGTTAGATGTTCCCAGATTTGAGACTGGTGATGACCCTGTTGAGTATCTTAGAACGGTTAAGATGATAACTGATGAGTTGGGAGCCAGTGAGAGTAGAGCCATTCAGATGGCAGGGGTCACATTGAAATGTGAAAAAGCGAGGGAATGGTTCACCCAATATGTAAACCCGAGGGTAGAAAGCTTATCCTGGGAGCAGTTTGCTACAGAGTTTGCCGGATGGGCATTTCCAGATAGGTCAAGGGAGCATAAGGCGAGTGAAGTTGAGCAGTTAAAGCAGACAGAAAACATGAGTATAGATAGATACCCAGAGAATATGGATAGTTTTTCTTTGGGTGAGGTTGCTGCAAAGAGGAAAAAGAAAGTCCGAGGCTTGAAAGGGTCAAAGAAAAAAGAGTTCTGGACTAGGTTCAAGTCTAGTATGGGTTTTGGCGATGGCTCGAGTTCTGGTTGGAAAAGTTCTAGATGTACGAGGTGCGGTAGGATGCACAAGGGAGTCTGTTTAGTGGGGACAACAGCATGTTTCAGGTGTGGACAGGAGGGACACATAGCACGTGAGTGTTCCACTGTGACATTGATAACACAGTCCCAGCAGACAGCCTCAAACAGAGTGACGCAACCAGGAGCTCTAGCTATGACTTTGGGCAGAGGCAGAGGGAGCGAAATCACTCCTTCTTTCACAAGTTCCCCAGATGAAGGTCCATCAGTACCAGCACGGATCTTCGCTTTGGCACAGCAAGAGGCCCGCACATCAGACATGGCGGTGACAGGTACTTTTCACTTCCAAATGTTTTGATGTGTCTGCTATTAGAGACTCTGATATTTTATTTTCCTTAGTGCTTTGAGAGCTATAGAGAGTAGGGGTTTGATAACTTCTGGGATTAGAATGTCCTCTTTGAGTCACTAGACCCAAGTGTGATCCATCAGTGGCAGAGTTAGTCTGCCAATAGAGTTGAGTACGAGTTTTGAGTAGGTGCCTTCCAACTGACCTAGTGGTTCTAGAGTGACTGTTTGATGTCATTCTAGGGGTGGATGGGCTAGCTACTCATAGTACTGCTTTCGATAGGCAGAGTAGTCAGGCTTAAAGATCAGGGTGGCTCACAAGTGGTATGGTAAGGGGACAGTGCCCTCTAGGCTCGTAAACTGGTTACGAGAGGTTATTAGAGGTTTCGTGCTTATGTCAGAGTATAGCAGTTCGTCAGATTAGGAGGGGAACCAGGTTGAGTGCCCGCAGCCAGAGAAAAGTTTTAGATGTTGTTCCAAACAAGCCGTCAGGTTTACCACCTGCTAAGAGAGTTCAATGAGAGATAGGAATGGTGTTTATACCCATCATTTCTAGTCTTCTCTGTAGGATGGTACCAGTAGCATAAGTGAGATGGTAAAAGCCAAATGAGTAATAGCTAGTGGTTAGTGAGCTAGGAAAGAAACTCGAGAGTGTTGCTATGAGATGCTATGGCCTTGGATTTTATCCAGGTATAGGGAGAGTGATCTCTCATCTCCGAGTGTAGCCCTCAAGGATAAGAAATACGTCAGAAAATAGAGTAAGAAATAGAAGAGCAAGAAAAGAATAAAAGGTAAGTGAAAGTGAGCAGATTAAGGAAAAGAGAAGAGTAAGTAAACTAGAATAGAACAGAGAAAGAAAAGAGTGAGAATAAGTATAAGTTCAGGAGGAGATTTCGGTTTAGTCTGGGATTAGGTGGTAGTTGAGGCAGAGGAAAGGGTTAGCCTTTCCATTAGTAAATTCCCGAGAGAAGTTCCATTAGCTTTAGCTCGGATCTTCATCATGAGTCAGTACGAAGCTATCACATCAAACACAGTGACATCAGGTATGTTCACTTGTAGATGTTCGGATGTGTATGCTGTTTATTTTGAACCCGCGTGTTTCCATTTCCTTGTGGTTTAGTGAGCTGTTAATAGAGTGGGTTTGATGACTTCTAGGCTTAGAGTGTTTTCTCTGGATTAGTAGACCCGGGTATGATCCATCTGAAGCATAGTCAGTTAGTCAGATCAGTTAGAGTTTGTAGTGAGTAGAAGCTATCCAGCTGACCTTATGGTTCTAGAGTTGACTATTTGATGTCATTCTAGGGCGGATTGGCTACTTACTCATTGTACTACCTGTGTCTGTAAAGACAAGGTAGGAGAGTTCAGAGGCTAGGATGGATCAGAGAGAGTCCTTGGAAGGGACAGAGTATAGGTGCCTAGAGGTTTGAAGTCAGCCCAGCAGGTTCATAGGTACACAGGAAAGGTTATCAGAAGGTTCTAGCTCTTGTGAGCAAGTTTAGTAGTCAGATCAGGGAATTCGCCTCAATGCCCGTAGTTAGTGAGTTCTAGATGGTTTCCCAGATGAGCTATCAGGTTTACCATCTGTCAGGGAGTCAGAGTATGGAATAGAAGTGGTGTTTGGACGCGGAACCATTTCTTTCCTTCTACCCTACAGGATGGCACCTGCAGAGAGAGAGAGCGTAATCAGAGTAGGATAGAGAAACTTAGTAGAGAAAGGTTATATCCGACTTAGTACCTCACCCTGGAATGTTCCAGTGTCAGTGTGAGAAACGGAGGATGAAACCTTGAGATTTTGTAACGACTGTAAGCAGTTGAACAAAATCACTACTAAGGACAGGTGTTCCCACACAGGATGAATGCTCTGTGGAGACAGCGAGTAGGAGCTGTGTATCCTCCACGATGGATCTTAGAGTTGGGAACTAGAGGTTGAGAGTTAGAAAGAGAATTAAAGAAAACAAAGACCAGTATAATAAAGAAGAAGAAAGGCGGGCAAGATCAGAGTGCTCAGCAAAAGCGTAGAATAGTTTAGAAAAACAGAGAAGCATGCCCATTATCTACTAAGTGGTGTAGATTCTAAGAGAACTCGGCATAGAGGTATTACAAGTTTAGTTTCGGGGCATGTCCATATGATTGTGAAGTGTCACAATACGATTTCGAAAGACAGTAACGAATTGAAGCTATAGGCAAGACATCTAGCATTCCCTTAGAGGTATGGCTCTTCTGACCGGGTTGACTAAAGAAAAGTAAAGGTTAGTGTAACCAGTATAGTGTGCCTAAGTTGAGAAAAGTCAGTAATCAGATAAAGACCCAAATCAGTTGGGTATTGGAAACAGTGAGAAGCAATCAGTGTAAAGTATAGACACAGATTCAGCAACTAAGAGTCAGATCTGTGTCTCTTCGCAGAGGAAAGTGTTAGGTTTTCCTTAATTGCTTATTTGCATCTGTGTTTGTTTTTAACATTCGAGGACGAATGTTTTAAAGGGGGGAAGATTGTAATACCCGGCTAATTCAGACATCGGAAATTCTACCGTCCGGTGGAATTCGGGGATGTCAGAGATTTCTAGAAGGGTATGAGAAAGATTTTCTAAATGTTTTAAAGTGTTTTAAAGGTTTGATTAAGAAAATAGTGGCATTGTAAAGAAAAAGGCCAAGGAGACAAAGGCCAGGTTCGGCCGCCGAAGATAAGTTCGGCCGTCGAAAGTGCCCAATGTTCGGCCCCCGAAGGTAAGGTTCGGCCCCCGAAAGTTGCATGGTTTTGCATGCAGTTTCGGCAGCCGAAACTGGAGTGGTCGGCTAAGTTGTGCACGCTCCTCAGTCCGTGGTTTGGCCAGGTGTTTGCCTCCAGATCAGGATCAGAGGTTAGGCCACGTTTCCCTTGACTCATCTGCAAGCTTTTAATCAGCTATTGGATAGATTAGTACTTTCCCTAGTGTCACTACTATAGTATGATGTATGATCTATCCCTTTGTACATGAATCCTGTTTTACGTTTCTTGATGAGAAATGTGTGAGTAGGCCTAATGTATGGCTTTGATGAGATACCAGTGGATTGTGTTACAGATGAAAAGGGTTTCAATCCCTTGAACCACAGCAGATGGTAGTCCCTGGTATAGGCCCTGAGGGCCCTTTCAGATTGACATATCTGAGTAGCAGTAGTTAAGCCTACAGAGTTTTACAGGATTGTTAAGTCGTTTTATATCATGTATGGGATTTATCAGGTACACAGAGAGTATAGTCGGCTTACTACGGGTCCCGGCGGCCTTAAGCCGATCTGGATCCTAGTGCCAGTGATGGTTCGGGCCGTTACAGAGGGGTACCGGTTTTCGGGTCATTACACTTGCTACCCAAGTTGTGTCTGAAAAGGAAAGATTCGCGTTCCAAAATTATTTAGAAGGAAAGGGGCGTGCGATTGCTCTTGAAGGGAAAGATGAGCGCATCAAGGCTTCAGAGGAGGAAGGTGGCGCGGATCAAGCTTCAAAAGAGGAAGGATGCGTGCGGATTGTAGAAGAGAAAGTGGAGCACAGTCATTAATGTGAAGAAGTGGAAAGATATCTGTCCTGCCTTTCCTTTTTAGGTGGAGCCTTCGTTTGAATTTTGAATACTGAATGAAGAAGAGGCAAGTGCATCTCCTTGAAATCTTGTTGCCTAAATAGGGAGATTTGACTGCTGCAGTGTGTGCACATCTTTGAATGAGGAAAGAAAGATCTGCGATTTGAATTTCAAATAATCTTCTGACTGAGCTTTCCTTATTTGCTTTTGCTTCTGCACTTCCCTTATTGGAAAACTTTCCTTTTCTGAAAACTTCCTTATTTGAAAATTTTCCTTATTTAGCACTTTCCATATTTGAAACTTTTTGACAGTTTTAAGAGCATTTTCTCCAGATTGTCTCTTTACCCTAATATCTGCAAAACATGATTAAAACCACAAAATTAGGCAGAAAAGATGTAAATAAACATCAATAACATTATGATAAATGGGCTAAATTATGCTTTATCACCTGGTTTTTCCCTCAAAACTCTCTTCTTTCATTTTTCAAAACAAAACTTCAAATTCATTTTAGAAAACCTTATTTTTTCACCCTTCTAAGAGATTCCGACCTTGAGATTCCGGATTCCAATGAGGATTCCACTAGAAAGTTGGAATTCCGATGCCGGAACTTAGCCGAGTATTACATTCTTCCCCCCTTAAGAACATTCATCCCTGAATGTTCAACAAGCAAACAAGCAAGCATAACATAGAGAAAACACATAAAAACACTTACCTTAAAAGAGATAGGGGTATTGCTGGAGCATGGACTCCCGAGTCTCCCAGGTGCACTCTTCCATGTTGTGGTGATTCCAAAGAACTTTCACCATTGCGATTTCCTTATTCCTTAGCTTTTTGATTTGTGTGTCTATGATCCGCACTGGCTGCTCAACATAGATGAGATCTCCTAGGATCTCCACATCAGGTTCATTAAGAACCTTGCTTGGATCTGACATGAACTTTCATAACATAGAAAGATGGAAAACTGGATGGATCCTGTAATACCCGGCTAGACTCCGGTATCGGAATTCCTACCGTCCGGTGGAATCTCGGATGTCGGAGACCTCTAGAACGGTAAAACCATATTTTCATAAAAATTTTTAATGTATTTGATACTTTTAAGTAAAAAGGAAAATGAGTTTTGTATGAAAATAACCTTGGAGGAAAATCCAGGTTCGGCCGCCAAACATGCAGGCATTTCGGGTGTGCCTTAGGCCCCCGAAGGCATAAGTGAGGAAAGTCCAGGTTCGGCTGCCGAACCTCAAGTTCGGCCGCCGAACATGGCATGCATGCGGAGGCACGTTCGGCCCCCGAACGTGGCCTGGCCAGCCACTATAAAAGGGTCCCTTAGCCGAAAACGGGCGAGCTTTTCTCCCCATTGTCGGCCAAGGTGAGCTCTCTGCCATCCCTCACCAATCTTTGAGTTCTTCCTTCAAATCTTTCACAATTTTCACAAGTTTTCATCTTGTTTTGAAGATTTTCAAGTTTTGAGCAAGTTTTGAGCTTGGAGACCCAAGGAAGTTGAAAATCTCCCATCTCCAAGATTAGGTCGTCTCTCTCTCGATCTTCAAGAGGTAAGAGCCGATCTTAAGCTCATCGCATGTTTGAAGTAAGTTTCATGAAGATCTATGGGGTAGAATGCATGTTTAGCTTATGGTTAGGTTTAGGAGTTTATGTTGTGTTTTTAAACAATGTGGCTTGCAAATGCATGTTTGATGTGTTGTAGATGGGGTTTTAGATAGTTTGAAGCCCCTAGGAGCTTGTATGCTTGTGTATGTGTGTTGTAGAATAGGTTTATGCATGTTTGGATGGAATGGGAGGCGTATATGCATAGAAGAGCTGAGTTTCTGCCACTAAGGGAGAAACCAGGTTCGGCAGCCGAAGGAACTTTCGGCCGCCGAACATGCTTGTGGAAGCAGCCTTCGGCTGCCAAAGCTTGCCCCCGAAAGGGAGACTTTCGTCTCTGTCTGGGAGTTTCGGCCGCCGAAAGTGCCGCCGAACATGCATGAGTTTCGCCTCTGTCTGGGAGTTTCGGCCGTCGAAGGTGCCGCTGAACCTGCCTGACTTTCGGCTCTGGAGGGACTTTCGACCGCCAAACCTGCCGCCGAAAGTGCCCTGTTCAGCCTCTCTTTGCATGTTTTTGCATGATTGTTTTGAGGTATTTTAGGGGGTTTTTGGGGGATGTTTTTAGAGTTATGTTCTAGTTGTTTGGTCCCTCATTTGAGTCCATCTGTGTAGGTTTGGACCCGAGGAACCGAGGACCCCAGCAGTGAGTTAGCTGCATCAGTCTTTATCAGAGCTAGCTGAGGTGAGTAGAATAAACCTTTACGATTTTAAAGCAAATAAATTATAAAGTTTTTAGCATGTTCATGCATCATGAATGCCATGTGATGAATTAGGTTGTTTGCATTAGAATTCACGAATATGTTGCATTGCATTTATGATGTTGATGTGGATTGGTTATTGGATGATCCTTTAGTCCTCATATGATATGATGATGTATGGCATGATACGGTATGGAAGTCCAGGTTGTACCCATTCTATGTCCCTGGTACGATGTAAGAGAAAGTCCAGGTTGTACCCATTCTACGTCCCTGGCACTTTGGAATGCTATGTTATGTTATGTTAAGAGAAAGACCGGTTGTACCCATTCTACGTCCCGGCACTTTGGAATGTAGAGGACTATTGGTGACAATACCATCCGAGATGTGATTTGTTGTGATGTGTTGCATTACATGATAACATGAGATTTTTAAATGTTGTTTTTCATTATTCTGCTCACTGGGCTTTAGTAGCTCACCCCTTTTCCCTAATCTCCCAGGTTTGCAGGTACGGGCTAGATAGAGAAGTCAAGAAGAGTAAAGTCATATGTTTGTAGTAGATAGAAAGTGGATATGATAAATTGTATAATGATGTAAAAGTTATGAATAGTTATGTCATGTATATGTTGATTATGAGATTGAGGTTTAGAAGTTGTGCTTGACCGAGTTGTATAGTAATCCATTTTGTAAACATGATCGATGTTTTATGATGTAGATGTAAACCAACTCAACTCATGTTATGCCACCCATTGGGGGCATTGATGGGATCCCACAGAGGGGTCAAGTTTATGATTATGACTATGTTCAGTAGGGGTGTGCAATCGGTCGGTTCGGTTCCGAACCGAACCGAATCGATAAAACCGAAAACCGATTTGTTAAAATTTATAAAACCGAAAAAACCGATTATGAAGGTATAACCGAACCGAATCAAACCGATAAAAATCGGTTCAGTTCGGTTCGGTTCAAACCGAAATCTGTATTTTTCTTAATTTTTTATTTCTAATTTCAACAAAATAATTTAATAAATATTATATTAAAAACCATGGCCACCCAGAAGTAGAAACTCGCAACCCACAGATGAGAGAAACTCGCAACACTCGCAACCCAGATGCAGATGAGAGAAACTCGCAACCCAGATGCAGATGAGAGAAACTCGCAACCCAGATGCAGATGAGAGAAACTCGCAAGCAACCCAGATGCAGATGAGAAACTCGCAACCCAGATGCAGATGAGAGAAACTCGCAACCCAGATGAGAGAAATGAAGTATATGCGGAAAATTGTATAAATTTGGACATATATTACCTCTTCTTCATCCTCGTCATCGTCATCGTCGTCTCCGCCTTCACCATCGTCATCGTCGTCTCTGCCTTCACCATCGTCATCTTCATCGTCATCCTCGTTGTCGTCGTCCTCGTCGTCATCCGCCGACTGAACCGGTGGCCCTCTGGAGGATTGTAAGACCTGAACCTCGTTGTCTTCGTCGTCCTCGCCCCCCTCATCATCGTCTTCGTAGTCTTCGTCGTCCTCATCTTCGTCACCGTCGTCGTCCTCGTCGCCATCTTTCCGATTCGACTATGAGAGTGTGGAGAGCCCAGGGGAGGTGGGGGGAATCGGGAGATTGGAGAATGTGGAAAATGGGATGGAGGGGTTCGGCGAAAGGTATGGAGGGGGTTATTGTGCTGGCCTGCTGGGTTGGGTTGGGTTGGGTTGGGTTGGGTTCGGTTTTTCGGTTTGATCGGTTATTTAACATATTTAAACCGAACCGAAAACCGAATAATTTTAAATTTACTAACCGAACCAAACCGATCTTTTCGACTAACCGAACCGATAAACCGAATTTAATCGGTTCGGTTCGGTTTTTCGGTTTAGACCGAGAATTGCTCAGCCCTAATGTTCAGTGCATGCACAGGTTGAGTTTGGTGTATGATGGAATGTATGAAAGAAAAGTTTTAATTTTTATGTATGTTGTTGATCATGTATGGGATTAAACAGGTTTACAGGTTACATGTCAGGCTTGCTACGGGTCCCGGCGGCCTTAAGCCGATCTGGATCCTAGCGCCGGTAGCGGTCCAATTTTCGGGTCGTTACAGAATGGTATTAGAGCCCTAGGTTCATATGGTCGGACCTAGAGTGTCGGGCTCATAGATGTTATAGAAGGTCAAGCACAATAGGAAAATCATGTCCACTAGGATAGGATGTGGAGTCCTATCTTGAATGATGATGTGAAATGCCATGATTATATGCATGTGCATTAATGATGTGTGATGTATGTGATGAGGGTTCATGTGTACCCACATGAACCATATGATGCTAATGTTTGCTTGTTATGTGCTGCCTTTCAGAAAACAGGATGAGGGGAACTCGTCGATCAGCAAGATTGACTAGAGTACCACCTGAGGATGAGGGCACGAGCGCCCGTCCTCCTGCATTGCCTAGGGCAATGTCATGTAGATCAAGCAGAGAAAGAGTGTCAAGGGACCCTAGAAGGTCTTCTGATGCTAGCAGAAGGGGGACAGATAGAGGAGGAAGTTCTTCAGATGTGAGGGAGGTTATGGAAGAAGACCAGAGGAGGGATGGGAATCTGGATGTCAGCATGACGGAAGAAGGGACAGGGGAGTCACAGGGAGGTGATCAGGCCTCGGGGTATGGTTTTCCACCCCATTATCCACCCTTCCCACAGGGTTCAGGGTATCCGATGGGAGGCACATCGGATTACTCCAGCTTTAGCCCCTACCCTACCTACATGCCTTATCCACCTTTCTATCCACCTCACCCCCAGTACCCAGCTTATCCACCCTCACCCTTTTATCCTCACCCGGCAAACCCCACCTCGGGGAATGCTGCACCCCTACCTCCACCACCTACAAAACCCGCAGCCCCAGTTACTCAACCTTCTAGACCTAGCTTCGCCAGTGGGAGCAAGGTCAAGATGACCGACTACATGAAACTGGGTGCTCCTCAGTATGAAAAAGGGGATGACACATTTGTGTATCTTGAAAGGGTTAAGGTGATCACAGATGAGATTGGGGCTGATGACAGTAGAGCCATTCAGATGGCTGGGTTCACGCTTAAGTGCAAGAAGGCACGAGAGTGGTTCAAGAATTATGTGAACCCGAGAGTGGACAGCATGTCTTGGGAGGAGTTTGCAAATGAGTTTGCAGGATGGGCTTTTCCCGATAGTTCAAGGGAGCTGAAGATGATAGAGTTTGAGCAGTTGAGGCAGACCGATGATATGAGTGTAGAGGAGTTTACAGACAGATTCTTGGAGCTGTTGCCATTTGCAGGACAAAATCTTGACTCAGACCAGAAAAGGTCAAGGAGGTATATCATGAAACTCCATTCCAGATATTCCTCCTTGATCCAGTCAGCAGATAGGGAGAGCTTCCATGCCATAGTGGATATGGCCCGGAAAATGGAGGCCAGTGCCATCGTTCAGGGAACAGTCAGACAGTCAGTGGCACAGCCCTCTGGTTCCAAGACCCCAGGCTCTTCTTCTCTGAGTGCAGCAGCTTCAGGTAGCAAAAAGTGGAATAATACCACTAGGAAGCCCAAGAAGAACAAGTTTTGGAACAAGGTCAAATCCAGTCTGGGACTAGGGAGTGGCTCAAGCTCTGGTGTGGATAATGCAGTTTGTGCAAAGTGTAGTAGGCCACACAGGGGAGTTTGCCGGGCTGGGACAGCAGCCTGTTTCAGATGCGGGCAAGAGGGACACATGGCTCGGGAGTGTCCTAGGGCAGCTTTTGGAGCACAGTCTCAGCAGACAGCTTCTGGTAGTGTGGCTCAGCCAGCAGCTCCAGCCGTGACTCAGGCCAGTGGCAGAGGCAGAGGGAGAGGGGCAGCCTCTTCTTCAGCGGGTTTCAGAGGTGAAGGTCCATCAGCTCCAGCATGGATCTTCACAATGACTCAGCAGGAGGCAGATGCATCTAACACCGTGGTGGCAGGTAATTTAGTCATTGGTTGTTCAGATGTGTATGCCTTGATGGACCCTGGTGCATCTCATTCTTTTATTGCTCCGAGAGCCATCCAGAGGTTGGGGTTGATGATCTCTGAGTTAGAGTGTCCTCTCTGGGTCAGTGGACCCAAGTGTGATCCATCAGTGGCAGAGTCAGTCTGCCAGTGCAGTCCAGTCTTTGTTGAGGGAAGATGCCTTTCTGCCGACCTTGTGGTTCTAGACTTGACAGATTTTGACGTCATTCTAGGGATGGACTGGTTATCTACCCATGGTGAGACTGCAGGGACAAGGTAGTCAGGTTCAGAGGTCAGGATGGGTCAGAGGTTGTCTTCAGGGGAGACAGGAGGGGTACACCTAGAGGTCTGATATCAGCTCTTCAGGCTCGTAGCTTGCTTAGGAAGGGATGTCAGGGGTATTTGGCTCATGTGAGAGAGCTTAGCAGTCAGGTTAGAGAGCCCGCCTCGGTGCCAGTGGTTAGAGAGTTTCTAGACGTCTTCCCAGACGAGCTGCCAGGTTTACCACCTGCTAGGGAGATAGAGTTCGAGATAGAACTGATGCCCGGAACCCGACCGATCTCTATCCCTCCCTACAGGATGGCTCCAGCTGAGTTGAAAGAATTGAAGGAACAGTTGCAAGAGCTGGTAGAAAAGGGCTTCATCCGATCGAGCACCTCACCTTGGGGTGCACTAGTCTTGTTTGTCAGAAAGAAGGATGGATCCCTTAGACTTTGTATCGACTACAGGCAGTTGAATAAAGTCACTACCAAGAATAAGTACCCGTTGCCTAGGATCGACGATCTATTTGACCAGCTAGCCGGAGCAGGTTGTTTCTCCAAAATAGATATGAGATCGGGGTACCATCAGCTAAGGATAAGGGAAGAAGATGTGCCAAAGACAGCTTTCAGGACCAGATATGGGCATTTTGAGTTCCTTGTAATGCCGTTCGGGGTTGACCAACGCCCCTGCAGCATTCATGGATCTCATGAACAGAGTGTTTAGCCAATACCTGGATCACTTTGTTATTGTCTTCATAGATGATATCTTAGTGTATTCCAGGAATGCAGAGGAGCATGCCCATCATCTGAGGTTGGTTCTGCAGACCTTGAGGGAACATGGCTTGTATGCCAAGTTCTCCAAGTGTGAGTTCTGGCTGAGGAGCATTTCATTCTTGGGGCACGTGGTGTCAGAAAATGGGATAGAGGTGGACCCCAAGAAGGTAGAAGCTGTGGCTAACTGGCCTAGACCCACTTCAGTGACAGAAATCAGGAGTTTCTTGGGTTTGGCAGGTTACTACAGAAGGTTCGTCCAGGACTTCTCAAAAGTTGCAGCTCCTCTGACCAGACTAACCAGGAAGAATCAGAAGTTTGTGTGGACCGACCAGTGCGAAGAGAGTTTTGAAGAGCTTAAGAAGAGGTTGACTTCAGCACCAGTGTTAGCTCTGCCATCTAGTGATGAGGACTTTACAGTCTTTTGTGATGCGTCCCGTGTGGGACTAGGTTGTGTACTAATGCAGAATGAGAGGGTGATTGCTTATGCTTCTAGGCAGCTGAAGAAGCATGAGTTGAATTACCCCACACATGACCTAGAGATGGCAGCAGTAATCTTTGCACTCAAGATGTGGAGGCACTACCTCTATGGGGTAAAATGTGAGATCTTTACAGATCATAAGAACCTGCAGTACATCCTGAGTCAAAGAGATTTGAACTTGAGACAGAGGAGATGGGTAGAGCTGCTGAGTGACTATGATTGCAAGATTCAGTATCATCCGGGTAAGGCGAACGTCGTAGCAGACGCCCTAAGCCGGAAGTCACTAGGCAGTCTATCCCACATCACGGCTGAGAGGAGACCAGTGGTGAAGGAGTTTTACAAGCTTATTGATGAAGGTCTACAGTTGGAGTTGTTTGGTACAGGTGCTTTAGTGGCCCAGATGAGAGTGACACCTGTGTTTCTGGAGCAAGTGGCTCAGAAATAGCATGAGGACCTAGAGTTAGTGAAGATTGCCAGGACTGTTCAGTCAGGCAAGGACAGTGAGTTCAGATTTGACAGTAAGGGGATCCTCCGCTATGGGAGTCGATTGTGTGTACCAGATGACATAGGGCTAAAAGGAGACATTATGAGGGAGGCTCATAATGCAAGATACAGCGTTCACCCCGGAGCCACCAAGATGTATCAAGATCTGAAGAAGGTTTATTGGTGGCCAGCTATGAAGAAGGAAGTGGCACAGTTTGTGTCAGCCTGCGAAGTGTGTCAGAGGGTGAAGCTGGAACATCAGAAGCCGGCTGGAATGCTTAACCCGCTACCTATTCCAGAGTGGAAATGGGAGAATATAACTATGGACTTCGTAGTGGGGTTACCGGCGACGTCCAACAGATTGGACTCCATATGGGTGATTGTGGACAGACTCACCAAATCTGCTCACTTCATCCCTGTCAGGAGTGGCTATTCTGTGGACAAGTTGGCGCAGGTGTATGTAGATGAGATTGTCAGGCTGCATGGGGTTCCTGTTTCAATAGTGTCTGATAGAGGACCCCAGTTCACCTCCAGGTTTTGGCAGAGTCTGCAGAATGCCATGGGTACCAGGTTGGATTTGAGTACTGCCTTCCACCCCCAAACGGACAGACAGTCCGAAAGGACCATCCAGACTATCGAGGATATGCTTAGAATGTGTGTGCTGGACTTTGGCGGTTCTTGGAGGCAGCATCTACCTTTGGTGGAGTTTGCCTACAATAACAGCCATCATGCTAGCATCGGGATGGCTCCTTATGAAGCTTTATATGGAAGGAAGTGCAGGTCACCTGTTTGCTGGGAGGAAGTTGGAGAGAAGGCCTTAGCAGGGCCTGAGCTAGTAGAGATTACCAGCAGGGTGGTACCCATAATCAGAGAAAGGATCAAGACTGCTGCAAGCAGACAGAAGAGTTATGCAGACATCCGCAGACGACAAGTAGAGTTTTAGGAGGGAGATCTGGTATTGCTCAAAGTGTCTCCAATGAAAAGAGTGGTTCGCTTTGGGAAGAAAGGTAAACTAGCCCCACGATACATCAGACCCTTTGAAATCTTACAGAAGATTGGGAATGTGTCATACAAGCTAGATTTGCCTGCTTCAATGGCAAGAATCCATCCGGTTTTCCATGTTTCCATGCTGAGAAAGTTCGTGTCAGATTCGGGCAAGGTTCTTAGTGAGCCTGATGTGGAGATCCAAGAAGATCTCACCTATGTTGAGCAGCCAGTATGGATCCTAGACACCCAGATCAGAAAGCTGAGAAACAAGGAAATCCCGATGGTGAAAGTCCTATGGAATCACCATAATATGGAAGAATGCACTTGGGAGACACGGGAGTCCATGCTCCAGCAATACCCTTATCTTTTCTGAGGTTTGTTCCTTGTGAGTTTTATGTGCTTTGTATGTATGATATGTGTATGTCATGCTATGTGCTAGTTGAGGAACATTCGGGGATGAATGTTCTTAAGGGAGGAGAATGTAATACCCGGCTAGACTTTGGTATCGGAATTCCTACCGTCCGGTGGAATCTCGGATGTCGGAGACCTCTAGAAGGGTAAAACCATGTTTTCATAAAATGTTTTAATGTATTTGATACTTTTAAGTAAAAAGGAAAATGAGTTTTGTATGAAAATAACCTTGGAGGAAAACCCAGGTTCGGCCGCCGAACCTCAAGTTCGGCCGCTGAACATGTAGGCATTTCGGGTGTGCCTTAGGCCCCCGAAGGCATAAGTGAGGAAAGTCCAGGTTCGGCCGCCGAACCTCAAGTTCAGCCGCCGAACATGGCATGCATGCGGAGGCACGTTCGACCCCCGAACGTGGCCTGGCCAGCCACTATAAAAGGGTCCCTTAGCCGAAAACGGGCGAGCTTTTCTCCCCATTGTCGGCCAAAGTGAGCTCTCCGCCATCCCTCACCAATCTTTGAGTTCTTCCTTCAAATCTTTCACGATTTTCACAAGTTTTCATCTTGTTTTGAAGATTTTCAAGTTTTGAGCAAGTTTTGAGCTTGGAGACCCAAGGAAGTTGAAAATCTCCCATCTCCAAGATTAGGTCGTCTCTCTCTCGATCTTCAAGAGGTAAGAGCCGATCTTAAGCTCATCGCATGTTTGAAGTAAGTTTCATGAAGATCTATGGGGTAGAATGCATGTTTAGCTTATGGTTAGGTTTAGGAGTTTATGTTGTGTTTTTGAACAATGTGGCTTGCAAATGCATGTTTGATGTGTTGTAGATGGGGTTTTAGATAGTTTGAAGCCCCTAGGAGCTTGTATGCTTGTGTATGTGTGTTGTAGAATAGGTTTATGCATGTTTGGATGGAATGGGAGGCATATATGCATAGAAGAGCTGAGTTTCTGCCACTAAGGGAGAAACCAGGTTCAGCAGTTGAAGGAACTTTTGGCCGCCGAACATGCTTGTGGAAGCAGCCTTCGGCTGCCGAAGCTTGCCCCCGAAAGGGAGACTTTCGTCTCTATCTGGGAGTTTCGGCCGCCGAAAGTGCCGCCGAACATGCATGAGTTTCGCCTTTGTCTGGGAGTTTCGGCCGCCGAAGGTGCCGCCGAACCTGCCTGACTTTCGGCTCTG
Source organism: Manihot esculenta (assembly GCF_001659605.2). NCBI lineage: Eukaryota > Viridiplantae > Streptophyta > Magnoliopsida > Malpighiales > Euphorbiaceae > Manihot > Manihot esculenta. Next base: position 9,612,167 of record NC_035173.2, read on the forward strand.
GAGGGACTGTCGGCCGCCGAACCAGCCGCCGAAAGTGCCCTGTTCAGCCTCTCTTTGCATGTTTTTGCATGATTGTTTTGAGGTGTTTTAGGGGGTTTTTGGGGGATGTTTTTAGAGTTATGTTCTAGTTGTTTGGTCCCTCATTTGAGTCCACCTGTGTAGGTTCAGACCCGAGGAACCGAGGACCCCAACAGTGAGTTAGCTGCATCAGTCTTTGTCAGAGCTAGCTGAGGTGAGTAGAATAAACCTTTACGATTTTAAAGCAAATAAATTATAAAGTTTTTAGCATGTTCATGCATCATGAATGCCATGTGATGAATTAGGTTGTTTGCATTAGAATTCACAAATATGTTGCATTGCATTTATGATGTTGATGTGGATTGGTTATTGGATGATCCTTTAGTCCTCATATGATATGATGATGTATGGCATGATACGGTATGGAAGTCCAGGTTGTACCCATTCTACGTCCTTGGCACGATGTAAGAGAAAGTCCAGGTTGTACCCATTCTACGTCCCTGGCACTTTGGAATGCTATGTTATGTTATGTTAAGAGAAAGACCGGTTGTACCCATTCTACGTCCCGACACTTTGGAATGTAGAGGACTATTGGTGACAATACCATCCGAGATGTGATTTGTTGTGATGTGTTGCATTACATGATAGCATGAGATTTTTAAATGTTATTTTTCATTATTCTGCTCACTGGGCTCTAGTAGCTCACCCCTTTTCCCTAATCCCCCAGGTTTGCAGGTACGGGCTAGACAGAGAAGTCAAGAAGAGTAAAGTCATATGTTTGTAATAGATAGAAAGTGGACATGATAAATTGTATAATGATGTAAAAGTTATGAATAGTTATGTCATGTATATGTTGATTATGAGATTGAGGTTTAGAAGTTGTGCTTGACCGAGTTGTATAGTAATCCCTTTTGTAAACATGATCGATGTTTTATGATGTAGATGTAAACCAACTCAACTCATGTTATGCCACCCATTGGGGGCATTGATGGGATCCCACAGAGGGGTCAAGTTTATGATTATGACTATGTTCAGTGCATGCACAGGTTGAGTTTGGTGTATGATGGAATGTATGAAAGAAAAGTTTTAATTTTTATGTATGTTGTTGATCATGTATGGGATTAAACAGGTTTACAGGTTATATGTCAGGCTTGCTATGGGTCCCGGCGGCCTTAAGCCGATCTGGATCCTAGCGCCGGTAGCGGTCCGATTTTCGGGTCGTTACAGATCCTCTCTATAGAAGCAGTTAGATCTAGCTTGTACGATACATTCCCAATCTTTTGCAAGATCTCGAAGGGTCCGATGTACCATGGAGCTAGTTTATCTTTCTTCCCAAAATGAATCACCCCTTTCATAGGAGACACCTTGAGCAACACCATATCTCCCTCCTGGAACACAACATGCTTCCTGTGGACATCTGCATAGCTCTTCTGCAGACTCACAGCAGTTCTGATTCTTTCTCTGATAATGGGCACTACTCTACTAGTGATCTCTACTAATTCTGGCCTTGCTAAAGCCCGTTCTCTCACTTCTTCCCAACAGACAGGTGACCTGCACTCTCTCCCATATAGAGCTTCATAAGGAGCCATCCCAATGCTAGCATGGTAACTGTTATTATAGGCAAACTCCACCAATGGTAGATGTTGCCTCCAAGAACTGCCAAAATCTAGCACACACATTCTTAACATGTCTTCAATATTCTGGATGGTCCTCTCTGACTGTCCGTCAGTCTGTGGATGGAAAGCAGTGCTAAAATCCAACCTCGTGCCCATAGCATTCTACAGACTCCGCCAAAACTTGAAGGTAAACTGGGGTCCCCTATCTGACACTATTGAGACTGGAGCCCCATGCAGCCTAACAATCTCTTCCACGTATACTTGTGCCAATTTGTCCACAGAGTAGCCACTCCTGACAGGAATAAAGTGAGCAAATTTTGTCAGTCTGGTTCTGAAAGCTGTCTTTGGTACATCTTCTTCCCTGACCCTCAACTGATGGTACCCGGACCTCAGATCTATCTTAGAGAAACAACCAGCTCCTGCTAGCTGGTCAAATAGATCGTCAATCCTAGGTAACAGATACTTATTATTAGTAGTGACTTTATTCAACTGTCTGTAGTCAATACAAAGTCTTAGGGATCCATCCTTCTTTTTCACGAACAACACTGGAGCACCCCAAGGTAAGGTACTAGGTCGGATGAAACCCTTATCTACCAACTTTTCCAACTGCTTTTTTAACTCCTTCAATTCTGCAGGTGCCATCCTGTAGGGAGGAATAGAGATAGGTCTAGTTCCAGGCATCACTTCAATTTCAAACTCTATTTCCCTAGCAGGTGGTAAACCTGGTAGCTCGTCTGGGAAAACATCTAGAAACTCTCTAACCAAGGGCACTGAAGCGGGTTCCCTAACTTGACTGTTAAGCTCTCTGACATGAGCAAGAAACCCCTAACAACCACTCATAAGCAACTTACGAGCCTGTAGGGCTGATATCAAACCTCTAGGCATGCCCCTCTTGTCTCCTCTGAAGACAACCTCTAACCCATCTTGTTCTCTGAACCTGACTACCTTGTCTCTGTAGTCCAAGGTAGCACCATGAGTATAGAGCCAATCCATCCCTAGAATGACGTCAAAATCAGTCAAATCTAGAACCATAAGGTCGATTGGAAGGTACCTACCCTCAACAAAAACTGGACTGAACTTGCAGACTGACTCTGCCAAAGATGGATCACACTTGGGCCCACTGACCCATAGAGGACACTCTAGCCCAGAAGCTATCAAACCCAAACTACCTACGGCTCTCGGAGAAACAAAAGAATGAGAGGCACCAGGTTCCATAACAGCATACACATTAGAACACCCAATAGTGAGTTTACTTAACACCACTGTGTTTGATGTGTTGGCCTCTTGCTGAGTCATGGTGAAGATCCGTGCTGGAGCTGATGGACCTTCTCCGTGGGAACCTGTTAAAGAAGAGGTTGTCCCTCTCCCTCTAACTCGCCCTCTACCCTATGACATGGTTGGAGCTGCTGACTGAGCCACACTGCCAGAAGCTGTCTGATGGGACTCTGCCATCATAGCTGCATTGGGACACTTACATGCCATGTGCCCCTCCTGCCCGCATCTGAAACATGCTGTAGTCCCAAATTGACAAACCCCTTTGTGCGGCTTACCACATCTCATACATTCAGAGCTATCTGAACCAGAGCTCGAACCACCACCCATTCCTAGACCAGACTTCAACCGGTTCTAGAACTTGTTCTTTTTGGGCTTCTTAGTGGATATGTTCCACTTTTTGCCTTCTGAGGCTGCTGCATTGAGAGAAGAGAGATCAAATTTCCCTGTACTTGGGGCTTTGGAGCCTGAGGACTGTGCCACCTATTGTTTCACTGTTCCCTGAATGATGGCACTAGCCTCCATTTTTCTAACTGCATCCACAATGGTGTGGAAGCTCTCTCTCTCTGCTGCTAATATCAGGGAGGAATACCTAGAGTGGAGTCTTATGGTATACCTCTTGGCTTTCTTCTGATCGATATCATATGCCTGTCCCACAAACTGAAGCAACTCTAGGAATTTATCTGTGTATTCATCTACACTTATGTCTTCGGTCTGCCTCAGTTGCTCAAAATCTATTACCTTTAGATCCCTTGAACTGTCTGGAAAGGCCCATCCTGTAAACTCATTTGCAAACTGCTCCCAAGATAGGCTATCCAATCTCGGGTCCACATAGTTCTTGAACCATTCCTTCACCTTCTTGCATTTCAACGTGAACCCCGCCATCTGAATGGCTCTACTGTCACTTTCCCCTAACTCATCAGTTATCATCTTCACTGTCTTGAGATATTCAAATGGATCATCACCCATTTTATACTTGGGAGCATCCAACTTCAAATAATCAGTCATTTTCACCTTGCTCCATCTGATGGGTTAGGTTTGGATGATTGTGCTTCGGGAACTATTGGTTCTGCTGGTGGAGAAGGAGGTGGTGCAGCATTCCCTGGGTTAGGGTTTACTGGATTCTGATAGTAGGGTGGGTGATCAAGCATAATTTAGCCACATTTTTATTATCTTTATTACTGTTTAATTATACATTTTTTCAGCTTAATTTATGTTTTTGTGATATTTTTGCAGAAAAGGAAGAAAATGAAAAGTTGGAGAAAAAGTGCAGAGAAAGCTGGAAAATTGATTGGGTCGATCGAAGTGATTTGGCCAAATCACTCGTAGGAAACTGAAGCAGAAGGTTGAGGAAGAAACCTGAAAGTAATTCACAGAAACGATTTGGGCAAGTGATTTGTCCAAATCAACCGCCCAAATCACACTGACGCAAACAAGGACATCAACGCGGGAAAGAAGAGCAAAAATTCAAAATTCAAAAGTGATGAAGTCCAATCCTACTTCAAACACTACAAAGTCAGTTCCAAGAGCCACGAGAAGCATCTTTCACATCCTAAACTAATTTATTGAAATAAATAGGAGTATCAAAAAGATCAATGACCAATTCTAAACAAGCTGAAATAGATCCATACTTCAACTAGAATCCTTTTCCTATTGATTTACTCATTTATTTAATTACTGCTTTCTTTTACTCAAGTTTTAATTCTTCAAAACAAACCTCCTCTTTTTTTTTTTTTTTACTTTTGTTATTTATTTGCCCAAGTCATTGTTAGAAAAATTCGTAGTGTCAAATCGCTGTGGTTCGACCCTATTGCCACTATCTACAAATTATTTTGTTGATTGTTAATAGGTTTATTTTTTACAGCTTCGAAAACCGCTATCAAAAATTGGCACTGTTGCCGGGGATTTGATTTAAACTAACATATTTTCCCTTTATGACCAGGTCTGGCCGTAAAGACAATCTTCTTTACGATCCGGAGATAGAACGCACTGCCAAAAGCCTAAGAAAGCAAGCAAACTTAAGGAACCAAGCCTCCCGATCATCTTCATCAATGATATCATCGAATCTGGTGTCTACCATTCGATCTTCCGCTGAGCCACCTGATAGAACAGCTACTGCCCTTGCTGTAGAATTTCCTAGACCAGCAGATTTGCCAACTGCCGCATCTGCTACTGTTGAATTTGAACCAGAAACAGAATTTCTGGTTACTGCAGAAAATCAAACGATGGCAGAACCACCTGCTGCATATGAAGAAATTGAAGCTGAAGTTGGAAACGTGCCCATCCAGGCACCACAGCCACAGGAGAGAACACTCCGAGGGCTAGCTGTACCAGCAGGAGATCAAGCGCCATTATGCATTGCATATCCCCTATTGATAGCACCTTTTGAACTGAAGACAGGGCTGATCCATCTCCTTCCCAAATTTAGAGGCCTAGAAAATGAGGACCCTTACAAGCATTTGAAGGAATTCCACATTGTGTGCTCAACCATGAGACCTCAAGGTATTTCAGAAGAGCATGTTAAACTTAGAACCTTCTCTTTTTCCCTTGATGACTATGCCAAGGATTGGCTATTCTACTTGCCACCCGGATCCATCACATCATAGGCTGGTATGGTGAGAGCTTTCTTAAGCAAATTCTTCCCAACCTCAAAAGCCATTGGCATCCGTCGAGAAATAAGTGGTATAAGGCAAAAGCCGTCTGAAGGCTTGTATGAGTACTGGGAGAGATTCAAAAGGTTATGCACAAGCTGCCCTCAGCATGATATTTCTGAGAAATCACTCATTGAATATTTCTATGAAGGTTTGCTACCTTCAGAAAGAAAATTTATTAATGCAGCTTGTGGAGGATCAATTGAAGACAAATCACCTCAAGAAATAAGGAATTTAATTTCCACCATGGCTGCAGCTTCTCAGCAGTTTGGAGATCAAGAACAGCCATCAAGAAGGGTAAATGAGGTGAGTACATCCACTTTAGCATCCCAAATTTCTGATCTCACCGATGCTGTCCGTAGCCTTATTGTGGGTCAAGCCCAACAAGCTTAGCAGATTCAGCAACCAAAGCCATGTGGAATATGTGCAAACATAAACCACCCAACTGATCTATGTCCTTCCCTTCAAGAAGAGGACCAGCAAATCAATGTAGTTGGAGGTTTTAATGGGCAAAGAAGGTATGATCCCTATTCTAATACCTACAACTCAGGTTGGGGGGACCACCCAAATTTCAATTATGCAAGGGCAAATCAATATCCAAATTACCAGCAAGGAAATCCAACCCCAGCAGCACCTCAGAAGTCCAATACACCCCTTGAAGAGATAGTGAAGTCCTTAGCAAACACTGTATAAAATCTTGAGCAACAAATGGGACAAATGGCTTCATCCTTGAGTAAACTTGAATTACAAGGGAAGCTACCTTCCCAAACTGAGATAAATCCAAGGCAGAATGCTAGTGCTATCACATTGAGAAGTGGGAAAGAGCTTCAAGACAATAGGGCTGAGAAAAGATAGAAACAAGTCACTGAGGAGAATCTGCCAAGAAATGATCAGGGTTGTCGATCTGCCCAAATCACTGACCCAATCAGTGGACAGACTAAACTACCCAGCAGAGGTGATTTGCCCAAATCTCCAGAGAAGGCAGGAATCGATTTGCCCAAATCAACAACCCAGGCGGAATCCAGCTCCAAGCAGACCAAGGCAGACCAGTAATCAGTGGAGAAATTTAAGGTACTTCCCCCCTTCCCAAAGAGATTTGCAAGGTCCCAAAAAGAAAAAGAGGAGAAAGAAATACTTGAGACACTCCGCAAGGTAGAAATTAATATACCTCTACTAGATGCTGTCAAACAAATACCAGGTATGCCAAATTTCTCAAAGAGCTATGCACTAACCGAAGGAAACTTGCTGAACATGAAAAGGTAAGTGTGGGGGAGTGTGTTTCAGCTGTCATTCAAAGAAAACTTCCAACCAAATGCAAGGATAGAGGAATGTTCGTAGTTTCATGAAAGATAGGCAACATGGGGATAATAAAGGCCATGTGTGACCTTGAAGTCTCAATTAATGTTATGCCCCTTTCCATTTTTAACTTGTTAAATGCAAGTACACTCATGGGCACCAGCATAGTGATCCAATTGGCCGACCGATCTGTTGTCTACCCCAAGGGAGTGCTAGAAGATGTGTTGGTACAAGTAGACCAACTAGTCTTCCCAGTAGACTTTTATGTAATTGACATGGAGGAAGACAAGAGCAACACAACCTCTGACATCCTACTTGGAAGACCATTCTTGAGCACGGCCAGAATCAAAATTGATGTGCATGATGGCATATGACTATGGAGTTTGAAGGGGAAGTTATCAAGTTTAATGTCTATGATGCCATGAAATTTCCCAATGATGTTTCTTCTGTTTATGGCCTTGATATTATTGATGATTTAAGTCAAGAAATTTTTGATTTTGATCAAGATAATTTACTTTATGATGGTTTATGTAGGCAATGAGACATGGACAGCAGCAGCACCGAGACAGAAGCAGTGGAAACAGCAAGCTGCGTATTACTGGTTACGGATGATTTGCCCAAATCACCAGAATAAGCAGATCCTGACTTGCCCAAATCACTGGAGCAACCAGATATAATCAGGAGCAATTTGGCCAGATCGCCAGGACAGACAGCAGACGATCTGCCCAAATCAGTAAGCAGACAGCAAGCACCAGATTAGACAGTAACTGCACCAGATCTAAAACCCTTGTCAGGGCACCTCAAATATGCCTACTTGGGGGCTAGAAATACACTTCCAGTCATAGTTTCCAATCAGTTGAGCCAACAAGAAGAGGAAAGTCTCCTAGAGGTATTGAGGAAACATAAGAAAGCAATTGGGTGGACCTTGGAGGATATAAAAGGTATCTCACCCTCAACATGCATGCATCGAATACTCATGGAAGAGGAGTGCAAACCTGTCCGTGAGGCTCAAAGAAGGCTGAATCCCCCAATGATGGAGGTTGTGAAGAAAGAAATAGTGAAGCTCTTAGACACTGGAGTCATATACCCCATCTCTGACAGCAAGTGGGTGAGTCCTATCCACGTAGTTCCAAAGAAGACTGGGATTACCATTGTCCCAAATTCTGAAGGAGAGCTAGTACCCACTCGTGTGCAAAATGGGTGGAGAGTATGCATGGATTATAAGAAGCTCAACACAGCCATAAGGAAGGACCAATTTCCCTTGCCCTTCATGGACCAAATGCTTGAAAGACTTGCTGGAAAAAGCCATTACTGCTGCCTAGATGGATATTCGAGATTCTATCAAATCCCTGTTGCACCTAAAGATCAAGAAAAGACCACTTTCACTTGCCAATTCGGTACCTTCGCATTTAGGAGGATGGCCTTCGGTCTTTGCAATGCACCAGCCACCTTCCAATGGTGCGTGATGAGTATTTTTTCTGATTATGTGGAGAAGATTATTGAAGTCTTTATGGACGATTTCACGGTATATGGCAACTCTTTCAATGAATACCTTGCCAACTTGGAGAAGATACTTCAAAGATGCTTGGAGACAAATTTGGTTCTCAACCACGAGAAGTGTCACTTCATGGTCAACCACAGCTTAATCCTAGGCCATATTGTTTCAGCAAAAGGGATAGAGGTGGACAAAGCTAAAGTAGACACCATCAAAAGTTTGCCCTATCCAACCAGCATTCGGGAGATTCGATCTTTCCTTGGCCATGCTGGTTTTTACAAGAGGTTCATCAAAGGTTTTTCCAAGATAACTCAGCCCCTATTCAGGCTGCTTCAACAGGACGTGCAATTCAACTTTGATGAGAGTTGCAGAACAGCCTTTGATTTGATCAAATCACTGCTGGTCACTGCCCCAATCATCCAGCCTCTTGACTGGACCCTTCCTTTTGAGATCATGTGCGATGCCAATAACTTTATTGTGGGTGCAGTGTTGGGACAACGTATAGGTAACTCTCCTCATGTAATTCACTATGCCTCACGCACTTTAGATGCAGCACAATGTAATTACTCCACAACAGAAAAAGAGTTGTTGGCCGTGGTGTTTGCATTGGAGAAATTTCGGTCCTATCTACTTGGAAAAAAAGTGATTATTTATTCAGACCATGCTGCATTGAGGTATTTGATCAAGAAAAAGGAGTCCAAACCAAGGCTGGTACGATGGATATTGCTGTTGCAAGAGTTTGATTTAGAAATCCGTGATAAGAAGGGGAAAGAGAATCTTGTAGCTGATCACCTCAACCGAATACCTTCAGAAATGGAGCCATGCCCCATCAATGAGACCTTCCTTGATGAGCATCTGTTTTCTGTCCAAGAAGAGGAACCGTGGTATGCTGATATAGTAAATTACCTAGCTACAGGTGATTTACCTACTGATTTGCCAAAATACATAAGAGACAAGATCAAGAAAGATGCAATATATTATGTGTGGGATGAACCTTACCTATGGAAGCATTGTGCAGACCAAGTGATACAGAGATGTATCCCTGATCAAGAGATTTCTTCTGTCCTAGCCTTCTGCCACTCCTATGGCTGTGGAGGACATTTTGGTCCACGCAAGACAGCCCTAAAGATCCTTGAATGTGAGTTATATTGGCCTAACATATTTCAAGATACTTATCTATTTTGTAGGTCATGTGCAAGATGCCAACAAACGGAAAACCTCAGCAGCCGAAGTGAAATGCCACAAGCACCCATCATGGTATATGAAATCTTTGACATTTAGGGCATTGACTTCATGGGACCATTCCCACCTTCCTTCGGCAACACCTACATACTACTGGTCGTGGACTATGTGTCCAAGTGGATTGAGGCCAAAGCAACAAGAGCTGATGATGCCAAAACAGTAGTTGACTTTGTGAAAACCCACATCTTCTCCATATTCGGTCTGCCCAAAGCCATAATCAGTGATCGAGGCACTCATTTCTGCAACAAGGTAGTAGAAACTCTCCTTAAAAGCACCATGTTGTCCATAGAACCTCTACTGCCTATCACCCTCAAACAAATGGGCTGACCGAAGTCTCAAATAGAGAAATCAAATCAATCCTTGAGAAGGCAGTTTGCCCAAATCGCAAAGATTGGAGTGTGCGCCTCAATGATGCCTTATGGGCATATAGAACAGCCTACAAAACACCAATTGGAATGTCCCCATATAGGTTGATCTATGGAAAAGCTTGCCATTTGCCCGTGGAACTCGAACACAAAGCCTATTGGCTGTAGAGAGCTGTAATCTTAATGAGAAAGAAGCTGGAGCCAACAGAAAATTACAACTTCAAGAGCTAGAGGAGATTCGGTGTGATGCATATGAAGCTTTATGGGATTACAAAGCAAAGACCAAAGCCTTCCATGACAAAAATATCTCCAGAAAATAACTTCAGATTGGTGACAAAGTCTTGCTTTTTGACTATCGATTCAAATTATTCCCTGGGAAGCTTCGGTCTAGGTGTATTGGGCCATTCTTGGTAGAGCATATCTATCCAATGGGGCTGTGGACATTCACAGTCCACAAACGAGCAAGATTTTCAAGATTAATGGGCACCGTTTGAAGCACTTCTATGAGGGATTTACTGTGCACCTTGTGGAGGAGGTTCCCTTGGATCCCCCTTCCCCTACTTGTTGATCAAAGCAAGCAGTCCAGCCCAAGACAGAAAACCAGAGCGCTACTGGGAGGCAGCCCATATGAGGTGATTTGCCCAAATCACTAGGGCAAATCGACTGAATGTATCATAGTCACAAGTGATTGGGGCAGGTGATGTGCCCAAATCGACAGGCCAAATTGATAGGATTCATCACAGAAAGGGCATGACCAATCAGGCAATTGCACCGAAAAAGTGATTTGGCTAGGTGATTTGCCCAAATCACTTACCAAATCACCCTGCCGAGAAGCCAGAGACTCAGCATTTAATGATCAGGGCAGTTCAACTTCCCCAAATCACTTTAAATAGTTTTTTTTTATTATTTTCTTTTCCCTCACGCTATTCCTTTCTGCTTCATCTCCTTCTTCTTCCCCAAGAACTCCATCACCGACGACATCAAGAACTATGGCCAGAACTAAGATGATGGCCACTGGCGGCCTCGACATGTGGAGGAGACGAGGGATGCCCAGACCTGTACGCATTCCCACTGACAATGATGAGGAGGCAATGGACAACCCTCCGCCCGTACCCAACGACGCCGACACAGGAATGGCCGAGGGAGCACAGACCAGACGCCCCGACGCACCGGACGTCCAGAAATACAGCCGGCGAAACAAAGCGATGATGATTGCCTGATAGAGCATATTTTAGTCCATATTTTCATGATCTTATTGATGTTTATTTGCACCTATTCTACCTAATTTTGTGGTTTTAATCATGTTTTGCAAACATTAGGTGTGAAGAAACAAATTGGAGAAAATGATCTTAAAAATGCCAAAGGAAGCCAAAATTCAGCAACCTTCGGAAGCACTTTCGGAAGCCAAAAACCAGTCACCTTCGGCGGCACTTTCGGCGGCCGAAAGAGGACTCTAGAGACGAAACATTACCACCTTCGGCGGCACCTTCGGCCGCCGAACCTTGCGTCCAGAGCCGAAAGTCCAGCCTCCGAAACTCATTTTAGGCAGCCCAAAATCCCTCTCAACACTCTCTTTCCTCATTCAAGAAGCCATATCTCAAGTTGCCATATTTGAGGAGCCAAATAAGGGAAGTATTTTGAGATCCAAATCTTCAAGATTCACATTCAAATATTGGATTTCAAGATCAAGCTATTTAAGGAAGCCAAATCCAAAGATCACATGTTTCCCACTTAGTATCATGCACAATTCAAAATTCAAAAGGAGGCTCCACCTTCCTTATTAGTGCATGGGCAGCCTCTTAACTCTTAAGGCAACATCTTGAAGACCTTGGGCAGCAATTAAAAAGACCAAAGAGCCCCCACTTGCTCTCCATCACATGCATCTCGTTTTTGCCTTCACCCATGCACAAAGAAGGCACATGTGGGACCAAGGGCACTTTGGACAGCTTCTAAAAGACTCATGGACTGCCACCAAACCCTAAGGAGCCTCTCAAGATCTATTTAAAGGCTTCAAGAAGACAAGAAAGGCAGATTTTATCTCCACCTCTCTTCCAAGAATCGGCAAGGCCTCTCCAAGGCTCTCCACCACTTAGTTCTTCATCTTCTTTCTTCTTTTCTTCTATTTTTCTGTTTTGGTTCAGCCATGAGTGGCTAAAACCCTTTTTTCTAGTTGAAGTTTGGTTGAAACTAAGGTTGTTTAAAAGGTTGTGAGATCTGAACATAAAGTGTTTGATTTTGGTTTATTCAATATTCATGCAATTGTGCTTAATTCTAAGATTGCTTTGTTGTTTTGATCAAATTGGCCACTTGATTCTTGATTGCAAAGTTAATTGATTGTTGGTTAGGATATTTGTTAGTCCGTAATTGCTGGAAATATTCTGTCCATAGAACACTTGGTGTAAAAACCCAATAAATTGTATGATCTAGCAACATCTCATGCGTTTGAGTAGCTAGGGTTTGGATCTTTCTTGTTCTTTATGCAATTGGCAATTGTTTTGATGCCTTTGGCCCAAGGACGTTCCTTGGCAACTTGTTGATTAGTAATTGGTTAGAGGACGTTCCTTAATCAGTTTGTTCATAAGGAAAGACATGGTGGTGAGAAGCGTCTTCCACCCCCATAACCAACCTATTGAATCAATCAAGATAACCATGTTTCAATGATCAACCCAAACAACCAAAGTGGATCCATATCTTCAACTAGACCTTTCTCATATTGAATTTCCCTTTATATTAGATTACTTGCTGTTTTAATTGCTTTCCATAGTTGTTAGTCCAATCAATCCCAAAACCCCCCTTTTACTTTATTTGCACTTGTTTCTATTTCTCTTTGATTACTTGCTTTCCATTGTGTTTCCCATTAGTTCTTTTGGTCTTGATTAAGAAAAATAGATAGGTGATCAATTGTCTGTGGATTCGATCCTTCACCACTATCTGCAGTTGTAATTGTAGGTAATCAAGAAGGTTATTTTTGACCGGCTTCGACAACCGCACTGTCATTGCCCCACCACCTGCCTCTCCAACAGTCGCGATGGACACCCCTGAAGACGAAACGCTTCTAGAAGCCACCACTTCCACCGGCCATGGCCGGAAACGGCCAAGAACACCTTCACCACCACCAGCGTCGAGCCTAGAGTGACAACCAGAAACCCCTATTGACACACATCCAGAAAGCCATGAAGAAGGCAATCTGCCCAAACCAGCACACCCAAATCATATCACACAGGCACTGACATTCAACAAGGCATCTGAACGCACCAGGCTAGACAGAGTCTCTTCTCTGCTATACCATCCAGGTAAGTTCATACACCATGACACCCTTGAAGCACTAGGACTTCAAGACCAGGTACGTTCCCTTATTTCTGCAATTGGTTGGACCACCTTCTTCTACCTTCGCATGCCTGCCTTCACTGAGCTCACACATGAGTTCTTCACCAACTTCTACTTTGATAAGTTGGCCATGAACACCCTGCACACACCAGATACTATTGGTTTTAGGCTGTTAAGACAACGATTTTGCTTGTCCCTGTATGAGTTCAGTATTGCCATGGGCTGTGAATGCCCTGATTCCACCTGGGACTTCCCTGCTGAATTTAATCCCAGCTCTGCATATTTAGAATTATGTGACAACCCCCCTGACACTTACTCACCCACAAAATCCAAGGATCTATACCTTAAAAATCCCAGTCTAAAATACCTCCATAGGTTCTTGGCACACACATTTTCTAGAAGGAAGGGTGCACCCAACATCCTGACCAGAACAGAAATACATATTTTGTGGAGTATGACCACAAACCAAAAACTTCACATAGGCTATTGGGTTGCCACAGCTCTCCAGCACCATCCAATATCACCGCCCCCTGATCCTTGGGCATTTGATCACTGCCATTACAGTGAACCCGAAATTATTGCACCCAGCCCACACTGACCTCACCCCTACCAACAAACCAACCCCCCTGGACCTTCGATCTTTGGATGATATGGGGTTGCTTTACAAAGTGGGGGACATTTTTTTCTATTGTACCTGCAGGACCTCTCACACCACGCCATGAGGGTGTGTTTAGGAAGAGGACAACCATCCAGCCCACAACATCCCAGCTGCCTGCCCCAGCAGATGAAACAACAGAGAAAACAGAATAGGTACCAACAGAGGAGACACCTCCAGTGGCACCCCAGTAGGAAGCAAATCAGGCACCTGAAGACGCAGCCCCAAACCAGATAGTAGAGGCACGTCTCGGCAGAATTAAGGACAAAATGCAAAACATGGAGCACCTGCTGCAACTGTTGGTGGATAATTTTCTGCCCACAAACCATGACAACCAGTAATTTGGCCGAGTGATTTGCCCAAATCACTGACCAAATCACCCCAGGCCAGGAAGTCCCTTTCTCTCTCATTTTTTTTATATGCTTTACATTGAGAACAATGCCTAGACTAGGTGTGGGGGTATTGGGGGAATATTTTTGTACTGTTTTCACCATCTTTTGCTTTCTTTTTCATCTTTTGCTTTCTTTTTGCTTCTTTTTGCATTTGTTTTACCCTTTTACACAAACCAAAAATTTTTTTTCTCTCACACACATTTCTTTTTCACTTATGCACACATGCACACATGCACACACACACAGATTTTGTTTTAGCCTTTGCTCTACTCAGCACAGATGACAAAGTTAAAAGAGTCTCCTATCTCATAACCTCATTAAATTTTTCCAACCCTTTAAGCCTTAATTGAATCATTTACAATGTGTTACCTTCACTTAGGTAGTTTTTCTCTTGAATTGAATTTTTAAATTTGCTATGGTCGAGGGAAAGAAAAATAAAAATACATGCAATAAAAAGTTAGTGTAACTCTCTATGAGCTGATTTGCCCAAATTGTTATGAAAAGGAAAAGGGAAAAAAAAAGAAAAACTCAGCAAAATCAAAAAGCACAAAACACAACCTGTTTCGATGGTCTAAGACTATGAACAGAGTTAGTAGCCACTTGGACAAGTGACCAACTGAGTAACCGGGGGTGGGTATCACCAATATGCACCTTCGAGTAAAAAGGTAGGTGACTTTTTCAGGCAAGAATAAAAAAGTACTGCTGAACAAAAAAATGCTTTAAAAGGGGCAAGTCACACTTAGGGATTACATTAAGCCTAAAACGAAAAAATAAAAGCATGATCAATGCAAAAACTTTCTCTTGGTCATGGTAGGTGAAAGAAAACAAGGAAAGAGAGCACAACCTTAGTGCATGTACTCTACACTGTAATACTTCAATTTGGGAGTTGATCGCGGTTGTCGAAGCCGGTCAAAAATAACCTTTCTGGTTATCAACAATTTTATATTTGCAGATAGTGGTGAAAGGATCGAATCCACAGAGAATTGAGAACTCACCTATTTCTCTTTTTATGACCAAGAAAATAAACTGAAACGATAATAAATTAAAAATGAGATAAAAGACTGAAAGTGGGATCAAATGAGATAAACTGAAAATTGGGATCAAAACTGTCAACAAAATAACAGGGGGGGTTTGAGATTGATTGTAGTAAACTAATAATGAGAATAATAATGGAAAGCAAATAATTGAATAAAAAGTAATCAATAATGAGAAAGCTCTAGTTGAAGTATTGGATCCACTTTAGTTGTTGGGATTGATCACAGACATTTTGTTCTTTTGGATTGATTCAATAGATTAGTTATGGAGATGGAATAAGATTCTCAATACCATTATCTCTCCTTATTATTAAATTAATTAGGGAGCGTCCTCTAATCAATTACTAATCAACAAGTTGCCAAGGAACGTCCTTGGGCCTCAGGCAACAAACAACTGTTAATTGCATTAAGAAATAGAGAGATCCAATCCTAGCTACCCAAACGTATGGAGATAATGCTAGATCATGCAACTTCCTTGGTTTTTATGCCAAGTGTTCTTATGTAAGAATAATCTAAGCAATTACGGACTTAAATTATTCAAACTAACAAATAATTATTTTGCAATAAAAAATCAACGTAGATCTCAATAACAAAATAATATGAAAATTAAGTATGAAATTGCATGAATATTAAACACCCAAAAGTTAAACAATATTTGATCAAGTCTCACAACCCATTAAACAACTAAAGCTTCAACCAATATTCAACTAGATTAAAGAAATCAACCACTCATTGGCTGAATTAAGAACAGAAAAATAAAAGGGAAAAGAAAGAAACCGAAGAAATTCAATTCTGCCTTGCGCCGGGCTTGCAAAAATTGCCGAGAGGAATTGTGTGTGTTCTTCGGCCACTTAAGGTTCTTTAAATAGAGTTGGAGAGGAGTGCGCCCTAAATGCTGTCCACGCGGTCCCATGTGCATGTGAGATGTGCGTGCCCCATGTGCGCGATCATTTGGTGAAGTGAGCGAGAACGGATCAAGTGTGCGTGAGCTCGGTCTACATGCACGAGCTTGGTCCTTTGCGCGAGCTTGGGCTGTCAGTGTGCGGTCCCTTGTGCTTGAGTGATGAAGGCGGGCCATGTGCAAGAATGGGCTTGATCCAAGTGCGTTGGCGGGTCCATGTGCGGGAGCTTGCTTTGGCGGGCCCTTGTGAAGTGCGTCCACGTGAGAGAATGAGCTTGGGCTGTCCAAGTGTGTTGGCGGGTCCATGTGCGTGAGCTTGGGCTGTCCAATGCGTGAATGTGTGGATCCATGTGCTGGGTTTCTTGAAGATTTAAAGTTCAAAATATTTTCCTCATTTAGCTCGACTTGAATCCAACTTGGCAGGCTTGCTCTCTTTTGCTCCAAATAAGGCAGTTTTAGGGGGATTTTCTCCAAATTGTCCTTTTACACCATTTTCTGCAAAATAATATTAAAAGCACTAAATTAAGCAGAAATCATGTAAATATTCATCAATAATATTAATATAAATTGGACTAAACTATGCTCTATCAGGAGTCTAGAAGAGGTTGATTAAGTGGTACTTAGGCTCTAAAGAAAGAGGGGCTTGATTGACTAAGTCATTTGTTGCTTGAGGACAAGCAAAAGGCTAGGTGTGGGGGTATTTGATCAAGCATAATTTAGCCACATTTTTATTATCTTTAGTACTGTTTATTACACATTTTTTCAGCTTAATTTATGTTTTTGTAATGTTTTTGTAGAAAAGGAAGAAAATGAAAAGTTGGAGAAAAAGTACAGAGAAAGCTGGAAAATTGATTGGGTCGAAGTGATTTGGCCAAATCGCCCGTAGGAAATTGAAGCAGAAGGCTGAGGCAGAAACCTGAAAGTAATTCACAGAAATGATTTGGGCAAGTGATTTGCCGAAACCAACCGCTCAAATCACACTGATGCAGACAAGGATAGCAGCGCGGGAAAGAAGAGCAAAAATTCAAAATTCAAAAGTGATGAAGTCCAATCCTATTTCAAACACTACAAAGTCAGTTCCAAGAGCCACGAAAAGTGTCTTTCACATCCTAAACTAATTTATTGAAATAAATAGGAGTATCAAAAAGATCAAGGACCAATTCTAAACAAGTTGAAATAGATCCATACTTCAACTAGAATCCTTCTCCTATTGATTTACTCATTTATTTAATTACTGCTTTCTTTTACTCAACTTTTAATTCTTCAAAACAAACCCCCTCTTTTTTTTTTTTACTTTTATTATTTATTTGCCCAAGTCATTGTTAGAAAAATTCGTAGTGTCAAATCCCTGTGGTTCGACCCTATTGCCACTATCTACAAATTATTTTGTTGATTGTTAATAGGTTTATTTTTGACGGCTTCGACAACCGCTATCAGTGGGGGTGAAAACATAGGGTAGGGTGGATATGGTGGATAAAAGGGAGGGTAGGGCATGAATGAGGGATATGGGTTGTAGCTAGAGAAATCCGATGTACCTCCCATCGGATACCCTGGTCCCTGTGGATAGTGTTGGTATTGGGGTGGATAAGCAAAACCTAAGGCCTGAGCGCCTCCTTCAGATTCTCCCATCTCCTGACATACTTACACCCAGGCTACCATCTCTCCTCTGATCATCCTCTACTGTCTCCCTCACATCCGCCGACATTCTACCCAGATCTGTTCTCCTTCTGTTCACATCAAAAGACCTTCTAGGATCCCTTGATGTCTCTCCCCTAGTAGTTCTACTTGACCGTGCTCTTGGTAAAGCAGGGGAAAGGGCATCCATACCCTCATTTTCAGGTGGTACTCCTGTCAATCGTACAGATCGATGTGAGCCTCGCATCCTCTATTCTGAAAAACAACATTCATCATATAGACATTAGCATCATATGGTTCACATGCTTACACATGAACCTCACACCAAACATAGCATATCATTAATGCACATGCATACTATCATGGCATTTCACATCATTATCAAGACAGGACCCTACATCCTATCCTAGTGGACATGATTTTTCCTATTGTGCTTGCCCTTCTATGACATCTATGAGCCCAACACTCTAGGTCTGACCATATGAACCTAGAGCTCTGATACCACTTTGTAACGATTTGGAAACTGGACCGTTACCGGCGCTGGGATTCAGATCGACTTAAGGTCGCCGGAACTCGTAGTAAGCCTACTGTACATCTTGACATACTTGATAAAATCCCATACATGATCATACATTTACAAAAAACTTAAATATTTTATAAAACCAAGCTCAACCTGTGCATGTATCATAAACTAAAAATATAAAACCCATACTAGGGCCTTCATCAATGCCCCAGTATGGTCAACATACATGCCTCAACTTGATTCAAACATAACTTATACGTAAAACTATTACATCAAGATCATGTAAACAGGGATTAACAAAACTATCATTACGGAAAAGCACAATTCTAATCCATTATACATTACATGTCCACTTCTATTCTATTACATCAAACTATACCAAAAGCTATGCTTACTCTCCCAAGCTATCTGCACTCCTGCAAACCTGGGGTTAGGGGAAAAGGAATAAACTAAAAGAGTCTAGTGAACAAAATAGTAAAAATAATTTAATAACATATGCTCATATGAAATGCGTCACAACACAAATAATTCACATCAAGATAGACTTGTCACCAGTAACCCTCTACATATCCAATGTGCCCGGCCCTCGACAGAACTCCTCAGGACTTTCGCTTAAACATAACATAATATATCCATAAATACCAGGGGCGTAGAATGGGCAAGTCTTGGTCTTTCCCTTACATCGTATTACACCCGGCCCATTTTAAAAGAAAGGGGCTCGTAAATATATATAAAAAAATTATTAAAATAAAATTAAATAAATAAATAAATAAAATAATAATAATAAAAAAAAGGGAAAAGGAAGCATTAAAAGCTATGGTTTCGGGAGGGTCCCGAAACCAGAGCATATTATCTTCTTTTCCCTCCAGTGAAGAAACAGAGCAACCCTATGTTATTTTTTTTAAAAAAATTTCCTTTTTATTAACCCAAATCTCCTCCTTTTCAACCCAATCAATCCATAAACTTCCAAAATTCTCAGCTGGATCCTAATTTAAACCAATATCTTGATCAGAAATTCGATAATTTCTTCCAGAGGCTCCAATAATTGGATAGGTGAGTTTTATCCCTTTTATTCAAATTATTACAATATAATTTTTTTCTACCATTAAATAGTGATTTTTGCGATCTGAGAATAAAAAAGGGATAAGTTTTAGTTAGACCCAATTAATGAGATTCTGTATTTCTTTTTGTATTGATAATTTTCATAGGTTGATCTAAATAATATTTATAGTTTATTGTGTATTTTTGTTGAGTTTGTGTAATTTTGGGAGGTCTAACTATGTCAAAATATTGCCGAATTTTTCTTAAAAATATATATAAAAATATATTTAAAATTTCGCATTTTACGTTTTATATTTTCATCCTAGAATATTTATTTATCACTTGATATATTATTTTTCTTCTTAATTCTAGGAGAGGACCCAACTTTCAGGATAGATAATAGGGGTGCTCCTGCGACCTAAGGTTATTTTGTCCCCAGTACTGGTGAATGGATAAATATATAACATTGATATTTTTCTTAAATATATTTATATGAGTATATGTTATTTTGTTTATTTAAAATGGGAAAGGATAAAGTTAATTTATATTTCTTGAATGAATGAAAATTGAATTTAAAACACAGCTGAATAAATAGCCGATTACACTCTGTATATGCACCGAACAGATAACACATTGATGACAGGTGATTTATTTTCAACATAATATATATTTATACTGTCTTTGGGACAACGCTTGATATATAGATAGCCTTTGGGGCGTATTTCAGGTTGTCACCCTTTGGGGGTAGCTCTGCACATGTGTATGACCAGTATTTTATTAGCTCTTGGGCCAAAATTGTCATCATAAAGTCTAATATGCCAGCATTGCTCTCAGGCTATCATTATTTTATCACACCTGAGATGCCAACATTATCTACAGGGAACATATTATGAGTGTATACAGATTCTATTTTTCACATTTATGATTTTTGGATTTATTATCCAGCAGTGAAATCTTAGCAATCTATATTCAACTTATTTTATATTGATTGAATTAAACTGTATTTATTCAGCTGTCTTATTTTAGCTAAGTTTTTGGTACTATTAAGTACCTAAATTTTATCTTTTCCCCTTTGTTATTTATTTATCCGCTCACTGAGTAGTTTGTACTCACCCCTTATATTTTTATATTACGGATTCTTTTTGGTGATTCACTCCTAGCAGTTCACATCTCCTAGTTTTGTTCTTTCTTCCACTTGTCTGTTCAGAGTATAGTGGAGGTCGGACCAATCCTAAGTCCCTTGTAACTTCTTTTTGTAATTTTGGAAGATTATGTATAAATTGTACATTCAAGTACTGAATGTATTTTATTTAATGTAAATATATTATGAATTGACTAGATAAACCATCGGTCCTCTCTTATATGTTTAATATTTTAAAATTATAGCAGGTTATATGTATTTATATGTATAAAAATCAGGAAAAATTATATCAGTTTTTCGAGTCATATCTGTCTCTACAGATTAGAGAACAGGTGTGACACATCGTGCTAGGAGCGTAGAATGGGCAAGCCCTGGACTTCCGTATCATATCATATCATATCATATCATCTCGAGGGCTAGTGGGTCATCCAATATCCATCCACAACAACATCAAATTATGCAATGCATCATATTCGTGAATTCTAATGCAAACAACCTAATATATAAACATGGCATTCGTGATGCATAGACATGCTTAAAAATTTAGTTACTTTAAAAAAATAGTTCAGTTCTACTCACCTCTGGCTGACGCTTTCCTAACACTGGAGCAGTTACCTCACTGCTGGCCTCTACGGTCTCCGAGGTCTGATCCTACATAGATGGACTCAAATGAGGGACCAAACATGTCTCTAGTAAGACTCTAAACATCTCCCCAAAATCCCCCTAAAATAAACTAAAACATGCATAAGAAACAAGCAAAGGAAGGCTGGGCAGAGGACTTTCGGCGGTAGGTCCGATCCTACATAGATGAGCTCTCATATGTATATAATGTATGATGGATGTATGCATGAGTAGCTCCTTATTATCTTCTTGTGTGAATTTTAGAGTAGTATTTGTGTTATGTGTTATCTATGCATTTCATATAAGATTGCATTAGTGGTAGATAAATTTATAGAAATTATTTTGATATTCAATATCTATTTCTCATTGAGTTGAACGCTCACCCCTGTTCAAATAATTTTTCTCCAGTTAACAGGATGGCTTCCTTGAAAGATTGATCTACAAATCTTTCTCGCATGATTATCTATATTATCACTTTATTTTTTTTAAATTTTACTCTAGAACTCTGCAGTGACTGTAAGATTTAATACTTGAAAATTGAGCATTATTCTTACATACTAATATATTTTTGTGATATTAGATTTCATTTGGAGAGCTAAGCTCCATATGGTATTATTACGATTTGTATGATTATTTGAGAATGTTGTGGATTGTGAGACTGAGCTGAGCTCCCCAAGTTGTTGGATTTCATACATATGCAATCCAAGTGAGTTTTCTCCCTCTTTGTATGCGCAATTTATAGCGAAACTCTGTTCATTTAATTTCTCAATTTTGGACTTTTCTTTTGGGTCAAATTTTGGGTTTGATGTGATCTAAGACTTACTACAGTTTTTTGGGGCCTTATGCCAGTCTAAGTCCTAGTGTCAATTCAGCCCATGAGGTTGGGCCGTGATAAATGGAAGCTCAACAAAGATTCACTAGTTGTGGCCATAGGCTCAAAGCACTCAAAAGTTATATGTGATGTAAGCGAAGCTCTTCAGTGATTCTATGAATACAATGGAGAAAGGAGGTGTAGCTAAACTATAGCAAAAGAGACTTGACCTAATTTTTGAGAAATGGATGGCACAATTAATTTAAAAAAATGTTATCCAAGGTGAATAAGATGCCTTTGAAGAAGCATGGTAATTGTTGGCAAGAAAGCATAATAGAGTCCTCTTCAAGAGTTTTCCTCCCAGAATAAAAAACGTATTGGATTTGCCACATCCTCAAACCCATAGCTAAGAATAGTGACACCACTAGATATGAGTCATGTTATTTTACAGTTAGAGCAAGCGGCATTAGGGGAGGAGCTAGCTTATCCTGAGCTACTTAGGGGAGGTGTTAGGATAACTCTAAGTTGCTAATTACTGAATCATAGAAAACTCAAATAAAGAAACAGATATATCCAGAAATAAAGTAGACAGTGTGATCAGCGAGTCGGAAATGAGTCACCATCGGGAGGTGCTTAGGGTTTTTCGATATGCTTGCTTAAGGTGTTTGTTAAAATCCAACGTATTTACCCAGGCGCAATGGACTTCTAAAAGTTAAAAGCATAATTTAATAGGCCAATCTATTAATATTGAAAGTTTAAGAGAAATCAAAGGGAGAGAGAGAAATGAGAAAAAAGAGGAGAAAGGAAAATAAAAGAAAAGGGGGAGAATGGGACACATGCAAGGGGAAAAGGTGGGACTAGTTGATCAATTTAACTGGCTTAATCCGACTGATTTGATTTGATTGGTCTAATAAGTAATTTTTTTTTTTCAATTCAGAATTTTATTTGTAGCCTTCTAGTTTTTCCCTAACACAGTAAATAAATTTAGAAAAATCTATAAAAATTCATGAAAGTCCACAAAAATATTTAGAACTTAAAAATAATTTAAAACTTACCACGTGATCTTCAAATAGTTTAAAATAATTTGTTGAAATTGAATACAGTAAAATTTTAAGATCTCAAAACTAAAAATCCAAAAAATTCTAAAAAAATTTCATAATGAGTTTACATTTAAATACTAAAGTTTTTACACTAATAATAAAAATAAATAAATAAAAATTTGGGATATTACAATAATACATCCACTCAACAAGTTTCATTCAATCTCAAATTACAATTCTATTATAGTTCAAAACTAATTTTTAAGAAATTAATACTATGGCTTTAGGTTTAGAGAGAGAAAGAGTGTGAAAAGTTTGAATTTCAATAAATGTATACTTAAATAATTGTTGTAATTTTTTTCAGATAAAAAACACCTTATATTTATAGTTTTTTACATAAACGGTTATTGGAGGTATATTAAATATAAATAGGATATTTTATGTATTGAAATAATTATTATTTCGTGTTCAGAAAAACTCAAATTCAGCGCCCAAACCTGAATGTTCAGGTGCTAAAACGTTTAGAGATAAGAAGACAAAGCCCTTTTAAATTACATATAGACTAAATTCTAGTTATGGTGGCCGAAAAAGGTGGAGTTTTTCCTCTGTTTCTCTTAATTTTTGCTGCCTAAAGTCCATTTTAGGGAGCACAAAATCTTTTACTAAATTTTTGAAAAATTACAATTTAAACTACAAAACTCCAATTTTCAATCCATTTAAATCTTTATAACGTATATTTTAAAATATTTTATTTTGAAAAAGAATAATTTCAAAAGAATTTTATTTGTAAAATTTTATTTTGGTCCCTCAAAAGTTAAGAAGCAAAACTTAAATTACAAATTTTCAATTTTCATTCTATTTGAATTGTTGTAATCTATATTTTGAAATTTCTCATTTGGTATACAAGTATCTTTAAAAATACTCCATAAGTTAATTTCAATTTGGTCTCCAAAAACTTTTTTCTTGAAAATAGACCTTATTTATAAGTTTTAGGATTTAAAATATAAACTTGAACCAATGTAATTAGTTTATTGAAATTCACAATACATAAACTAAAAATTATGTTTTGTACCCTTTTTTTATGTATACTTCCAATCTTTGAATTTGAAGCTATTACATTTATTTGAATTAGAGACCTACAATCTCATATGAATACTTTCAAAAATAATTAGTAGTACATTAATTATTTATTAGCATCAAAATAAGGTTTACGATACTTAGGTCCAACAATAAATATTTGCTTTAGTTAAAAAATTAAAAAGTAAATTAAAAAAGGTAATATAAGTTTAAGTTATACTAATTGTCCCGTATTATAGTTTAGTTGCACATGTATAATTTTACTTCTATGATTTCTGTATATAACAAGTTATATTATTAGTACAATGAGATCTCTTATTTGTTATGTTAACAACAAATTTTGTTTTTATCTTGATTTACAATATTTGTTAAAAAATTTCTTTTAGTTCCACTCAAGTCAAATTTCCTAAAATGCTTATTATTTTTATCTTGATTCACAAAATCTTTTCTTAGTATTAGTAATAAATCAAATCATTCAAATTAACACAATGGAGCTGAACCTTTAATAAAATAATAGATATTTGCATTATTTAGAAAATTAAAAAAAAGTAAAAAAAAAGTAATATAGGTTCAAATTATACCAAATTTCCCATATTATAGTTTAGTTTCACATATATAATTCTATATCTATGATTTCAATATACAACTCATTATATTACTGTGCAATGAACATACTACTTATTTGTTATTTCAACAATATTTTTTTATTTTTATGTTTTGAATTTTAAAACTTTATCGTAAATTTTTAGGTCCAGCTTTCACACATATATATGGACTAATAAGATATAATTTAACCACATTTTTACTGTTATTATTAATGCTAAATTATACATTTTTGTACCTAATGTTGTGTTTTTATAATATTTTTGCAGAAAAGATGAAGAATGAAGAATTGGTGAAAAATGGCCTTAAAATACATGAAGAATTTATTTGGCGAAAGCAATTTGAGCAAATCACCTAGAAATGGCTAGGGAAGTTGCACAAACAGATGGGAGCACAAGCTGAAACCCGAAAGTTTCTTGCAGAAACGATTGAGATCACTTGCCTCAAATCACTGCCCAAATCGATTGTCACCAGCAGAAAAATGCAGAAACTCGAGAATTGCAAAAATTTGAATTTTAAGAGTTCTATCCTATCTCAAACACATCAAGACACATCTGAAGCATATCAAACACTGTACAAAAAGAATTTCTTCACTAAAGAAAGTCTATTTATGAAGAAATACAGGCAAGGAAGAGATTAAAGACCAAGTCAAATAAGAATTACAACTCATATAGGACTGATCTAGGATTTCTTATCTATAAAAAGGCAGCAAACAACAGCAGCAAAACATCACTTTTCGGCAGAAGCATCAGCAACACCGTATCTCTTCCCTTTTCTTCTTTCTTTTCTCTTTATGTATTCTTTGTCCACCATGAGTAGCTAAACTCCTTTTCTCTAGTTAGAGTAGGAGAAATTTCAATTTTATTATGAATTGGGAGATTTGAAACTCCATTGTCAAACTTCTATATCTCAATATTTATACAACTTGTTCTTCATGTTATTATTACTTTACTTTTAGAATCAATAAGGGCCCGTTGCTTTTAATTGTATAAGCAATATATTGTTAATTTGAATGATTTAGGTCCGTAATTGCTTAGAGTATTTGAATGCAAGTAGCAATTGGTTGCATGATCTAACTTAACCATGTGGTTGGCAAGGTTAGAATTAGGTTTCTCTATTTCTCAAAGCAGTTAACAGTTGAAAAGTGAAGAACCTCAAGGACTTTCCTTGACAACTTGCTAACTAATGTTTGATTAGTGAACGTTTCCTAATTAAACTAAACCTAAGGAGGAATTTGGTTGTGTGGAGCGTCTTCTACAACCTAAACTAATTTATTAAAATAAATAGAATAATAAAAATATCAATGATCAATTCCAAATTAAAATGGATCCTATACTTCAACTAAAGTCTTTTATTATTAATTTACTCATCTTTTAATCATTGCTTTCTCTACTACCTTAATTTTAATTTTAGTTCATCATCATAAAAAACAACCCCCTTATTTTACTTTTATTATTGATTTGCCCAAATCATTGTTAGGAAAGTCCTTAATATCAAATTTCTGTGGATTCGACCCTATTATCACTATCTACAGTTCTTAATCGTTGATTACAAATAGGATTATTTTTTACGGTTTCGACAACCGCTATCATGGACATATAATTTATAATATATAAAAAGGTTGAAAGGGGGAAGCGAAATATTGAAATTGTTAAAAATGCTCACAAATAGATTTGATTGTTATAACTTTTTATTTTTATTTAAAAATCTTTAAATTTGTTATTTTATTATCTCCAAGGCGGCTTATGATGACTAGATGCTGAAAAATAAAAGAGTTTTATTTATTTTTTAATAATATTGTTGATGGCCAAATCAATAGCCGATGCATGATTTTTGACACGATAGCCAAAATCATTTCCTACGATAAAAATTTTTTCTCTCACTCTTTTTAACTAATTTCGTTTTCCTTTCCCCATTTGATAGAAGCTGCAATTGATATATGGTTCAAAGCAAACGAAAAAAGAAAAAAAAAAAAAAAAAAAAAAAGAAGAGTTTCAGCCTTTAAAGTATCCCACAACTCATACATGAAATGGTGGAGCCAAATGCTTCCATAAAGAAAAGCCAATTCAAAGACAGTATTAGCCGAAGATTGAGCCAAACTCTTTGATAGAGTCGATCAAATTAAAGACAATGTTTGCTAGAGAGTTTTCTACTTACTAGAGTAGAAATTTTCTATTTAGAATGAATATAAATATGATTTCTATTTATAATGAATACATATTAGAGAGTTAACTGGCTTTATCTTTTCAAATATAAATAACATTAGTAATCACTTGTTATTAGCTTAAATAATTATAAAGAGACCATGTCGCTTAATATTATAAAACCATTTTTTAGTTCCAACTTTCATATAATTTTTTATGTTCATTTAAACACGTTTAAGTTGATTGGTTAATTGTATTGCTTTTTTTATTTAAATTCAAGTTGATTGAGTAATGGTTGTAATATTAAAATTTCACATAATTAAATTTTTTTATAATCTAAGATAAAATTTTGTAAAGATAACTCATTGAAATGAACAAATTTATATTAAAAAATAATAAAAAAAATGCAACATCTTAATTTATCACTAATAATAAGATTTAATGACAATATTAATAATAATAATATATATTAATTTATCGATAAAAAATTTAGCTACAGATAATCCTTCGCTAATAAAATTTTTGGCAATAATATCTACTTGAAAAATTTAAAATCAATGTAATCTTTTTTTAAATAAATGATGTAACTCAATATTAAAAAGTATTAAATTTGGGTCTCAATAACTCATATCACTTCAGTTATTCAAATATCCTATTACTCAATCCTAATTACAATCCATATTAGAATATTATATTTATCCGGTAGGATTCCATTTCTATCTTATTTAGCACTTCCTATCCCAAGTTATCTAGGATTCTATATCATACCCAAATTCTATCTTACACGCTATATAAGGAGCAAACAACCTCCAAAATGAGATATACTATTTTCTCCCTAAGTAAATTCTATAATTTATTCATTACATATATTAATTTAACTATTGGAGAGGTTGTCAAAGTAACCCACCCCGTGTTCTTTTTTTTATCTTGAAGGTTCATACCCAAAGAATTATGATGTGAACAACATCATTGGCGCCATTTGTGGGAATTGACATAAAAGTTATGTATCTCACACTTTTTTTGTTATTTAAAGAATATTGTGATTAAACAAATAGAATTTTGAGCTCCTGTGACAGAAAAATTTTTGTCGCTAAAGGATTTTCCTCACAAAATTTGTTACAAAGAAATTTGTATATTTCTCACACTTTTTTTAGAAATTTGAGCTTTTGCGACGAAAATATTTCCATCGCAAAAGGAATTTATTCCATTGCAAAGTATGTTACAACAAAATTTGTATCTCACTTACACTATATTATAAATCTAGGCATCTACGACGAAATAATTATCGTCGCTAAAGGGTTTTATTCCATCACAAAATGCTTATAAAACAGATTTGCGATGGACTTAATCCCATGTTTGATACCCTCATTGCAAACTTTTTGCGACCGATATTTGCAGGTCGCTACTCTAGCGACAGACTTTCTGACGGTATCTCTGAATCAATAACGAAATTTCGCCGTCACTAAATAACTTGCATAAATATTTTGTTACTTTTAAGTATCACTCAAGCTCTCATTAAGCATGAAGGTCTATTAGTATTAGTACTTTATTAGATTTATTTTACAAGATTTATCATTATGTTAATAGCTTAGAAAGAGTCTTTTATTGTACACAAAAAAAAAGAGAAAAAAAGCTATAAATTATCTTATTGCAAGATGGTATTGTTTACTCACATCAACCATGTAATATTATGTACTTAAAAATCAACAGTAAGCAATAATTACTTTTAACTATTGTATTTTGTAATAGGATAAGAAATAATTGAGCAATTTTAGTATGTTTTTCCATTGAAGTAAGTGGGTATATATACAGATTACAAGGCCTTATTAAGACAACTCCTCATAATCTTCTATCAATCAATTAGTCTATGATTATGTAATCTTCTATAATTATGTAGAGATTATGTTCACATTCTAACACTCCCCTCAAGTTGGATCCTAGATATTTATCATGTCCAACTTGTTAGAAAGATATTCTATTCGAGGCCCATTTAAAGCTTTGGTGAGTAGATCACCCAGTTGCTCTCCTGTCTTCACATAACTGGTGAAGATTAAATTTTCTTGAATCTTCTCACGGATGAAATGACAATCAACTTCAATATGTTTAGTCCATTCATGGTATACTGGATTGGAAGAAATGTGAAGAGCAGCCTGATTATCATACCAAAGTTTCGCGAGTGACGCAACATCCATACCAACTTCCTTCAACAGATGATTTATCCATAGAATCTCACAAGTGGATTGAGCCATGGCCCTATATTCTGACTCAGCACTAGATCTAGATACCATATTTTGCTTCTTACTTTTCCAAGATACTAGGTTTCCTCCAACAAATATACAGTAGCTTGTACTCGACCTTCTATCACTTTTGGATCCCGCCCAATCGGCATCAGAAAAACACTCAAGTGCAGTATGCCTATGATCTCTATAGAGTATACCGAGTCCAGGAGTCCCTTTAAGATAACACAAAATTTGTTCTAGAGAGGCCCAATGTTTCACCGTAGGTGCAGATATGAACTGGCTTACAACGCTTACTGCAAAAGCAATATCTGGCCAAGTCATCACTATAAGGTAGTTCACCTTTCCAACCAACCTCCTGTACCTCTCTAGATCATCATAAAGATCTCCATCTTATTTTGTAAGACATATATTAGGAATCATTGGTGTGCTATATGGTTTAACTCCCATCTTCCCATTTTCTGCAAGTAAGTAAAGGACATACTTCCTTTAAGACAGGAAAATTCCCTTTTTACTTCTCAAGACTTCAACTCTCAAGAAATACTTAAGCTGACCCAAGTCTTTGGTATGAAAACTCGCATGCAAGTAGTTTTTGAGAGAAGAGATCCCTATACTATCATTCCCTGTAATTACAATATCATCAACATATACAACAACGAGAAGAATAATACCAGTATCTGAATTTCTATAGAACACTAAATGGTCACATTTGCTTTTTTTCAATCCAAATTTTTGAACAACTTCACTAAACTTGCCAAACCATGCACGGGGACTCTGTTTCAAACCATACAAGGATTTCTTCAAATGGCAGACTTTCCCATACTCCCCCTGAGCAACAAACCCTGGTGGTTGCTCCATATACACCTCCTCTTGGAGGTCACCATGTAAAAATGCATTCTTGATATCTAATTGGTGTAAGAGCCAATGCTGAGAAGCACCTAGGGAGATGAACAAGCAAACTGAGGTCATTCTTGCCACAGGAGAAAAAGTGTCAGAATAGTCAACGCCATAGGTTTGGGCATAACCTTTGGCGACAAGTCAGGCCTTAAGCCTCGCTATGGAGCCATCTGGATTGACTTTGATGGCAAAAACCCATTTACAGCCCACAACCTTCTTGCCAGAGGGTAAATCAACTAGTTTCCAAGTATGATTTTCATCTAGAGCCTTGATCTCCTTAAATATTGCCTCGCACCATCCAGAATGAGCCGGGGCCTCTTTAATTGTCTTAGGCAAAGAAATGGAATCTAGAGAGACAATTAAGGAGGTGGAAGAAGGAGACAGGAGATCATAAGACAAAAAGTTAGTAATAGAATAAATAGATTTACACTGTCGTTTACTTTTATGAAGACTAATGGGGAGATCAAGGTCACTCGGTGATGGATCTGATGGCGAAGAAAATTCTGGTGCAGGACATGTATCATCAGGTACTGGTCTCTGAGAGCAAACTTGAACAATTGGCGGTTCAACAGGAGTCTAAGTATTAGGAGAAATATTACCATCAGATTGTACAGCAGAAGGCATACTCGAAGAGGTCCCACCATCATATATGATTCTATAAATGAGCCATTCATCAGCATCCTCTTGATCAGGAGAGGTTTGTCCAACAAGATAAAAAGGAACTTATTCAGAAAAGACTACATCTGTTGAGACTAGATACTTGTTGAGGTCTGGAGAGTAACATTGATACCCCTTCTAAAGGCGAGAATATCCCAAAAAAACGCACTTCAAAGCTTTATGATCAAGTTTAGTCACATGAGGTCTAACATCCCGAATATAGCAAGTACTACAAACAGTCGTGGTTCGAGAGGAAATAACAACTTCTTAGGAATGAAAAAATTATAAGGAGTATTACCGTTTAGTACTGCGGAGGGCATGCGATTAATGAGAAAGCATGCAATAGAGTCAGCATCAGCCCAAAATTGCTTAGGAACTTGCATTTGAAATAACAAAGCTCTAGCAGTCTCAAGGAGATATCGATTCTTTCTTTCAACTATCCCATTTTGAGCGGGTGTATCAGCACATGACGATTGGTGAAGAATATCCTGTTGAGTCATACAAGCCTAGAATAATTCTGACATATATTCTTTAGCATTGTCACTCCACAAAATTTTCACAGGAACATTAAATTGAGTCTTAATTTCAGCACAAAAGGCAAAAAAATGAGAAAACACTTCTGAACGATACTTCATAAAATAAATCTAAGTCATTCTAGAGCAATCATCCACAAAAGTGATAAAATATCTGAATCTAGTCTTAGATCCAACCGGACATGGGTCCCAAATATCTGAATGAACTAATTCAAAAGCAGACTCAGCTCGTTTATTAACTCTAGGACTTAAAGAGCTTCGATGATGTTTTGCAAAATAACATAACTCACATTCCAGTAAAGATACCTCATGAAATTGAGGGCACAACTTCTTCAAAACCGGTAAAGAAGGGTGTCCCAACGAACAATGTGCTTCAAATGGAGACATGACACTGGAGTAGGCAACAGACTTAGGCACCCATGCATCCAAATGTAGAGACTCCCAGATACATGTCCTTTACCAATAATCTGCTTCATCACAAGATCCTGAATTAGACAATAATCAGGAAAAAGGGAAACACAACAATTTAGGTGTTTAATAAGTTTACTCACAGAGATTAAATTAAAGGCAAGATCAGGTAAATTTAGCACAGATGATAGGATAATAGGAGTAGGTTTAACGGTCCCATAATAGAAGGCAAGATTAGGTAAACTCAAATCAAATTTCTTAAAATGCTTATTGATTTTTATCTTGATTCACAAAATTTTTTCTTAGTATTAGTAATAAATCAAATCATTTAAATTAACACAATGGAGCTGAAAAGGATTTAATAAAATAATAGATATTTGCATTATTTAGAAAATTTTTAAAAAAAGTAAAAAAAAGAGTAATATAGGTTCAAGTTATACCAAATGTCACATATTATATTTTAGTTTCACATATATAATTCTATATCTATGATTTCTATATATAACTCATTATATTACAGTACAATGCACATACTACTTATTTGTTATTTTAACAATATTTTTTTTAATATTTTGAATTTTAAAACTTTACCATAAATTTTTAGGTCCAGCTTTCACACTTATATATGGACATATAATTTATAATTCTATATCTATGATTTCTGTCGCTATAGGATTTTCCTCACAAAATTTATTACAAGGAAATTTGTATATTCCTCAATTTTTTTAGAAATTTGAGCTTTTGCGACGAAAATATTTCCATCACAAAAGGAATTTATTCCATTGCAAAATTTGTTACAAAAAAAATTATATCTCACTCAATTTAATATAAATCTAGGCATCTGCGACGAAATAATTATCGTCACTAAAGGATTTTATTCCGTCACAAAATGCTTATACAACATATATGCGATGGACGTAATCCCATGTTTGGTACCCTTGTTGCAAACTTTTTGCGACTGACTGTGCGGTTGTCAAGGCCGGTCAAAAGTAATCTTTTGGTTATCCACAATTTTACAACTGTAGATAGTGGTAAAGGGATTGAATTCACAGGGAATTGATACTTTCCTATTTTTCTATCAATAACCAAGTAAAGAAATTGAAAATAAAAATAAAAATAAAAAGGGGGTTTTGAAGTTTGATGAATAAAACTAGAATTAAAAGTAATAAAGTAAAGCAAATAATAAAGTAAAGAAGTTTCAATAATGAGAAAAGTATAGTTGAAGCGTTGGATCCATTTCAGTTGTTGGGATTGATCATTGACACTTAGATTATTTTATTTGACTCAATAAATTAATTATGGGAGTTGAAGACGCTTCTCACCACCATATCCCTCCTTAAGTATAGAGTTCGAGATAGAATTGATGCTTGGAACCCGACCGATCTCTATCCCTCCCTACAGGATGGCTCCAGCAGAATTGAAGGAGCTTAAGGAGCAGTTGCAAGAGCTGGTAGACAAGGGCTTCATCCGACTGAGTACCTCACCTTGGGGTGCTCCAGTTTTGTTTGTGAGGAAGAAGGATGGATCCCTCAGACTTTGTATCGACTACAGGCAGTTGAACAAAGTCACTACCAAGAATAAGTACCCATTGCCAAGGATCGATGATCTATTCGACCAGCTAGCAGGAGCGGGTTGTTTCTCCAAAATAGATCTGAGGTCCGGGTATCATCAACTAAGGATCAGAGAGGAAGATGTGCCAAAAACGGCTTTCAGGACCAGATATGGGCATTTTGAGTTCCTTGTGATGCCGTTCGGGTTAACCAACGCCCCTGCAGCATTCATGGACCTCATGAACAGAGTGTTTAGCCAGTACTTGGATCACTTTGTTATTGTCTTCATAGATGATATCTTAGTGTATTCCAGGAATGCAGAGGAGCATGCCTATCATCTGAGGTTGGTTCTGCAGACCTTGAGGGAACATGGCTTGTATGCCAAGTTCTCCAAGTGTGAGTTCTGTCTGAGGAGCATTTCATTCTTGGGGCATGTTGTATCGGGAAATGGAATTGAGGTGGACTCCAAGAAGGTAGAAGCTGTGGCTAACTGGCCTAGACCCACTTCAGTGACTGAGATCAGAAATTTCTTGGGTTTGGCAGGTTACTACAGGAGGTTTGTTCAGGACTTCTCGAAAATAGCAGCTCCTCTGACCAGATTAACCAGGAAAAATCAGAAGTTTGTATGGACTGACCAGTACGAAGAGAGTTTTGAAGAGCTTAAAAAGAGGTTAACGTCAGCACCAGTGTTAGCTTTGCCAGCTAGCAATGAGGATTTCACAGTTTTCTGTGATGCATCCCGAGTGGGATTGGGTTGTGTGTTAATGCAGAATGAAAGGGTGATTGCTTATGCTTCAAGACAGCTGAAGAAGCATGAGTTGAATTACCCCACACATGACCTGAAAATGGCAGCAGTAATCTTTGCACTCAAGATGTGGAGGCACTACCTCTATGGGGTTAAATGTGAGATCTTCACGGATCATAAAAGCCTGCAGTACATCTTGAGTCAAAGAGATTTGAACTTGAGACAGAGAAGATGGGTAGAGCTGCTGAGTGACTATGATTGCAAGATTCAGTACCATCCGGGTAAGGCGAATGTTGTGGCAGACGCCCTAAGCCGGAAGTCACTAGGCAGTCTATCCCACATCACGGCTGAGAGGAGATCAGTGGTGAAGGAGTTTTACAAGCTCATTGATGAAGGTCTACAGTTGGAGTTGTCTGGTACAGGTGCTTTAATTGCCCAGATGAGAGTGGCACTCGTGTTTCTAGAGCAGGTGGCTCAGAAACAGCATGAGAACCCAGAGTTAGTGAAGATTGCCAGGACTGTTCAGTCAGGCAAGGATAGTGAGTTCAGATTTAACAGCAAGGGGATCCTCCACTATGGGAGCAGACTTTGTGTACCAGATGACATAGGGCTGAAGGGAGACATTATGAGAAAGGCTTATAATGCAAGATACAGCGTTCACCCCAGAGCCACCAAGATGTATCAAGATCTGAAGAAAGTTTATTGGTGGCCAGCTATGAAGAGAGAAGTGGCACAGTTTGTGTCAGCCTACGAAGTGTGTCAGAGGGTGAAGTTGGAACATCAGAAGCCGGCTGGAATGCTTAACCCGCTACCTATTCCAGAGTGAAAATGAGAATATAGCTATAGACTTCGTGGTGGGGTTACCGGCGGCGTCCAACAGATTGGACTCCATATGGGTGATTGTGGACAGACTCACCAAATCTGCTCACTTCATCCCTGTCAGGAGTGGCTATTCTGTGGATAAGTTGGCGCAGGTGTATGTTGATGAGATCGTCAGGCTACATGGGGTTCCTGTTTCAATAGTGTCTGATAGAGGACCCCAGTTCACCTCCAGGTTTTGGCGGAGTCTGCAGAATGCCATGGGTACCAGGTTGGATTTCAGTACTGCCTTCCATCCACAGACAGATGGACAGTCAAAGAGGACCATCCAGACCATAGAAGATATGCTCAGAATGTGTGTGCTGGACTTTGGTGGTTCTTGGAGGCAGCATCTACCTTTGGTGGAGTTTGCCTACAATAACAGCCATCATGCTAGCATCGGGATGGCTCCATATGAAGCTTTATATGGAAGGAAGTGCAGGTCACCTGTTTACTGGGAGGAAGTTGGAGAGAAGGCCTTGGCAGGGCCTGAGCTAGTAGAGATCATCAGCAGGGTGGTACCCATGATCAGAGAGAGGATCAAGACTGCTGCAAGCAGGCAGAAGAGTTATGCAGACATCCGCAGAAGGCAAGTAGAGTTTCAAGAGGGAGATCTGGTATTGCTTAAAGTGTCTCCTATGAAAGGAGTGGTTTGTTTTGGGAAGAAAGGTAAACTAGCCCCACGATACATCGGACCCTTTGAAGTCTTGCAAAAGATTGGGAATGTGTCGTACAAGCTGGATTTACCTGCCTCAATGAAAAGAATCCATCCGGTTTTCTATGTTTCCATGTTGAGGAAGTTTGTGTCAGATCCGAGCAAGGTTCTTAGTGAGCCTAATGTAGAGATCCAAGAAGATCTCACCTATGTTGAGCAGCCAGTACGGATCATAGACACCCAGATCAGGAAGTTGAGGAACAAGGAAATCCCGATGGTGAAAGTCCTTTGGAACCACCACAATATGGAGGAATGCACCTGGGAGACACGGGAGTCCATGCTCCAGCAGTACCCTTATCTTTTCTAAGGTTAGTTTCTTATGTGTTTTATGTGTATGATGTGATGAATTCTATGCATGTGCTAGTTGAGGAACATTCGGGGACGAATGTTCTTAAGGGGGGGAGAATGTAATACCCGGCTAGACTCCGGTATCGGGATTCCTACCATCCGGTGGAATCTCGGGTGTCGGAGGTCTCTAGAAGGGTAAAATCATATTTTTATAAAATGTTTTAATGTATTTTATGTTTTTAAGCTAAAAGGAAAATGAGTTTTTTTGCATGAAAATAGCCTTGGAGGAAGGCCTAGGTTCGGCCGCCGAACCTCAAGTTCGGCCACCGAACATGCATGCATTTCGGGTGTGCCTTAGGCCCCCGAAGGCATAAGTGAGGGAAGTCCAGGTTCGGCTGCCAAACATGGCATGCATGCGGAGGCACGTTCGGCCCCCGAATGTGGCCTGGCCAGCCACCTATAAAAGGGTCCCTTAGCCGAAAACGGGCGAGCTTTTCTCCCCATTGTCGGCCAAGGTGAGCTCTCCACCATCCCTCACCGATTTTGAGTTCCTTCCTTCAGATCTTTCAAGATTTTCACAAGTTTTCGCTTTGTTTTGAAGTTTTGAGCATTTGAGCAAGTTTTGGAGCTTGGAGGTTTAAGGAACTCTCTCTCTCCCATCTCCGAGCTAGGGTCGTTTTCCTCTCGATCTTCAAGAGGTAAGGGCCGATCTTGAGCTCACTTTGTGTTTCAAACAAGTTTTTTGAAGATCTTTGGGGTAGAATGCATGTTTAGCTTATGGTTAGGTTTATGGGTTTATGTTATGTTTTTGAACAATGTGGATGTTTGATGTGTTGTAAATGGGGTTTAAGATAGTTTGAAACCCTTAGGAGCTTGTATGCTTGTGTATGTGTGTTGTAGAATAGGTTTTATGCATGGTTGAATGAAATGGGAGGCAAATGTGCATTAGGAGCCGAGTTTCTGCCCTTTTGACAGAAACCAGGTTCGGCAGCCGAAGGACTTTCGGCCGCCGAACCTGCCTAGGAGGCAAGCCTTTCGGCTGCCGAAGCCTGCCCCCGAAAGAGGACTTTCGTCTCTGGAGGGCAGATTCGACCGCCGAAAGTGCCGCCGAACATGCATGAGTTTCGTCTCTGTCTGGAAGTTTCGGCCGCCGAAGGTGCCGCCGAACCTGCCTGACTTTCGGCTCTGGAGGGACTTTCGGCCGCCGAACCTGCCGCCGAAAGTGCCCTGTTCATCCTTCCTTTGCATGTTTTGCATGATTGTTTTGAGGTGTTTTAGGAGGGTTTTGGGGGATGTTTTTAGAGTTATGTTCTAGTATGTTGGTCCCTCATTTGAGTCCACCTGTGTAGGTTCGGACCCGAGGAACCGAGGACCCCAGCAGTGAGTCAGCTGCTTCAGTCTTTGTCAGAGCTAGCTGAGGTGAGTAGAATAAACCTTTACGTTTTAAAGTGAATAAATTATAAAGTTTTGAGCATGTTCATGCATTATGAATGCCATGTGATGATTTTAGATTGTTTGCATTAGAATTCACGAATATATTGCTTTGCACTCTATGATGTTGATGTGGATTGGTTATTGGATGATCCTTTAGTCCTCATATGATATGATGGTACGGCATGATACGGTATGGAAGTCCAGGTTGACCCATTCTACGTCCCTGACACTATGTAAGAGAAAGTCCAGGTTGACCCATTCTACGTCCCTAGCACATTGGAATGTTATGATATGTTATGTTAAGAGAAAGACCGGTTGACCCATTCTACGTCCCGGCACTTTGGAATGTAGAGGACTATAGGTGACAATACCATCCGTGATGTGATTTGGCTGTGATGTGTTGCATTCCATTATGGCATATGATTCAAATGTTTTTTATTATTCTGCTCACTGGGCTCTAGTAGCTCACCCCTTTCCCTAATCCCCCAGGGTTGCAGGTACAGGCTAGACAGAGAAGTCAAGAAGAGTAAAGTCATGCTTTTGTAATAGATAGAAAATCGACATGATAAATTGTAAAATGATGTAAAGTTATGATTAGTTATGTTATGTAAAAATGATATTAAGGATTAGAGGTTGTGCTTGACCCTATGTGTATGATGATCCCTTTTGAATACATGATTTATGTTTTATGATGTTTATGCTCTACCAAGCTTGTGTATGATGAGAGGCCCCATTGGAGCATTTGATGAGAGCTCCAGTGTGGGGTTTATGTTTATGAGTATGCACAGGTTGGGCTTGGTAAAAGAAAAGTTTAAATTTTTTTGTGTATGTTGTTAATCATGTATGGGATTACACAGGTTTACAGGATGTATGTCAGGCTTGCTACGGGTCCCGACGGCCTTAAGCCGATCTGGATCCTAGCGTCGGTAGCGGTCCAATTTTCGGGTCGTTACAATAGACTTCTGAAAGTTTGAAATTCTGGATTCCCACCTTTTTGATGTTTTCTACTGCAAAATCTGTTAGCCAGGCTGTTTGGACAAACAGCTGGTCAAACAATCAGCTCTATGCTGTTTATCATTTTGTCTCTACTCTGCGGGATTTTGTTTGCCCAGATGTTTAGGCAAACAGCTGGGCAAACATCAAGTCTGCACTACTCTTTATCCTTCTCAATTTTCTATTATAGCTTGGTTTGGGTTGTTGTTTGGATAAACAGGTCTTGGCACACCAGCTTGATTTCTTGGATTTCTCTTCCATTCTCTTTGGGCAGCTTCCTTAACCATTTCTTGAGGGTTTAAGGTTATTTTTCACCATTTTATCATTTTACACATTTTTCTGCAAAACAAGATTAAAACCATAAAATTAGGTAGAAAATGTGTAATTTAACATTAATAATAATATGAAAAGTGGGCCTAATTTTGGTTTGATCAGCGATCGACATTTGCAGGTCGCTACTCTAGCGATAGACTTGCTAACGGTATCTCTGAATCAATAACGGAATTTTGCTGTCACTTAATAACTTGCATAAATATTTTGTTACTATTAAGTATCACTCAAGCTCTCATTAAGCATGAAAATCCATCAGTATTAGTACTTTATTAAATTTATTTTTACAAGATTTATCATTATTTTAATAGCTTAGAAAGAGCCTTTTATTGTATACAAAAAAAAAAGAGAGACAAAAAGCTATAAATTATCTTATTGCAAGATAGTATTGTTTACACACATCAATCATATAATATTATGTACTTAACAACCAACAGTAAGCAATAATTACTTTGAACTATTGTATTTATTTTTCTATTTAGACTCTGCATTAATTTTAGGATCACATATCATATTGGATCATCTCATGCAAATTCAATTTTTATACTTTTACATCTTATACAAGAATTAATTTTCTAGATAAGCTTTAACAGGTTCTATCACCTATAAAAGAGGCACAACTCTAAAGTAATAGTATGCTTCATATATCGAAAGACTCTTCTCCAAATTCAAGTGACCTATTGTACCCTTAGGCGAAATAAGAGTGTTCCTACGCAACGTAAGAGTACCCTTTCAGGCAACAATTGCTCACTCAGACGCCGTAAGTGTAACACCCGGCTAAGCTCCAGCATCGAAATTCCAACTTTCTGGCGGAATCTCCGTCGGAATCTGGAATCCCTTAGAAGGGTGAAAAATAAAGGTTTTCATAAAATGTTTTAGAAAATTTTAAGGTTTTTAAGAAAGAAAGAAAAGAGTTTTGAAGAAAACGGTTTTGGAGGGGAAAGACTAGGTTCGGCCGCTGAACCTTAAGTTTGGCTGCCGAACATGGTGCTGCCGCGGGAGCTCTCCTTTGGCCCCCGAAGGTGGTCTAGCCAGCCATCTATAAGAGGCCTCCAGTCCGAAAATGGGAGAGTTTCTCTCTCCATTTTCGGGCAAAGGTGAGTTCTTGCCCTTCCATTGTTGATTTTTGTTGTTTTCCTTCAAATCCTTCAAAAGATTTATGAGTTTTCTATTGTTTTTGAGGTATTAAGCTTAAATCTAAAGTTTTAAAGCTTGGAGACCTCTAGAGACCGTTTTCCTCCTCATCTCTAAGTTTGGGTCACATCTACCTTCGATCTTCAAGAGGTAAGTGTAGATCCTTGCCTTTTTATATGTTTTAAGTAAGTTTTAAAAAGGTTTAAGGGTTTTTAATGCATGAGTTGAGTAGATCTATGTTTTAGGGTTTATGTTAGTTTTTAAGTTAAATGTGATGTTTTTATTGTTGATGTTGGGGTTTAAACTAGTTTTATGCCCCTTATGCATGAGTGAGTGTATGTGCATGTTTTAGAGTTGTTGGATGTGAATTGTGGAGAGTTGGGTGGCTGAGTATGTGAGGCAGAATCGGGTTCTGCCATTCTGGAGAACCCAGGTTCGGCTGCCGAAGCAAGGTTCGACTGCCGAACCTGCCTGTGGAGGCAGCCTTTGGCCGCCTAACCTGCCCCCGAAAGGATGGACTTTCGGATTTGTGGGGAGGTTTAGGCCGCCGAACCTGCCCCCGAAGGTTAGTGACTTTCGGATCTGTGAAGGCCTTCAGCCGCCGAACCCGCCCCCGAAAGTCCCTGACTTTCGGATCTGGAAGGGACCTTCGGCCGCCGAACCTGCCGCCGAAAGTCCCCTACCCAGCCTTCCTTTGCTTGTTTCTTATGCATGTTTTATGATTGATAGCGGTTGTCGAAACCGTCAAAAATAAATCTACTAACAATCAACAAAATAATTTGTAGATAGTGGCAATAGGATCGAACCACAGGGATTTGATACTACGAATTTTCTTAACAATGACTTGGACAAATAAATAACAAAAGTAAAAAAAAAAAAAAAAAGAGGGGGTTTGTTTTGAAGAATTAAAACTTGAGTAAAAGAAAGCAGTGATTAAATAAATGAGTAAATCAATGGGAGAAGGGTTCTAGTTGAAGTATGGATCTATTTCAGCTTGTTTAGAATTGGTCATTGATCTTTTTGATATTATTATTTATTTCAATAAATTAGTTTAGGTTGTGGAAGACGCTTCTCACAATCCAAATTCCTCCTTAGTTTTAGTTTGATTAGGAAACGTTCGCTAATCAAACACTAGTTAACAAGTTGTCAAGGAATGTCCTTGGGGTTTTTAACTTTTCAACTGTTAACTGCCTTAAGACTTAGAGAAACCTAATTCTAACCTTGCCAACCGCGTGGTCAAGTTTAGATTATGTAACTGATTGAACTTGTGTTTAAACAATCTAAACAATTATGGACCTAAATTATTCAAACAATATATCACTCATGCAATTAAAAGCAACAGGCCTTAATTGATTCTAAAAGCAAAGCAATAATAATAGAAAGATCAAGTTGCATAAATATTGGAAAAAATTAAGAGTTTAATAATGGAGTGTTAAATCTCCCAATTCATCACAAAAACTGAAATTTCCCAACTTCAAATAGAAAAGAATTGTTTAGCCACTCATAGTGGACAAAATCACAAAAAGAAGAGGAAAGAAAGATGAAGAGGCTGTCGCAGTCTTGCTGCTGTAATTCTACAGTATTTCCGAAGGTG
This sequence comes from Manihot esculenta, assembly GCF_001659605.2. Classification (NCBI taxonomy): domain Eukaryota; kingdom Viridiplantae; phylum Streptophyta; class Magnoliopsida; order Malpighiales; family Euphorbiaceae; genus Manihot; species Manihot esculenta. The sequence continues at coordinate 9,653,440 of NC_035173.2, forward strand.
AGGAGATGATGATCTGCTGGTTAATTGTTGTCCCTTTTATAGGTGGAGAGTCCAAATTCAATTAGGGTTTGGAAACCCAATTTTGACTTGGTCTTTTGTAGCCTTTGATTCCTCTTTTGTCTTTGTATTTTGTTGTGAATGCAATTCCCTTAGTGAAAGACCTTCTTGTGGCTCTTGGAACTGACTTTGTAGTGTTTGAAGTAGGATTGGACTTCATCACTTTTGAATTTTGAATTTTTGCTCTTCTTTCCCGCGCTGCTGTCCTTGTCTGCGTCAGTGTGATTTGGGCGGTTGATTTGGGCAAATCACTTGCCCAAATCATTTCTGTGAATTACTTCCAGGTTTCTGCCTCAACCTTCTGCTTCAGTTTCCTGCGGGCGATTTGACCAAATCACTTCAACCCAATCAATTTTCTAGCTTTTTCTACACTTTTTCTCCAACTTTTCAATTTCTTCTTTTTCTGCAAAAACATCACAAAAACATAAATTAAGCTGAAAAAATGTGTAATTAAACAGTAATAAAGATAATAAAAATGTGGCTAAATTATGCTTGATCAATGATGTTTTAGGGGGTTTTTGGGGAAATATTTAGAGTCTTGTTAGAGTATGTGTGGTCTCTCATTTAAGTCCATCTGTGTAGGATCGGACTTGGGAGACCATAGAGGCCAGCAGTGAATTAGCTACTCCAGCGTTTAGAAAGCGTCAGCCATAGGTGAGTAGAACTGAACTAATCTTTGTTTTAAAGTAATCAAGCTCTTTTTTTAAGCATGATCATGCATCATGAATGCCATGTATATGTATTAGGTTGTTTTGCATTAGAATTCACGAATATGATGCATTATACAATTTACTGTTATTGTGGATGGATGTTGGATGACTCACTAGCCCTCGAGCAGGTTATGATATGATACGGAACGAAAGACCAGGGCTGCCCATTCTATGCGCCTTGGCACTATGTAAGGGAAAGACTAGGGCTGCCCATTCTATGCCCCTGGCACAGTTGGATATATTATGTTATGTTAAGCGAAAGTCCTGAGGAGTCCGTCGTGGGCCGGGCACATTGGATTATGTAGAGGGTTACTGGTGACAAGTCCATCTTGATGTGAAATGTTTGTGCTGTGAAGCATTTCATATGAGCATATGTTTAATAAATTGTTTTTACTGTTCTGCTCACTATGCTCTTGTAGATTATCCCTTTCCCTTAACCCCAGGTTTGCAGGAACACAAATAGTTCGAGAGAGTTGTCAAGAGTTTTGGTATAGTTTTATGTAATAGAATAGTAGTGGACATATGATCAAACATAATTTAGCCACATTTTTATGATCTTTATTATTATTTATTTACACATTATTTAGCTTAATTTATGGTTTTTACCTTGTTTTTACAGAAAATGAAGAAATTGAAAAAATGGAGAAAAAGTGCAGAAAATGACAGAAAAGTGATTGGGTCAGTGATTTGCCCAAATCACTGCCCAGATCAAGCTGAAGCAGAAATCTGGAGGCAACAGGCAGAAGTGATATGGGCAAGTGATCTGCCCAAATCACTCGCAGAGACTGGCCAAATCACTCGCAGAGACAGAGACAGAAACTGGACTGAATCCCAGAGAGCGATTGGGGCAGATCGAGCAAGTGATCTGCCCAAATCACCTTGACAATAGAAATTGACAGCAGAGGCGAGAAAACAGCAGGAAACTGAATTCCGAATTTTCAGAAGCCCAAATCCAACTCAATTACTACCAACACAACTCCAAGAGCCACGAAAGAGTTTTTCACCTAAGGAATTCCAGTTGCAATTAAATTCAACATCAAAAGAGGAATCACAAGCCAAATTAAAAAGGGATTTCAAAACCCTAGAAGGATGGAATTCTTCAGCTATAAAAGGGCAGCCTCCAAACTAGCAAGAAGCATCTCATCTTCAGCAATTCTGCAGAAAAATACAGCAGCTTGTCTCCTTCTTTCCTTCTTCTTTTCTTTTGTGATTTTGTCCACCATGAGTGGCTAATTTCCATCTTTTCTAGTTGAAGTTGGTGAATTTCAGATTTGTGATGAATTTGGAGATTTAAATCTCCATTATTAAACTTCTATTTATTTTCAATATTTATGTAATTTGATCTTTCTATAATTGTTGCTTTGCTTTTAGAATCAAGTTAGGCCTATTGCTTTTAATTGCTTGAGTAACAATTGTTTGAATAATTTAGGTCCGTAATTGCTTAGATTATTTAAACACACATTTAATCAAGTTGCATAATCTAAACTTGACCACGCGGTTGGCAAGGTTAGAATTAGGTTTCTCTAAGTCTTAATGCAGTTAACAGTTGTTCGATGCTAAAAGCCCCAAGGACGTTCCTTGGCAACTTGTTAACTAGTGTTTGATTGGCGAACGTTTCTTAATCAAACTAGAACTAAGGAGGAATTTGGATTGTGAGAAGCGTCTTCCACATCCTAAACTAATTTATTGAAATAAATAGGAATATCGAAAAGATCAATGATCAATTCTAAAAAAAAACTGAAATAGATCCATTCTTCAACTAGAATTCTTCTCCTATTGAAATTCTCATCTATTTAAATTATTGTTTTCTCTTGCTATTTAGTTTTAATCATCAAAGCAAAACCCCCCTCTTTTAATCTCTTGTTATTTACTTGTCCAAGTCATTAGTAGGAAAATCCGTAGTATCAAATCCCTGTGGTTCGACCCTATTGCCACTATCTACAAATTTATTTGTTGATTGATAATAGGTTTATTTTTGACGGCTTCGACAACTGCTATCAAAAATTGGTGCCATTGCCGGGGATTTGATCTAACTAACGTATTTTCCTTTTGTGACCAGGGCTGATCGTAAAGAAACTTTACGATCCAGAAATTGAACGCACTGCCTAGACCTTACAAACATGGCTACAGTAAGTATGTCTTTTCTCTCTTCTCAAATTTCTGAACTAACCTCTATGGTGAGAAATTATGGTATAGGTCAAGCCCAACAATTTCAACAATCACATGCATTTGAAGGATTCTATGGACAGCCAAGACATAATCCCTACCTTGACACATACAATACAGGTTGGGGAGACAATCTGAGCTATGGCTATGCTAGGACAGACCACTACCATGACTACCAAAGAGATCTGCAATACAATCCATATTGGGGGGACAATCCGAATTATGGCTATGCAAGGGCTGACTACTACCAAAACTATCAAGCCCAAGCAACACCTCAAAACTCCAATATGGAACTTGAAGAGATGGTAAGGAAATTGAAAATTTCTGGGAAAATTCTCCAACAGCAAGTGGATCAAGCGGTCAACTCAGTGGACGCATACATATTAAGAAGAGAGGAAGAGCTTTAAGATCTATGGGACGATGACGAAGGTTCTCAAGAAACGGACCGAGCTGTTGAGTCTGCTGCACAAATCACCACTACACTTGAAGCTGAACCAGCTACTGCCCAAACAATGCTTGTTGAAGCTTCTGCCTCCCAAGAGACAGCTCCTACTATCAAAAATATTGAATTTGTTGCTGTAACACTTTCAGCACCAGTAAGTCCATCTACTGCCACACCAGCCACTGCTACATTTGAACTAGATACCCGATTCCAGGTTACTGCAGAATTTTCTGCACCAGCATATTTTTCTACACCTACAGATTTTGCTGCTGCACCTGCTGTAGAATTTTCTGCACCAGCAAAATCACCCACTGCCACGCCTGCCACTGCTAAAATTGCACCAGAAACTAAGTTCCAGATTACTGCAGAAAATCCAGCAATGGCAGAACCCCCTGTTGCACGTGAAGAAGCTGAAATTCAAGCTGGAAATCTGCCTGTCCAACCTACTGCAAATAGAGACAACAGTTGTTGTCCACCTGCTGAAAATTCCACAATTACATCAGCAATTGCTGAACCTGCTGTCCAAAAATCAGCAAGTGCTGAATCTGCCACCATTACATCCCTTGTTACTGTCCAAACACCAGCAACCTCAGAAATTGACACCACTGAACCAGAAGTTGTTGCACTCGCTGAACCATCAACATACACCACTCAAACAGCTCCTGAACAGCCAGCAAAGAAGCAACAAGTGGGACAAATGGCTTCATCCTTGAGTAAGCTTGAATCACAAGGAAAGCTAACTTCCCAAACTGAGATAAATCCAAGGCAAAATGCTAGTGCCATCACATTGAGGAGAGGAAAAGAGCTGCAAGACAGTAGGGCTGAAAAATTGCAAAAACAGGCCATGGAAAAAAATCTGCCAGAAAGTGATCAGGGCAGTGATCTGCCCAAATCACCCAGACAATATGCCCAAATCAGTGAGCAAACAGACATGACAGAAGGTGATCAGCCCAAATCATCAGTGCAAGCAGAATTCAATTTGCCCAAATCACCCAGACAATCTGCCCAAATCAGTGAGCAGACAGACATGACAAAGGGTGATCTGCCCAAATCAACAGGAGATCTGCCCAAATCAACAGATGATCTGCCCAAATCACCTAAGCAAACAGACCCCGTCTTGCCTAAATCACTAGAGCAGACAGACATGGTAGAGAGTGATTTGCCCAAATCAACACCAAATCTGCCCCAATCAGTAAGCAGACAGCAAGCAGAGTCCCAAACAACAATCGCACCAGATCTGAAACCCTTGCCCAGCCACCTCAAATATGCCTACTTGGGAGCTGGAAATACACTTCTAGTAATTATTTCTAACCAGCTCAGCCAAGAAGAAGAGGAAAAGCTCCTTGATGTGTTGAGGAAGCACAAGAAAGCAATTGGGTGGACCTTGAAGGACATAAAAGGCACCTCAAGACCATTCGGTGGAGGCTCAAGACAGGATGCAGCACATGGAAAGCATGTTGCAGCTGCTGGTTCAACATTTTCTGCCCATAGACCAGCCACGACAGTGATTTGGCCGAGTGATTTGCCCAAATCACTTGGCCTAATCACCCACATCCCAGGCAGTCCCTTTCCTTCTTAAATTTTTTCCTTTATATGTTTTACATTGAGGACAATGTTTGGACTAGGTGTGGGGGTACTGTTAGGTTATTTTTGCATTGTTTACATAATCTTCTTACTTTCTTTTTGTTTCTTTTTGCATCTTTTTGCCCTATGACACACACCAAAATTTTTCTTTTCACACATTTTTCTTTTGCACTCATTTTTCTCCACTTTCAGCACACACTCACAGAATTTTGTTTTAGCTTTTGCTCTACTCAGCATAGACGACTAAGTTAAAAGAGCTTCCTATCTCATGACCCCATTGATTTTCCACCCCTTTAAGCCTAAATTGAATCAATCATAGTGTGCTACCTTCACTTTGGAAGTTCTTTTCTTGAATTGAATCCTTAAATTTGCTGTGGTCAAGGGAAATAAAAATATAAATACATGCAAATAAAAAGTTGGTGTAACTCCCTAAAAGCTGATTTGCCCAAACTGTTATGAAAAGAAAAAAAAAAAAAAAAGAAGAACCAGCAAAAGCACAAATCAAACCTGTTCCAATGGCCAAATAAGCTATGAACAGAGCTAGTAGCCACTTGAACAAGTGACTAACTGAGTAACTGGGGGTGGGTATCACCAATATGCACCTTCGCGTAAAAAGGTTGGTGACTTTTTCAGGCAAGAATAAAAAAGTGCTGCTGAATAAAATAAAATAAAATGCTCAAAGATGGGCAAGTCACTCTTAGAGATTGCATTGAGCTTATACAAAGAGAATAAGCATGATTGAATCAAAAACCTTTCCTTTGACCATGGTAGGTAAAGGGAAACAAGGTAAAGGGAAACAAGGTGAAGGGAGAACAACCTTAGTGCATGTAGTCTACACTGTATTACTTCAATTTAGGAGTCTAGGGGAGGCTGATTAAGTGGTACTTAGGCTCAAAAGAAAAAGGAGCTTGATTGACTAAGTTATTTGTTGCTTGAGGACAAGCAAAAAGCTAGGTGTGGGGGTATTTGATCAAATATAATTTAGCCACATTTTTACGATCTTTATTATTGTTTATTTACACATTATTTAGCTTAATTTATGGTTTTTACCTTGTTTTTACAGAAAAGGAAGAAATTGGAAAAATGGAGAAAAAGTGCAGAAAATGACAGAAAAGTGATTGGGTCAGTGATTTGCCCAAATCACTGCCCAGATCAAGCTGAAGCAGAAACCTGGAGGCAACAGGCAGAAGTGATATGGGCAAGTGATCTGCCCAAATCACTCGCAGAGACTAGCCAAATCACTCGTAGAGACAGAGACAGAAACTGGACTGAATCCCAGAGAGCGATTGGGGCAGATCGAGCAAGTGATCTGTCCAAATCACCTTGACAGCAGAAATTGATAGCAGAGGCGAAAAAACAGCAGGAAACTGAATTCCGAATTTTCAGAAGCCCAAATCCAACTCAATCACTACCAACACAACTCCAAGAGCCACGAAAGAGTTTCTCACCTAAGGAATTCCAGTTGCAATTAAATTCAACATCAAAAGAGGAATCACAAGCCAAATTAAAAAGGGATTTCAAAACCCTAGAAGGATGGAATTCTTCAGCTATAAAAGGGCAGCCTCCAAACCAGCAAGAAGCATCTCATCTTCAGCAATTCTGCAGAAAAATACAGCAGCTTGTCTCCTTCTTTTCTTCTTCTTTTCTTTTGTGATTTTGTCCACCATGAGTGGCTAATTTCCATCTTTTCTAGTTGAAGTTGGTGAATTTCAGATTTGTGATGAATTTGGAGATTTAAATCTCCATTGTTAAACTTCTATTTATTTTCAATATTTATGCAATTTGATCTTTCTATAATTGTTGCTTTGCTTTTAGAATCAAGTTAGGCCTATTGCTTTTAATTGCTTGAGTAACAATTGTTTGAATAATTTAGGTCCGTAATTGCTTAGATTATTTAAACACACATTTAATCAAGTTGCATAATCTAAACTTGACCACGCGGTTGGCAAGGTTAGAATTAGGTTTCTCTAAGTCTTAATGCAGTTAACAGTTGTTCGATGCTAAAAGCCCCAAGGACGTTCCTTGGCAACTTGTTAACTAGTGTTTGATTGGCGAACGTTTCCTAATCAAACTAGAACTAAGGAGGAATTTGGATTGTGAGAATCGTCTTCCACATCCTAAACTAATTTATTGAAATAAATAGGAGTATCGAAAAGATCAATGATCAATTCTAAACAAACTGAAATAGATCCATTCTTCAACTAGAATTCTTCTCCTATTGACATAAGAGTAAGAGCACTCCTAAGTGACATAAGAGTGGCCTTTCATACAACCAATTGCCCACTTAGGCAACCAATTGCCCACTTAGGCAACGTAAGAGCATCCCTAGGCAACATAAAAGCGTCCTTTCAACCAAGCAATTGCCCATTTAGGTGACGTAATAACGCCCCTAGGCGATGTAAAAGCACCCTTTCAAGAAACCAATTGTTCCTTAGGCGATCTATATGCTCTCATCAGCAACTGATGCCCATGCAGCTTCTCATGATGACAGCATAATTCCAAATCTCATCAATATCAAGCCATCAAAATAAGATGGAAACAAAAGTAAGGTAACATTTATTTAAGTATATAGATCCATCTATTGAAACATTTATATTTTAGTTACATATTTATAACTTTAGTCTTCTCATCTGGATTAAAATGCACCTATAAAACATTATTACCACAAACACAAGTAACAAAGAAACTATGACCTCCAAAGTCAAAACACAAGGCGACAAATTTATCAGTGAAGAAATCCAAGCAAATCATGACTAGAGTCTCACAAGACGACAAGTTCACCAAGGAAAAAGTCAAAGCAATCACCAAAGTAATTTGTCACCAAATTCCTGTAAGGTGTCATATTCATCAAAGAGAATAATTCAATATCGAACCCAAAGATTCAATGACTGTAGGGGAGACTACTGATGTAGCTCAATATTAAAATATATTAAATATTAGTCTCATCAATCCAAATCATGTCAACTATTCAAATATCCTATAACTTTGAATAAGGTGGTAAAATCCAAATCACAATAAAACATTATTTATATTAGAATATTATGCTTATCTGATAGGATATTATATCCTATCTTATCTAGGAGTTCATATCATATCCAAAATTTATCTTATACACAATATAAGGAGCTCACAACCTCCATAATGAGATATATTATTCTCTTTATTACTTATTTAAGCATTGAAGAGGTTGCCAAAGTAAACAATTCGGTGTTTTTTTTTTATTTTGCGGGTTAATACGCGAAGAATTATAATTATGTAAACAACATCAATAAATAAATACAAAAATTAAATATTATCATTTAATGATATTTTTACTTTTAATCATATAAAAAATACGTAAGAAATGAATCTAAAAGTATTGGAATTTTTAATAGTTTTCATTTTTACAACTAGATTAACACATTAATTTAAACTTTTCAATTGAAATTTAATTTGTGATCATATGGTTAGAAGTTTTATATTTATAACTCATGATTGGATTGCAGCTACAATATTTAGAAGGGATAATAGCACACAAAATCCAAACCTTTTTAACTTTTTACATTTTAATCCATTAGTTCTAATTTTGGCAAAATTAACCAAAATCTCAAATTTTAAAGAAATTTTATCCAGATTAATAATTTAATTTAGGAGAAGTGTGCCCCATCCTAGGTGGCATGCTACTTGTAACACCCAGCTAAGTTCCGGCATCAGAATTCCGACCTTCCGGCGGAATCTCCGTTGGAATTTGGAATTCCGAAGTTGGAATCCCTTAGAAGGGTGAAAATAAGAGTTTTTATAAAATGTTTTTATGATGTTTTTAAGAAAGAAACAAAAGAGTTTTTAAGAAAAATGCCTTGGAGGGAAAAGCCCAGGTTCGGCCGCCGAACATGGTGCTGCTGCGGGAGCTCTTTCGGACCTCGAAGGTGGTCTGGCCAGCCATCTATAAGAGGCCTCCTATCTGAAAATGAGAATGTTTCTCTCTCCATTTTCGGGCAAAGGTGAGTTCTTGCCCTTCCATGGTTAATTTTGTTGTTTTTTTTTTTCAAATCCTTCAAAATAATTATGAGTTTTTACCTTGTTTTGAAGATTTTAAGCTAAAATCAAAGTTTTGAAGCTTGGAGACCTTCGGAGACCGTTTTCTCCTCATCTCCAAGTTTGGGTCACATCTACCTTCGATCTTCACGAGGTAAGTGTAGATCCTTGCCTTTTCTGATGTTTTGAATGAGTTTTAAGAAGGGTTAAGAGTTAATAATGCATGAGATGGTTAGACCTAAAATGTTAGGGTTTATGTTACAGTTTATGTTAAATGTTTGCTCCGTGTGATGTTTTTGTTGTTATTGTTGGGGTTTAGGTTAGTATTATGCCCCTTTATGCTTGAATAAGTGAAAATGCATGTTTTGAGTTTGGGTGTGAGGATTTGAGAGGTTTTGGGTGGCTTTGGGCATGAGGCGAATCGTGTTTTGCCTTCCTGGAAGACCCAGGTTCAGCCGCCGAAGCAAGTTTCGACCGCCGAACCTGCTTGCGGAGGTAGCCTTTGGCCGCCTAACTCGCCCCCGAAAGGTTGGGCTTTCGGATCTGTGGGGGAGTTTAGGCAGCCGAACTTGCCCCCGAACCTGCCGCCAAAAGTCCCCTACCCAGCCTTCCTTTGCCTGTTTTCTATGCATACTTTATGATGTTTTAGGGGGTTTTTGGGGAGATGTTTAGAGTCTTGTTATAGTATGTTTGGTCTCTCATTTGAGTCCACCTGTGTAGGATCGGACCAGGGAGACCGTAGAGACTAGCAGTGAGATAACTGCTTCAAAGTCAAGCGTCAGCCAGAGGTGAGTAGAACTGAACTTAATTTTTTTAAAGTAACTAAATTTCTAGCATGTTCATGCATCATGAATGCCATGTTATGTATTAGGTTGTTTTGCATTAGAATTCACGAATATGATGCATTGCATAATTTATTGTTGATGTGGATGGATATTGGATGATCCACTAGCCCTCGATATGATATGATATGATATGAGATGGAAACTCCAGGTCGAGGCCCATTCTACGCCCCTGGCACGATGTAAGTGAAAGTCCAGGTCGATGCCCATTCTACGCCTCTGGCACAGTTAGATATGTTATATGTTATGTTTAAGAGGAAGTCCTGAGGAGCTCCGTCGAGGGCCAAGCATCTATTGGATTATGTAGAGGGTTAATGGTGATAAGTCCATCTTAAGGTGATTTGTTTGTGTTGTGATGTATTACATATGAGCATATGATTATATAAACTGTTTTTACTGTTCTGCTCACTAGGCTCTTGTAGCTTACCCCTTTCCCCTAACCCCCAGGTTTGCAGGATCACAGGTAGCTTTGGGAGAGTCAGCAAGGTTTTGGGTACAGCTTAATGTAATAGATTAGTAGTGGACATGTAACAGCCCGCTTACCGGACCATCACCGGCACTAGGATCCAGATCGGCTTAAGGCCGCCGGGACCCGTAGTAAGCCTACTGTCAACTCTGTGTACCTGATAAAACCCATACATGATCATACTTAAGCTTACAACTGTTACTTACTCTTCTCTTTTTTTTTTTTTTTCTTTGCTTGCCTATCTTTTCTTTTCTTGAAACTTTTCTCATCCACTAAGCCTGGACTATGCATGCTCTGTCTGTATGCACTCGAAGAGTGATACCTGCTATGGTACCATACAGTAACTATAGAGATAGAGAGACTACCATGCACCAAGCCTAGCGCATCATAACAACATTATCTCAATCATAAAATGAGCATGTGCAAAGGGATAAACATACACTAGGGCCAAGCACAATGTTATAACTCAATACATAACTTGCTATTACATCATTTCTATACATTACATAAACTCTGTACTGTACATCATTATCATGTCCACTATTCTATACTATTACATATGCCTTTACCCTTGCTATCTCTTTCTCTTCTCTGAGGCCCTGAAAAATGGGGTTAGGGAGAGGGATGAGCTGCTAAAGCCCAGTGAGCAGAATCTATAAAAATCACATTTAAAACATGCTATCATATGATGCATCACTGCACAAACATTTCACATCTCGGATTGGACATGATCCCAAAACTCCCTCTGTCGGTGCCCGGCCCCCAAAGGAGCTCACACAGGTCTTTCACTAACTACTCATGGTGCCCGACCCTATAAGGGCTCTCACAGGACTCATCCAAGGTAAATGCCCGGCCCCAAAGGAGCTCACACAGGACATACAATAATGACAGACTTATGGGCTATTGAGATCGCCTCGGTCCAATCCACATATACAAGTAATAATGCAATGCATCAACGTGGTGAATACTAATGCAAAGCATCCTACATAAACATGGCATTAATGATGCATGAATCATGCTAAAACAGTTCTTAACTTTGAAAATAAAGTTCTGTTCCACTCACCTCTGACAACTGCTGAGCAGTCTCTGTAACTCTAACTCTGTGGGCCTCCTTGGTCTCTCGGGTCCGTACCTACACAGGTGGACTCAAATGAGGACCACACTTACTTAAACATAACTCCTACTATCTCCCCAAAACCCCCCTAAAACATCATAGGCATGCATGGAAAACTGGGCAAAAGAAGGCTGGACTGGGCACTTTCGGCGGCTGGTTCGGCGGCCGAAACCTCCCTCCAGAGACGAAACTCATGCATGTTCGGCGGCACCTTCGGCGGCCGAAAGTCTCGTCCAGAGACGAAACTCATGCACTTTCGGCGGCCGAACTCCCTCTTTCGGCGGCCGAAAGCCCCTTTCTCACCCAAAAGCCTAGCTTTCGGGGGCAAGGTTTGACAGCCGAAACTGCCTCCACAAGGGGTTCGGCGGCCGAACCTTGCTTCGGCGGCCGAACCTGGATTCTCCAGAAAGGCAGAATCCGAGCACAACTTATGCTCTCAGCCTCCAAACTCCTATCAAACACCCATAACATGCATACCAACACTTCTCAACTAACATATAACATAACTCATGCATATAGAGGCCTAAAAACTAGTTCAAGCCCCAAAAACAACAACAAAACGCATATGAGCAACATATGCTCAAACTCATGCTTATACCCCAAAACATGCCATAAACCTCTCCAAAACTTCTAAAACTTGCTTTAAACATAAGGGGAGGTGAGGATCCATGCTTACCTCTTGAAGAACTAGAGGATTGATGATCCAAGCTTGGAGATAGGAGAAAACTCAATCAAACTCTCCAAGTGCTCAACTTTGCTTCCTTTTGCTCAAATCTCTAAAACAAAGCTCAAATCAAGTTAAAACATGCAAGATTTGAGGAAAACATGAGAAATCACACTAAGGAGAGCTTGAACCTACCTTTGACCCAAAAACAGAGTGTTTAACACTCAAGTCTCGGGCAAAGGGGCTGTTGTAGTGGCCAACCGACTCTTCCTTCGGCGGCCTAACGTGCATGCGAAACCATGCAACTTTCGGCGGCCGAACTTCACCTTCGGCGGCCGAACCTGGCTTTTGTCCCCTTGGCCTTTTCATTTCAAAACTCAATTTTCTTAACTCAAAACATGCAAACATGATAAAAACACTTAAAACCATCTTAAAAACCTTTCTTATACCCTTAGGGCAAGCTCCGACATCCTCGAATCCCGACTTCCAACGGAAAATCCGTCGGAACGTAGGAATTCCGATACCGGGGTCTAGCCGGGTATTACATTCTCCCCCCCTTAAGAACATTCGTCCCCGAATGTTCCTCTCTAATTCAAAACAGAGTAAAAACATAACATAAAGCACATAACAAAAGAAGCTAACACTAACCTCAAAAGAGATGGGGGTACTGTTGGAGCATAGACTCCCGTGTCTCCCAGGTGCACTCTTCTATGTTATGGTGGTTCCAGAGGACTTTCACCATCGGGATCTCCTTGTTCCTTAGCTTTCTGATCTGGGTGTCAATGATCCGCACTGGTTGTTCTACATACGTGAGATCACCTAGGATCTCCACATCTGGTTCGCTGAGAACCTTATTCGGATCTGACACAAACTTCCTTAGCATCGAAACATGGAAGACTGGATGGATTCTTTCCATAGACATAGGCAAATCAAGCTTATACGACACATTTCCGACCTTCTGCAAAATCTCAAAAGGTCCAATGTACCGCGGAGCCAGCTTACCTTTCCTCCCAAAACGAACTACCCCTTTCATTGGAGACACTTTCAACAAGACCAGATCCCCCTCCTCAAACTCTATGTGCTTTCTGCGAACGTCTGCATAGCTCTTCTGCCGACTAACAGCAGTCTTGAGCCTCTCTCTGATGATGGGCACCACCCTGTTCGTGATCTCGACTAACTCAGGCCCTGCTAGGGACCTTTCTCCAACCTCTTCCCAACAAACTGGTGACCTGCACTTCCTCCCATACAGAGCTTCATATGGGGCCATCCCTCTGCTAGCATGATGACTATTGTTGTAGGCAAACTCCACTAAGGGTAGATGCTGCCTCCAAGATCCGCCAAAATCTAGCACACACATTCGAAGCATATCTTCTATGGTCTGGATGGTCCTCTCTGACTGTCCGTCAGTCTGTGGATGGAAAGCAGTGCTGAAGTCTAATCTTGTGCCCATAGCCTCTTGCAGACTTCGCCAAAACCTGGAGGTAAACTGGGGTCCTCTGTCAGACACTATAGAAACAGGAGCCCCATGTAACCTCACAACTTCCTCAACATATACCTGCGCTAGCTTGTCCACAGAGTAGCCACTCCTGACAGGAATGAAGTGAGCAGATTTAGTCAGTCTATCCACAATCACCCATATGGAGTCTAGTCTGTTGGACGTCGCCGGTAACCCCACTACAAAATCCATGGCTATGTTCTCCCATTTCCATTCTGGAATCGGCAGTGGGTTAAGCATTCCAGCCGGCTTCTGATGCTCTAGCTTCACCCTTTGACATATCTCGCAGGCTGACACAAACTGTGCCACTTCTCTCTTCATTGCTGGCCACCAATACACTCTCTTCAGATCTTGATACATCTTGGTGGCTCCAGGGTGAATGCTATATCTCGCATTATGAGCTTCTCTCATAATGTCTCCTTTCAAACTGATGTCATCTGGTACACATAGTCTATGCCCGTATCGGAGAATCCCTTGGTCGTCGAATCTGAACTCTTCGCTCTTGCCTGACTGAACAGTCCTGGCAATCTTGACCAATACTGGATCCTCATGTTGTTTCTGAGCCACCTGCTCCAGAAACACGGGTGTAACTTTCATCTGTGCAATCAAAGCACCTGTACCAGTTAACTCTAACTGTAGCCCTTCCTCAACTAACTTGTAGAAATCCTTCACCACCGGCCTCCTTTCTGCTGTAATGTGGGATAAACTGCCTAATGATTTCCGGCTCAAGGCATCGGCTACAACATTTGCCTTTCCCGGATGATACTGGATCTTGCAATCATAATCACTAAGCAATTCCACCCACCGTCTCTGCCTCAAATTTAACTCCCTCTGACTCAGGATGTGCTGTAGGCTCTTATGATCTGTAAAGATCTCACATTTCACCCCATAGAGGTAATGCCTCCACATCTTGAGTGCAAAGATAACAGCTGCCATCTCAAGATCGTGTGTTGGATAGTGCAGCTCGTGCTTCTTCAGCTGTCTAGAAGCATAAGCTATTACTCTGTCATTCTGCATTAACACACAACCTAATCCCACTCGGGACGCATCACAGAATACTGTGAAGTCCTCATCACTAGTAGGCAGAGCTAAAACCGGTGCTGAAGTTAATCTTTTCTTTAACTCTTCAAAACTCTCTTCACATTGGTCCGACCATGTGAATCTCTGGTTCTTTCTGGTTAATCTGGTCATAGGAGCCGCTATCTTGGAGAAGTCCTGAACGAACCTCCTGTAGTAGCCTGCCAAACCCAAGAAACTCTTGACCTCTGTCACTGTGATGGGTCTAGGCCAATTGGCTACAGCTTCTATCTTCTTGGGGTCCACTGCTATACCTTGATCTGACACTACATGCCCCAAGAATGAAATGCTCCTTAGCCAGAACTCACACTTGGAGAACTTGGCATATAAACCATGCTCTCTCAAGGTCTGCAGGACTATCCTCAGATGATGGGCATGCTCCTCGGCATTCCTGGAATACACCAAGATATCATCTATGAAGACAATAACAAAGTGATCCAGGTACTCTCTGAAAACTCGGTTCATGAGATCCATGAATGCTGCAGGGGCGTTAGTCAACCCGAACGGCATCACTAAGAACTCATAATGCCCATATCTGGTCCTGAAAGCTGTCTTAGGTACATCCTCTTCCCTAATTCTCAGCTGATGATAGCCCAATCTCAGATCTATTTTAGAAAAACAACCTGCTCCTGCTAGCTGGTCGAAGAGATCATCGATCCTGGGGAGAGGATACTTATTCTTGGTAGTGACTTTGTTCAACTGCCTGTAGTCGATACAAAGTCTAAGGGATCCATCCTTTTTCTTGACAAACAACACTGGAGCACCCCAGGGTGAGGTACTTGGACGGATGAAACCCTTATCTACCAACTCCTGTAGCTGCTCTTTCAACTCTTTTAGCTCTGCTGGTGCCATCCTGTAGGGAGGAATAGAGATCGGTCTGGTACCAGGCACTAACTCTATTTCGAACTCTATTTCCCTATCAGGTGGTAGTCCTGGAAGCTCATCTGGAAACACATCTGGGAACTCTCTGACTACGGGCACTGAACTGGGGTCCCTAACCTGACGGTCTAGCTCTCTCACATGAGCTAGATACCCCTGACATCCCCTCCTGAGCAACCTACGAGCCTGTAGGGCTGATATCAGACCTCTAGGCGTGCCCCTCCTGTCTCCTCTGAAGACAAACTCAGATCCATCCTCATCTCTGAACTTAACTACCTTGTCTCTACAGTCCAAGGTAGCACCATATGCAGATAGCCAATCCATCCCTAGAATGACGTCAAAATCTGTCAACTCTAGAACCACAAGGTCAGCTGGAAGGCATCTACTATCTATAAACACTGGACTATGTCGACAGACTGTCTCTGCCAACGATGGATCACACTTAGGGCCACTGACCCATAGGGGACACTCTAACCCAGACGTCATCAAACCCACTCTCTCTATGGCTCTGGGAGCAACAAAGGAATGCGAAGCACCAGGGTCTAACAAAGCATACACCTCAGAACACCCAATGAGGAGATTACCTGACACCACGGTGTTAGAAGTGTTTGCCTCCTGCTGTGTCATCGTGAAAATCCGCGCCGGAGCTGACGGACCTCCACCTCGGGGACCCGCAGATGAAGAGGCTGACCCTCTCCCTCTGCCTCTGCCCTGCGTCATACCTGAAACTGGTGGCTGTGGCATGCTAGCTGGAGCTGTCTGCTGGGATGGTGCCGTGAAAGATGTCTGAGGGCACTCACGAGCCATGTGTCCCTCCTGGCCGCACCTGTAACATCCTGTAATCCCCAAACGACAAACTCCTCTGTGCGCCTTACCGCACCGACCACACACTGGAACCTCTGAGCCTGAACTCATGCCACTGCCTAATCCCAGACCTGCTTTAATCTTATTCCAGAACTTATTCTTCCTCGACTTCTGCGTGGAACCACTCCACTTCTTACCACTGGAAGTTGCTGCACCCTGTGACGAGGGATCTGACTTACCCCTACCTGGGGTCTTAGAACCTGAAGACTGTGCCGGCTGCTGTTTCACTGTACCCTGTATAATGGCACTAGCCTCCATCCTCCGTGCTAAATCCACCACGGTGTGGAAACTCTCCCTCTCGGCTGCATGGATCAAAGAGGAATACCTGGAATGCAGTTTCATAGCATACCTCCTAGCCTTTTTCTGTTCCGTATCATAGGCCTGTCCTGCATACCGCAGCAACTCCAGAAACCTGTCAGTAAACTCATCAATACTCATATCCTCTGTCTGCTTGAGCTGCTCAAACTCTATCATCTTTAGCTCTTTCGAACTATCTGGAAATGCCCATCCGGCAAACTCATTAGCAAACTCCTCCCAAGACATGTTATCCAACCTAGGGTCCACATAGACGCCAAACCATTCCTTCGCCTTCTTACATTTTAAAGTGAACCCTGCCATCTGAATGGCTCTGGTATCATCTGCCCCTAGCTCATCTGCTATCATCTTGACTGCTTTAATGTACTCAAACGGATCATCTCCTGATTGATACTTCGGAGCATCTAACTTTAGGTAATCAGTCATCTTTACCTTGCTCCTCACAGATGGGCCAGGTTGAGGTGTTTGGATAACTGGGGCTTCTGGTTGTACCACTGGTGGTGGTGGGGGAGGTGCAGAACTTTCTGGTGTAGAGTATGCTGGACTGGGGTAAAAAGGTGAGGGTGGATACATGGGATATGGTGGATATGGGGGGTAATACGGTGGATAAGGCATATATGTGGGATATGGGTGAAAACTAGGATAATCCGATGTACCTCCCATCGAATATCCTGGGCCCTGTGGGTAGGGCTGATAGTGGGGTGGATAACCATACCCCGAGGCCTGACCGCCTCCCTGTGATGATCCCACATCCTCCTCCGTAGTGCCAACACCTAACCCTCCATCCCTTCTTGGATCCATATCCATCTCTTCCCTTGTATCACTAGATCTTCTTCTCTGTTCTGTCTCCCTCCTGCTTTCATCAAAAGACCTTCTAGGGTCCCTTGATGATCTTTCTCTGCCTGCCCTTTGGGACATAGCTCTTGGCAAAGCAGGGGGACGCCCTTCCATACCCTCATTCTCGGGCGGAGCTCCAGTCAATCTAGCTGATCGACGGGTTCCTCTCATCTTAGCTTCTGAAAACATAACATGAACTTTAGCATCATAGGATCCATGTAACAACATGAACACTCAACTCATAGCATAGCATATCATTAAATGCACATGCATAAAATCATGGCATTACACATCAAGACAGGACTCAACATCCTATCCTAGTGGACATGATCTTCCTATTGTGCTTGCCCTCTAAAACAACCTCTTTCCGATGTGAGATATCTCTAATCCCTGAGCATCTTAGCTCAGCACACCGTACTCTAGAGGCCCTATGCTCTGATACCAATCTGTAACAGCCCGCTTACCGGACCATCACCGGCACTAGGATCCAGATCGGCTTAAGGCCGCCGGGACCCGTAGTAAGCCTACTGTCAACTCTGTGTACCTGATAAAACCCATACATGATCATACTTAAGCTTACAACTGTTACTTACTCTTCTCTTTTTTTTTTTTTCTTTGCTTGCCTATCTTTTCTTTTCTTGAAACTTTTCTCATCCACTAAGCCTGGACTATGCATGCTCTGTCTGTATGCACTCGAAGAGTGATACCTTCTATGGTACCATACAGTAACTACAGAGATAGAGAGACTACCATGCACCAAGCCTAGCGCATCATAACAACATTATCTCAATCATAAAATGATCATGTGCAAAGGGATAAACATACACTAGGGCCAAGCACAATGTTATAACTCAATACATAACTTGCTATTACATCATTTCTATACATTACATAAACTCTGTACTGTACATCATTATCATGTCCACTATTCTATACTATTACATATGCCTTTACCCTTGCTATCTCTTTCTCTTCTCTGAGGCCCTGAAAAATGGGGTTAGGGAGAGGGATGAGCTGCTAAAGCCCAGTGAGCAGAATCTATAAAAATCACATTTAAAACATGCTATCATATGATGCATCACTGCACAAACATTTCACATCTCGGATTGGACATGATCCCAAAACTCCCTCTGTCGGTGCCCGGCCCCCAAAGGAGCTCACACAGGTCTTTCACTAACTACTCATGGTGCCCGACCCTATAAGGGCTCTCACAGGACTCACCAAGGTAAATGCCCGGCCCCAAAGGAGCTCACACAGGACATACAATAATGACAGACTTATGGGCTATTGAGATCGCCTCGGTCCAATCCACATATACATGCATCAACGTGGTGAATACTAATGCAAAGCATCCTACATAAACATGGCATTAATGATGCATGAATCATGCTAAAACAGTTCTTAACTTTGAAAATAAAGTTCTGTTCCACTCACCTCTGACAACTGCTGAGCAGTCTCTGTAACTCTAACTCTGTGGGCCTCCTTGGTCTCTCGGGTCCGTACCTACACAGGTGGACTCAAATGAGGACCACACTTACTTAAACATAACTCCTACTATCTCCCCAAAACCCCCCTAAAACATCATAGGCATGCATGGAAAACTGGGCAAAAGAAGGCTGGACTGGGCACTTTCGGCGGCTGGTTCGGCGGCCGAAACCTCCCTCCAGAGACGAAACTCATGCATGTTCGGCGGCACCTTCGGCGGCCGAAAGTCTCGTCCAGAGACGAAACTCATGCACTTTCGGCGGCCGAACTCCCTCTTTCGGCGGCCGAAAGCCCCTTTCTCACCCAAAAGCCTAGCTTTCGGGGGCAAGGTTTGGCAGCCGAAACTGCCTCCACAAGGGGTTCGGC
Organism: Manihot esculenta; assembly: GCF_001659605.2. Classification (NCBI taxonomy): domain Eukaryota; kingdom Viridiplantae; phylum Streptophyta; class Magnoliopsida; order Malpighiales; family Euphorbiaceae; genus Manihot; species Manihot esculenta. The sequence goes on from NC_035173.2 coordinate 9,672,817, forward strand.
GGCCGAACCTTACTTCGGCGGCCGAACCTGGATTCTCCAGAAAGGCAGAATCCGAGCACAACTTATGCTCTCAGCCTCCAAACTCCTATCAAACACCCATAACATGCATACCAACACTTCTCAACTAACATATAACATAACTCATGCATATAGAGGCCTAAAAACTAGTTCAAGCCCCAAAAACAACAACAAAACGCATATGAGCAACATATGCTCAAACTCATGCTTATACCCCAAAACATGCCATAAACCTCTCCAAAACTTCTAAAACTTGCTTTAAACATAAGGGGAGGTGAGGATCCATGCTTACCTCTTGAAGAACTAGAGGATTGATGATCCAAGCTTGGAGATAGGAGAAAACTCAATCAAACTCTCCAAGTGCTCAACTTTGCTTCCTTTTGCTCAAATCTCTAAAACAAAGCTCAAATCAAGTTAAAACATGCAAGATTTGAGGAAAACATGAGAAATCACACCAAGGAGAGCTTGAACCTACCTTTGACCCAAAAACAGAGTGTTTAACACTCAAGTCTCGGGCAAAGGGGCTTTTGTAGTGGCCAACCGACTCTTCCTTCGGCGGCCTAACGTGCATGCGAAACCATGCAACTTTCGGCGGCCGAACTTCACCTTCGGCGGCCGAACCTGGCTTTTGTCCCCTTGGCCTTTTCATTTCAAAACTCAATTTTCTTAACTCAAAACATGCAAACATGATAAAAACACTTAAAACCATCTTAAAAACCTTTCTTATACCCTTAGGGCAAGCTCCGACATCCTCGAATCCCGACTTCCAACGGAAAATCCGCCGGAACGTAGGAATTCCGATACCGGGGTCTAGCCGGGTATTACAGGACATGTAATGTATTGTGGATTAGTATCGTGCTTGGCCCTATTGATAGTTTTGTAATCCCTGTTTACATGATTTGGTTATGAAAGTTTTATGTATATGTTATGTTTGAACCAAGTGAGGCATGTATGTTAACCATACTGGAGCATTTGATGAGGGCTCTAGTGTAATACCCGGCTAGAATCCGGCACCGGAATTTCTATTGTCTGGTGGAATCCGGGGTGTTGGGATTCTATATAAGGGTAGGAGTTATGGTTTCTAAGTGTTATGATGTGTTTTATGGTTTTACAGTTCGATAGTTTTGAGTTGAAATGAACCAAGGCAGAGGAGCCAAGTTCGGCCGCCGAAGATAAGTTCGGCCGCCGAAAGTGCCCAATGTTCAGCTTCCGAAGGTAAGTTCGGCCCCCGAATGTTGCATGGTTTTGCATGCGATTGGGCAGCCGAAGCTGAGTTGCTTAGCCAGCAGTTTGGTATCCCTTAGTCAGCATTTGGACAGGTGTTATCACCAGATCATGTCCAGAAGTTGGCCACATCTCCCCTGGTTTATTTGCTGAGTTTGAGCAGCTCATGCAGAGTGTGTTGATCGTTCACAAGGGTTTGAATGTTTTGAAGCAAAAAGCTCCGTTGGTGTGAGGTTGAGAGTGTGAGGAGAGTTGATCCGTTTTCCTTAGTTCAGAGTGTTCAGCTTCTTGTTACAGGAGGTAAGTGATACTCTTGAACATGTTTTTCTGTTTTCTGAAGGTTTTTATGGGATTTGTGGAAGGAGATGCATGTTTAGGTTATTAATGATAGTTTTGAGGAGTTATGCATGTATACATGTTTCTGTGTTATGTTTGATTTGTTGTTTGGGGTTATTAGATAGTTTTGGACCCCTGTGATCATATACATGAGTATATGTGTGTTGAGGAGTTGGAGTATATATGGTTTGAGTGGTTGAAGGGAAGGAGAAGATGGTTTGCCGTTGAAGCTGAGTTCTGGATGAACTCAGGTTCGGCAGCCGAAGGGTCATTCGGCCGCCGAACCTCTTGCATGGTGGCTTGGCTGCCACAGCCTGTTTTGCATGTTCGGCTCTGTTTGGGAGTTTCGGCCGCCGAAGGTGCCGCCGAAGGTGCTTGAGTTTCGTCTCTGGAGAGGACATTCGGCCGCCGAACCTGCCGCCGAAAGTGTCCTGTCCAGCTTTCTTTTGCATGCTTTGCAGGGATAGTTGAGTGAGTTTAAGGGGATTCTTGGGGAAGTTTAAGAGAGTTATTCTACGCTTGTTTGGTCCCTCATTTGAGTCCATCTGTATAGGTACAGACCAGAGGAACCAGAGAGAGCAGCAGTGAGTACTGCTCCAGAGGTTCAGAGCCTGCAGAGTCAGTCAGTCCAGATAGCCAGAGGTGAGTGGAACTAAACTTACTTCTTTTACTTGCAAAATGGAATGTTTTAGCATATCTCATGCATCATGATTATGCCTTAGGTTGATTGCATTAGTATCCACGAATGTGTTGCATTGCATTGTTATTTGTTGATGTGGGTAAATGCTGAATGATCCCATAGTCTCAGACAGGAAGTCCAGGAGCCTTTGACTACGCCCTGGCAGGTATAGCGAAGTCCAGGAGCCTTTGACTACGCCCTGGCAGGTATAGCAAAGTCCAGGAGCCTTTGACTACGCCCTGGCAATGGTAAGTACAGAGGTGTTATATACACATATACATATATGACAGGAAGACCAGGTGCTCGATTCTACGCCCTGGCACAGAGTTACTGGGACTATGTGGTGACAGGTTTACTCTTGATGTGGCTTGTCTGTGATATGGTGCATTCCATGAGATCATATTTTACTAAGATGTTTTACTGTTCTACTCACTGGGCTATAGAGCTCATCCCACTCCCTTAACCCCAGTTTTGCAGGTTCAGTGTACAGTGTACAGGGACAGTCCAGCAGGGTACAGGAAAAGTAAAGAGATCTGTAATAGCCTAGAGTGGACATGTCATATTAAAGAGATGTAATAGTTGTTGCTTGACCTAGTGATGTATGTTTTGTACATGATCTGTATATGTATATATGTTTTCCTGTATGTGAAAACCAGGCTTAACAGGTATGAGTTAACCCATCTAGAGCAAGCTCTAGTCAGGGATACAGAGTACAGAGTACATGAGTACAGAGTACAGAGATAGTGCATGCACAGGTTAAGCCTTGGTTCAGAAAAGAGTTTTATTTTCACAGAAAATATATGATCATGTATGAGGTTTACAGGTACACAGAGAGTATAGCAGGCTTGCTACGGGTTCTGGCGGCCTTAAGCCGACCTGAATCCTAGCGCCGGTGACAGTCCATTTTGGGGTCGTTACAGATTGGTATCAGAGCCCTAGGTTCACATGATCGGACCTATAGAGACAGTGTTGGGCTCAGACAGGTTAGAAGTGGTCAAGCACAATAGGAAATCATGTCCACTAGGATAGGGTCTTGAGTCCTATCTGCTATGATATGCCATGAGTGTCGTATGTGTATGATTGATGTTTATGTGCTAAGTGGTATGTTATATGTTGTGTTTCCAGAGTAAAGATGCGAGGAACTCGTCGATCAGCTCGATTGACTGGAGTCCCACCAGAGAATGAGAGACCAGCTGCTCGTCCTCCTGCATTGCCAAGGGCAAGGTCTCAGAGATCTAGCAGGGAAGGTACGTCCATAGACCCTAGAAGGTCTGTCGACGAGAGCAGAAGAGGAACAGCTAGGGGAGGAAGATCAGAGGAAAGGAGGGAAGCTATGGAGATTGATCAGTCTAGAGATGACAGCATGGGTATAGGCAGTTTTGAGGAAGGTATGGGAGAGTCGCAGGGAGGTGCTCAGACCGCAGGTTTTGGCTATCCAGAGTATCCGATGGGAGGTATGTCGGAGTACTCGAGTTTTGTGCCGTATCCTCCTTATATGCCTTATATGCCTTATCCTCCTTATTACCCACCATATCCGATGTATCCATCTTCCCCTACCCATCCAAGTGCAGCACACCTAGAGCCAAATGAACCAGTACTACCACCAGAACCAGTAGCCCCTGTTGTTGACAGACATGAACCTAGCTCATCTGGAGGTAAAGTCCAAATGACGGAGTACTTGAAATTGGATGCTCCTAAATACAACACGGGAGATGATCCATTTGATTACCTCAGAGCAGTTAGGATGATAACCAGTGAATTGGGAGCAGATGATAGGAGAGCCATTGAGATGGCAGGTTTCACACTAAAATGCAAGAAAGCCAGAGAATGGTTTAAGAATTATGTGGAGCCTAGAATGGATAGCATGTCATGGGGAGAGTTCGCCAATGAGTTTGCAGGGTGGGCTTTTCCTGACAGTTCGAGGGAGATGAAAGTAATTGAATTTGAACAGTTGAGACAGACAGATGAGATGAGTGTTGATGAATTCACAGATAAGTTCCTGGATTTGCTTCAGTACGTGGGTCAAGCCTATGATACTGATCAGAAGAAAGCAAGGAGATATACGATGAGACTGCATCCCAGGTATGCTTCCTTGATTCTTCCAGCAGAAAAGGAGAGTTTCCATACTATAGTAGACGCAGCCAGGAAAATGGAAGCTAGTGCCAATATTCAGAAACAGTCAAAGGCACAGGCTTCGGGTTCTAAAGCCCCCACACCAAGCAGTAAAAGATGGGATAGAGCAAAAGGAACAAAGAGTAAATTCTGGAGTAAAGTCAAGTCAGGTCTGGGAATAGGTAGTGGCTCAAGCTCTGGCACAGCTCCAGTCTGCAGACGATGCGGAAAACCACATGGAGGAGTTTGTCGGTTGGGATCTACAGCTTGTTTTCGATGTGGACAGGAAGGGCATATTGCTCGGGATTGTCCGCAGATGACTTTTGCACCATCCCAGCAGATGAGTTCAGGCAGTGTGGTACAGCCAGTTGTGCGGCCAGCAGCTCCAGTCATGCCTCAGACTAGTGGCAGAGGTAGAGGGAGAGGGGTAGCCTCTACTTCAGCAGCAGGTTCCCGAGGTGGAAATCCGGTAGCCCCAGCACGGATTTTCACAGTGACACAGGAGGAGGCTAACACGTCGAACATAGTGGTGTCAGGTAATCTCATCATTGGGTGTTCAGATGTGTATGCTTTGATGGACCCCGGTGCTTCTCATTCCTTTATTGCTTCGAGAGCCATAGAGCGATTGGGTTTGATCAGTTCTGAGTTAGAGTATCCTCTCTGGGTCAGTGGACCTAGATGTGACCCATCAGTGGCAGTGTCAGTCTGTCGTTTCAGTCCAGTATTCATAGAGGGTAGATGCCTTCCAGCTGACCTTGTGGTTCTAGACTTGACAGATTTTGATGTCATTCTAGGGATGGATTGGCTATCTGCATATAGTGCTACGTTGGACTGTCGAGAAAAGCTAATGAGTCTCAGAGACCAAGATGGGTCAGAGTGTGTCTTCAGAGGAGACAGGAGAGGTACACCCAGAGGTATGATTTCAGCCCTTCAGGCTCGTCGTTTGCTTAGGAGGGGTTGTCAGGGGTTTCTAGCTCATGTGAGAGAGCTAGACAGTCAGGTGAGGGAACCAGCCACAGTACCAGTAGTCCGAGAGTTTCTCGATGTGTTCCCAGACGATTTGCCAGGACTACCACCTGATAGGGAGATAGGGTTTGAAATTGAAGTACTGCCAGGTACCAGACCTATCTCTATTCCTCCCTATAGAATGGCGCCAGCTGAGTTAACAGAGTTGAAAGAACAGTTGCAAGACTTGGTAGATAAGGGTTTCATCCGCCCTAGTACCTCACCTTGGGGTGCTCCAGTGCTCTTTGTCAGAAAGAAGGATGGATCCCTTAGACTTTGTATCGACTACAGACAGTTGAACAAGGTCACTATCAAGAATAGGTATCCCTTACCTCGGATTGATGATCTATTTGACCAGCTAGCTGGAGCAGGTTGTTTCTCGAAAATAGATCTGAGATCTGGATATCATCAGTTGAGAGTCAGAGAGGCAGATGTGCCTAAGACAGCTTTCCGGACCAGATATGGGCATTATGAGTTCTTAGTGATGCCGTTCGGGTTGACTAACGCCCCTGCAGCATTTATGGATCTCATGAACAGGGTATTCAGTGAGTTTCTGGATCACTTTGTCATTGTGTTTATCGATGATATCTTAGTGTATTCCAGAAATGCAGAAGAGCATGCCCATCATCTGCGGATAGTTCTGCAGACACTGAGAGAGCATGGTTTGTATGCCAAGTTCTCGAAGTGTGAATTTTGGTTGAGGAGCATTTCCTTCTTGGGACATGTGGTATCAGCAGAGGGTATTGAGGTAGACCCCAAGAAGATAGAGGCTGTAGCTAACTGGCCCAGACCCACTACAGTGACTGAGATTAAAAGCTTTCTGGGACTGGCAGGGTACTACAGGAGGTTCGTTCAGAACTTCTCAAAGATAGCAGCTCCTATGACCAAATTGACGCAGAAGAACCAGAAGTTTATCTGGTTAGACCAGTGTGAAGAGAGCTTTGAGGAGCTCAAGAGGAGATTGACAACAGCACCAGTGTTAGCTCTGCCTGTCAGTAATAAAGAGTTCACAGTGTTCTGTGATACATCTCGAGTGGGATTGGGTTGTGTATTGATGCAGAGTGATAGAGTAATAGCTTATGCTTCTAGACAGTTGAAGAAGCACGAGTTGAATTACCCTACCCATGACCTAGAGATGGCAGCAGTTATCTTTGCACTTAAGATGTGGCGGCATTACCTCTACGGGGTTAAATGCGAGATCTTCACCGATCACAAGAGTTTACAGTACATCTTAAGTCAGAGAGAGCTGAATTTGAGGCAAAGAAGATGGGTCGAATTGCTCAGTGATTATGATTGTAAGATCCAGTACCATCCGGGTAAGGCGAATGTTGTGGCAGACGCCTTAAGCCAGAAGTCACTAGGCAGTTTATCCCATATAGCAGCAGAACGGAGACCAGTTGTGACGGAGCTTTATAAGCTCTTTGACGAGGGATTACAGCTAGAGTTGTCTGGTACAGGTGCGTTGATAGCACAGATGAGAGTGACACCTGTGTTTCTGGCACAGCTAGCTCAGAGACAGCACGAGGACCCTGAGTTGATGAAAATTGCCAGGACTGTTCAGTCAGGCAATAGTGCAGAGTTCAGATTTGACAGCAAAGGGATCCTTCGCTATGGGAGTCGACTTTGTGTACCAGATAGGGGCAGTGTGAAAGGAGACATTATGAGGGAAGCTCATAATGCGAGGTATAGTGTTCACCCAGGAGCCACCAAGATGTATCAGGATCTGAAAAGGGTTTATTGGTGGCCAGCCATGAAGAAAGAAGTGGCGCAGTTCGTGACAGCCTGTGAGGTTTGTCAGAGGGTGAAATTAGAGCATCAGAAACCAGCCGGAATGCTTAACCCATTACCGATTCCAGAGTGGAAATGGGAGAACATAGCCATGGATTTTGTAGTGGGTTTACCAGTAGCGTCCAACAGGATAGACTCTATATGGGTGATTGTGGACAGACTCACGAAATCTGCTCATTTTCTTCCAGTACGGAGTAACTATTCTGTGGATAAGTTGGCACAGGTCTATCTGGATGAGATAGTGAGATTACATGGAGTTCCAGTGTCTATAGTTTCAGACAGAGGACCTCAGTTTACTTCCCGCTTTTGGCGGAGTCTGCAAAGTGCGATGGGCACGAGATTAGATTTTAGTACTGCTTTCCACCCACAGACTGATGGACAGTCAGAAAGGACCATCCAGACCATAGAGGATATGCTTCGACTATGTGTGTTAGACTTTGGCGGTTCTTGGAGGCAGCATCTACCTTTGGTGGAGTTTGCCTACAATAACAGCCATCATGCGAGCATCGGGATGGCTCCTTATGAAGCTTTGTATGGGAGGAAATGCAGATCCCCTGTTTGCTGGGAAGAGGTAGGAGAGAAGGCTCTTGCAGGGCCAGAGTTAGTAGACATTACCAGTAGAATGGTGCCCATAATCAGAGAGAGAATTAGAACAGCTCAGAGTAGACAGAAAAGTTATGCAGACGTTCGCAGAAAGCAGTTAGAGTTTCAGGAGGGTAATTGGGTATTGCTGAAAGTGTCTCCAATGAAAGGAGTGGTTCGTTTTGGAAAGAAAGGTAAATTGGCTCCACGGTACATTGGACCCTTTGAGGTGTTGCAGAGGATCGGAAATGTGTCGTATAAGCTGGATTTACCTGCTTCTATGGAGAGAATTCACCCGGTATTTCATGTTTCTATGCTACGACAGTTTGTGTCAGATCCGAATCAGGTTCTGCGTGAGCCTGAGGTGGAGATTCATACGAATCTCACCTATATAGAGCAGCCAGTGCGGATTCTGGACACGCAGATCAGACAGCTAAGGAACAAGGAGATTCCGATGGTGAAAGTTTTATGGAACCACCATAATCTAGAAGAGTGCACCTGGGAGACGCGGGAGTCTATGCTCCAGCAGTATCCACATCTGTTTTGAGGTTAGTTTTCTCCTTGTGTTTTGTTTTTGTTGTTTTAGGAACATTCGAGGACGAATGTTCTTAAGGAGGGGAGAATGTAATACCCGGCTAGAATCCGGCACCGGAATTTCTATTGTCTGGTGGAATCCGGGGTGTTGGGATTCTATATAAGGGTAGGAGTTATGGTTTCTAAGTGTTATGATGTGTTTTATGGTTTTACAGTTCGATAGTTTTGAGTTGAAATGAACCAAGGCAGAGGAGCCAAGTTCGGCCGCCGAAGATAAGTTCGGCCGCCGAAAGTGCCCAATGTTCAGCTTCCGAAGGTAAGTTCGACCCCCGAATGTTGCATGGTTTTGCATGCGATTGGGCAGCCGAAGCTGAGTTGCTTAGCCAGCAGTTTGGTATCCCTTAGTCAGCATTTGGTCAGGTGTTATCACCAGATCATGTCCAGAAGTTGGCCACGTCTCCCCTGGTTTATTTGCTGAGTTTGAGCAGCTCATGCAGAGTGTGTTGATCGTTCACAAGGGTTTGAATGTTTTGAAGCAAAAAGCTCCGTTGGTGTGAGGTTGAGAGTGTGAGGAGAGTTGATCCGTTTTCCTTAGTTCAGAGTGTTCAGCTTCTTGTTACAGGAGGTAAGTGATGCTCTTGAACATGTTTTTCTGTTTTCTGAAGGTTTTTATGGGATTTGTGGAAGGAGATGCATGTTTAGGTTATTAATGATAGTTTTGAGGAGTTATGCATGTATACATGTTTCTGTGTTATGTTTGATTTGTTGTTTGGGGTTATTAGATAGTTTTGGACCCCTGTGATCATATACATGAGTATATGTGTGTTGAGGAGTTGGAGTATATATGGTTTGAGTGGTTGAAGGGAAGGAGAAGATGGTTTGCCGTTGAAGCTGAGTTCTGGATGAACTCAGGTTCGGCAGCCGAAGGGTCATTCGGCCGCCGAACCTCTTGCATGGTGGCTTGGCTGCCACAGCCTGTTTTGCATGTTCGGCTCTGTTTGGGAGTTTCGGCCGCCGAAGGTGCCGCCGAAGGTGCTTGAGTTTCGTCTCTGGAGAGGACATTCGGCCGCCGAACCTGCCGCCGAAAGTGTCCTGTCCAGCTTTCTTTTGCATGCTTTGCAGGGATAGTTGAGTGAGTTTAAGGGGATTCTTGGGGAAGTTTAAGAGAGTTATTCTACGCTTGTTTGGTCCCTCATTTGAGTCCATCTGTATAGGTACAGACCAGAGGAACCAGAGAGAGCAGCAGTGAGTACTGCTCCAGAGGTTCAGAGCCTGCAGAGTCAGTCAGTCCAGATAGCCAGAGGTGAGTGGAACTAAACTTACTTCTTTTACTTGCAAAATGGAATGTTTTAGCATATCTCATGCATCATGATTATGCCTTAGGTTGATTGCATTAGTATCCACGAATGTGTTGCATTGCATTGTTATTTGTTGATGTGGGTAAATGCTGAATGATCCCATAGTCTCAGACAGGAAGTCCAGGAGCCTTTGACTACGCCCTGGCAGGTATAGCGAAGTCCAGGAGCCTTTGACTACGCCCTGGCAGGTATAGCAAAGTCCAGGAGCCTTTGACTACGCCCTGGCAATGGTAAGTACAGAGGTGTTATATACACATATACATATATGACAGGAAGACCAGGTGCTCGATTCTACGCCCTGGCACAGAGTTACTGGGACTATGTGGTGACAGGTTTACTCTTGATGTGGCTTGTCTGTGATATGGTGCATTCCATGAGATCATATTTTACTAAGATGTTTTACTGTTCTACTCACTGGGCTATAGAGCTCATCCCACTCCCTTAACCCCAGTTTTGCAGGTTCAGTGTACAGTGTACAGGGACAGTCCAGCAGGGTACAGGAAAAGTAAAGAGATCTGTAATAGCCTAGAGTGGACATGTCATATTAAAGAGATGTAATAGTTGTTGCTTGACCTAGTGATGTATGTTTTGTACATGATCTGTATATGTATATATGTTTTCCTGTATGTGAAAACCAGGCTTAACAGGTATGAGTTAACCCATCTAGAGCAAGCTCTAGTCAGGGATACAGAGTACAGAGTACATGAGTACAGAGTACAGAGATAGTGCATGCACAGGTTAAGCCTTGGTTCAGAAAAGAGTTTTATTTTCACAGAAAATATATGATCATGTATGAGGTTTACAGGTACACAGAGAGTATAGCAGGCTTGCTACGGGTTCTGGCGGCCTTAAGCCGACCTGAATCCTAGCGCCGGTGACGGTCCATTTTGGGGTCGTTACATCTAGTATGGGTTTTATGTTTCAGTTTATAATACATGCACAGGTTGAACTTGGTTAAATGAAATGTTTAAGTTTTTTTTATGTAAATGTATGATCATGTATGGGATTTTATCAGGTATACAGGATGTATTGTAGGCTTGCTACGGGTCCCGGCGACCTTAAATCGATCTAAATCCTAGCGCCGGTCTGGTTTTCGGATCGTTACAGAGTAGTATCAGAGCCCTAGGTTCCTATGGTCGGACCTAGAGAGTGTCGGGCTCATAGATGTTATAGAAGGGCAAGCACAATAGGAAAAATCAAGTCCACTAGGATAGGATGTAGAGTTCTATTTTGATGATGATGTGTAATGCCATGACTATATGCATGTGCATTAATGATATGTTATGTATGCGATGCGGGTTCATGTGTTTCCACATGAACCATATGATGCTAATGTTTATGTGTTGTATGTTGTTTTTCAGAAACAGGATGCGAGGCTCACATCGATCCTCTAGATTGACAGGAGCTCCACCTGAGAATGACAGCATGGATGCCCTTACCCCTGCTCTGCCTAAAGCAAGGTCAAGTAAATCAAGTAGAGAAGGAACATCAAGGGACCCAAGAAGGTCTTTTGATGTGAATAGGAGGAGAACAGATCCGGGTAGGATGTCAGCAGATGTGAGGGAATCAATAGATGATGACCAGAGAAGGGATGGGAGTCTGGGTATGAGTATGTCTGAAGAGGGTGTGGAAGAGTCACAAAGAGGCGCTCAGGCCTCGGGTTATGCTTACCCACCATAGTACCAACCCTACCTACAGGGACCAGGGTATCCGATGGGAGGTACATCGAATTTCTCTAGCTACAACCCATATCCCTACTACCTAACATATCCACCCTACTACCCACCATATCCACCCTACTACCCACCATATCCACCCTACCCTATGTTTCCACCCCCCACCTTATTACCAAAATCTAGCTAACCCTAACCCAGGGAATACTGCACCTCCTCCTCCACCAGTTGAACCCATAGTCCCTGAAAACCAAACATCCAAACCTAGCTCATCAGCTGGGGGCAAGGTGAAGATGACAGATTATCTGAAGCCGGATGCTCCCAAGTTCAAAACAGGTGATAATCTGTTTGAGTATCTCAAGACGGTGAAGATGATAACTGATGAGTTAGGAAGAAGTGACAGTAGAGCCATTCAGATGGCGGGGTTCACATTGAAATGCAAGAAAGCAAAGGAGTGGTTTAAAAACTATGTGGACTCGAGGCTGGATAGCTTATCCTGGGAGGAGTTTGCTAATGAATTTGCTGGATGGGCTTTTCCAGATAGTTCAAGAGAGCTGAAGGTGATAGAGTTTGAGCAGCTGAGATAGACTGAAGACATGAGTGTAGATGAGTACACAGATAAATTCCTGGAGTTACTTCAGTTTGTGGGTCAGGCGTATGATACTGATCAGAAGAAAGCCAGGAGGTATACCATGAGACTCCACTCTAGGTATTTCTCCCTGATTCTAGCAGTAGAGAGAGAGAGCTTCCACACCATAGTGGATGCAGCCAGGAAGATGGAGGCTAGTGCCATCATCCAAGGAACAGTGAAACAGCAGGTGGCATAGCCCTCGGGTTCCAAGACCCCAAGTTCAGGAAAGTTTGATCTCTCTTCTCTGAGTGCAGCAGCCCCAGGTAGCAAGAAGTGGAACAAAGCCAAGCCCAAGAAGAACAAGTTCTGGAACCGGTTGAAGTCTGGTTTGGGATTAGGTGGTGGTTTGAGCTCTGGTTCTGATAGCTCTGGATGCATGAGGTGTGGAAAGCCGCATAAGGGGGTTTGTCGGTTTGGGACTACAGCCTGTTTCAGATGTGGACAGGAGGTGCATATGGCACGTGAGTGTCCCACTGCAACCTTGTTGGCGCAGTCTCAGCAGACGATTTCAGGTAGTGTGGCTCAACCAGCAGCTCCAGCCATGACACAGGGCAGTGGTCGAGGTAGAGGAAGAGGGACAACCTCTTCTTCAGCAGGTTCCCGCGGAGAAGGTCCATCAGCTCTAGCTCGGATCTTGACCATGACTCAGCAGGAGGCTAACACATCGAACACGGTGGTGTCAGGTAATCTCACTATTGGATGTTCTGATGTATATGCTTTAATGGACCCTGGTGCCTCTCATTCTTTTATTACTCCGAGAGCCGTAGGCAGAGTGGGTTTGATAGCTTCTGGGTTAGAGTGTCCCCTTTGGGTCAGTGGACCCAAGTTTGATCCATCTATGGCAGAGTCAGTCTGCCGGTTCAGTCCAGTTTTTGTTGAAGGTAGATGCCTTCCAACTGACCTAGTGGTTCTAGATTTGACTGATTTTGACGTCATTCTAGGGATGGATTGGCTATCTACACATGGTGCTACCTTGGACTGCAGAGACAAGGTAGTCAGGTTCAGAGAGCACCTATCTCTATTCCTCCCAACAGGATGGCACCTGCAGAGTTGAAGGAGTTGAAAGAGCAGCTGCAATAGTTGGTAGATAAGGGTTTCATCTGACCTAGTACGTCACCTTGGGGTGCTCCTGTGTTGTTTGTGAAGAAGAAGGATGGATCCTTAAGACTTTGTATCGACTACAGGCAGTTGAACAAAGTCACTACTAAGAACAAGTATCCGTTACCTAGGATTGATGATCTATTCGAGCAGTTAGCAGGAGCAGGTTGTTTCTCCAAGATAGATCTGAGATCCGGGTACCATCAGTTAAGAATTAGGGAAGAAGATGTGCCGAAGACGGCGTTCAGGACCAAATATGGGCACTATGAGTTCCTTATGATGTCGTTCGGGCTGACCAATACCCCAGCAACATTCATGGACCTCATGAACAAAGTTTTCAGTCAGTATCTGGATCACTTTGTTATCGTTTTCATTGACGATATCTTAGTGTATTCCAGAAATGCAGAAGAGCATGCCCATCATCTGAGGATAGTGTTGCAGACCCTGAGGGAACACGGCTTGTATGCCAAGTTCTCTAAGTGTGAGTTCTAGTTGAGGAGCAATTCTTTCTTAGGGCACGTAGTGTTAGAAAAAGGAATTGAAGTGGACCTCAAGAAAGTTGAAATTGTAGCTAACTGGTCTAGACCCACTATAGTGACAGAGATTAAAAGCTTTTTGGGTTTGGCAGGTTACTACAAGAGATTTGTCCAGGACTTCTAAAAAATTGCCGCTCCTATGACCAGGTTGACAAAAAAAAAACCAGAAGTTTTTCTGGACGGATTAATATTGTAATACCCGGCTCGAGTCCGGCATCGGCATTCCTGTAGTCCGGTGGACTCTCGGGTGTCGGAACCCTCGAGAAGGGTAATACAGATGTTTTGCAAGGTATTTTCACTGGTTTTCATGTTTTGAAGTGGTAAAAGACTTGAGTTTTGAAAGAAAAGCAACAAGGGAGAAATGCAAAGGTTCGGCCGCCGAAGGTCACTTTCGGCCGCCGAACATTGCATGGTTGCGGCTTCACGTTCGGCTGCCGAAGGTGGTCTGGCCAGCCACCTATAAAAGGGCCAAGGGTCGGTGGAAGGAGGGTATTTCTCCTCCACTTGCAGCCAGAGGTGAGTTCCAGCCTCTCCTACGTTGACTTTCATGTTTTCCATGATTTTCATCAAATCTTTCAAGAGTTTTAAGAGTTTTGGTGATTTATGAAGGTTTTGAGCAAAAGAACCAAGGTTTGAAGCTTGGAGCTTTGGAAGAGCTTTTCTTCATATCTCCACGTTAGGATCCTTCATCCTCAAGTTGTGTAAGAGGTAAGTGAAGATCCTGAGCTTCTTTGTTGATTTTGAAAGGTTTTATGAAGTTTGTATGGGTAGTTTGCATGTTTAGGTTTAGGTGAGGTTTTTGGTGATTTGTGGTGTTCTAGCATGATTAAGTGTTATGTGCTATGTTTGTTTGGGGTTTTAGGGTAGTTTTAGACCCCTTTGTGCGCATATATGTGTATATGCTAGTTGGGAGTAGTTGCTATGCATGTTTGTAGGTTTTTGGGCAAAGTTTGCATGAAACAGAGCAGGGTTCTGTCCTTCGGGCAAAACCAGGTTCGGCCGCCGAACCCTTTGTGGAGGCAGTTCGGCTGCTAAAGGTTGCCCCCGAAAGCTAGGCTTTCGGTTTAGAAAGGGACTTTCGGCCGCCGAAAGAGGGAGTTCGGCCGCCGAAAGTGTGTGAGTTTCGTCTCTGGACGAGACCTTCGGCCGCCGAAGGTGCCGCCGAACATGCATGAGTTTCGTCTCTGGAGTGGGGTTTCGGCCGCCGAATCTGCCGCCGAAAGTGCCCTGTCCAGCTTTCTTTTGCATGTTTTATGTGATGGTTTGAGGATTGTTTAGAGGGGTTTTGGGGAGTTTCGTAGAGATGTTCTTGAGTGCGTTTAGTCCCTCATTTGAGTCCACCTGTGTAGGTACGGACCAGAGGAATCAGGGAGGTCAGCAGTGAGTCCAGTGTCAGAACCTGCAGAGTCAGTGCAGAGATAACCAGGTGAGTGGAAATTAACTTAATGTTTTAATATGAGAACTGATATTTTATCATGCTTCATGCATCATGAATATGCTTTAGGGTGAGTGCATTAGTGTACACAAAGATGATGCATTGCATTTATCCTTGTACTTGGCACTGCTCCTTGTACATTGCTTATGTGAGACGGCACGGACTTCGTGAGGATTCATTAGCCCTCAGAGGAAAGACCTGGAACAGCCCTACGGGGACCAGGCACATATACAAAGACCTGGAACAGCCCTACGGGGACCAGGCACATGGTACTTAGGTACCCCAGATGAGATAGAGGGAGTTTTGATCCGTCCGGCCGAGGTGATGTGATTCTGTGTTGCATTCCATGAGAGCATGTTTTATCACCTGTTATTTACCTATTCTACTCACTGGGCTATCGTAGCTCATCCCTCTCCCCTAACTTCAGTTGTGCAGGTTCAGAGATCAGAGAGAACTCAGCAGGGTACAGGAAGAGTACAGAGTGGTGTAATAGCTAGTGTGGACATGTAAATGTAAAGAGATAAGGTTTATGTATAGTGTATAGCATGGTGCTTGACTATAAGAATTGTAATCCCTTTGTGGAGTCACATGATCAGTTTATGTATGTTTTTTTATTGTTGTATGTTTATGAGCAAACCAGGCTTAACATTATGAGATTGATCCGCCTAGAGCCATGAGGAGCTCTAGTAGGGATTGGTAGAGCACAGAGAGAGTGCATGCACAGGTTAAGCCTTGGAATAAAGAAAAGTTTTATGTTTTTACAGAAAATGTATGATCATGTATGGGACTTCACAGGTATACAGACAGGATAGCAGGCTTACTACGGGTCCCGGCGACCTTAAGTCGATCTGGATCCTAGTGCCGGTGGCAGTTCGGTTTCCGGGCTGTTACAAATATGAAGAAAGCTTTGAAGAGTTGAATAGAATGTTGACGTCAGCACCGGTGTTAGCTCTGCCTACAAGTGATGAGGACTTCACAGTGTTTTGTGATGCATCCCGAGTGGGGGCTAGGTTGTGTGTTAATGCAGAATGAGAGGGTAATTGCTTATACTTATAGACAGTTGAAGAAGCATGAGTTGAATTATCCTACACTCGATCTAGAGATGGCAGCTGTGATCTTTGCACTCAAGATGTGGAGACATTACCTGTATGGGGTAAGATATGAGATCTTTACAGATCATAAAAGTTTGCAGTACATCTTGAGTCAGAAAGAGTTGAACTTGAGGCAGAGAAGATGGGTAGAACTGCTTAGTGACTATGATTGCAAGATCCAATACCATCCGGGTAAGGCAAATGTTGTGGCAGATGCCCTTAGTCGGAAATCACTTGGCAGTTTATCCCATATCTCAGCAGAGAGAAGACCGATGGTGAGAGAATTTTATAAGCTCGTTAATGAAGGGTTGCAGTTGGAGTTATCTGGTACAGGTGCTTTAATAGCTCAGATGAGAGTGACACCTGTGTTCCTAAAGCAAGTGGCGCAGAAACAACATGAGGACCCCAATTTGGTGAAGATAGCAAGAGCAATCCAAGCAGGCAACAGATTCGACAATAAGGGGATCCTCCGATATGGAAACATGTTATGTGTACCAGATGACGTAAGTTTGAAGGGAGACATTATGAGAGAAGCTCATAATGCTAGGTACAGTGTTCACCCTAGAGCCACCAAGATGTACCAGGATCTGAAGAGAGTTTATTGGTGGCCAGCTATGAAGAAGGAAGTGGCGTAGTTTGTGTTAGCTTGTGAAATATGTCATAGGGTGAAGCTGGAACATCAGAAGCCAGCTGGTATGCTCAACCCACTACCGATTCCAGAGTGGAAATGGGAAAATGTGTCAATGGATTTCGTGGTAGGGCTACCAGCAACGTCCAACAGATTAGACTCCATATGGGTAATAATGGACAAATTGATCAAATCTACTCACTTTATTCCTGTCAAAAGTGGCTACTCTGTGGACAAATTGGCACAAGTGTATGTGGAAGAGATTGTCAGGCTGCATGGGGCTCCAGTCTCGACAGTGTCAGATCGGGGACCCTAGTTTACCTCCAGGTTTTGGCAGAGTCTACAGAATGCTATGGGCACAAGGCTAGATTTTAGCACTGCTTTCCATCTACAGACTGACGGACAGTTAGAAAGGACCATCCAGACTATTAAAGATATGTTAAGAATGTGTGTGCTAGATTTTGGCGGTTCTTGGAGGCAACATCTACCCTTAGTAAAGTTTGCCTACAATAACAGCTATCATGCTAACATAGGGATGGCTCCTTACGAAGCCTTATATGGGAGGAAGTGCCGATCGCCTGGCTGCTGGGAAGAAGTGGGAGAACGGGCTTTAATAGGGCCAGAGTTAGTAGAGATCACCAGCAGGGTTCTGCCCATTATCAGAGAGAGAATCAGAACTGTTGTGAGTAGGCAGAAGAGTTATGCAGATGTCCGCAGGAAGCATGTAGTGTTCTAGGAGGGAGATATGGTGTTGCTTAAGGTGTCTCCTATGAAAGGGGTGATTCGTTTTGGGAAGAAAAGTAAGTTAGTCCCATGGTACATCGGACCCTTTGAGATCTTGTAAAAGGTTGGGAATGTATCGTATAAGCTAGATCTACCTACTTCTATGGTGAGGATCCATATGGTTTTCCATGTTTCTATGTTACAGAAGTTCGTGTCAGATCCGGGCAAGGTTCTCAATGAGCCTGATGTAGAGATCCTAAGAGATTTCACCTATGTTGAGCAGCCAGTGCGGATCTCAGACACAGATCAGAAAGCTAAGGAACAAGGAAATTGCGATGGTGAAAGTTCTTTGGAATCACCACAACATGGAGGAGTGCACATGGGAGACCCGGGAGTCAATGCTCCAGCAATACCCCTATCTCTTTTAAGGTAAGTGTTTTATGTTTTATGTGCTTTCTTGATGTTATGTTTTTGTTTTCTTGTGGAACATTCGTGGACGAATGTTCTTAAGGGGGGAAGAATGTAACACCCGGCTAAGCTTCGGCATCAAAATTCTGACCTTTTGGTGGAATCTCTGTTGAAATTTGGAATCCCGAAGTTGGAATCCCTTAGAAGGGTGAAAATAAGAGTTTTTATAAAATGTTTTTATGATGTTTTCAAGAAAGAAAGAAAAGAGTTTTGAAGAAAAATGCCTTGGAGGGAAAAGCCCAGGTTCGGTCGCCGAACCGGCCGCCGAACATGGTGCTGCTGCGGGAGCTCTTTTGGCCCCCGAAGGTGGTCTGGCCAGCCATCTATAAGAGGACTCATGTCCGAAAATGAGAGGGTTTCTCTCTCCATTTTCGGGCAAAGGTGAGTTCTTGCCCTTCCATGGTTAATTTTATTGTTTTTTTTTTTCAAATCCTTCAAAATAATTATGAGTTTTTACCTTGTTTTGAAGATTTTAAGCTAAAATCAAAGTTTTGAAACTTGGAGACCTCCGGAGACCGTTTTCTCCTCATCTCCAAGTTTGGGTCGCATCTACCTTCGATCTTCACGAGGTAAGTGTATATCCTTGCCTTTTCTGATATTTTGAATGAGTTTTAAGAAGGGTTAAGAGTTAATAATGCATGAGATGGTTAGACCTAAAATGTTAGGGTTTATGTTAGAGTTTATATTAAATGTTTGCTCAATGTGATGTTTTTATTGTTGTTGTTGGGGTTTAGGTTAGTGTTATGCCCCTTTATGCTTGAATAAGTGAAAATGCATGTTTTGAGTTTAGGTGTGAGGATTTGAGAGGTTTTGGGTGGCTTTGGATTTGAGGCGAATCGGGTTCTGCCTTCTTGGAAGACCCAGGTTCGGCCGCCGAAGCAAGGTTCGGCCGCCGAACTTGCTTGCGAATGTAGCCTTTGGCCACCTAACTCGCCCCGGAAAGGTTGGACTTTCAGATCTGTGGGGGAGTTTAGGCAGCCGAACCTATCCCCGAAGGTTAGTGACTTTCGGATCTGTGAAGGCTTTCGGCCGCCGAACCTGCCCCCGAAAGTGCCTGACTTTCGGATCTGTAGGGACCTTCGGCCGCCGAACCTACCGCCGAAAGTTCCCTGCCCACCCTTTCTTTGCCTGTTTTCTATGCATGTTTTATGATATTTTAGGGGGTTTTTGGGGAGATGTTTAGAGTCTTGTTAGAGTATGTTTGGTCCCTCATTTGAGTCCACCTGTGTAGGATCGGACCAGGGAGACCGTAGAGACCGACAGTGAGGTAACTGCTTCAGTGTCAAGCATCAGCCAGAGGTGAGTAGAACTGAACTTAATGTTTTTAAAGTAACTAAATTTCTAGCATGTTCATGCATCACGAATGCCATGTTATGTATTAGGTTGTTTTGCATTAGAATTCACAAATATGATGCATTGCATAATTTATTGTTGATGTGGATGGATATTGGATGATCCATTAGCCCTCGATACGATATGATATGATATGATATGATATGATATGATATGATATGATATGATATGATATGATATGATATGATATGATATGATATGATATGATATGATATGATATGATATGATATGATATGATATGATATGATATGATATGGAAAGTCCAGGTCGAGGCCCATTCTATGCCCTTGGCACAATTGGATATGTTATGTTTAAGAGGAAATCCTGAGGAGCTCCGTCAAGGGCCGGGTATCTATTGGATTATGTAGAGGGTTAATGGTGACAAGTCCATCTTAAGGTGATTTGTTTGTGTTGTGACGCATTACATATGAGCATATGGTTATATAAACTGTTTTTACTGTTCTGTTCACTAGGCTCTTGTAGCTTACCCTTTTCCCCTAACCCCCAGATTTGCACGATCACAGGTAGCTTTGGGAGAGTCAGCAAGGTTTTGGGTACAGCTTAATGTAATAGATTAGTAGTGGACATGTAATGTATTGTGGATTAGTATCGTGCTTGGCCGTATTGATAGTTTTGTAATCCCTGTTTATATGATCTGGTTATGAAAGTTTTATGTATATGCTATGTTTGAACCAAGTGAGGCATGTATGTTAACCATACTGGAGCATTTGATGAGGGCTCTAGTTTCAGTTTACGATACATGCACAGGTTGAACTTGATTAAATGAAATGCTTAAGTTTTTTTATGTAAATGTATGATCATATATGGGATTTTATTAGGTATACAGGATGTTTTGTAAGCTTGCTACGGGTCCCGGCGACCTTAAGTCAATCTGGATCCTAGCGCCGGTAGTGGTCCGGTTTTCATGTCGTTACACTACTTGTCTTTTTTATTATTAGATGAGTTCAATCTTTCTTATAAAAAATTGACTAAATAAAATACTAGCTGAAATCAAATTAAAAATAGAGAAGAACCAAATTACACCTAATAGAATTATTTGGTTAAGTTTAGAAAAATCAAAATTAATGTGAAAGAATTGTGCTTAATTAAAATTGTACATTCTCAGTTCACCCCCTCCTCGACTTCTCAAAATCCAGTTAGGAATCAATTACAACAACACTCTAAAATCCACTTTTAGTTGAATAATTTCATCAAACTTCCTTCAAGATAGGTGTGAAATAAAATTATCATGCTTGGAGATTTGATACTTCTTTGACAATCTTTGGAAGGAGGCCATAAGCTCGACGATGATTCTCTTTCAAATATTGCTAATAGCCATCGTGGAGATTTGAAACTCCTCCTTCAAAGTTCCTCATTCATGAATAAAGTTTTCCCTCACTATCACTCCTTCGGCTGCTCACCGAAACATCATGAATAGAGTTTTCCCTTATTATCACTCCTTTGAAAGCTCTCACTATCACTCCTCCTCCTTCAGCTGCTCACCGTAACATCTCCTCCTTCAATTGTCTCTTGAAGGAGGTATGCATGGAGCAAAGAAATAATGCTTGTATTCAAATCAACATCACAAGAAGAAGAAGAAGGAGGAGAAGAAGGAGAATAGCAGTAGGGGCAAATTAGATGAGATGAGAATGGCAACAGTAGGGGCAAATTAAATGAGATAAGTGATGAATTAGGGTTAGGATACTTTTGTTTTGTATAAAACATAACAAAATAACATAGCTATAAAAATTAGTTTGGTTTGGATATTTTGGCTTTTGATTGAAAAAATAAAATCAAATGGAAAATCCAATAAAAAATTGCTACCTTTAATTTTTAATCTAACAGGTGGAAAGTGGGAGCTGCCTTTAATAATAAAAAAAGACATGTAGCATGCCACTTAGGATGGGGTACACTTCACCTAAATTGGATTCTTAATCTAAATAAAATATCTTCAAACTTTGAAAATATGGTCACTCGTGCCAAAATTAAAATTAGTGGATTAAAATACAAAAGGTTGAAAAGGCTTCAATTTTATGTACTATTAAATCTATTTAGAATGTTTTCTACTTGTTTATTAGTAAAAAAAATATATTATTAATTAGATTGAGTTCCCCAATATATTTTAAAAATAGACATAAAAAGTAATTGATACCGTTCTGGTCACCTCTTCAAGTTGCAAAGCCAGGCATAGACCTTCAACAATCCGGGAAGGTGATCAGAACAACATTAGTAATGTCTAGTAATAAAATTTATACATTCACATTAATTATTCAACCAACAATATATAACAACATTAGCTATTGTACGTAACTAATAGTAGTTGTTAATAGCTCATAGCTGATGGAGATTGTAACTGATAGCTGATAGTTAATTTTAAGTAATATATACTAGGTGTTCGTTAACCTATATATAACACTTACTGTTGATTTATAAAAAAAAGTGTATATGATTTGTCTCTTTTTTTTTATGAAATACATATAAAATTATAAATTTACTGTATAATATAAATAATAATTAAAATATAATTTTGAAAATGTATGTTTTGTTTGAATATAGATATTATTTATCTTATTAGATGAATATTATGATTAATTTAATTTTGTTTATAATAATTTTACATTTATTTAGTAGGTTTTATAATTTTAAATAATTTTTTTGATAAAAAAATTTAATTGAAAAGAAAAATTTTTATAATTAATAAAATTTGAAAAAGTGTAATATAGTCTAAATAAAAAAATAAAATCAGATTAGCTACCAACTCATAAAAAACAACTTTAATTGTAGAGATGATATAAAATACAACTAATAGATATCTTTAAGTTAGATATAAATTATTAGCTAATGTTTTAAATATTTACCATAACACTTAATTTAGCCGTTAGAATGTCTATCCTTATCATCTGCATTCAACCGCTGAACCAAATGTCCCTTTAATGAAATACAATTAGTTGCTTAATTGTTATTTTCATTTATTGAAATAAACAAAGCATAGTTATAAATACTAAATAAAATATAAAAATAAAAAAAATAAGTAAATTTTTCTAAATAGTTTACTAAAATTAATGTAACTACATAAGGTAATGTTATATTTTTTTTCCAAATATTCTTAACAAAATCTAGATATTCCTGCCAAAACTTATTCATTTCCGACATATTACCAATTTTGATTGTGATAAAATTGGAAGGTTTTTCATGCCACATGAATATCAATTTTTTAAATAATTTATTACTATTCATATTAGGTAATGAAAGTCTGTACTTCTAGATAAAGTGCATGACATATGAAAATTAATTCATGTCACGTGTATTTTCAATTCAATATTTTTATTTTTATTTTAGAAATTAAATAATTTGACTAATAAATACTTATATATAAGATGACTCTTATGAGGCTTAATACATACTCCTTTTCAACCTAAAATATCATATGGCATTTAATTCTTCAGTCATGAAGCTAGCTTTCATGGTTGCTCTGATGCTCATCATCCTTCAATCTTGTAAGTATCATTTTACCAATCTCTAATAATAATAATAATAATAATAATAATAATCTTCATTTCACTAAATTATGAAAAAAATCAATAATAATCTTCATTTCACTAAATTATGAAAGAAATCAATAATAATCTTCATTTCACTAAATTATGAAAGAAATCAGTTGTATATGCAGATGATTTGTATCTACAGGCTGCTGTTCAACCATGCTATGCAGAAAAAGATTGTATTCGGGGTAAAAATTGCAATTGTCGTTATCCTTGTTTCTGTGGTGGTAATCATACTTGTGTATGTCTTTTGAAAGCTTCATCTTTTATTGAAGAAAAATTAGGTCGCTTGAAATATTAAACATAGTGTATTAAGCTGCATATGTTGAACTTGAGAAGACCTAAGGTGGATCCTCTCTTTTTCTATTTTTATAATAAAGCAATAATTAAAATAAAAATATGTGTATCATTATACTTCTTTATTTTATTTTTTTGCGGAGTACTAACAGATTCATTTAATTAAAATTTATGAAAGCAAAAAAAAAAAAAAAAAATACTAAAGAGACCCTAAAATAAAATCTATCAGTTAGAAATTATGGAAGTTTTAAACCATTTTCCATATATAAAGAGAAAATGCAAGATTGGTAGAAGACTGAAGATTCAGTGTGCACCATGCGATTTGATCACCACCTAATAAATAATGGAGATGTAATTGTCTTGTTCATTGGTCAACTTAATTAAGGGTAAATTTAACACTAATAGCTATAAATGAAAATTATACAATTAGGCTTGCTAAAATAAATAAAAGTTTTCTAGTATATATATTAAAATTATGAAGAAGGGAAATATTAAAATTGCCCAAAATACTATGATAATTTACTAAAATTACAACAAAAAGACTAAAATTAATTGATTAGTTTATTTTGAGTAAAATCACAATGAAAAATTATTAGTTTTGAAATTTTATTGTACAAGGACTCTAAATGAAATATGATAATTTCTATTGAAAAATTATTAATTTGAAAAAAAAGGCATATATGCTTTATTATTAATCATATTAAAAAGTTATAAGCTCAGATTTAACAAGCTAAAGTAGAAAAAAGAATAATAAATTAAAAAATTCAAAGAAAAATGTATTGCAAATAGAATGAAAAAAGTTATTGTCACACTGAAAATTTACCTAGAACTTTTTATTTGCCCAAAATTATCTTAATACAATGAAAATCACTGCCAAATGAATAAATCATAAAAGAAATTAAATATATTAATATTACAAATATTTTAAGAATACCTTTTTATTAATATAAAATTTAAAAATGTAAATTAATGTTTAAATGGCCCATTAATAGTATAAATAAAATAATCCTAATTCAGTTATGATATGAAAAGGTCACAAATGGTTAAATACTTATTTTAACTTGAGCAATATGAAAATGTTAAAATAAATAAAATAAAATCAGTTTATCAAAATTATGTACTAAATACATTGGTTTTACTTAGGCTTTGATTCACTTAATATATCTCATTAACAATCCAAATTTAATTATTTTTCAACACTTCACAAGTCAAATTTCCATTCTCAATATAATTAATATTTCTATGATTTTCAATTCTCTATTTAATCCTAAAATTTTTCCATTCCAATGTTAATTTAAGAATAGAATTATTTAAGCATCTATAAAAGTACTCAAAAGCATTAAATTCAAGAATTAAACAATAGTTTGAGTAAAAAAACAATTTAGATAAATTAAATAGAATAAGAATCTAAGCTATGTTAAGTCCACTTATAGTTAAAATTTTAAAATATCAAATTATAATAAAAATATAGATAATCCTGTGAGAAAGAATTGTATGTCAATTCTAAAAAAAGTCCACTTGTCATTTGAAGAGCAATAATTGAATAGGGGTGAGCGTCCACTATAAACATTAATTATAATTATAAATTCTATAATTGTCTATTACTAATGCAATTCTACAAAAGAAAATGCATCAATCAATTAATCAAACAGTATTTACATAAAAAGATAAATTAGAGCTACTCACGCACTTATTCATAATAAATATTGGGAGCTAACCCCATATTTGGGCTCTCACCATCATGCGAGATCTATATTCTAGTAAGTTGAAGGTACATTAAATATAAATAGGGTATTTTATGTATTGAAATAATTGTTATTTCATGGTAAAAAAAGATTCAAGTTCAGCGGCCACACTTGCTAAAAAATTTGGAGATAAGAAGACCTTTCCCTTTCAAATTACATATGGACTAAAGTCTACTTTTGGCATCCGAAAAAGATAAATTTTTTCCTTTATTTCTCTTAAATTCTGTAGCCTAAAGTCCACTTTAGAAAGCATAAAATCTTTCACTAATTTTTTAAAAAGTTACAATTTAGACTACAAATTTTCAATTTTCATTCTATTTGAATTGCTGTAACCTATATTTTAAAATTTCTCATTTGGTATATAAGTATCTTTAAAAATAATCCATCTATTGATTTCGTTTTGGTCTCCAAAAATTTTTTTTTCTTGAAAATAGACCTTATATATAGGTTTTAACATTTAAAATATAAACTTGAGTCAATACAATTAATTGATTGAAATTTACAATATATAAACTAAAAATTATGTTTTGGTCCCTTTCTTGATATATATTTTCAATCTTTATACTTTTCATCTTTGAATAAAAATTATTACATTTATTTGAATTAGAAATCTACAAATTCACACGAACACTTTCAAAATAATTAGTAGTATTAAAATAAGGTTTGAGATACTTAGGTCAATAATAGATATTTGCTTTCGTTAAAAAATTAAAAAGTAAATAAAAAAAAAAGTAATATAAGTTTAAGTTATACTAATCTTTTACTTCTATGATGTCTACATACAACAAGTTATATTATTAGTGCAATGAGATTTCTTATTTGTTATGTTAACAACAAATTTTTTACTTTTTATCTTGATTTACAGTATTTGTTAAACAATTTCTTTTAGTTCCACTCAAATGAAATTACTTAAAATACTTAGTATTTTTATCTTAGATTCACAAAATTGTTTCTTTGTATTAGTAATAAATCAAATCATTCAAATTAACACAATGGAGTTGAAAAATATTTAACGAAATAATAGATATTTGCGTTATTTTAACAATACTTATTTTTTTATTTTAAATTTTAAAATTTAACTGTAACTTTTAATTAAAATTATTTTCTAGATAGTTAAAGGACTTAATCTCTTAAACTTTAAACACCATTAGTAAAAAATGTCACGTATTATTTTCTTAAGCAATTTTAACAAGTTTGTATGACTTAATATAGGTAGATACTAAATCTTCAAATCTTCAACATATACTACTTAAAATAAAATATAGATCTAATCTAATTTAAATTTAATTTTTTTAAAAAATTAGATCGAAATCTGTTGTCTTAATTATCTTGATTTTTAAAATCTTAAGTATAAATACCATTAGTAATCACTTGTCATTTTCTTTAACAACTCTAAAAAGACCATGCGACTTAATATTATAAAATATTTTTTTATGTCCAGCTTTCACAATACACAAATTCTTATTTTTTATTTTATTTACTATTTTTTTACTTTCTATGTATTGAATTTCAAAATCTTATTGTAAATTTATATTGAAATCCTTTTCTAAATTGTTAATGACTTAATCTCTTAAATTGTAAACACTATTAGTAAGAAAATGCTACTTATTATTTTCCAAAGTAATTTTATGGGATTTTATGATTTATATATATGGATACTAAATCTATATATCTTCAACATATACTATTTGAAACAATGTATAGTATTAATTTAATTTAAATTTTAATTGTTTTAAAAAAACTTAATAAAATTTATTATCGTAATTATGTTTATTTTAATATTATTTTAAAGAGTTATCTAACTTTATCTTTTCAAATATAAATAACATCAATAATCACTTGTTATTATCTTAAACAATTATTAAAAGACCATGTGGCTTAATATTATAAAATAATATTTTAATTTCAGCTTTCATATATATAAGTGGGAGGGAGAGGTAGAATATTGAAATTGCTAAAACTACTCGCAAATTAATTTTATTATTATAATTTTTTATGTTCATTTAAACATGTTTAAGTTGATTGGTTAATTGTATTAG
This sequence comes from Manihot esculenta, assembly GCF_001659605.2. Taxonomy (NCBI): domain Eukaryota; kingdom Viridiplantae; phylum Streptophyta; class Magnoliopsida; order Malpighiales; family Euphorbiaceae; genus Manihot; species Manihot esculenta. The sequence continues at coordinate 9,699,712 of NC_035173.2, forward strand.
TTTTTTTATTTAAATTAAAGTTGATTGAACAGTGGTTGTAATATTAAAATTTCACATAATTAAATTTTCTTATAATATAACACAAAATTTTGTAAAGATAACTCAGTGAAATGATCAAATTTATATTTAAAAAATAATAAAAAATGCAATATCTTAATTTATCATTTATCAGAAGATTTAATGACTATAAAAAATAATAGTATATATTAATTTATCGATAAAAGATTTAGCTACAGATTATCCTTCACTAATAAAATTTTTTGCAATAATATCTACTTGAAAAAATTAAAATCAATGTAAAATTTTTTTAATGTTATATGATAAATGATGTAATTTAATATTAAAATATATTAAATTTGAATTTTAATAATTCAAATCACGTCAACTATTCAAATATCCTAATCAATACTTATATGATAGGATTCATATCCTATCTGATTTAGAACTCTCCATCCTATGTTATCTAGGATTTCATATTATATTTAAACTCTATTTTATATACTATATAAATTATAATGAGATATATTATTCTTTCCATTAGTAAATTTCATAATTTATTCATCATATATATTGATTAGAGAGGTTGCCAAAGCAATCCACTCTGTGTTTTCTTTTATCTTGCAGGTTCACATCCGAAGAATTATGATGTGAACAATATCATTGGCGTCGTCTTTGAAAATCGATATAAAAATTATATATCTCAAACTTTTTTTATTATTTGAAGAAGATTGTGATCAACAAATAGAAATTTAAGCTTCTATGCCGGAAATATTTTTGTCGCTAAATGATTTATTTCGTCACAAAATCTATTACAAAGAAATTTGTGTATTCCTTACACCTTTTTAGAAATTTGAACTTTTGTGACAGAAATATTTCCCTTGCTAAAGGAATTTATTCCATCACAAATATGTTACAACAAAATTTGTATCTCACATACACTTTATTATAAATCTGGGCAACTGCGATGAAGTAATCACCGTCGCTAAAGGGTTTTATTCTATCAAAAAATGATTATACAAAAGACTTGCGACGGATTTAATCCCATGTTTAGTACTCTCATTGCAAACTTTTAGTGACCGATATTTACAAGTCGCTACTGTAGTGACAGATTCAATCCCATCTCTGAATCAACGACAGAATTTCGCTGTCGTTAAATGACTTACATAAATATTTTGTTACTTTTAAGTATTACTCAAGCTCTCATTAAGCATGAAGGTCCATCAGTATTAGTCCTTTATTAGGTCTATTTTACAAGATCTATCATTATATGTTAATAGTTTAGAAAGAGTTCTTTATTGTATACAAAAAAAAGAGAGAGAAAAAAAGCTACAAATTATCTTATTGCAAGATGGTGATGTTTACACACATCAACCAAGTAATATTATGTACTTAACAACCAACGGTAAGCAATAATTACTTTTTACTATTGTATTTATTTTTCTATTTAGACTCTGCATTAGCTTTCAGATCACATATTATATTGGGTCATCTCATACAAATTCAATTTTTATACTTTTACATCTTGTACAAGAATTAATTTTGGAGATAAGTTTTAATAGGTTCTATCATTTATAAAAGAGGAACAACACTAAAGTGATAGTATGCTTCACATATCGAAAGACTCTTCCTTAAATTCAAGCGACCTATTGCACCCTTAGGCAATATAAGAGCGCCCCTACGCGATGTAAGAGCGCCTTTTTAGGCAATAAATTGCCCATTAAGGCGATGTAAGAGTGTCCATAGGCAATGTAAAAGCGCCCTTTCATGCAAGCAGTTGCCCATTTAGGAGACGTAAGAGCACTCCTAGAGTGCCCTTTTAGGAAACCAATTGCCCCTTTAAGCGATATGCATGCCCTCATCAGCAACTGATGCCCATCCAGTTTCTTATGATGATGGCATAATACCATATCTCATCAATGTCAAGCCATCAAAACAAGATGGGAACAAAAGTCCGGTAACATTTATTTAACCATAGGTCAATCTATTAAAGTACTAATATTTTAGTTATACATTGATAACTTTAGTCCTCTCATCTGAATTAAAATGCACCCACAAAACATCATTACCACAAACACAACTAGTAAAGAAACTATAACCTCCAAGGTCAAAAACACAAGGTGATAAATTCGTCAGAAAAAAAAAATCAAAGCAAATCATTACTAGAGTCCCACAAAGTGACAAGTTCACCAAGGGAAAAGTCAAAACAATCATCAAAGTGATTTGTCACCAAATTTCCATAAGGTGTTATGTTCGTCAAAGGGATTAATTAAGTATCGAAACTAAAGATTCGACCACTGTAGGTGGGACTACTGATGTAGCTAATTATTAAAATATATTAAATCTAGATCTCAATAACCCAAATTATGTCAACTATTCAAATATTCCATAACTCCGAATAAGGTGATAAAATTTTAATAGGTGATAAAATTCTAATCACAATAGAAAATTATTTATATTAGAACATTATCCATATCTAATAGAATACCATATCCTATCTTATTTAAGATTTTGTATCCTATCTTATCTAATATTTTATATCATATCCAAACTTTATCTTACATGCTATATAAGGAGCTCACAATCTCTATAATGAGATATATTATTCTCTCCATCAATAAATTCTATAATTTATTCATCACATATATTGATTTAAACATCGGAGAGATTGCAAAAATAACCTATCCGGTGTTTTCTTTTATCTTACAGGTTCATATCCGAAAAATTATTATGTGAACAACATCAATAAATAAATACAAAAATGAAATATAATCATTTAACGATATTTTTACTTTTAATAATATAAAAAATTACATAAGTAATGAATCTAAAAGTATTCGAATTTTTAATAGTTTCCATTTTTATTACTAGACTAACACATTAATTTAAAATTTTTAATTTGAAATTTAATTTGTGATCATATAGTTAGAAGTTTTATAATTATATCTCATGGTTGGATTGCAGCTACAATATTTAGAAGGGCTAATAGCACACAAAATCCAAACCTTTTCGACTTTTTACATTTTAATCCATTAGTTCTAATTTTGGCACAATTAATAAAAATTTCAAATTTTAAATAAATTTTATCCAGATTAATAATGTAATTTGGGGAAAGTGTGCCCTATCCTAGCTGGCATACCACTTGTCTTTTTTATTATTAGAGATGAGTTCAATCTTTTTTATAAAAAATTGATTAAATAAAATACTACCGAAATCAAATTAAAATTAGAGACGAATCAAATCAAATGGAAAATCAAATAAAAAAATTGCTCACTTTAGTTTTTAAAATAACAGGTGGAAAGTGGGATATGCTGTTTTTTTTTTTTTTTGAAATAAAGTGGGATATGCTTTTAATAATAAAACAATATGTTGCATGCCACTTAGGATGGGGCACACTTCACCTAGATTGGATTCTTAATCTAGACAAAATATCTTCAAATTTTGAAAATATGATCAATCGTGCCAAAATTAAAACTAGTGGATTAAAATACAAAAGCTCGAAAAGTTATGAATTTTATGTACTATTAAGTCTATTTAGAATGTCTACTATTTGCATTCACAGACATAGCCTAGTGGTAAGTGCATCTGAGTAAATTTGAGAGGTCTCAGACTCTCCCCCAATCCTCAATTTTCAGTTCAAAAAAAAAAAATGTCTACTACTTGTTTATTAGTAAAAAAAATTATTATTAATTAGATTAAGTTCTCCAATATATTTTAAAAAAAGACATAGGCTTAAAGCTAACTTAAATCCCTCAAGGCCCATTTAATTTAGTAACTCATAGTAATTATTAATAGTGGATAGCTTGTAGCTAATGGAGATTGCAACTGATAGTTGATATATTAGGTGTTTGGCAACCTATATATAATACTTACTGATTATTTATAAAAAAACGTATATATCAATTTATGTTTTTTTTTTTTTACAAAATACATATAAAATTATAAATTTATTGTATAACATACATAATAATTAAAATATAATTTTGAAAATGTATGTTTTGTATGAATATAGATATTATTTATTTTATTAGATGAATATTATGATTAATTTAATTATGTTTATAATAATTTTATATTTATTTATTAGGTTTTATAATTTTAAATAATCTTTTTGATGAAAAAATTTAATTTAAAAGAAATTTTTTTTATAATTAATAAAATTTTAAAGAGTAAAATAGTCTAAATAAAAAAATAAAATCATATTAGCTACCAACTGATAAGAAACAACTCTAATTGTAGAGATATATAAAATACAACTAATAGACATCCTTCAATTAGATATAAACTATTAATTACTGTTTTAAATATTTACCAAAACACTTAAGTTCAGCCATTAGGATGTCGGTCGCTATCAACTGCATCCAACAGCTTCCAACCGCTGAACCAAATGTCCATTTGATGAAATACCATTAGCTGTCTAATTGTTATTTTTCATTTGGTAAAATAAATAAAGCATAGTTATAAATACTAAATAGAATATAAAAATAAAAGTAACTACATAACATAATGTTCTTTTTTTTTTCCAAATATTCTTAACAAAATCTAGATATTCCAATCAAAGCTTATTCATTCCTGACATATTACCAATTCTGATTGTGATACAGTAAAACCAATTAAAATTTATTATTATAATTTATTATATCTAAAAAATAGAAAAGAAGTATTGAAGAAAATAACCAATTTTAGTAGTTTTTTATAGGGTGTGAAGGGTGAATCCTATTATACTTAAATTACAATTTAATTAGTCAATAATTACTCATTTTATTATTTTTTAAATTACTCATTATCATAATAAATTTTAATATTTTATTTAAATATTTTCAAATTTAAACTATTAAATTTCGTTTAACAAATTTTTTTTTTAAAAAAAAAGTTATTTAAAAATTTTTAATACATCCATTAAAAATTTCTAAATATATAAAGTTAACGTGTTATTAAGTTTTTGTTGTTTCAATTTGTATTATAGTTAAAAAATAGATAATATGATAATTTTTTGAAGTATTTTTATTAATAATACTAAGAATACCTTTTTATTAATATAAAATTTAAAAATGTAAATTAATGTTTAAACGGCCTTTAAAGTATAAATAAAATAATCCTATCTATGAAAAGGTGATAAGTAGTTAAATATTTAAAAAGAGTTAGAATTCTTATTTTAATTTGAGCAATATGAAGAGAATGCAAGATAATCATAGTTTAGTTGATATATTGTTTTGTTTTATTCTTTGCTGTCTTATGGGCATAATTGTCCTTTTATAATCTGAGCACCTGTTACGCTCCACGTGAGGAGTATATAAGCTCCTCTAAAACTAAGTATCGGTATTATCTTACTCTTGTAAAAATTCATTACATCTTGAATAAAAGGAAAAAGGCATGCTTCTCCTTCTTTCTCTTCATGGTATCAGAGCAGGTTAGGGTTTGCACCTTTCCCTGTCTCTTCCGTTCATCCTCGCCATTCCTTTTTTAAAACAACCTTTACCGAAAAGAGCCGGCTTACACGCCAGGTGAACGCCATCACCAGTCCTACACCGAATCTGGCTTGCATGACAAGCAGATCTCGTTAATCTTTCCGTTTTCCTTCAAGACGGCCTCAACTCAGTAAGATCTACAAGCTTACACCACGATCTGTGGCTAAAACGGACAAATCTTGTCAATCATGGCAGAACGAGGGAATACCAGTAAAGAAGGCAAAATCACGGAGGCGAAGGACAAAATCCAGATCGGAACTCAGAATCTTGGAGATCCTCTGACTCTCCAGTCTTCGGACCATCCAGGTATGGTTTTAGTATCTGCTCCTCTGATAGGGACAAATTTTAGGTCTTGGTGTAGAGCCATTAGGATAGCCCTAGGAGCCAAACAGAAACTGGAATTTATAGAAGGCACCGTTACAATACCTGATAAAGGATCTGATTCCTATGAACAATGGAAGCGATGTGACTTTATGGTCACATCCTGGATTCTAAATTCTATATCCAGAGAGTTAGTCGATGGCTTCATTTACACAGCCTCAGCTAGGGATCTCTGGCTTGAAATTACCGAAAGATTCGGTGAGTGTAATGGAACCATGATCTATGAGTTGCGTAGGAAAATATCCTTGATATCTCAAGACAATTTCTCTGCATCTGTCTATTTCACTAAATTGAAAGGGTTTTGGGATGAATTGGGATCAATGGAGACCCTTCCTCCATGCACCTGTGGAGCATCAAAGGCAATTGATGAAATTAACAATAGAAATAGGCTAATGCAATTTCTTATGGGCTTGAGTGATGCCTACGGAACAGTAAGAGATCAGATCCTGGGGATGGATCCTCTGCCCTCTGTAAATAAAGCCTATTCTATGGTACTGAAATTTGAGTCTCAGAAGGATATTCTGGGAAACATTAGTGGGAACACTGAACCTCTAGCCTTGATGAATAGGACATATAAACAATATCAAGGAAAACAAAGGGGACCTGGCCCAAAAAGGGGGCATTGCTCCTACTGTGACATGGATGGACATGTCAGAGAGGGCTGTTTCAAGTTGATAGGCTACCCTGAGTGGTTTAAAACGAAAATTAAGAATAATGGACAGCCCTCTAAAGCAAATAGAAACATAGGACATGAACGAAAGGTTGTAGCAGCTGTTGAGGGCACCCCACATAAAAGGGACACACCTCTTGACATGCCTAACACATCTACTCAGATAAATGACCTCAATATCATGATGAACTCCTTACAATAGGAGGTAAGCAAACTGATGAAAGAAAAGGCTGTGCTCACAGCAAATACTCATCAATTTGACTACAACAATGAATATCATTCAGACTCAGATCCAGCTATCTTTGCAGGTACTTCTAACTCTAAGTCTATGGCTTGTGCATTTATTCATAAGCACTATAATTGGATTCTTGACACTGGTGCCACTGACCACATGTCTTCGAATCAATCATTCTTTAATGAGTTAGAGCTATTAAATAAGCAAGTTTTAGTTTACTTACCTGATGGGAATACTATGAAAGTTTGCTACACTGGTTCTATCACACTTTCAGATTGTATGCACCTGAAAAATGTCTTATTTGTTCCAAAGTTCAATTATAATCTTCTTTCTGTTAGCAAATTAATCAAAGATTGTAAGCTAAGCTGTTTTTTTCTTCCTTCCTGTTGTATTATTCAGGACCAAATGACTAAGAAAGTGGTTGCTGTGGGCAAAGAAGAAGCAGGATTATACAGATTGAATCAGATGAGTTTTATGCCCATTGAAATTGATAAAAAATTAGTTGCTATTCTGAATACTATGCCTGGATTACATTCCTTTGTAAATACCATGCTTTTGTAATACCCGGCTAGACTCCGGTATCGGAATTCCTACCGTCCGGTGGAATTTGGGTGTCGGAAACCTCTAGAAGGGTAAGAACATGTTTTTATGAAATGATTTTCATGTTTTTAATGTTTTAAGTATGATTTTAAATAAGTTTTAGCATGAAAATTCTTTAAGGAAAAACCCAGGTTCGGCCGCCGAAACTCACTTTTGGCCGCCGAACATGCATGGACTTTGGGAGGCACGTTAGGCCCCCGAAAGTCTAAGTGAGGGAAGTGCAGGTTCGGCCGCCGAACCTTATGTTCGGCCGCCGAACATTGCATGGATACGGAGGCACATTCGGCCCCCGAACGTGGCCTGGCCAGCCACTATAAAAGGGTCCCCTTGGTCCGCACGGGCGAGCTTTTTCTCTCCCATTGTCGGCCAAGGTGAGTCTCCACCGCTCCTCCCTCGATCTTGAGTGTTTCCTTTAGATCTTTCATGGTTTTAACAAGTCTTCATCTTGCTTTGAAGTTTTTAAGCTTTTGAAACGAGTTTTGAGCAAGTTTTGAACTTGGAGACCCAAGGAGCTCAATCTCTCCCAACTCCAAGTTAGATCGCCTCCACTCTCGATCTTCAAGAGGTAAGAGTCGATCTCTAGCTTACATTATGTTTTAAACAAGTTTTATGCAAGATCTATGGGGTAGAGATGCATGTTTAGGTTTGTTGATGAGTTTATGGTTTTGATGCTTTGATGAACAATGTAGCTTGATTGTGTATGAATGAAGTGTTGTAGATGGGGTATATGCATGTTTGAGGCCCCTAGGAACTTGTATGCATGCTTTGGTTGAAAAATATGCATGATTTATAGATTTGGAGGCGAAATGTGCAAAGGGAGCCAAGTTTTTGCCCTTTGGCAGAAACCAGGTTCGGCAGCCGAAGGTACTTTCGGCCGCCGAACATGGCTGGGGAGGCAGGCCTTTCGGCTGCCGAAGTTGCCCCCGAAAAGAGACTTTCGTCTCTGTCTGGCACTTTCGGCCGCCGAAGGTGCCGCCGAACCTACCCGAGTTTCGTCTCTGTCCAGGACTTCGGCCGCCGAAGGTGCCGCCGAAAGTGCCCTGTTCAGCCACTCCATGCATATTTTCATGTGATGATTTCAGGATGTTTTAGGGGGTTTTTGGGGGATATATTAGAGTTATGTTTTTATATGTTGGTCCCTCATTGGAGTCCACCTGTGTAGGTTCGGACCCGAGGAACCAAGGACCCCAGCAGTGAGCCAGCTGCTGAGAGTTTGACAGAGTCAGCCAGAGGTGAGTGGAACTATACTTAATCTTTTAAATTAAGAAAGTGAATATTTTATCATATTTCATGCATCATGACTATAATATAGGATGTTTGCATTAGAATCACGAATATGCTACATTGCATTATTATATTGTGGTTGATGAGGAGGGACATTGCACGACTCACTAGTCCTGTGTACGAAGTCCTGTGGTGCCCATAATAGGGCCGGGCAATAGCTCCGATTTACGAAGTCCTGTGGTGCCCATAATAGGGCCGGGCAATACGAAGTCCTGTGGTGCCCAAAATAGGGCCGGGCATGGAGCTGAGGGATTTTTGGGTCGGTCCGTCCATGATGTGAAATGTTTGTGCAATGATGCATTCCATTATAGCATGTTTTAAATTTTTTTTTTTTTTTTTATAGTTCTACTCACTGGGCATCTAGCTCACCCCTCTCCCCTAACCCCCCAGGTTTGCAGGTACGGGATTGATAGAGAAGAAAAGTTTTAAATATTTTTGTGTATGACGTTGATCATGTATGGGATTAAGCAGGTTTACAGGTATATGTTAGGCTTGCTACGGGTCCCGGCGGCCTTATGCCGATCTGGATCCTAGCGCCAGTAGCGGTCCGGATTTCCGGGGCGTTACAGAGTGGTATCAGAGCCCTAGGTTCACATGGTCGGACCTAGCGTGTCGGGCTCATAGAAGTATTAGAGGGTCAAGCACAATAGGAAAGGTCATGTCCACTAGGATAGGATGTAGAGTCCTGTCTTGCTATGATGATGTGATATGCCATGACTATATGCATGCGCATAAATGATATGCTATGTTTGCCATGTATGTGATGTAGGTTCATGTGACTCCACATGAACCATATGATGCTAATGCTTGTGAGTTATGTGCTGTTTTTCAGAAACAGAATGAGAGGAACTCGTCGATCTGCACGATTGACAGGAGTCCCACCAGAGGATGAGGGCACAAGCGCCCGTCCTCCCACATTGCCTAGGGCAATGTCATGCAGAACAAACAGAGAAAGAGTATCAAGGGACCCTAGAAGGTCTTTTGATACTAGCAGAAGGGGGACAGAAAGAGGAGGAAGTTCTTCAGATGTGAGGGAGGTTATGGAAGAAGATCAGAGAAGGGATGGGAATCTGGATGTTGGCATGTCAGAAGAAGGGACAGGGGAGTCACAAGGAGGCACTCAGGCCTCGGGGTATGGTTTTCCACCCTATTACCCACCCTATGCACAGAGTCCCGGGTATCCGATGGGAAGTACGTCGGATTACTCCAGCTTTAATCCCTACCCTACCCACATGCCTTATCCACCTTTCTATCCACCGTACCCACAGTACCCAGCCTATCCACCCTCATCCTTCCATCCTCACCCAGCAAACCCCACCTCGGGGAATGCTGCATCCCCACCTCCACCTCCTACAGAACCAATAGCCCCAGTTACTCAACCTCCTAGACCTAGCTCAGCCAGTGGGAGTAAGGTGAAAATGACAGCTTACCTTAAGCTGGATGCTCCTAAATATAAGTCAGGGGATGATCCCTTTGAATACCTGAGAGCAGTGAAGACGATCACTGATGAGCTAGGGGCAGATGATAGAAGAGCCATTGAGATGGCAGGGTTCACCCTGAAGTGCAAAAAGGCAAAGGAATGGTTCAAGTGCTATGTGGACCCGAGACTAGACAGTATGACATGGGAGGAATTTGCCAATGAGTTTGCTGGATGGGCATTTCCAGATAGTTCCAGAGAGTTGAAGATGATTGAGTTTGAACAACTGAGACAGACAGAAGACATGAGCATAGAGGAGTACACAGACAGATTTCTGGAGCTATTACCCTTCTCAGGGCAAGCTCTAGATACAGATGTGAAGAAGGCCAGGAGATATGTCATGAAATTACAGTCCAGGTACTCCTCATTGATTCAATCAGCTGAGAGGGAGAGTTTTCACACAGTGGTAGATATGGCTCGAAGAATGGAGGCCAGTGCCATAGTTGAGGGGTCAGTGAAGCAGCCAGTGACCCAGTCTTCAGGGGTTAAGACCCCAGGCAGAGGAGGGCCAGGACCCTCTACTCAGAGTTCAGGTAGTAAGAGATGGAGTAGCACTAAGAAGCCCAAGAAGAACAAGTTCTGGAACAAGCTGAAATCCGGTCTAGGATTTGGCGGTGGCTCGAGTTCAGGCTCAGATGGTGCAGAATGCCAAAGGTGTGGGAGGCCACACAAGGGAGCGTGTCGATGGGGGACCAATGCATGTTTCAGATGTGGCCAGGAGGGACACATAGCTCGGGATTGTCCTAGAGCACCTTTCATGGGCCAGCCCCAACAGACAGCTTCGGGTAGTGTGGCACAACCAGCAGCTCCAGCCACAACACAGGGCAGTGGCAGAGGTAGAGGGAGAGGGGCAGCCTCTTCTTCTGGTTCCCGAGGTGAAGGTCCATCAGCTCCAGCCAGGATCTTCACAATGACTCAGCAGGAGGCGAACACATCCAACACCGTGGTGTCAGGTAATCTCATCATTGGGTGTTCTGATGTGTATACATTAATGGACCCGGGTGCATCTCATTCCTTTATTTCTCCGAGGGCAGTTGAGAGGTTAGGGTTGATGGTCTCTGGGTTAGAGTGTCCCCTATGGGTCAGTGGACCCAAGTGTGATCCGACGGTGGCAGAGTCAGTCTGCCGGTACTGTCCAGTGTTTGTTGAGGGAAGATGCCTCTCCGCCGACCTTGTGGTTCTAGACTTGACAGACTTTGACGTCATTCTAGGGATGGATTGGCTATCTACCCATGGTGCTACCTTGGACTGCAGGGACAAGGTAGTCAGGTTCAGAGATCAGAACGGGTCAGAGGTTGTCTTCAGAGGAGACAAGAGGGGTACGCCTAGAGGTCTGATATCGGCCCTACAGGCTCGTAGGCTGCTTAGGAATGGATGTCAGGGGTATGTAGCTCACGTGAGAGAGCTAGATAGTCAGGTCAGGGAGCCAGCCTCAGTGCCAGTTGTCAGAGAATTTCTGGATGTCTTTCCAGAAGAGCTTCCAGGACTACCACCTGCTAGGGAGATAGAGTTCGAGATTGAACTGATGCCTGGAACTAGACCGATCTCTATCCCTCCCTACAGGATGGCACCAGCAGAATTGAAGGAACTGAAAGAACAGTTGCAAGATCTGGTAGATAAGGGCTTCATCCGACCGAGTACCTCACCTTGGGGTGCTCCAGTGCTTTTTGTGAGAAAGAAGGATGGATCCCTCAGACTTTGTATCGACTACAGGCAGTTGAACAAGGTCACTACCAAGAACAAGTACCCATTGCCAAGGATCGATGATCTATTCGACCAGCTAGCAGGAGCGGGTTGTTTCTCCAAGATAGATCTGAGATCAGGGTACCATCAGCTGAGGATAAGGGAAGAAGACATACCAAAGACAGCTTTCAGGACCAGATATGGGCACTATGAGTTCCTTGTAATGCCGTTTGGGTTAACTAACGCCCCTGCAGCATTCATGGACCTCATGAACAGAGTATTCAGACCATACCTGGATCACTTCGTTATTGTCTTTATAGATGATATCCTAGTGTATTCCAGGAATGCAGAGGAGCATGCCCAGCATCTGAGGATTGTATTACAGACCTTGAGGGAACATGGCTTGTATGCCAAGTTCTCCAAGTGTGAGTTCTGGTTAAGGAGCATATCATTCTTGGGGCATATAGTGTCAGAGAATGGGATAGAAGTGGACCCCAAGAAGGTTGAAGCTGTGACTAACTGGCCAAGACCCACCTCAGTGACAGAGATCAGAAGCTTCTTGGGTTTGGCTGGCTACTACAGGAGGTTCGTTCAGGACTTCTCTAAGATTGCAGCTCCTTTAACCAGATTAACCAGAAAGAATCAGAGATTCGAGTGGACCGATCAGTGTGAAGAAAGCTTTGAGGAGCTCAAGAAGAGGTTGACTTCAGCACCAGTGTTAGCTCTGCCAAACAGCAATGAGGATTTCACAGTGTTCTGTGATGCATCCAGAGTAGGCCTGGGTTGTGTGTTGATGCAGAATGGTAAGGTGATCGCTTATGCTTCTAGACAGCTGAAGAGGCATGAGTTGAATTACCCCACACACGACCTGGAAATGGCAGCAGTTATCTTTGCCCTCAAGATGTGGAGGCATTACCTCTATGGGGTAAAATGTGAGATCTTCACAGATCATAAGAGCCTGCAGCACATCTTGAACCAGAGAGAGCTGAATTTGAGGCAGAGGAGATGGGTAGAACTGTTGAGTGACTATGATTGCAAGATCCAGTACCATCCGGGTAAGGCTAATGTAGTAGCTGATGCCTTAAGCCGGAAATCACTTGGCAGTCTATCCCACATCACGGCAGAGAGGAGACCGGTGGTGAAGGAATTTTATAAACTCATCAATGAGGGTCTACTGATGGAGTTGTCTGGTACAGGTGCTTTGATTGCGCAGATGAAAGTAACACCCGTGTTTCTGGAGCAGGTGGCTCAGAAACAGCATGAGGACCCAGAGTTAGTAAAGATTGCCAGGACTGTTCAGTCAGGCAAAAACAGTGAGTTCAGGTTCGATAGTAAGGGGATCCTCCGCTATGGGAATAGACTATGTGTACCAGATGACATCGGGCTAAAAGGAGACATTATGAGAGAGGCTCATAATGCAAGGTACAGTGTTCACCCTGGAGCCACCAAGATGTACCAGGATCTGAAGGGAGTGTATTGGTGGCCAGCTATGAAGAGGGAAGTGGCACAGTTCGTGTCAGCCTGCGAAATATGTCAGAGGGTGAAGCTGGAACATCAGAGGCCGGCTGGAATGCTTAACCCACTGCCGATTCCAGAGTGGAAATGGGAGAATATCGCTATGGATTTTGTAGTGGGGTTACCGGCAACATCCAACAGACTAGACTCCATATGGGTGATTGTGGACAGACTCACCAAATCTGCTCACTTCATCCCTGTTAGGAGCAACTACTCTGTGGATAAGTTAGCGCAGGTTTATGTGGATGAAGTTGTCAGGCTGCATGGGGTCCCAGTTTCTATAGTGTCAGATAGAGGGCCCCAGTTCACCTCCAGGTTTTGGCGGAGTCTGCAGAATGCTATGGGTACCAGGTTGGATTTCAGTACTGCCTTCCATCCCCAGACTGATGGACAATCAGAGAGGACCATCCAGACAATAGAGGATATGCTCAGGATGTGTGTGCTAGATTTTGGCGGTTCTTGGAGGCAACATCTACCCTTGGTAGAGTTCGCCTACAATAACAGCTATCATGCTAGCATTGGGATGGCTCCATATGAAGCTTTGTATGGGAGGAAGTGCAGGTCACCTGTTTGCTGGGAAGAGGTTGGAGAGAGGTCCTTAGCAGGGCCTGAGCTTGTAGAGATCACCAGCAGAGTGGTACCCATGATCAGAGAAAGAATCAAGACTGCTACAAGCAGGCAAAAGAGTTATGCAGACATCCGCAGGAGACAGGTAGAGTTTCAGGAGGGGGATCTAGTATTGCTCAAGGTGTCCCCAATGAAAGGGGTGGTTCGGTTCGGAAAGAAGGGTAAGCTAGCTCCGCGGTACATCGGACCCTTTGAGGTCTTGCAAAAAGTTGGGAACGTATCGTACAAGCTGGACTTGCCTGCTTCTATGGAGAGAATCCATCCGGTTTTCCATGTTTCCATGTTGAGGAAGTTCGTGTCAGATCCGGGCAAGGTTCTTAGTGAGCCTGATGTGGAGATCCAAGAGGATCTCACTTATGTTGAACAGCCAGTGCGGATTCTTGACACTCAGATCAAAAAGCTAAGGAACAAGGAAATCCCGATGGTGAAAGTCCTTTGGAACCACCACAATATGGAAGAATGTACCTGGGAGACACGGGAGTCCATGCTCCAGCAGTACCCCCACCTCTTCTAAGGTTAGTTGAGATGTGCTCCATGTGCTTTATGTGTGTATGTTATGTTTATGATATGCATGTGTTAGTTGAGGAACATTCGGGGACGAATGTTCTTAAGGGGGGGAGAATGTAATACCCGGCTAGACTCCGGTATCGGAATTCCTACCGTCCGGTAGAATTTGGGTGTCGGAAACCTCTAGAAGGGTAAGAACATGTTTTTATGAAATGATTTTCATGTTTTTAATGTTTTAAGTATGATTTTAAATAAGTTTTAGCATGAAAATTCTTTAAGGAAAAACCCAGGTTCGGCCGCCGAAACTCACTTTTGGCCGCCGAACATGCATGGACTTTGGGAGGCACGTTAGGCCCCCGAAAGTCTAAGTGAGGGAAGTGCAGGTTCGGCCGCCGAACCTTATGTTCGGCCGCCGAACATTGCATGGATGCGGAGGCACATTCGGCCCCCGAACGTGGCCTGGCCAGCCACTATAAAAGGGTCCCCTTGGTCCGCACGGGCGAGCTTTTTCTCTCCCATTGTCGGCCAAGGTGAGTCTCCACCGCTCCTCCCTCGATCTTGAGTGTTTCCTTTAGATCTTTCATGGTTTTAACAAGTCTTCATCTTGCTTTGAAGTTTTTAAGCTTTTGAAACGAGTTTTGAGCAAGTTTTGAACTTGGAGACCCAAGGAGCTCAATCTCTCCCAACTCCAAGTTAGATCGCCTCCACTCTCGATCTTCAAGAGGTAAGAGTCGATCTCTAGCTTACATTATGTTTTAAACAAGTTTTATGCAAGATCTATGGGGTAGAGATGCATGTTTAGGTTTGTTGATGAGTTTATGGTTTTGATGCTTTGATGAACAATGTAGCTTGATTGTGTATGAATGAAGTGTTGTAGATGGGGTATATGCATGTTTGAGGCCCCTAGGAACTTGTATGCATGCTTTGGTTGAAAAATATGCATGATTTATAGATTTGGAGGCGAAATGTGCAAAGGGAGCCAAGTTTTTGCCCTTTGGCAGAAACCAGGTTCGGCAGCCGAAGGTACTTTCGGCCGCCGAACATGGCTGGGGAGGCAGGCCTTTCGGCTGCCGAAGTTGCCCCCGAAAAGAGACTTTCGTCTCTGTCTGGCACTTTCGGCCGCCGAAGGTGCCGCCGAACCTACCCGAGTTTCGTCTCTGTCCAGGACTTCGGCCGCCGAAGGTGCCGCCGAAAGTGCCCTGTTCAGCCACTCCATGCATATTTTCATGTGATGATTTCAGGATGTTTTAGGGGGTTTTTGGGGGATATATTAGAGTTATGTTTTTATATGTTGGTCCCTCATTGGAGTCCACCTGTGTAGGTTCGGACCCGAGGAACCAAGGACCCCAGCAGTGAGCCAGCTGCTGAGAGTTTGACAGAGTCAGCCAGAGGTGAGTGGAACTATACTTAATCTTTTAAATTAAGAAAGTGAATATTTTATCATATTTCATGCATCATGACTATAATATAGGATGTTTGCATTAGAATCACGAATATGCTACATTGCATTATTATATTGTGGTTGATGAGGAGGGACATTGCACGACTCACTAGTCCTGTGTACGAAGTCCTGTGGTGCCCATAATAGGGCCGGGCAATAGCTCCGATTTACGAAGTCCTGTGGTGCCCATAATAGGGCCGGGCAATACGAAGTCCTGTGGTGCCCAAAATAGGGCCGGGCATGGAGCTGAGGGATTTTTGGGTCGGTCCGTCCATGATGTGAAATGTTTGTGCAATGATGCATTCCATTATAGCATGTTTTAAATTTTTTTTTTTTTTTTTTTATAGTTCTACTCACTGGGCATCTAGCTCACCCCTCTCCCCTAACCCCCCAGGTTTGCAGGTACGGGATTGATAGAGAAGAAAAGTTTTAAATATTTTTATGTATGACGTTGATCATGTATGGGATTAAGCAGGTTTACAGGTATATGTTAGGCTTGCTACGGGTCCCGGCGGCCTTATGCCGATCTGGATCCTAGCGCCAGTAGCGGTCCGGATTTCCGGGGCGTTACAGCTTTCTACACATTCTATAAATAAAGAAAGCCAATCTTCTCGAACTGAATCTTGTATGTATGCTAGTAATATTGTTGATTGGCATGATAGACTAGGGCATGCATCCCTTGGGAAACTCAAACATATTGATGTGCTTAAACACACTAAGGGTACTCCTTTACAGTGCCAAACCTGTCCCCAAGCCAAGCAGGCCAGGTTACCCTTTTCCCTTAGTACCACTGTTGCTAAGGAACCTTTTGATCTCCTCCACATAGATATTTGGGGCCCTTATAACATAGAAAGTGTCACAGGAGCAAAATACTTTCTCACTTTAGTTGATGACAATACCAGGGCCACCTGGACCTTCTTAATGCGCCTTAAAAGTCAAACTGTTCATATCTTATCTACATTTCTGAATATGGTGCAAACTCACTTCAATGCCTCTGTCAAGACAATAAGGACAGATAACAGATGTGAATTTCTTAGTAATGATTGCTCTAGACTGTTAAATCAAAAGGGCATAATACATCAAAGATCTTGTCCTCACACTCCTCAACAAAATGGAGTGGTTGAGAGAAAGCACAGACATCTTTTAGACATGGCTAGAGCTCTCAAAATACACTCTCATGTCCCACACACTTTTTGGTCTGAATGTGTCCTTACTGCCACCTATCTAATAAACAGACTTCCTATGGCCCAATTTGGGTGGCAGAGCCCTTATGAGCGTCTCTATGGGAAAGCCCCTGATTATTTCCATCCAAAAAAATTTGGATGCCTTTGTTTTGCCACCAAAACAAACACTCACAAAGACAAATTTGGTACCAAGTCCATTAAGGCAGCCTTTATTGGTTATGCCAGTAATCACAAAGCTTACAAACTCTATGATCTAGCTACTGGTGCTATCTTTGTTAGCCGTGATGTTGTGTTCTATGAACACATTTTTCCCTTTAGCACACAATCTCTGCAACCCCCTGTGGTGCTGCCTATTCCCATACCTGATTCAGAGCCTGTCACATCTATATCCTCACCTTCTCAGCCTTCTCCTGATCTCTCTGGCCTCCGAAGGTCTTCCAGAGCCATTAAACCACCAGCGTGGCTGGATGACTTTGTTGCCACGGCAATCACCACTGTCCATCCTCCCATTTCCACCATTCACCTTTCACCTTCATATCAAACATATGTCCTGAACATTTCTCGCATTCCAGAACCTGCCACCTACATTCAGGCATCCCAAAATACTGATTGGGTTAATGCAATGCAACATGAATTGCATGCCCTCAAACAGAATAACACCTGGATCCTTACAACCCTTCCTAAAGGCAAGAAAGCCATAGGTTGTAAATGGGTCTATAAGGTCAAATGTAAACCAAATGGTGACATTGATAGATTCAAAGCCCGGTTGGTCGCCAAGGGTTACAATCAAATTGAAGGTCTTGATTATAAAGACCGGTTTTCTCCTGTAGCCAAATTGGCTACAGTTCGTATTCTCATAGCCCTTGCTACTCATAAACAATGGCCTGTGTTTCAACTTGACATAAACAATGCTTTCTTACATGGCACCTTAGATGAGGAAGTCTATATGCTTCCACCACAGGGTTATGATAAGGCTCTGCCCGGGCAAGTCTGCCTCCTCCAGAAGTCCTTATATGGACTTAAACAGGCTTCTCGGCAATGGAATCTTGAGTTTACAAGTTTTTTGCAGACACTAGGTTTCACCCAATCTGCCCATGACTACTGCCTGTTTGTTAAATGCACTACTGACTATTTTTGGCCTTGTTAATATATGTGGATGACATTCTTCTTACTGGTACCTCTACTGTTGCTATGACTGAGGTTAAAAATGCTTTACATTCCAAGTTCACCATTAAAGACTTGGGGTTTCTGAAATACTTTCTTGGCCTAGAAGTGGCCAGATCATCTACTGCTACTCTTTTAAGCCAAACCAAGTATATTTCTGATATTTTGAGGGATGCTGGTATGCACTCATGCAAACCAGCCTCCTTTCCCTTGCCTAAAGGGATGCATCTCTCTCTGGACACAGGAGATATTCTTCCTGAACCCCATGCTTACAGACGTCTAATTGGGAGGTTGCTATATGTTAATCTTACACGCCTGACCTCAGTTATGCTGTCCAGCATCTGAGCCAGTTCATGCATCAACCCCGCAAGCCTCATTGGGAGGCTGCCATTCATGTCCTTCGCTACTTGAAAGGCACTATACATCAAGGGCTATGCTTTCCTGTTACTGCCACCATGCCTCTCACAGCTTACTGTGATTCTGATTGGGCCTCCTGCTCCTTTTCGCGCAAATCTCTCACTGGATTCTGCATTTTCTTTGGATCCTCATTGGTTTCTTGGAAAACCAAGAAACAACCCACTGTCTCAAAATCATCCGCTGAGGCGGAATATCGTGCTATGACAAGTACTGCTTGTGAATTATTGTGGATTTCTTATATTCTTCAAGACTTGCAGGTGCCTACTCAGCTGCCAATCCCTCTCCACTGTGACAATCAGGCTGCCTTGCATATCGCTACTAATCCGGTGTTTCATGAACGTACAAAACACATTTCGATTGACTGCCACATTGTCCGTGAGCAGCTTCAGCGGGGCTTCATTCACCCTTCGCATGTTTCCACCACTGCTCAACTTGCAGACCTGCTCACCAAGCCTTTATCTTCTGATCAGCATCACCACCTTTGTTCCAAGTTGCCCCTGGTCTCCATCCCAGTTCCAACTTGCAGGGGGCGTGAAGAGAATGCAAGATAATCATAGTTTAGTTGATATATTGTTTTGTTTTATTCTTTACTGTCTTATGGGCATAATTGTCCTTTTATAATCTGAGCACCTGTTAGGCTCCACGTGAGGAGTATATAAGCTCCTCTAAAACTAAGTATCGGTATTATCTTACTCTTGTAAAAATTCATTACATCTTGAATAAAAGGAAAAAGGCATGCTTCTCCTTCTTTCTCTTCACAATATGAAAATATTAAAATAAATAAAATAAAATTAGTTTATCAAAATTTCATTTAAAATTACAGTTCCTATAATATTTAATTAAAGAAAAAAAAAGTTTCCAATAATCAATGAAACAACTAAAAGCATGTGTACACATATAAATTCTAAAACATATGCTATTAATCGAAATTGAATGCTTTTAGAAACTTCAAATTTTAATTTTCTGATTATTTTTATATTAGATAATAATTATTTTTACATGGTTATCTTACATACTCGTAATTTAACATAATTTCATGTTTATAATTAAGTTAATTATTGTAACCTAGAAACAAAAATTTTCCATTAAATTACTTTTAAATTCTGAATATCTGGGAAAAAGTATGGTGGATAAAAATTATAGGACTGAGTAATATTCAACTTATAAAATGGGATGACTCATCGCCTAACAATCATGTTGATAAGAAGATTGCTCATTTAAATTACGTATATAAAGTTATCATAAGATTATCAAAGACAAACTATAAGTTAAGAAATGAAGAGGCAAAGACATTCTAAGTTTATACTAAATTTCTATAGAATTTCTCTTATACTTAATTTATCTGTCTCAACAAGTACAATGGCCTTTGGTCTATAATAAAAAAATATATCGCTTATCCCGCACTTGCTTTTTAAAGACATGAAATTAACACTACGCTTTAGGTTTAGGAAAAGAATGAGTGTGAAAAGTTTAAATCTAAATAAGTGTGCATTTAAATGGTTGTTATAACTTTTTGCAGATGAATATAGCTGTTCTGATTATATTTGTTTTATATTTGGAATGACAAATAACTATGCTTTATTGTTAAATTTATCAATATATAAGTTATCTTATGGTGGTAAATAAAATATCATAGTCCATTTTTTTTAAATATATTTTTCAAATTGCTAGTTCTTTAATCATAAAATATCAAATAAGTAATATAAATTGTAAATGACTACTAATTATAATTAATATATTAAAAATAATTAATGATTATATAAAAATATATTTTTTTATAATCATATGAAAAAAAGTAAAAATAACTTACTGAATATTTTTATTTTTTTTATTTTTTTAAATTATAAAAAATAATTTATAATCAAATATTTGATACTCATGTAAACATTTATCAGTCGGATTTCAAAATTAGTGAGAGATAATTGCCGGTAAAATAATTAATAATAAATTTTATAATTTATCATAAAAAAATACATTAAGTAATAAATTTAATATTTTATCATTAATAGTATTTATATTGACACGTTATGTATGATAATAAAATTAAAATAAATTTTATAATACAATTTATGCTATAAAAGTTTGGTAAAAATTTATCTTTAAATATTTTTTAATGACGATTATTATAATTCATCATTTGAATAATTTTTTTATGATAATATCATGCATGCCACAATAAAATTTTCTTCTATTATAACTTTTTTCATAATAAAATAATTAATATATCTTGTCAACAAAGAATTTGGCACTAAAATTATAGAGAAATATAATATCAAATATATAATGTGATAAATATTTATAACTTATTATCAAATATACATATTAGGTGACAAATCTAACAATTTGTCATTAATGATGTTCATGCTACCACATTATATGTTGTCATAAAATTAAAATATTTCATCACATTAAAATATTTCATCACAATAAAATCTCTATTGTAAAATATTGATAAAAATTTATATTTAAAATTTTCATTATGATAATTATTATAATTCGTCATGGAATAATTTTCGTAATAATACCATGTACGTTACAATCAATTTTTCTTTTATTACGAATTTTTTTGTAATAAAATAAATTCTTTTATCAATAAAAAATTTGGTGTCAAAATTTTGGAGGAAAATATAATATTAAGTATATAATGTGACAAATATTTATAATTTGTCATCAAATATATATATAGAACATGACAAATCTAATATTTTATCACTAATTTATCATAAAAGTAAAATATTTTATCACAATACAATTTCTACTCTAAAAGATTGATAAAAATTTAATTTTAATATTTTTCATGAAAATTATTATAACTCGTTATTGAATAATTTTTGCGTGATAATACCATATACATCACAATAAATTTTTCTTTTATTACAATTTTTTTCATAATAAAATAAATTATATTGTCAACAAATAATTTCACACTAAAATTTTGGAAGAAAATATAATATCAAACATATAATGTGACAAATATTTCATTGAATATACATAGTAGGCGACAAATATAATATTTTATCACTAATAGTATTCATATTACCACATTATATATTGTCATAAAATAAAAATACTTTGTTACAATATAATATCTACTATAAAAGATCGATAAAAATTTATCTTCAAATTTTTTTATGATAATTATTATAATTTGTCTTGGAATAATTTTTTTCGTGACAATACCATATGTCATAATAAAATTTTCTTTTATTACAATCTTTTCGTAATAAAATGAACTTTTTTTGTCAAAAAATAACATAAACATATAATGTGATAAATATTTATAATTTGTTATCAAATGTATATATTAGATGATGAATATAATATATTGTAATGATACAATTATATATTGTCACTACAAGTTATTTTCAATGATAACTAATAATTTTCATCATATTATGTGACTTTCTAATGACAAAATTTATATTTTAAAAAGTTAATTCATTACAAAATTTCAAGTTTTTTATAGTGCATGAAATAATGGTGCCAAACACTTCAATGAAAAAAAGTCAATTCAAAGACAATACTAGTTGAAGATTGAGCCAAACTCTTTGATAGAGTCCATCAAATTAAAGAGAATATTTTGCTAGAGAATTTACTACTTACTAGAGGAGTTTAAGAAGTCAAAAATCATATTTATAATTTTGTTTATTCTATTTAATTATTGAGTCTCTTAGTAAAAATTAATATTTTGAATAATATCTTTTAGATTTTGCTTATATTTCCATCACAAAGTTGATTTTGTAATTTGTATTTTTTCTAAAATAAAAAAGTCTCAAAACTCAATAACCAATGAATCTAATTAAATTTAATTGAATTATTCAGTTTAATTCAATTTAATTTTTACATTTATTTAATTCAATTTGATTTTATTTGCATTTTTAGTAAGTTATGTTTATTTAAATTTTTAGTTTTATTAATTGAATCAAATTGAATATACTAATGTGACTCTTACTATATTGTTGTTTGATTTTATAAACCTATTTATAATAATACTAATTTATAGATTATTACAAACACTACAAAAAAACAGGGTATCAGTGACGGATTTTTCCGTCGCTGAAAGTAAAAAATCCGTCGCTGAAACTTTCAGCGACGGATTTGCGACGGACTCAAGTCCGTCGCTTAAAGTCATGTCGCTAATTTTTTCCGACGGATTACAAGTCCGTCGGAAATATTAGCGACGGATTTCCGACGGCTTTTCCAACGGAAAATTCAGTCGGAAAAATTTAGCGACGAAAAAAGTTTGTCGCTAAATCCGTCAGAAATTCCAATTTATCCGATGAACATTCCGTCGCTAATCCGTCGGAAATAATTAACGTCGGAAATCCGTCGGAAATATTAACGTATTTTAAAAAATTTTCTCACAAATCCGTCGCTAATCTGTTAAAATTCGATCACAAAAAATAATTCCCTGTTTTTATTTACATATTCCCTGTATAATCAAATAATTTATAATTAAGAATCATATTGAATATAAATTAAATATCATTCATAATAATTATAAGTAATGTTCATAATACTCAATAATATTCAAAATATTTAAAATAAATCCATAATATTTAACAATGTTCATAAAATTTAAAATAAATTCATAATACTTAACAATCATCATAAAATTTAAAATAAATTAATTATACTTAACAATGTTCATAAAACTAAAAACTAATCTATGAATTTGTTGAACCATCTGATAGAAAAGTACAATCTGCAGTTGGATTATGCGGTGAAGATCTTTTTTTGTTCTTCAATGATTTCATCTGATCTTTTATTTGCTTTTCTATCTGCACTCGCATTTGCTCTTGCATTTGCTCCATGTCTTGTTTCATTTTGACCCGGTTTTGCTCTAATATTTGTTCAACCTCCTCTAAAGAAAACATAGTTTGAGAAGATCCTCCAGGATGAGCTGATGTGCATGAGAAAGAGGTAGTTGGAGTTCCAGATTTTGCAATATCAGAAGATCCAAAACCATAAACCCTCCCTTTACTACTTCCAGAAATTTCCATCCACTTATTCAAATCAAAAGCAGACTGACTATCACAATTGTCATTCAGATTTTCAGCAATGGCAGTCAAATAAGCTCCCTAAGTAAAAAAAGAAAACATAATCAACATTTCATGCACCATACACAACTAATGATAACATAACAAATAGAAAAATAATGTGATAACGATAAATAAGCAAAAACTAACTTACATCAACTCGTTGTGATTTTCCATCAATGAAAACACCTTGACTCCCCTTTTTTGTGTGAGTGGCACGAAATAGTTCAAGTTGAGTTGGTTGCCTACCTAACTTCTTTGCCTACAAAAAAGAAATAATCACACAACACAAGATGCACCACAACACAATATGCACGAATAATATCTAGGCATTTATATAAAAACAGAATTGTATAAATAAAAGTAAGGAATAAAAAAGTTATATCAATCTATTCTCATGAACCTCCAGTTTTATTGAACCACAAGAGTGTTTCGTAATAGTCCCATCTTTTTCTACGTTTCTATTTGCTTTACCAGCTTCTGATTTCTTTCTCCACTCTAGTGTACTCCAATATGCAACAAGTGCATTCCATATCTCTGCCTCCATCCAATCTGGTCCTAAATTATATAGATAAGCAACATTTGTCTTCTTGTGCTTACGCAACAATTCACTCCTAACTCTATTAAGAATGTCTCGCAGTCTTTCTTTTCCTACCTTTTCCTAAGCAGTTCGAATCATATCTTCTTCACTCTCATCCCATACATATCGACTCTACAAACAACAATTAGTGTTATGTAAATTTAAAAAACTTAAAATGCATATTAGAAATTTTAGAATATAAGTTGTATTTACCCGAAAAAGTCCGAAGAGCTCGTCTTTTGTCTTTAAAGGTATTTCTGACCAAGTTTTCTATGGAGCAGTGTAGCGCATCTTAATGTCATTACTGATTGATCTAGTAACTGTGGAATCTAAAAAGCTACAATATTTTTATACATAATTAGTAGTTGTAAGTAATAATACATATTAAATCAATAGCAAAAAGTTGTATATGACTTACACATTTCCTTTCAATCTGATCAATTGCCGATCAGACGGGTTTGATGGGATAGGATGTCCCAAGTTCGGACCTCTAGTTCGAACTGATGATGATGATGATGCGTTTGCTTGTCCCCCTAATGCTGCTGGAGTGTGCTCCAGTGTTTCCTCTTGCATCTGTACTGGCTCATCTGTTTCATTCGTAGAGAGCTGCTGGCTATGTCCTCTACCTCTAGATGATACTGCTCTTCGAGGCATCTGAAAAAATAATTGTCCATTAGTTTCAATTAACAATAAAGACAACCAATATATAAGTATTTATGAATAACCTAAAATTATATAAAATAAAATTTTTAATTCATTTTAAAATTCAGTTAGCAATGGATTCCTAGTAACTATTTGATAGCAGATATCTTGTAACTACTTAAACTTTTATTTAACTGGAAGTTTTATATCCACATGATAAATTATTAGTCATAGAGTTTAATATTATATGGATAACTAAGAAATTCATTTATTCAATTAGGGGTGCAATCAGTCGGTTTAGTTCAAAATCGAATCGTATTAAAAAAATTGAAAATCAAACTATAAATTTTTTAATAGGATGCTCAAACAAACCACTTATCTCAAAATGAAATCACAAAGTATTTGAGAGACAAAATTGAAATCTCTAAATGAAGCAACATTTACATTAATCATTATATCAAATAATACAATGACAGCTGGACATAAATAAAAGAACTGTGTGTGATGGACATAAATAAATGGTTGAATATTTTGTATTAGTTGCTATTAATTTATTAAACATTTAAATTAGAATTATAACATATTTAACACTTAAATTTATAAAAATTATAATAATTAAACGTAAATTAGTTATACTAAACTATTAATAATTTATTCAAAAAACTAAAAATAAATTATATTCTAAATTTCATTAAATATACTGTGAATTTTAATAAGTTAATAAAGTTAATTAGATAAATATAACAATAAAATTTCAAATATATTTAATAATAAGTTAAATTATTTTTATTTTTTTATAGATATCAATAATATAATTAATTTATATTTAATTATTATAATTTTTTAAAATTATAACATATTATAAAATGCCAAATGGAGAGCCACCACTTTCGAATCGTGTTGGCTCGAATTAACCTTAAGGATTGAATCAAACTCAGACCAAAAAAACAAAATCCCAAATCAGTGAAGGTCGGAGCTCAATTGGAATTGGAGTTTTATGAGCAATGAGTTTGGACAAATTTATCTCTTTACGGCTTAAACTTCTTTCAAATCTAAAACAATTGTTTTGTAAGATTTAGTAATAATTATGTAATCTCAAGTTGTTGGATCATCATGGTTGAAAAATGAACAAGAAGCACCACACGTGCTCACCACACTTTTAGCTTTTACACATGGAGAAAAGAAAAAAAAAAAACAAAAATTCATTTCTTCTAGAGTCAGCACACATCTTAACATCCCATTTCTCATTAATTTCAGCCAAAATTTGCACAGAAAATCTATATCTATATCTATATATATACCTAGTTGAGATAAAAGCCTGGCACATATCTTCTACAGAAAAATGGCTCCAAGTAAGTTTTTTACTTGGAAATTTTTGCTTCCTGCATGTTTCAAGACTGAGAACCCATTTCCAGAGCCTAAGATTCAAGCTTCTAATCAAATTACTTCCCAGAGATTATCTCTGTCAGATTTAAGCAACCCTGGTTCACCACTATCTGTCAGTGATCTATCAAATTCAATCTTTAACCTCCATGTTTTCACACTCAAGGAACTACAAATGGTAACCCATCAATTAGTTAATTTATTTTTAGTTATTTAACATAACCAATAAAATCCTGTTATTTTTTTAAATAAATTCAAATCTGTTAATTTATTTAAAAATAATTTCATTACATCATTCACTCATCACAGCACACACACACACTTACCTGGAGTGGCGACGATCGGCAGCTGCAGCAGCGGCGACGGCGAGGGGACAGCGACGGCGAGGCAACGCGCAACACCCACGGGATCAGCAGCGACAACGACGGCGACGGCGAGTCGAAGGCAACACGCGACACCCACGGGAACAACAACGACGGCGACGGCGAGGGGAGAGCGACGGCGACGCGACAGCACTATGCGACACCCACGGGAACAGCAGCGACGGCAGGAAAATCAGCAACAACAGCGACGGAAGGGCGACAGCGACGGGAACAGCGGCGGCGGCGAGAGTGGCAAGAAGCACGAATGGGCGCTGAGGGGCAGAGAGGAGAGGAAAGGGTGGCTGAAATTAAAAGAGAGATGAAAAGAAGATTAGGTTTTTGCTTTTATATTGTTTGCTTTTTCTGACGGATTAGCGACGGAATAAATTCCGTCGCTAATATTTCAAAAATCCGTCACTAATCCGTCAGAAAATTAAACATAAAGTATTCGTCGATGATCCGTCGCTAAATTTTTTTTTTCCGACGGAAGTTACTTCCGTCGCTAAATCCGTCACTGATACCTTGTTTTTTTGTAATGAAAGCACAAAAACTATAAGTTCTGATATGTAATAGAGTATTGATTTTTATATTATAATCAACCTCTTTAATTTTTACCGAGCACAACTTTTGTCTAGTAGGTGAGGATTGGTAGTCGAGTAATAGTGCTATTATAAATTTTTTGTTTGATATTTTTTTTTCTTGTTAATGATGGAGTATGGTATCCTCAAAAATTGTAATTAAATACTAATGATTTATACAAATTTTACTAATATTGAGATTATTGGGATATGGTGATAATTTAATTTACTATAATAATTTTAATTTTAAGTGAATTAAACTCAGATTATTTCTGTTCAAGCTAGACCAAATGCCACATATTATAGTTTAGTTGCACAACTTCTTATTTTTTATTTTATTTACTTTTTTTTTTTTACTTTTTATATATTGAATTTCATATCTTACTGTAAATTTATATTGAAATCCTTTTAGACTGTTAATAACTTAATCTCTTAAATTGTAAATACCATTAGTAAGAAAATGCTACTTATTATTTTCTAAATAATTTTATGGGACTGTATCACTTATATATATGGACACTAAATCTATATATCTTCAACATATACTGTATCACTTAAATAAAAATCCATTATCATAATTATGTTTGTTTTAATATTATTTTAAAGAGTTAACTGGCTTTTTATCTTTTCAAATATAACATTAGTAATCACTTAAACAACTATAAAGAGACCATGTGGCTCAATATTATAAAATCATTTATGTTCATTTAAATATGTTTAAATTGATTGGTTAATTATATTGGTTTTTTATTTAAATTCAAGTTGAATTTCACATAATTAAATTTTCTTATAATCTAAGACATAATTTTGTAAAGATAAGCCATTGAAATGAACACATTTATATTGTGTGTATAAATTAGTTTTGTGGCAGTAGGGGCAAATTAGATGAGATGAGTGATAAATTAGGGTTATGATACTTTCGTGTGTATTAAGCATAACAAAACAATATAGTTTTAAAAATTAGTTTGATTTGGTTATTTTGGCTTTTAAATGCAAAAACAAAATCGAATTAAAAATTGATCACTTTAGTTTTTAAAAAGACAGGTGAAAAGTACAAAAGTTCGATAAAATATCTTTAAAATTTGAAAATATAGTCAATCGCACCAAAATTAAAACTAGTGGATTAAAATACAAAAGCTCAAAAAAGCTTGAATTTTATGTACTGTTAAGCCTATTTAGAATATCTACTATTTGTTTATTAATAAAAAAAATTATTGTTAATTAGATTGACTTCTCCAATATATTTTAAAAAAAGACATAAAAAGTAATTGATATTGTTCTAATCACCTCTTCGAGTTTCAAAACCGGATATGGATCTTCAACATCAAGACAACATTGGTAATGTCTAGTAATAAAATTTGCACATTCACATTTGATATTCTGAGATCCAGAGAATAAGGTCTTTTTTTGTGTGTGAGTAAGCTTGAAGCTTTTTTGGAGGGTCCTCTTTTCCTTTTATTCTTTTCTTCTTACTTGCCAGCGGCGCCTAACGGCCTTTCTGCTACAATGACGTCCGTCTCTATCAGGCGGACCTGTACCATCAGTGGCCATACCCATGTCAGGCGATCATTTAATTCTTCTCAGTGCGCATGCGAATAGGGCTGCGAAAGGATGAGACTGGCTCATTTCTCCCCATGTCCCCTTTTTGGTCGGCCTCCTCTTTACTAAGCTTAGGCTTGTCGATGACCTGGCCTGTCACTCAGGCTAGATCTTGGGTCGAAGCCACAGACCAGGCCTACCTAGGGGCGTTTCGAGCTCAAGGCCTGGTCTGCTTTTGGGGGCCCTGATTCAGCCCATGAGGATGCGAGGCTCGACGGTTATCAAATGCCCCTTTACCTCCTCAGCAGTTATTATATGAGTGATGAGGGAGTAAATATCGAGAACCCATTATGACTGCACGGCCTGAGGACAGTTCCCATCAAAACGTCTCTTCTTCACTTTACTATTCTCAAGATTCAAATTTTCCCCATCTTCAAGGAACTCTCACTCTCCTTCTGCTATCTGCGCGCTCCATTCGTCCTGTCCTTCTGCCCCAGTCGTCTTCAAGGTACGCCTTTCATATTGTCATGGATAGCCCGAAACTTCCTGATGTAATGAATCTAGAGTCTAACGTTACCTCTTCTACCTTGAGAAATTTCTTTTCCCGAGAGTACCTGGATACCCCTCTTTTAAGTATCCGGACTCCCCTTTATAATGAGAGGATCGTTCTTCTCGATCCTCCTCCTTCTGGTTTAATCGACCCCCAAAAAGACCGCAGTTTGGTTTTCTTTGTCAAACAGTGCGAGTATGGCTTAACCTTCCCCTTTTCGCCCTTCTTTATCGAAGTTTTCTGGTACTTCGGAATAAGTCCTCGAATGCTTGCTCCTAATTCGATTATTTTTATGTGCTCCTTTGAGTCTGTAAATCTGAGCTGGGGTATCTCACCCACAGCTTGCTTGTTCGTTACCTTTTTCCGGCTGGTCTGGGCGGTTAAGGGTTTTTACTACTTTGCCCCCTGAGGGGGGCTGTCCATCTTCTCAGGTCATAAAGACTCAATCAAAGGCTGGGCAGAGGGGTTCGCTGTGGCGGAGTTGAAAGGGGGCCCCGAGTTGTCTTAGCAGGTGGACCTCCCTTGGAGGGAGGTTCCTCTAGGTTGCAATGATCTCCCCCAGTTGAGCCTTTCTGAAAAGATCGGCTTTCTTCGACTGACTTCCATTGAACAAAAGTATGACGTCGAGAAATGCATATTCGTGTCCAGTCTTTAAGACTGCAAGACGCGGGTATTTTACTTTGTTTTAGCTGTCTTGTGTTTTTCTTTTTTAAATCTTATAAAATGCCTTTCTCATTTGTTTTTGATATTTGTTTCTCATAGCTTCTGAGACCCCCATGGATAAGATCAAGCCCCCGAAGAACTTTGTTTTATCTCGGGAGAGCATGTGGACTGCTCTGGATGCTTTCCGAGCTGGGCAGTCAGTTTCTAATGTGACTCGAGAGGTCGCCTAGATTATTTCTCCCAGGTTGGTGGACCGTGCCATCCCTCCTGCCCCAGTCTCCTCTCGTGCTCGCAGGCCGTGCTTCAAGGATTCTCAGGCTTCTAAGGCCTCCAGCCGCAGCAGGTCCAGCTCCTCTCCTCGATCTCCCAAAGTGTCTAAAGGGGATTCCTGAGGGTGGAGGTGAGGTCGTCTTGGTAAGTGAGGGCCCCCCAACGGTAGCGGTTGAGGTCGTACCTGTAGTTAAGGACACCTCTAAGGAGGGGACTAAGTCCAAATCTATTGCTGTTGCTCTTCGCCGGAAGAAGATCTCGGACGACAGTGATATTGTTGTTAAGGGGGCCACAGGCAAGCGAGCTCCCTCCTCAGAAGCTCCCACGGGCTTCGAAGAGGGTTCGTACTTCCCAGCCGCCAGCTCCACCTCTGCCTCCCCTTGAAAAAGCAAAGACCTTTGTGGAGCTGTTGTTTTCTGCCCCTGACAATGAGGTCTTGAATGCGGAGGACATCACTCACCAATCTCCAGTCAGCATTGTCGCAGAGTTATTGTGGGAGAGGATGTTCGGTGGGCTTACCGAACCTTCAGACCCGCGCCTGCTTGCTCTTACTGGCCTTTTGGCCAGCTCTACACGAGAGCAGGTGGCGTTTCGTTCTCGAACTAGGGAGGAGCTTGGAGACACAATCAGGGAGATGCTCCTTATGGTGAGTTGTCCCCTTTAGTTCTGAGTTGTACTTTATTGTTATTATTTATTATTATTATTATTATTATTTACAGTTGTTTCTTTTCTTGCTAGGTGATGGGTCTCTTTATGGAGATTGATGCTCGTGATCAGTCTCTTCTGAGCTCGGTGGACTGTCGGATTGAGGAGGCTCACCACGAAGAGAACCTTGCAGCAACAAGTGATGCCCGGGGTCATCTTGATGTAGCTCAATAGCATCTAAAGACTCTGCAAGAGGAGTTGGCTTGGACCCGGGATGCTGTCAAGAGGGCTGATGAGAGGGCGGTTGCGGCGGAGTCTCGTCACGAGGAAGTTTTGGAGCAGCTGTCCTCCTTGGAGAGTGCCCATCGCGAGAGGGATGAGGCTGTGGCCCAACGCCAGGAGGTCTAGCGTCAGTATGAGACAGCCAAGGCAGATTATGACGAAGTCCAAGTCCGATGTGAGACAGTCATGGCACAAAGGGACGAGGCCTTGGCTCGAATTGTCGTCCTCGAGCAGGAGCTTAGCAAACGTACTGAGAGTCTGAAAGACCTAACCTTGGCAGCAGAGGAGTCAAAGCTTAAAAACAACAGCTCTGCCAAGAAGTTATGGCTTTAGAAAGAAGATGTTATGCCCTGCTTGAGGATGCCAAACTTGCTGAGGATAGGGTCCAGTTGGCGTGTGAGGAGCGCTTGCGGCAGTTCAAAGAGTCTGCTGAGCTGAAAGCAGAGATCGATCAGGCCTACCAGAAGTGTTTGCAGGAATATAAGAGTTCTTCGGAGCTGAAAGCTGAGGTTGAGCAGGCCTGTGAAGATCGTCTTCAACACTACAAGGACTCTCCTAAGCTGAAGACCAAGATTGAGGAGGCCTGTGAGGCACGACTTGCAGATTTCAAGGCTTCTGATGCGATGAAGAATGAAATATGGACTAAAGCCTTCCGTATATTTGCCACTGGGTTTAATCAAGGTCTGAAGGAGGCTAGGGATGATCCCTCTACCCTCTTGGCTCGCCTCCGAGCCCCTGAAGTAGATTCTGATGGCGAGGAGGTGAGCTATGGGGAGGATGACAACCCTTTGCCTAAAAGGGCTCCTCGTGCGACAGCTGGACCTCAAAAAGAAAAGGCTAGTTCTGAGGGAGAAGGTGTTGATCCTCAGGGAGAAGATGCTGGGCCTCGGGGAGGTGAGATCGTGCCCTTCGTGGGTACTAGGGGACAGGAGTCTGGGGGTGCTGAACTCCTTGGGAGTAGTTCTATAGATGATGTAAATAAAAATGTAATTACTGATGTTAGTCCTTTAAGGACGATCTTTCCTTCTGTAATCTTGGATGATTAAATAAGATAGTATTTTATTCCTTTTTATATTGGTGTTGCATTCTTTTCTTTTGTTTTTAGCGCTTAATTGTGTGCTAAATTTTAATGAATGAGAGCTTGGTTTTGTCTGTGCTTGTAAAAGTTTTTCTAACTTGACTTAAACTTAAACAAGTTGTCTTAAGCTATGTGTTCACTCGACAACCTCTCAAGGAGCTCGAGGCTTTCTCTCCCTGGGCTGATTTAAACTAAGAGTTTGGTGGTTAGCTAAACTTCTATTTTGCAAATTTTTCCAGCTTTGTAAAGGTTTTCTAGGTTTTCATGTCATAGTTTTATTAGTACTATGAGCTCGGACGTATATAGAGATGTCTCGTTGGGTTTAGGCACTTCATTTTCTCTAAGTATAACCTTATAACTATCGGAGTGGGTTGGGCCGTGTTTCCTGTTGAGAAAATGAGCTTGGATTTTTGAGGTCTCCTTAGCTAATATTTATTTTATTTTCGCATGTTGGTCATGGGTCCGTTCTGGGAGCTCGTATTTCTGACCCTAATTTATCTTTATCGGAGTGGGTTTTGTGGTGTCGGGGTCACTTTGGGAGGCCGGTCACCTACCTGACTGAGGTTTTGAACAAGATTCAGGCTCTGTGGCCCTACTGTCACTTCATCATCCCTGTAACGACCCGAAAATCGGACCGCTACCGGCGCTAGGATCCAAGTCGGCTTAAGGCTGCCGGGACCCGTAGCAAGCCTGACATACAACCTGTAAACCTGCTTAATCCCATACATGATCAAGAATATATATAAAAATTTAAAACTTTTCTTTCATACATTCTCTCATACACCAAACTCAACCTGTGCATGCACTGAACATAGTCATAATCATAAGCATTAACCCCTCTGTGGGATCTCATCAATGCCCCAATGGGCGATGTAACATACGTTGAGTTGGTTTACATAAGCATCATAAAACATCTAAGATCATGTATTAAAAGGGATTAAAAGGGATAACATACACATAGGGTCAAGCACAACCTCTAATCCTCAATATCATTACATTACATAACTATTCATAACTTTACATCATTTTACAATTTATCATGTCCACACTATCTATTACATAGACAAGACCTCAATACTCTTGCTGACCTCCTGGTCTACCCTGTACCTGCACACCTGGGGGATTAGGGAGAGGGGTGAGCTACTAGAGCCCAGTGAGCAGAATAATAAAACATTTAAAACATATGATAACATGGAATGCATCACATCACAGCTAATCACATCAAGGATGAAGTTGTCACCAATAGCCCTCTACATGGTCCAACTGTGCCAGAACGTAGAATGGGTCCTGGTCTTTCCCTTACATGTCATAACATAACAGTCCAACTGTGCCAGAACGTAGAATGGGTCCTGGTCTTTCTCTTACATAGTACCAGTGAACGTAGAATGGGTCCCACTGGTCTTACATTCCATACCGTACATATCACATCGTCACATCATAGATCGAGGGCTATGGATCATCCAACATTCATCCACAACAACAACAGTAGAGTATGCAATGCAACATATTCGTGAATTCTAATGCAACAACCTAATATATCTCATGGCATTCATGATGCGTGAATCATGCTAAGACTGGTTTATTTATTTTAAAGCATAAGAGTTATTCCACTCACCTCTGGATAGCTCTAACCAGACACTGGGGCAACTGACTCACTGCTGGGGTCCTCGGTTCCTCGGGTCCGAACCTACACAGGTGGACTCAAATGAGGGACCAAACATACATGAACATAACTCTAAACTACTCCCCAAAAACCCCCCTAGAACATCATGAAACAATCATAGAAAAACATGCAAGGGAAGGCTGGACAGGGCACTTTCGGCGGCAGGTTCGGCGACCGAAAGTCCCTCCAGAGCCGAAAGTCAGGCAGTTTCTGCGGCACCTTTGGCGGCCGAAACTCCCAAACAGAGACGAAACTCATGCATGTTCGGCGGCACTTTCGGCGGCCAAAACTGCCCTCCAGAGACGAAAGTCCTCTTTCGGGGGCAGGCTTCGACAGCCGAAAGGCTTGCCTCCCAGGCAGGTTCGGCGGCCGAAAGTCCTTCGGCTGCCGAACCTGGTTTTTGCCAAAGGACAGAAACTTGGTTCCTCATGCATTTTCGCCTCCCAAAACCAACCAAACATGCATTTCTCCTAATCTTCAACATACATACTCAAACATACAAGTTCCTAGGGGTAACAAACTATCTTAAACCCCATCTACAACACATCAAACATCCACATTGTCTAAAAACGTAACATAAACCCATAACCCTACCCATGAGCTAAACATGCATTCTACCCCATAGATCTACTTAAAACTTGCTTAAAACATGCCATAAGCTCAAGATCAGCCCTTACCTCTTGAAGATCGAGAGGTGAACGACCCTAGCTCGGAAAATGGGAGAGAGAGAGTTCCTTGAACCTCCAAGCTCCAAAACTTGCTCAAATGCTCAAAATCTTCAAAACAAAGGTAAAACTAATGAAAATCGAGAAAGATTTGAAGGAAAGAACTCAAAACCGGCGAGGGATGGCGGAGATCTCACCTTGGCCGAAAATGGGGAGAAAAACTCGCCCGTTTTCGGCTAAGGGACCCCTTTATAGGTGGCTGGCCAGGCCACGTTCGGGAGCCGAAAGTGCCTCCGCATACATGCCATGTTCGGCGGCCGGACATAAGGTTCGGCGGCCGAACCTGGTTTCCCTCACTTATGCTTTCGGGGGCCTAAGGCACACCCGGAACGCATGCATGTTCGGCAGCCGAACCTGAGTTTTCCTCCAAGGTTGTTTTCATGCAAAAACTCATTTCCTTTTTACTTAAAACCATGAAATACATTAAAACATTTTATGAAAACATGTTTCTACCCCACTAGAGGCTTTCGACATCTGGGATTCCACCGGACGGTAGGAATTCCGATACTGGAGTCTAGCCGGGTATTACAATCCCAGCCGATTTTGTGATGCCGGGGTCACTTTGGGAGCCCGGTCACCTACCTCACTAAGGTCTTGAACAAGATTCAGGCTCTGTGGCCTTACTGTCGCTTCATCATCCCAGCCAGTTTGTGGTATTGGGGTCACTTTGGGAGCACGGTCACCTACTTCACTGAGGTCTTGAACAAGATTCGAGCTCTGTGGCCTTACTGTTGTAACGACCCGGAAACTGGACCGCTACCGGCGCTAGGATCCAGATCGGCATAAGGCCGCCGGGACCCATAGCAAGCCTGACATACATCCTGTATACCTGTTTAATCCCATACATGATCAACATATTCATAAAATTTTGAACTTTCTCATTCAATTACCAAACTTAACCTGTGCATGCACAACTCAATATCATAAACATCAACCCCACACTGGAGTCCTCAATAATGCTCCAATGGGGTAACATACATACATTAAGTTTGGTTTACATAAAACATCATTAAACCATTACATTTGAAAGATCATGTAACAAAAGGGATTAACATACAAACTAGGGTCAAGCACAACTCTAATCCTCAATAACATTATTACATTACATAACTGTTCAATACTATACATTTCAATTATTCATCATGTCCACCACTAGCTATTACATAAACATGACTTTACTCTAGCTGACCTCCTGGTCTATCCCGTACCTGCAAACCTGGGGAATTAAGGGAGTGAGGTGAGCTACTAGAGCCCAGTGAGCAGAATAATAAAACATTTAAAACATATGCCATCATGGAATGCATCACATCACAACCATAACACATCAAGGATGAACTTGTCACCGATAGCCCACTACACATTCCAATAGTGCCAGGGGCGTAGAATGGGCCTCACTGGTCTTTCTCTTACATTAACATAGCATAACATTCCAACATGCCAGGGGCGTAGAATGGGCCTCACTGGTCTTTCTCTTACATAGTGCTAGGGGTGTAGAATGGGCCTCACTGGTCTTCCATACCGTATCATCACTGTCTCATATCATATCATAGTGCAGGCTAAAGGATCATCCAACATTCATCCATATCAACAACATAATATGCAATGCAACATATTCGTGGATTCTAATGCAAACATCCTAATATATCTCATGTCATTCATGATGCGTGAATCATGCTAAAACTTTCATTATTTACTTGAACATAAAGAGTCATTCCACCCACCTCAGGCTAGCTCTGACAAGACACTGAAGCAGCTGTCTCACTGCTGGGGGCCTCGGTTCCTCGGGTCCGAACCTACACAGGTGGACTCAAATGAGGGACCAAACATACATGAACATGACTCTAAAATACTCCCCAAAAACCCCCCAAAATACCTTAAAACAATCATAGAAATCATGCAAAGGAAGGCTAAATAGGGCACTTTCGGCGGCAGGTTCGGCGGCCGAAAGTCCCTCCAGAGCCGAAAGTCATGCACCTTCGGCGGCACTTTCGGCGGCCGAAACTCCCCTCCAGAGCCAAAAGTCCACTTTTGGGGGCAGGGTTCGGCAGCCAAAAGCTTGCCTATACTATTGTTCGATTTGAATTGCGTGGTCTACTTCATTCATATTGTTTTCAAAATACAAGTGTTTGTATTTACATTATCTATATTTCAGGGAAAGTACCTCTTTAGGTGCTGAATGTTCCATGCGTGAGGCTCTAGATTCCATT
This sequence comes from Manihot esculenta, assembly GCF_001659605.2. Taxonomy (NCBI): domain Eukaryota; kingdom Viridiplantae; phylum Streptophyta; class Magnoliopsida; order Malpighiales; family Euphorbiaceae; genus Manihot; species Manihot esculenta. The sequence goes on from NC_035173.2 coordinate 9,736,568, forward strand.
ACATATCTTCAATTCGATATACGCCTGGTTTGATCACTTTGATTATTCTGAAAGGGCCCTCCCAGGTGGGTGCTAACTTTCCTATTGCGGCTCTTTTTTCGGTGGCTTCCAGCTTTCTTAGCGCCAGGTCTCCTACCTTCAAGCTCCTTTCTCTGACTCTTTGATTGTAGTAATGAGCTGCCCTCTGTTGATAAGCGATAGTGCGGAGTTGGGCTTCTTCTCTGACTTTCTCTAAGGCATCCAAGTTGCTCCTCAATTTATCACCATTGGTGCCTTCGCTATTAAACTAGACTCGATGAGTGGGAACTTGTAGCTCGACGGGGACCACGGCTTCAATGCCAAATTCCAATGCAAAAGGTGTTTCCTTTGTGGGTGTCCGGGGAGTGGTCCGGAATGCCCACAAGATGCTATTAAGTTCATCTGCCCAATTCTTGTTTGCACCATCTAGTCGCTTTTTCAATCCCTGGAGAATGACTCGGTTTGTCACCTCTGTCTGACCGTTGGTTTGAGGATGAGCCACCGAGGAGAACTTGTGCCAGATGCTGATGTTTTTCGTGAACTCCTTAAAGGTCTTGCAGTCAAATTACTTGCCGTGTTGTCCGATATAAGCACCCTCGGTATTCCGAATCTGCAGATAATATTGCCCCAGACAAAATCTATCATTTTTCTTGTTGTGATGGTGGGGACTGCCTCAGCTTCTGACCACTTTGAAAAATATTCAACAGCTACTATTATGAACTTCTTCTAGCCCGTGGTTTTAGGAAAAGGTCCCAGGATGTCTATGCCCCATTGTGAGAATGGCCATGGGCTGGATATGCTGGATTGAGGGGTGGCTGGAATGTTGATTGCGTTGGCAAACCTTTGACACACATCACATCTTCTAACAAATTCTTCTGTCTCCTTCTTGACTGTAGGCCAGTAGTATCCTTACCTAAAAATTTTATTTGCCAGTGTTCCTGCTCCTTCATGAGCCCCGCATATTCCCTGATGAATTTCTTCCATAACCCTAGTCGCTTCTTCTAGCCCTATACATTGGAGCCATTGGCTAGATTTCCCCCTTCTGTATAGTGTGCCCCTTATTGCTTGATAATTGGGAGCTCGGGCTGCTATTTTCTTTGCTTCAGCTTTGTCTTCTGGAAGCTTTCCTTTCTCTAAGTATTCCAGGTACATGGTCATCCAGCTTTGCCCTTCTTCAACCTATATTATAACATCCGTTTTGTCAAAGGCGAGAGTATTAATATGTTGTATGTATACCTCGTCTGGGAGCTGTTCCAACTCCTCTTCAGATAATCAGCTAAGCAGGTCCGCTTCCTCGTTTTCTTCTCGAGGTATTTTCTGATATTTTACAGTGACTCCTTGCTCGCTGAGTTCTGCTTCAATGGCTTTTACCTTCGCTAAGTATTTCTGTATAATAGGGTCTCTCGCCTGATATGCCCCCATTATTTGGTTGACCACCAACTAAGAATCACTGTTTATTTCGAGGTCAGTCGCCCCTATTTCCATTGCTATCAGATTTCCGTTTATCAGGGCTTCGTACTCTGCTATATTATTGGAAGCACTGAACTCTAATCGTAGGGCATAACAAACTTTGAACCCTTCCGGTCCCTTTAACATTACTCCTGCACCGCTACCCTCAGTGCTTGATGCTCCATCCACATATAGCTTCCAACTAAATTCTTGCAAGGGCTGTTGTTCACTCTTTTCCTCCATTCCTTCTGAGGGTTTCTCATTGAGCTCTACCTGCTCTTTGTTAAAGGAGCATTCTGCTATAAAGTCAGTAAGGGCTTGTGCTTTGATGGTTGTTCGAGGTCGGTATTCCAGACAATACGGGCCGATCTCAGCTTTTGTCCTGACGTTTCGGGCCTATGGAGGATCTTCTTCAGAGGCTGGTCCTTGATGGCTTTCGAGATACAATCTGAATTTCCTTACTGCTAATAGCAAGGCATATGCCAACTTTTCTATGTTTAAATACCTGACCTCAGCATCTTTAAGCACTTTGCTAACGTAAAATATTGGCTTCTGCTCTCCCCCTTCTTCTCTTACGAACACGGCACTGACCGCGCCACCTCGGCTCTGGAGGCATTGAGGGGTGTGATTGCTTCTAGGACCCGAGGGAGCGGTGGCCTTTGCTCCCTTTTGTCCCAAGGTTGTCTGTATACCTCGAGTCCCTTATTTGGCCTTTTCTCTTGTATGTCCGACCTCCTTTCCTCGGGAGTTCTCCCTCTGTCTGTTGCTTCCTTAGCAAACCTACTGGTTGTCAAGGCATCGTCCTGCCTTATATACTTTTTCGCTCTTTTCATCAGTTCTGCCAGGGAGGTCGATGGCTTTCTGCATAGGGAACCAAAGAATTCCGGGGAAGTGGTCCCTTTCTGCATGGCTTCTACAGCCCGACTCTCATCCAGCTCGGGGATCTGCAAGGCCTCCATGTTGAAACGGGCTACGTACTCTCTCAAGGACTCGTTCCTCCTTTGCCTGACTGTCTCCAAGTAGCTGGTTTTTCTATCAACCGGTACCCCTGCTATGAACCAGCTGATGAAGATGTTGGCCAGGTCACCAAAACTTCCGACGCTTCCTGCCTCCAGGTTGTTGAACCAAGCTCTTGCTGGGCCTGTGAGCGTCGTTGGGAATACCTTGCACATCAAGGCATCCGATAGGGTCTGTAACTCCATAAAAGTTTTGTAGTTGAGGATGTGCTCTCTCGGGTTTCTCGCTCTATTATATGTCGCCATCGGGGGCATCATGAATTTTTTAGGGATGGTCTCCTGCTGAATCCATCCCAAAAACGGTAACGATGAAGGCAAAAAAGCCTGGCCATGGTCTTTTGTCCCCAGCTCTGCAAGCAGCTATTCTTTCATCCTCTGCAGCTTTTGATCTACGCCTTCCTCCTCCTATCTAGGCCTCTTTTCCTGGTGGTATCCTTCCCTCCATTCTTCACTTCCGGTTTTTTTGGCTGTTCCCGTAAAATAGCTTTCTGCTTCATCGTTTTCTATAAGTTCTCTCACCCTTCTTCAGTGAACTCTGGCCATCGGATCTTCTTCCCTATCAATTCTCCTATCCCTTTCTCCTGTCTCCCTAATACTTTGTTGAAGGATTGGTTGGTTGAAAGTTGGCTGGGGTTCGTTGGCTTGAATTCCTTCGGCTACGGGCGATATGTTTAATGGGGTATTGAGACCCCTTTGCTGCATTATTTGCCCTAGCCAATGTTTTGCAGCCGGAGGCCGATGGTTTGAAGGTCTTGGTTGGATATGGCAGCTATAGGAGTATTCCCTGCCGAGCTCGGCGAGGGGTTGAACAGTATGAGTGGTTGATTTGTAGGACTAGAGAAAGAGAACTGCTGCCCTTCTTGAGCAGAGTTCAGGTCATTTAGAGCGTTGGTAGTGTGGTTTTCGTTGTGGTTAGCCATTGTGGATCTCAGTGGGTGTAGTGGGAGTGGAACTCCGGCGATGGAAAGATCTCCTTCGTTCCCACAGACGGCGCCAGTTGATATTCTGAGATCCAGAGAATAAGGTCTTTTGTTTTTTGTGAGTAAGCTTGAAGCTTTTTTAGAGGGTTCTCTTTTCCTTTTATTCTTTTCTTCTTGCTTGCCAGCGGCACCTAACGGCCTTTCTGCTACAGTGACGTCTGTCTCTGTCAGGCAGGCCCGTACCATCAGTGGCCATACCCATATCAGGCGGCCATTTAATTCTTCTCAGTGCGCATGCAAATAGGGCTGCGAAATGATGGGACTGGCTCATTTCTCCCCATGTCTCCTTCTTGGGCCGACCTCCTCTTTACTGGGCTTGGGCTTGTCGATGACCTGACCTGTCACTCAGGCTAGATCTTGGGTCGAAGCCACATACCAGGCACGCCTAGGGGCGTTCCAAGCTCAAGGCCTAATCTGCTTTTGGGAGCCCTAATTCAACTCATGAGGATGCAAGGCCCGACGGTTATCAACATTAATAATTAAACCAATAATATATAATATATTAGATATTAAATTGCTTAAAAGTAACCAAAATCTCTTGGAATTCATTTAGTTTAGCTATTGTCTGTAGCTCATAATAGTTGTTAATAGCTGATAGCTTCTAGATGGAGATCGTAACTGATAGCTTATTCTAGGTGTTTGCTAATCTATATACACTTATTGTTGTTTTGTAAAAAAAGTATATATCAATTTTTTTTTACGAAATACATATAAAATTATAAATTTATTGTATAACATATATAATAATTAAAATATAATTTTGAAAAGGTATGTTTTGTATGAATATAGATATTATTTATCTTATTACATGAATATTATGATTAATTTAATTATGTTTATAATAATGTTATATTTATTTGGTAGGTTTTATAATTTTAAATAACTTTTTTGATAAAAAAATTTAATTTAAAAGAAAAATTTTTATAATTAATAAAATGTAAAAAAGCGTAATATAATCTAAATAAAAAAAATAAAATCATATTAGTTACCGAAACAATTCTAATTGTAGAAATGATATAAAATACAATTAATAGACATCTTTAAATTAGATATAAACTATTAGCTACTGTTTTACATATTTACTATAACACTTAAGTTGAGCTGTTAGGATGTCTATCACTATCACCTGCGTCCAACCGCTGAACCAAATGTCCCTTTAATAAAATGTCATTAGCCGTCTAATTGTTATTTTTCATTTGGTGAAATAAACACAGCATGGTTATAAATACTAAATAAAATATAAAAATATAAAAATATGTAGATTTTTCTAAATAGTTTACTATAATCAATATAACTACATAAAGTAATGTTTTATATTTTTTTTTCTAAATATTCTTAACAAAATTTAGATATTCCTGCTAAAGCTTATTCAGTCCTGACATATTACCAATTCTGATTCTGATATAATTGGAAGGTTATTCATGACACATGAATATTAATTTTTTAAATAATTTATTACTAATCATATTAGGCAAGGAAAATCTGTACTTCTAGATAAAGTGCTAACATATGAAAATTAATTCATGTCACGTGTATTTTCAATTCAACATTTATATTCTTATTTTAGAAATTAAATAATTTGACTAATAAATACTTATATATAGCAGGACTCTTATGAGGCTTAATGCATACTCCTATTTTTCAACCTAAAATATCATATGACTTCTAATTCTTTAGTAACGAAGCTGCTTGCTTTCTTAGTTGCTCTGATGCTCATAATCCTTCCATCCTGTAAGTATCCTTTTACCAATCTCTCTCATAATAATAACAATAATAATAATCTTTATTTTACTAAATTATGAAAGAAATTATTTGTATATGTAGATGATTTCTATCTACAAGTTGCTGCTCAACAATGCCATCAAGATAAAGATTGTATTTCGAGTACAAGTTGCCGCTGTCCTCATCCTTGTTTATGTGATGAAAATCATAATTGTCAATGTCGTTGGAAAGTTTCATCCTTTGTTGAAGAAAAATTAGGTCGTTTGAAATATTAGAGATTTCATATATATGAATATGATGGGTAGATCCTTATAAAACATGACTATAGTGCACTAAGCTGCATATGTTGAACTTGAGAAGACTCAGGCCGGATCCTCCTTTTCTATTTTTATAATAAAGCAATAATTAAAATCAAAGTATGTGCATTATTATGCTTCATTTTTTAGAGCACTAATAAATTCATTTAATTAAAATTATGAAAGTCAAAAAAAAAAATACTAAGAAGGCCCTAGAATAAAATCTAACCTAACCGTTAGAAATTATGAAATTTTTAAACCATTTTTCATACATAAATAGAAAATGCAAGATTGGTAGAAGACTGAAAATTGAGTGTGAACCATACGATTTGATCACTAGCTACCTAATAAATAATGGAGATTTAATTGTCTAGTTCATTTGTCAACTTCATTAAGGGTAAATTTAACACTAATAACTATAAATGAAAATTACAAAATTACAAAATATTTAGCCTTGATAAAATAATTAAAATTTTTCTAGTATATATATTAAAATTCCGAAGGAGGGAAATATTAAAATTGTCCAAAATACTCTAATAACTTACTAAAATTACAACAAAAAGACTAAAATTAATTGGTTAGTTTATTTTGCGTAAAATCACAATAATAAATTATTAGTTTTGAAATTTTATTGTACAAGACTCTAAATGAAATATGATAATTTGTATTAAAAATTATTAATTTGAAAAAAAAGGCATATATGCTTTATTATTAATCATATTAAAAAGTTATAAGCTCAAATTTAACAAGCTAAAATAGAAAAAAGAATAATAAGTTAAAAAATTCAAAGAAAAATATATTATAAATGGAATGAAAAAAAATTATTGTCACACTGAAAATTTACATAGAACTTATATCTACTTAAATTTTAATTATATACTTTAGTTTTTATATATTATATATTTATAATTAAAATTTTTAAATGTTAAAATTTTATTAAATCTAATAAATTATTTTTATTATAATAAGTAATTTAATTCTCCTAAATTTAAACCTAATAACATTAGAAATTAATTTCCCTTAATATAATAAGCTTATAATAATTATTAGTTATAACTATATTAATATTTATATTATTTTAATTTACTTACAAAAAATATTTTTTTAAATTTTTATTATAAATTATAACTTATCAGTCATTATAATATGCATAAAAACAACCGCAATAATCAGAAAATAAATCATCGTCAACAAATCTTTAATTAAAGGGATTATCTTAATTTTTCTCAAGTTTGGCTTATGATGATATGTTCTTAATTTTTCTCAAGTTGGCTACCTTGTTCAGCAATATTAAGTATAGTCACTAGATTCTAGATAATCATTTTATCATACAAATTCAAATAAAAAAATAATATATACCAATAAATTATCATGCTAGTTAGATTATGTTTTCACACTCTACCAATACTTTCTTTCTATTTCTTAAGTATAGTAAATTATAATAGTGAATTTTAATTAGTTTTATTATTTAATTAGTCACTAAGTACTTTGATAAAACATCAAATGCTTATTAACTTGCAACTCAACAGTTATGACACTGCTCTTGAGTTTGATTCTCTCCATAAGGAAAGTTTGGTTTCTTCTCTCTCTTTTTACATTAAGTAAAATCCTAACATTTCATATAAAGTGCTACCTATCTAAATTTAAAATAAAATCCCAACTTTGTAAAATTTTGCCTCTCTCTTCCTAATTTCTCTCTTTACTGCTGCTGACTTCTTCTTCCTCACCCTTTTAAATTTACAATTGTCTCACTGTATCTTTTTGAGGATTTTGATCCATGTTACTTTTAGGAGCATCAATCAGTCGGTGCCTACTCTCCCACTCTAAATGTCTGTAGCCTCACACCCATAGCATGCTTTATCTACTTTGTGTCATTTGCCCATTACAGCTTTTCAAACATTCATAAAAAATAAAAATTCTCTCATGCTTTGTTTAAATACTAGGACAAAGAACCTGAAGGCAGCATCATAGCATCACCATCTTTAGTGACTAAAATCTCAAGTTTTGAAGCAACTCCACTGGCAGGTAATGCAAAGAGTGTCTATTGGTATAATTACCCACAAATAATGAGAGTAAAATACAAAATTTTAATGTTCATCTTCTCGACATGAAGGCACATCCGCGAACATTTATTTTCTACTATCTACAATAAAATTATTAATTACAAGCTAAGTTATCTATCTATCAACCCATTACACCAAATATTAATTTTCATTACAATATGCTTAGTTCATGTCCGCGAACATTTATTTTCTACTATCTACAACAAAATTATTAATTACAAGCTAAGTTATCTATCTATCAACCCATTACACCAAATATTAATTTTCATTACAATATGCTTACACTAAATATAGTAGTTAGTCTCTTTCATTCTCTTCTATGAATAATTCAATATATTTATTATAATTATATTATATACCACAAATAATATTTTTAATGACGGAAAGAATCCTATCTTTTTTCTATAAAATTGCACTGCACTACACTACGATGGCAAAAGCTCCTCCATACAATAGGTAAGAGCCACTCTCTACAATAGGTAAAACCTTTCTTTATAATTAAACAAAGCTAAATAATTTTTCTGCCTTACTCCTATTTATAGTATTAGACCTTTAATCTTAATTTAATTAGAAATTTTATCCAATTCAAAAATAACACAAAAATAAAATTTTTTATAATTTTGTTTATTCTGTTTAATGGTTGAATTTCTCAGTGAAATTTAATATTTTGAATAACATTTTTTAGATTTTGCTTCTATTTCTATTATAAAGTTGATTTTTTCTCTTAAATGAAAAGGTTTCAAAACTCAATCCACAGCCAATAAATCTAATTGAATTGAATTTATTCAAATTGAATATCTAATGTGACTCTTACTTTTTTTTTTTTTTTGTTGATTCTATAAACTCATTTATAATACTTATTTGCAGATTATTACAAGGCACAAAAACTATAGGTTCCTAAAGTATAGATTTTTCTATTATAATAAACCTTTCCAATTTTTATTTAGCACAGCTTTTGCATGGTAGGTGAGGATTGGTAGCGGACTAATGGTGCCACTCTAAATTTTAGATTTGATATATTTTATTTTATTTCTAGTTAGTGATGAATAAGTCGTTTTAAATAATATAATGATTGATATCGTCTCTTCATAAATTAAAATTAAATATTAAAAGTTTATTTTAATTTTAGTAATATTGAAATTATTAAAGTAGGATGGTGATTTAGTTTATTATAATAATTTTAATTCTAAGTAAATTAAACTCATAATATATCCAAAAGGTGCAATGCACAATAGAATTAAAAGCTCAATTCGATAAATGTATTTGGCATATATTAATTTTTATTTTTATTTTTTTTGAAATAAGGATCGAGGATTTGAATGAGTAGAACCTAAGATCTTTCAGATTTACTCAAATATTAATGTTATAATCTAACTTTTTCAAGTTACATTAAAAAACCAAATAATTAACTTATATTTCTCAATAGAGGAATAAATATTAATTAGTTCATTAAATATAATTTATAACTTCATAATCTAAAAGGCTTAAATATATTGCTCCACTCAAATAAATTTTAAAAAAAAGCCTATTATTAGGGACAAATCCCATTTTTCTTATAAAAAATTGATTATACAAAATCCTAGTCAAAATTAAATCAAAACTAGAGAAGAACCAAATCAAACCTAATAGAATTATTTGGTTCAGTTTATAAAAATCAGAGATGATGTTAAGAACAATGCTTTATTGAAATTCTGCATTTTCAATTCATCCCCTCCTCGACTTCTTAAATTTTAGTTTTGAAACAATGACAACAACACTCTAAATCCACTTTCAATTCAATAATTTTATCAAACTTCCTTCAAAATAGGTGTGAAATAACTCAATTACAAATAGAAAAAAGAAAGAAAAGAATAAGAAAAGAATTAGAAAAGAATATTGATAATGAGGGCTACAAGGTAACATTGTCATGCTTGAAGGTTTGATACTTCTTTGATAATCTTGGGAAGGAGGCCATGCTCGCCCAACAATGATCTTCTTTTAAATATTGTTAGCAGCCATCGTGGAGTTTTGATACTCCTCCTTTGAAGTTCATCATTCATGAATAGAGTTTGCCCTCACCGTTGCTCCTCCTCCTTCACCTGCTCACCGACACATCTTCTCCTTTGATTGTCTGTTGAAGGAGACATGCATGGAGCAGAGAAATTATGCTTGTACCTAAATCAACATCACAAGAAGAAGGGGGAAGAAGAAAAAGAGAAGAGGTGGTGATAGTAGGGGCAAATTAGATACGGTGAGTGATGAATTTGAGTGATGAAGCAGGGTTATGATACTTTTGTGTGTATAACACATAACAAATGGCATAGGTTTAAAAATTAGTTTGGTTTGTTTTTTTTTGGTTTTTATGACAAAAATCAAATTAAATGGAAAATTGAATCCAAAATTAATCACCTTAGTATTTAAATTGATAGGTGGAAAGTGAGACCCGCCTTTAATAATAAAATAATAAAAAAAAGGTAACATGCTACTTAGGATGGAGGACACTTCACCTAAATTGAATTCTTAATCCGGATAAAAATTCTTCAAATTTTGAAATATGCTTTCTACTAAAATTAAAGGAAATATTACTTTTTAGTCCTTGAGGTATAGCGTAATTAACGGATTCGTCCCTCTATTTTTAGAATCCAACACTTTCATCCTTGAGATTTAATTCCGTCAAAATTAGAGATTCCTCCGTCAAAAAGTTGTTAGTGATAGGAAAAATGACCGAATTACCCTTTCTAGAACCCAACACTTTTAGTACCTGAAATTTAATTTCTACAAATTTATAAGTCCCTCTCTCAAAGAATTGAAGAAAAAAAAATATTTTTGTTCCTAAGATATTATATAATTAATATATTTGTCCCTCTATTTTTTTAATTCAACACTTTAGTCCCTGAAATTTAATTTCATCAAAATTCAAGAAAGAAAATCTCAACTCGATTTCCATAAACAAATAAAAATTTCAATAAATTTAAGATTCAAATTCAGCAAAGATAATAAAAATCAAAATATATAAAATTTAAATTATTAAAAATAAAAAATTAAAACTCAATAAAAATTGCTTTTGTAATGTCGTTCGTTGTTGATCATTGCTCGCCATTTGAAAAATTCATTAAAACGTCTTTGACATTTTAAAAAATCTATTAGTTAGTCTTTCTATTAATTTTAATCGTTAAGTATTATAAAAAAAATATAAAATACCCCTGATATGAAGGGACTAGTTAGTAAACTTTTTAATAATATGAGGGACCAACTAATAATTTTTTCTAAACTATAGGACTAATAGTAAAATATTTAGTGATAAAATTAATAGAGAAACTAATTAGTAGACTTTTTAAAATTTCATGGATATTTTAATATATTTTTCAAAATTAAGAAACTAAGTAGCGAGTTTTTTTATACTATAGAAAGTAAATAATACTTTTTTCATTTTATTATTGAGAAGGGTATTTTTGGGATTAATTTTATTCTCTTTCCTTTGACCAAGTAGAAATTATTGACTTAACAAAAATTTTTGACGGAGAAACCTAGAAATCATTGACTTACCAGAAATTTTTGACAGAGAGACTTTGGATTTTGACGGAATTAAATCTCAAAGACGAAAATGTTAGGTTCTAAAAATAGAGGGATAAATTTGTTGATTATATTATATCTTAGGAACTAAAAAATAATTTTTTTCAAAATTAAAACTAGTGGATTAAAATGCAAAAAGTCAAAAAGACTTGAATTTTATGTACTATATTAGGTCTATTTAGAATGTATGCTTACTTGTTTATTAGTAAAAAATTTATTGTCAATTGGTTTGAGTTCCTTAATATATTAAAAAAAATGACATAAAAAGTAATTGATGTTGTTATAATCTCCTGTCTAGGCCCAAGGAGGTGACTAGAACAACATCAGTAATGTTTAATAATAGAATTTATACATTAAAATTAAATAGTTAACCAATAATAAATAATATATCAAATGTTATCTTATTTAAAGGTAACTTAAATTCTTAGGGCTATTTGGTTTAATTATTGTATGTAACTTATAGCCATTGTTAATATCTGATAGCTGGTAGCTAATGCCGATTTGTAAAATGACTAACAAAAGTAAATATTAATTCGTTTTTTTTTTTTTATAAAATATATATAAAACTATAAATTTATTATACAGTATGTATAATAATTAAAATATAATTTTGAAAATGCATGTTTTGCATGAAAATAAATATTATTTATCCTATTGGATGAATGTTATAATTAATTTAATTATTATTTATAATAATTTTATATTCATTTAGTACTTTTTATAATTTCAAATAATTTTTGATGAAAAAATTTAATTGAAAAGAAAAAATTTTATAATTAATAAATTTTAAAAAAAAGTAATATAGTTTAAATAAAAAATAAAATCAAATAAGTTACCAACTAATGGGAAATAGCTCTAATCGTAGAAATAATAAGAAATACAGCTAATAGATACCAGCTATCGGCTCCTGATTTAAGTATTTACTAAAATTAAAATAATTTACTATAATCAATCTACCTATATCACATAATTTTCTATATTTATTTTTTTCCAAATATTTTTAACAAAATCTAGATATTCTTACCAAAGTTTATTCATTCCAGACATATCACCAATTTTGGTTTTGATATAATTGGAAAGTTATTGATGCCATATGAATATTAAATTTTTAAATAATTTATTATAATTTATATAAGGTAAGAAAAATCTGTACTTTTAGGTGCTAACATACCAAAATTAATTCATGCCACGTGTAATTTCAATTCTATATTCATATCCTTATTTTAAAAATCATATAACTTGACTAACAAATATTTATATATAGCATGACTCTTGTGAAGATTAATACATACTTGTCTTTTTCAGTCTAAAATATCATATGGCATCTAATTCTTCAATAACAAAGCCGTTAGCTTTCTTTGTTGCTCTAGTGCTCATAATCCTTCTATCTTGTAAGTATCTTTTTACCAATCTCTTTCATTATCATCATCATAATAATAAAGAAAAATTAATACTTAGTCCCTATGGTATAGAAAAACTCACTGTTTAGTCCCTCAATTTTAAAAAATGCATTAAAATAGTTTAAAAAGTTTACTACTTAATCTTTCCATTAATTTTTTCGTTAAGTATTTTATTACTTAATCACTATGGGTTTGAAAAACTTATTAGTTGGTCCCTCAAGTTTTTAAAAAGTTTACTAATTAGTCCTTTCGTATCAAGGGCATTTTATACTTTTTTACAATACTTAACGGCTAAAACTAATAGAGGGATTAATTAGTAGACTTTTTAAAACATCAGGGACATTTTAATGTATTTTTCAAAAATGAGAAATTAACTAATGAGTTTCTCCATAGTATAAGGACTATGTAGCAATTTTTCATCATAATAATAATAAATCTTCATTTTACTAAGTTGTGAAAGAAATTATTTGTATATGTAAATGATTTGTATCTCCAAATTGATGCTCAATCACACTATTCAGCTAATGATTCTATATTAGCCAAAAATTGCCACTGTTCGCTTGAAATACTAGGGACTTGATATATATGAATATAATAAGTAGATTCTTATAAAATATACCTATGGTATCATTATGCTTCTTTTTTTTATTTACAGTACTAATAGATTCATTTAATTAAAATTATAAAAGCAAGAAAAAAAATACTAAGGAGGCCCTAAAATAAAATCTACAAGTTAGAAATTATGAAAGTTTTAAACCATTTGCCATTCTTAAAGAGAAAATGCAAGATTGGTAGAAGATTGAAATTTCAATATGCACTATGTGATTTGATCACCACCTCATAAAATAATGGATGATGTAATTGTCTTATTCATTAGTCAATTTCATTAAGAGCCAAATTAACATTAATGGCTACTAATGCAAATTTTAAAATTATAAAATACATTACAAAAAAATTGAATATCTGCGACAGATTTAAATTCTGTCGGAATGGAAAAAGATTTGCGATGATTATAGTGATGGATTAGCGACAAAGTGTAAGTTAATACTATATCCAGGAATTAGCGACGGAATTCCATCACAAATCTGTTAAAGAAAATGACAATATCACCCTCAAAACAAAATAAAACCCTAAATAAAAATTATATTCTCTCCGGCCATCCAAGCTATTGCCTCCATCACTCGATCTTATTTCTCCAAGGCAGCTGACCAGCTTTCTAACTATAAGATCTTCGATCACCATCACGACAACAGCAGCTGCACGTGAGACAACTGGTAGCAACACAACAGATCATGCGACCAACTATGTCGCGACACAGCTGCACATGACTGCAGCTCGTGTGACTTGTTGGGTCACAACACAGTAGCGCGCGACTACAAGTCACCCGACCTGCTGTGTCGTGACAACAACGCGCGATCTACTAGTTAGTTTTAATCATTTTTTAATTAATGATAATTTTTTTATTAATAATTTTTTAATAATAATTATAAATATGAGTTATTTTTATTTGTTTGATAAATCTGAAATTTTGTTTGTTGATTATGATTATAGATTTTATTTAGTTTGTTAGTTGATTATTATTATAAATCTGAATTTTTTTGAAATTTACTATAAATTGGGTATATCTTTCATTCACTCTGTTATTGATTTGAGATTTTTTGTATATAAATTTGATATTTGATTTATTAAGTTGATTTTTTATTTGAGTCATTTGAATTATTTATTATGAATTTGATGGAACGAGCTAGACATTAATTTATATGAAGCGGTGATGGAATGAAATTAATGATGGAATGAGTTGGAATTGATATATATGAATTGATGATGGAATAAGTTGGGATTAATTCATATAATTTATTTATTATGAATTTATGATGGACTGAATTAAAATTAATTTGCATGAATTAGTGTTTGGCTTGTGTACATTGATTTTAAAATTGATTATTATTATATTGTTGAGTTTTTGGCTATGTATATTAATTAGTATTGGGTTATGTACATTTTGTTTGGGTATTGTCTTTGTTTTTTATTTTGAATAAATTAATATTGAGTTTGAGTTTATTTATTATAATTAATATTGATTTATTATTGGTGTTGTTGTTAAAATTAATATTAAATTAGTGTTGTATTTTTGTGAAATATTGGGTTGGTATTATATTATTTTGATTTATATAAATGGATTGATTTCTCAAAATCATCTTAAAATTATTTATATAAATATTTTGATTTGTATAATTGGCAAGTAGATATATATTTAGGGAAAGCGTGGATTTAGAATTTAAATAATAATATTTTAATAGAATAATATGAAATTGGTTGTCTTAATACTATTAAAAATTATTTAAAAATAATTGAAAATATGTTTTTATTATGTATTAAATAATATATTCTAATAAATAATTTGTTTTATATTTAATAAAATTATAATCTTAATAATACTTTTTATCTATTAAAAAAATAAAAAATTTTATTTTATACTATAATAATGAAAGTAGATTTAATAGTTCTTAAACTGTTTCATCAATTTATGATTAGAATTTAAATATATATGGCAATAATTTATAGTTATTAAAATCTTCATATTAAATTTTTTTTATAAACATGTTTTAATCTTAAGACTAAATTAAACAGATTGTTAATTAGGTAAAACAAAAATTTCCCCCTTTTCTCTATCTTTATAAACTGTCTTCAGAAAATTATTTGGTGAATTTAGTTTGTGATTCTCTAATAAAAGCGACTGTTTTCTGTAATGTATAAAAATTTACACTTAGTATTATCCTTTCTTGTTAATTTATCAATGAAATTTTAGTCCTAAGTAGAAAAATGTTAAAAAATTATTTTAAAACCGAAGAGGACTTTTAGCCATTATATCTTATTTGGTATTTTGCTATTCAATTTTATAGTAGCTAAATTATTATTTTGAAAAATAGATTAATCCTTGTTTGAAATTAAAAAATTTAAAAAAATTCAATTTAATTTATTTTATTTATTAATTTTTATTTGGAATGTCCATTTCTTTTTTAATTTACGAAATTTTTATTGTAAATAGTTTTATAATTTTTTAAAAAAATTATAAAAATTTATTAAAATTCTTTTTTCACGAAATAAATAATGTTAAATGGACGGTAACTATTATTAAGCAAAATAATTATTTGTTATATTTATTGAGAGATCAATTTGAGTTTCCATTCTCATTTTTAATTCAAAAAGAAAAAAAAATATATTTTTTATGTGTTTTGTTAAAATTCTTGTTGAAGATATGCTGGAGTTAAAATAATTAAAAAGGAGAATAATTGTATACATTCCATTATAATTTTATCAAAACTTAATTATTCATTTACTTTTAGTAATTTACCCTTTGAAATTTCAAATTTTCATAAAAATTCAATACAATTCATTTTTTTATCAAATTTTTTATTTAGAATAAAAAACATTCATTTCTTTTTAATTTTTAAAATCTTAATTCTTAAAAGAAAAAGTAAAAATATGTACAATTTTTTTTTCAATTTTTTTAATAATGCCAAAAAGATAAAATATGAATATATTCAATATGCAATGAAATTATCTACTTTACAAAAGTTAAGTCAACGAAGTATTAATAGATTTTTCATTAAGGAGATAATACAAAGAAAATATTACAATGCTGAATATACAGAAAGAAAAAAATATGAAGGAAAAAAAAAATCAATCTACAATTCTCATAGAGATGTGAGAAAGCTGAGATTCTAACACTATTGTTTAGTTCTATAATATTAAAATAATGACTATTCGGCAATTCAAGGAAGAAATTAATTTTTTATTTATTTGCAAAAAAAAAAAAAATAATTTCCATTGGAAACATTTTTTCCATAAAAATATATTATATGAAAAATATTTTTTTAATAAAATAATTTATTTATAATTGTATAATTTTAATTTAAAAATAAAATATATTAATAAATTTATATATAGAAATCTTAGATATATTTTTTTAAAAAATATTTTTCATGACATTTAAATCACTCAAAAATTTAATTAATAGAAATTAAAGAAAAAATTAAGACAATTTTTTAAAAAATGACTTTTTAAAAAAAATATATTTTATGTACTTTTAAAAATTTTATTAATATTATTTTATATAAAATTATTAATATATTTATTTTTTAAATTAAAATAACTAATAAAAATAAATTATTTTATTAAAAAATATTTTTTGCATAAAATATTTTATATTTTCTGCAAATAAATAAACCTTAAGTTTTCAAAATTAAAAAATGATTTTTTTAAATAATTTATTTTTTATTAATTAATTTTTTTAAATACTTTACATATTAAAAAATATGAAAAATAGTTATGCAAAATAATTTTGAGTCTGAATAATTAACTGTTTGAAAAGTTATAAACTAACGTCCGTCTTTATAAAAATAGAAAAATTAAGTAATTAATTTTAATGAATAAAAAATTAAATAGTAATTTTTTTTTCACGTAATTATATTTTTTTAACGTAATTATAGTTTATGGCATGAAAAGAACCAGCACATAGTGTAAATGGCTAATTATATAAGAGGGAAAATAAATATTTTGAATAATTATATGAATAATTCAAATTTGAGTTATTTCTATTTTATATGAAATTTGAATAAGTTAGGAATAATTTTAATCGAACTATAGATAAACATTCAAAATTTGCCAACCATAATGAAATTGTTTAGTCAGCCAAACACCCAGAGCTAATAATCCTAAGAAATCGTGTTGACTAGCTATCGAACTGTTCTGATGTATGGAATCCAAAATTAATAAAAATAGAAATTTTTTTTTTGAAATGGTAATAGAAATTATTTTTAAAGGTCTTATATATTTTATATTCATTTTATTACTTTTAAATAGAATATAAAATTATATTATATAATACTTTAATATTTATATTTTTATTGCAAAGGTAATAATATATATTTTATAATTTAATTTTATATAATTATAATAATATAATATTATATATAAAAATTTAAATATATAATTAATTTAATCAATTAATCTCTAATTAATTTATTATTTACATATATATAAACTAATTTAAAACAATAAAATTTTAAAAAATATATAAAATAAAATAAAGAAAAATATTTCAAATATTATATTATAAAGAACGCTTTAATGTTTATATTATAAATTTTATAATTTAATTTTATAATAAAATATTAAAATAGTAATATTATAATATTATATATGAAAATTTTAATTATATAATTAATATCGAAGACATAATCATGTAGTAAAGATCTGATCAGATGATGCTCGATACCATCAAGAAAAACGAAGAGCCGAACGCATTAGGTCGGTCTCAGTTCGGCTCTTCATTAAAAACTCGTCCCTTCCTAGAGAGATTGGATTTTCACATTAAGTTACCATTAACGGCTACAATCCAGCAAAACCCCTTTTACGCCTGTAATCACGAGATTCCTAACCAATTAGCCGATGAAATCTCTTATCAATAAGCTGGTCATATCATTGCCGGATTCTCAGGAAATATTATAATTAACTCCATCCTCTTACGGTATAAAAGTCAACAATCACAGAAACAAAGTACGCTATTCTTTGACACAACTACTCTTGAATTCTAAGCATTACGATTCTCTCGCCCTTCTCTTCTGCTTATTGACTTGAGCGTCGAAGTAGTTGCCGTAAGTGCCAACCACCTCACATTCTCTTTTTTGCAAATTGGCTAGTTGCAGCACAGCTTTATTCCGGCCATATCATCGGTTTTGTTTTCGCAACATCATTTAGTTCCTTTGCCGAGAAATCCATTAAATTATTTCCGTTCATTTGGATTAAAATTGGTCTCTTATCCCATTTCTCTTAAAAAGAAATCTTTCTTTTATCTCTCTCGAAATAACTGGCAATTCATGAGCTGGTGCTAAGGTTGCTACTAATGAGGGCGCTATCATCTCTTCTACTCTTGGTACTGGACAAAACACACCCTTTATATTCAACAAAGCAGATCTCAATAATAATGAGCAAATGCTCCAATACATCCAAAGGTTGCAGGCTACTCTCGAGCAGTACAAGACTCAGGGGAGGCGTCATTCATGGCTCCTAGGAGAAAGGAGGAAGCCTCCGTAGACACCCCAAGGAGCCGAACAGAGGCGATCAAGATGCGGTTGAAAGGGAAGACCTAGTTTGAAGAAAATAGACAAGGCTCTGAAAAGTATCGACTGGAAGCTGGTACGGGTTGCTCAAAGGTACCAAAAAGAGCAAGAGGAGGACTTTGATATGGATGGTGCCTTGCCTCTTTTCGATGAAATCTTGGCAGAAAATTTCTTAACCAAGTTCAAGCTTCCTAGATTGGACAAATATAATGGAACAACAGATCCCAGAAGTCACTTGGCAATCTTTAATATGACAATGCAACTTCAAGATATCAACAACTTCGTATTGTGCCAAGTATTTCTGTCAACACTCATAGGTTTGGTTCAGAAATAGCACCAACATCTGAGCTAGGTTTAATTCAAAATTTTACGCAATTCGCTGTGTTATTTAAATTCAGGCTTATTACTTTTATACCTCCAAAAAAACTCTCCTGTAACTTGCAGAAGATTCACCAAAGAGAGAACAAGTCTTTAAGAAGATTTATCTCATGTTCTAATGCAGAAGCAATATAGGTGGAAGAATTAAATAATGAGATAGCATGTGAAACATTGAACAAAGGGAAATGCAACGTTAAGTTCATGGATTCCCTAATCAAGAACCCAGCCGCTACGTACCAACAGCTAATGGACAAAGCTCAAAAATACATCAGGCTGGATGACGAAGTCCATGTAACAGCCCGGCCTTCCTCTGGGTCCGGCACTGTTACCGCTCACGGCCCAGGGCTATCCCTCGCCTGGCCTCTTGCCACCTCGGGCTTTCCACTGGAGTCGTGAGCAGCTCTTAACATCCCTTCACCCTCACGGGTTCCAGGCAGGATTTGTCCCCTTGGGTTCTCGTCAAACGCATCCTTCCCCAAGTGGATTTGGCCCAAATTTCCCTTAGGAAATTAGGTCGCCTCCCCCACTGCTCGAACCCTTGACCTCCCACTTTAAGGGAATAGTCTGGTGAGAGTGAGTACCAATTGTGCCATTGGAACAATTGGTACTCACTCTCACCAGACTATTCCCTTAAAGTGGGAGGTCAAGGGTTCGAGCAGTGGGGGAGGCGACCTAATTTCCTAAGGGAAATTTGGGCCAAATCCACTTGGGGAAGGATGCGTTTGACGAGAACCCAAGAGGACAAATCCTGCCTGGAACCCGTGAGGGTGAAGGGATGTTAAGAGCTGCTCACGACGCCAGTGGAAAGCCCGAGGTGGCAAGAGGCCAGGCGAGGGATAGCCCTGGGCCGTGAGCGGTAACAGTGCCGGACCCAGACGAAGGCCGGGCTGTTACATAAAAAGGCGCCTTTTTATGTAACAGCCCGGAAGTGATCCCCGGCACTGTTACCGTTCACGGCCCAGGGCTATCCCTCGCCTGGCCTCTTTGCCACCTCGGGCTTTCCACTGGCGTCGTGAACAGCTCTTAATATCCATTCACCCTCACGGGTTCCTGGCAGGATTTGTCCCTCGGGGGAGCCATTACGGCCCGCCCTAGCCCGAGTGGATTTGGCCCAATTCCTTCCTCTGGGAATTAGGTCGCCTCCCCCACTGCTCGAACCCTTGACCTCCCACTTTAAGGGAATAGTCTGGTGAGAGTGAGTACCAATTGTGCCAATCTCTATAACGACCCGGAAATCCGACCCGTTACCGGCGCTAGGATCCAGATCGGCTTAAGGCCGCCGGGACCCGTAGCAAGCCTACGTACCTCCTGTAAACCTGTGGAATCCCATACATAACAACATATACATGATCTGTAAAAAATTTTCTTTTCTCTTATCCAAGCAAAACCTGTGCATGCACAAAATCATACATAAACCCCTAACTGGAGTCCTCATCAAATACTCCAATGGGGTATCATCATCATACATATCAGCTTGGATAATCATAGGACAACATTACTCATTAAACACTTTGTACATGATGGGGATTCACACACCTCTAGGTCAAGCACTACTATAATCCTCAATACATCATCAAATCATTCATTACATTACATGGTCATAAATACTCATTACATCATGTTCATGTCCACTACTATCTATTACAACATACATGACTTGACTTCACTCTAGCCGACTTCTGGATCTATCCTGTACCTGCAACTCTGGGGATAAAGGAAGTGGGGTGAGCTACTAGAGCCCAGTGAGCAGAAACTAAAAACATTTGTTTTAATTCCTCCATTTTTAGGTATATTATTATTCATTTTATTATTATTATAATCATATAGCTTTTTCTTATTCATGCTTTCATGTATGCGCCATAACACAAACATTTCACAACAAGGATGAACTTGTCACCATTTAGCCCCTATCTTTCTTACTTATACATGCCGGGGGCGTAGAGCCGTAGCAGGCACACCCGGACTTCCATAATCTGTCATAGTGCCAGGGGCGTAGAGTCGTGGCAGGCACACCTGGACTCACATAGGCTATCATGACATACAAGGGCTAATGGATCATTCAACATTCACCCACATCAACAACAAAGTATGCAATGCAACATATTCGTGAATTCTAATGCAAACAACCTAATATTGCATGGCATAATGATGCATGGGCAATGCTTTATGATTCATTCATTTATTCATTTACTTTAAAGCTTAAGGGATTGTTCCACTCACTTGGTAACTGAAGCTTTAACAACGAACTCTGAACGACTATCTCACAACCGGGGGTCTCGGTTCCTCGGGTCCGAACCTACACAGGTGGACTCAAATGAGGCACCAAACATACATGAACATGACTCTAAAATACTCCCCAAAAACCCCCTAAAACATCCTGAAAACATCACATGAAATCATGCAAGAAACGGCTGAACAGGGCACTTTCGGCGGCAGGTTCGGCGGCCGAAAGTCCCTCTGCAGCCGAAAGTCATGCAGGTTCGGCGGCACTTTCGGCGGCCGAACCTCCCAGACAGAGACGAAACTTGAGTTTCGGGGGCAGGCTTCGGCAGCCGAAACTGCCTCCACAAGGGGGTTCGGCGGCCGAAAGTCACTTCGGCGGCCGAACCTGAGTTTCTGCCGAATGGCAGAAACTTGGCTCCCTTGTGTCCACAGCCTCCAAAACGCCTCAAAACATGCATAAACTTGTTTCTACTCATGCATACACATCATACATCACACCTAGGGGTCTCAAACTATAATATACCCCAACTACAACACTTCAAACAACACATTTCCAACATACATTGTTCAAATCACAACATAAACCCATAAACCTAACAACAAGCCTAAACATGCATTCTACCCCATCAACTTGCATAAAACCTTCATAAAACATAAAAGAAGTATAGATCGAAGCTTACCTCTTGAAGATCTAGAGGAAGAACGACCCTAGCTCGGAAAATGGAGGGATTTAGCTCCAAGACTTCCAAGCTCCAAACTTGCTTAAAAACACTCAAAAACCTTTGTGGAACCTTAAAACTCAAAGAAAATGGTGGGGATTGAAGGAAAAACACAAGATTTGGGAGAGGGAGGTCGGAAGCTCGCTGTGGCTGAAAATGGGAGAAAACTCTCCCAGTTCGGCTAAGTGTCCCTTTTATAGGTGGCTGGCCAGGCCACGTTCGGGGGCCGAAGGTGCCTCCGCATGCATGCAAGGTTCGGCGGCCGAACCTGCATTTCCCTCACTCAAAACTTTCGGGCGCCTAAAGTCCCTCCGAAAGCATGCATGTTCGGCGGCCGAACTTCGGAGTTCGGCGGCCGAACCTGGGTTTTCCTCCAAAGATTTTTCATACAAAAACTCATTTAATTCTTACTTAAAAACATGAAATACATGAAAACATTTCATAAAATCATAGTTTTACCCATTCTAGAGGTTTCCGACATCCGAGGTCCCACCGGACGGTAGGGATTCCGATACCGGAGTCTAGCCGGGTATTACATTCTCCCCCTCTTAAGAACATTCGTCCCCGAATGTTCCTCAACTAACATACAAAGCATGGCATCAATCATAACATACAACACATCATACATGCAACACATAGAACAACTAACACTCACCTCAAAACAGATGGGGGTATTGCTGGAGCATGGACTCCCGTGTCTCCCAGGTGCATTCTTCAATATTGTGGTGGTTCCAAAGGACTTTCACCATCGGGATTTCCTTGTTCCTCAGCTTTCTGATCTGAGTGTCTAGGATCCGCACTGGCTGTTCTACATAGGTGAGATCCTCTTGGATCTCTACATCAGGCTCACTAAGAACCTTGCTCGGATCTGACACATACTTTCGTAACAGAGAAACATGGAAAACCGGATGGATTCTCTCCATCGAAGCAGGCAAGTCTAGCTTGTACGACACATTACCGACCCTCTGAAGCACCTCGAAAGGACCGATGTACCGTGGAGCTAACTTACCCTTCTTCCCGAACCGAACCACTCCTTTCATAGGAGACACCTTGAGCAAAACCAAATCCCCCTCCTGAAACTCTAGCTGTCTTCTGCGGGTATCTGCATAACTCTTCTACCGACTAGCAGCAGTCTTGATCCTCTCTCTGATTATGGGTACTACCCTGCTGGTAAGCTCTACTAACTCCGGACCCGCAAGAGTCCTCTCTCCTACTTCCTCCCAGCAGATAGGTGATCTGCACTTCCTCCCATACAAAGCTTCATATGGAGCCATCCCTATGCTAGCATGATAGCTGTTATTGTAGGCAAACTCCACCAAAGGTAGATGCTGCCTCCAAGAACCGCCAAAATCTAGCACACACATTCTGAGCATATCCTCTATTGTCTGGATGGTCCTTTCTGACTGTCCGTCCGTCTGTGGGTGGAAGGCAGTACTGAAGTCTAATCTGGTACCCATAGCGTTCTGCAGACTCCGCCAAAACCTGGAGGTGAACTGGGGCCCTCTATCTGACACTATAGATACCGGGACCCCATGCAGTCTGACAATCTCATCTACGTACACCTGCGCCAACTTGTCCACAGAGTAACCACTCCTGACAGGGATGAAGTGAGCAGATTTGGTGAGTCTGTCCACAATCACCCATATGGAGTCCAATCTGTTGGACGTCGCCGGTAACCCCACTACGAAGTCCATAGCTATATTCTCCCATTTCCACTCTGGAATCGGTAGTGGATTCAACATTCCAGCCGGCTTCTGATGCTCTAGTTTCACCCTCTGACACACATCGCAGGCTGACACGAACAGTGCCACGTCCTTCTTCATAGCTGGCCACCAATACACTCTCTTCAGATCCTGATACATCTTGGTGGCTCCAGGGTGAACACTATACCTGGTATTATGGGCTTCCCCCATAATATCTCCCTTCAGACCAATGTCATCTGGCACACATAATCTGTTCCCGTAGCGGAGGATCCCCTTATCATCAAACTTGAACTCATTACTCTGGCCTGACTGAACCGTTCTGGCTATCCTGACCAACTCTGGGTCCTCATGTTGTTTCTGAGCTACCTGCTCCAGAAACACGGGTGTCACTCTCATCTGAGCCACTAAGGCACCTGTGCCAGACAACTCCAACTGTAATCCCTCACTCATAAGTCTGTGGAACTCCTTCACCACCGGCCTCCTCTCCGCTGAAATGTGGGATAGACTGCCGAGTGATTTCCGGCTTAGGGCGTCTGCCACAACATTCGCCTTACCCGGATGGTACTGAATCTTACAATCATAGTCACTCAACAGCTCTACCCATCTCCTCTGCCTCAAATTCAAATCTCTCTGACTCAAGATGTGTTGCAGGCTCTTATGATCTGTGAAGATCTCACACTTTACCCCATAAAGGTAATGCCTCCACATCTTGAGTGCAAAGATCACTGCTGCCATCTCTAGATCATGTGTGGGGTAATTCAGCTCATGCTTCTTCAGCTGCCTAGAAGCATAAGCGATCACCCTCTCATTTTGCATTAGCACACAACCCAGTCCCACACGGGACGCATCACAATATACTGAGAAGTCATCATCACTTTTTGGTAGAGCTAACACCGGTGCTGAAGTCAACCTCCTCTTAAGCTCCTCAAAGCTTTCCTCACACTGATCGGTCCATATGAACTTCTGATTCTTCTTTGTCAATTTGGTCATAGGAGCAGCAATCTTTGAGAAGTCCTGAACGAACCTCCTGTAGTAACCTGCTAAACCCAGAAAACTCTTGATCTCGGTCACTGTGGTGGGTCTAGGCCAGTTAGCTACAGCCTCTACCTTCTTGGGGTCTACTTCAATACCCTGTTCTGACACAATGTGCCCCAAGAATGAAATGCTCCTAAGCCAAAACTCACACTTGGCGAACTTGGCATACAAGCCATGCTCTCTCAAGGTCTGCAAAACTGTCCTCAGGTGATGGGCATGCTCCTCTGCATTTCTGGAATACACTAAGATATCATCTATGAAGACAATAACGAAGTGATCCAGATACTGACTGAATACTCTGTTCATGAGGTCCATGAATGCTGCAGGGGCGTTGGTCAACCCAAACGGCATCACAAGGAACTCATAGTGCCCATACCTGGTCCTGAAAGCTGTCTTCGGTACATCTTCATTCCTTACCCTCAACTGATGGTACCCTGATCTCAGATCTATTTTGGAGAAACAACCTGCTCCTGCTAGCTGGTCGAATAGATCGTCGATCCTCGGCAAAGGGTACTTGTTCTTGGTAGTGACCTTGTTCAACTGTCTGTAGTCGATACAAAGTCTAAGGGATCCATCCTTCTTCCTCACAAACAAAACCGGAGCACCCCAAGGTGAAGTACTCGGTCGGATGAAACCCTTATCTACCAGCTCTTGCAACTGTTCCTTCAGTTCTTTCAATTCAGCTGGTGCCATCCTGTAGGGAGGGATAGAGATCGGTCGGGTTCCAGGCATCAGTTCTATCTCGAACTCTATCTCCCTAGCAGGTGGTAACCCTGGCAGCTCGTCTGGGAAAACATCTAAGAACTCACTCACCACAGGCATTGCGGCGGGCTCTCTGACATGACTATCTAACTCCCTCACATGAGCTAGAAACCCCTAACATCCCCTCCTAAGCAACCTACGAGCCTGAAGAGCTGAGATCAGACCTCTAGGTGTACCCCTCTTGTCTCCTCTGAAGACGACCTCTGACCCATCCTGATCTCTGAATCTGACTACCTTGTCTCTACAGTCCAAGGTAGCTCCATGGGTCGATAACCAATCCATCCCTAGAATGACGTCAAAATCTGTCAAATCTAGAACCACGAGGTCGGCGGAAAGGCATCTTCCCTCTATGAAAACTGGACTACATTGGCAGACTGCCTCTGCCACTGACGGGTCACACTTGGGTCCACTGACCCATAGGGGACACTCTAACCCAGAGACCATCAATCCTACCCTCTCCACGACTCTCGGAGCAATAAAAGAATGAGATGCACCCGGGTCCATTAAGGCATACACATCAGAACAACCAATGATGAGATTACCTGCCACCACGGTGTTGGATGTGTTGGCCTCCTGCTGAGTCATAGTGAAGATCCGCGCCGGAGCTGATGGACCTTCACCTCTGTATCCTGCTGATGAAGAGGCTGACCCTCTCTCTCTGCCTCTGCCACTGGCCTGTGTTGCGGCTGGAGCTACTGGCTGCACCACACTGCCTGAGGTTGTCTGCTGAGACGGTGCTGCAAAGGCTCCTCTAGGACAGTCTCGAGCCAAATGACCCGCCTGTCCGCATCTGAAACACGTGTTTGTCCCTGCCAGACATACTCCCTTGTGTGGTCTCCCACATCTCATACATGCTGTAATCTCTGCGCCAGAGCTTGAGCCACTGCCTAAACCCAGACCTGACTTGATCTTGTTCCAGAACTTATTCTTCTTAGATTTTCTGTGGCCTCTGTCCCACTTCTTAATGCCTGCAACTGCTGTACTCAGAGAAGAAGAGTCTAACCTTTCCCCACCTGGGGTCTTGGAACCAGAAGACTGTGCCACTGACTGTTTTACCTTCCCCTCAACGATAGCACTAGCCTCCATTCTCCTAGCCATATCCACTATGGCATGGAAACTCTCTCTCTCTGCTGACTGTACCAAAGAGGAATACCTGGAGTGCAGCCTCATAATATATCTCCTTGACTTCTTTTGATCTGTGTCCAAATTCAGCCCAGCATATGGCAACAACTCCAGGAACCTGTCTGTGTACTCGTCTATACTCATGTCATCAGTTTGCCTCAACTGCTCGAATTCTATCATCTTCAATTCCCTTGAACTATCAGGGAAAGCCCATCCTGCAAACTCGTTTGCAAACTCTTCCCAATTCATGCTGTCCACTCTCGGGTTCACATAATTCTTGAACCACTCCCGAGCCTTCTTGCACTTAAGCGTGAACCCTGCCATCTGAATGGCTCTACTGTCATCAGCCCCTATCTCATCTGTAATTGCCTTGACCCGCTCCAAATACACGAACGGATCATCACCGGTTTCAAACTGGGGAGCACCCAGCTTCATATAATCAGTCATCTTGACCTTGCTCCCTCCAGATGAGGTAGGTTTGGGTACTTGTATTTCCGGGACAGTAGATACTGGTGGTGGTGGAGGTACAACATCCCCTGGGGTAGGGTTTGCTGTACTGGTATAGGGAGGTGGAGGTGGGTACATGGAGTACTGAGAGTATGGTGGGTAGTAAGGTGGGTATGGCATATGTGGAGGATAAGGGCTAAAACTGGGGTAATCCGATGTACCTCCCATCGAATACCCTGGATGGTGTGAATAGGGTGGGTAGTGATGTGGCTGGACATAACTCGAGGCCTGAGTGCCTCCTTCTGATTCTCCCATGCCCTCTTACGGCATGCTCACACCGAGACTGCCATCCCTCCTCTGATCTACCTCCATATCCTCAGACATTCCTCCCTGCACTGTTCCCCTTACTGATCTGCTTCTACCCAGATCCAAAGACCTTCTAGGGTCTCTAGCTACTCTGTCTCTGTTGGACCTACTGGACATTGCCCTAGGCAATGCTGGAGGACGGGCATTAGTGCCCTCGTCCTGAGGTGGCACTCCAGTCAATCGTGCAGATCGACGAGTTCCTCTCATTCTATCTTCTCTGAAAAAACAACACATAGTATAAGCAATCATTAGCATCATATGGTTCATGTGGAAACACATGAACCCTCATCACATACATAGCATCACATCATAGCATTTATGCACATGCATATCATCATGGCATATCATATCATCATATAGACAGGACTCTACATCCTATCCTAGTGGACATGATTTTCCTAGTGTGCTTGACCTTTTAGAACATCTATGAGCCCGACACTCTAGGTCCGACCATATGAACCTGGCTCTGATACCACTCTATAACGACCCGGAAATCCGACCCGTTACCGGCGCTAGGATCCAGATCGGCTTAAGGCCGCCGGGACCCGTAGCAAGCCTACGTACCTCCTGTAAACCTGTGGAATCCCATACATAACAACATATACATGATCTGTAAAAAATTTTCTTTTCTCTTATCCAAGCAAAACCTGTGCATGCACAAAATCATACATAAACCCCTAACTGGAGTCCTCATCAAATACTCCAATGGGGTATCATCATCATACATATCAGCTTGGATAATCATAGTCATTAACAACATTACTCATTAAACACTTTGTACATGATGGGGATTCACACACCTCTAGGTCAAGCACTACTATAATCCTCAATACATCATCAAATCATTCATTACATTACATGGTCATAAATACTCATTACATCATGTTCATGTCCACTACTATCTATTACAACATACATGACTTGACTTCACTCTAGCCGACTTCTGGATCTATCCTGTACCTGCAACTCTGGGGATAAAGGGAGTGGGGTGAGCTACTAGAGCCCAGTGAGCAGAAACTAAAAACATTTGTTTTAATTCCTCCATTTTTAGGTATATTATTATTCATTTTATTATTATTATAATCATATAGCTTTTTCTTATTCATGCTTTCATGTATGCGCCATAACACAAACATTTCACAACAAGGATGAACTTGTCACCATTTAGCCCCTATCTTTCTTACTTATACATACCGGGGGCGTAGAGCCGTAGCAGGCACACCCGGACTTCCATAATCTGTCATAGTGCCAGGGGCGTAGAGCCGTGGCAGGCACACCTGGACTCACATAGGCTATCATTGTAATACCCGGCTAGACTCCGGTATCGGAATTCCTACCGTCCGGTGGAATTTGGGTGTCGGAAACCTCTAGAAGGGTAAAAGCATGTTTTTATAAAATGTTTTCATGTATTTTAATGTTTTAAGTATGATTTTAAATAAGTTTTTGCATGAAAATTCTTTAAGGAAAAACCCAGGTTCGGCCGCCGAAACTCACTTTCGGCCGCCGAACATGCATGGACTTTGGGAGGCACGTTAGGCCCCCGAAAGTCTAAGTGAGGGAAGTGCAGGTTCGGCCGCCGAACCTTATGTTCGGCCGCCGAACATTGCATGGATGCGGAGGCACATTCGGCCCCCGAACGTGGCCTGGCCAGCCACTATAAAAGGGTCCCCTTGGTCCGCACGGGCGAGCTTTTTCTCTCCCATTGTCGGCCAAGGTGAGTCTCCACCGTTCCTCCCTCGATCTTGAGTGTTTCCTCTAGATCTTTCATGGTTTTAACAAGTTTATAACTTTGTTTTGAAGATTTGTGAGCTTTGAGCAAGTTTTGAGTGCTTGGAGGTTCAAAGAGCTTAATCTCTCCATCTCCAAGCTAGGATCGCTTTCCTCTCGTTTCTTCAAGAGGTAAGGGTCGATCTTGAACCCTTTTTATGTTTTAAACAAGTTTTAAGTAAGATCTATGGGTAGAAATGCATGTTAGGACATATGTTGAGTTTATGGGTTTTGATGATGTTTGAGCAATGTAGCTTGATTGTGTGTGTATGAAGTGTTGTAGATGGGGTATATGCATGTTTGAGACCCCTAGGAACTTGTATGTGTGTTTTGGTTGAGAAATATGCATGAGCTATGGTTTTGGGAGGCAGGAGGTTCATTTGAACCAAGTTTCTGCCGTTTGGCAGAAACCAGGTTCGGCAGCCGAAGGGAGTTTCGGCCGCCGAACCCCTCTTGTGAAGGCAGCTTTCGGCTGCCGAAGGTGCCCCCGAAAAGAGACTTTCGTCTCTGTCTGGCACTTTCGGCCGCCGAAGGTGCCGCCGAACCTAGCTGAGTTTCGTCTCTGTCTGGGGCTTTCGGCCGCCGAAGGTGCCGCCGAAGGTGCCCTGTTCAGCCATTTCATGCATATTTTCTGTGATGTTTTCATGATGTTTTAGGGGGTTTTTGGGGGATATATTAGAGTTGTGTTTATATATGTTTGGTCCCTCATTGGAGTCCACCTGTGTAGGTTCGGACCCGAGGAACCGAGGACCCCAGCAGTGAGTGAGCTGCTTCAGTGTCTGGTCAGAGCTAACCAGAGGTGAGTGGAAACAAGCTTAATGTTTTAAAATCAAGTAATTAAATGTTTGGAGCATGTTTCATGCATCATGATGACATGTAATAGGCTGATTGCATTAGTTCACGAATATGTCGCATTGCATTTTATTTTGTGGTTGTGGGTGAATGCTGTATGATCCAATTAGTCCACGAGACTTTATGTATGTTATGACAGGAAGACCAGGACCCCATGCTACGGCCTGGCACGAGGCTTTATATATGATATGACAGGAAGACCAGGACCCCATGCTACGGCCTGGCACGAGACTTTATGTATGTTATGACAGGAAGACCAGGACCCCATGCTACGGCCTGGCACGAGACTATGTTGGGACTAATTGGTGACAGGTTCACCCTTGATGTGGATTGTCTGTGATATGATGCATTTCATGAAAGCATGAATTTTAATATAATGTTTTTAGTTTCTGCTCACTGGGCTTTTAGCTCACCCCTCTCCCCTAACCCCAGGTTTGCAGGTACGGGATTGGTAGAGAAGAAAAGAAGAGAAAAGTCATATGTATGTAATAGCTAGAGTATGTGGACATGACAAGTGATAAGAATGTAATGTAATTATGTTATTGAGGATAGAGTTGTGCTTGACCATAGTATATGTTAATCCCTTGGTATGTACATGATCTTATTTTATGATGTATATGTGAACCAACTCAACACAGGATATATATATTGCCCATTGAGGCTTTGATGAAATCCCACAGAGGGATTAATGTTTATGTATATGATGAGTATAGTGCATGCACAGGTTGAGTTTGGTGAATGAAGAAAGAGAAAAGTTTTTAATTCTTATGTATGTTTGTTGATCATGTATGGGATTAAACAGGAAAACAGGATGTATGTAGGCTTGCTACGGGTTCCGGCGGCCTTAAGCCGACCTGAATCCTAGCGCCGGTAGCGGTCCGGATTTTCGGGGCGTTACAGAGTGGTATCAGAGCCCTAGGTTCATATGGTCGGACCTAGAGTGTCGGGCTCATAGAAGTTATAGAAGGTCAAGCACAATAGGCAAAAATCATGTCCACTAGGATAGGATGTAGAGTCCTGTCTTGCTATGATTGTATGATATGCCATGATGATATGCTATGTGTGTAATGTAGCTGTGAGGTTCATGCTTGCCGAGATGAACCATTTAATGCTGATGTTTATGTGATGTTTACTGTTTCTCAGAAAACAGGATGAGAGGAACCCGTCGATCTGCACGATTGACTGGAATACCACCTCAGGACGAGGGCATTGATGCCCGTCCTTCAACATTGCCTAGGGCAATGTCAAGTAGGTCCAACAGGGACCGAGCAGTGAGAGACCCTAGAAGGTCTTTAGATCTGGGAAGAAGCAGATCAGTCAGAGGAACAGTGCAGGGAGGTATGTCAGAGGATATGGGGGATCAGATGGATGTTGATCAAAGGAGGGATGGCAGTTTGGGCGTCAGTATGTCAGAAGAGGGTATGGGAGAGTCCCAAGGAGGCACTCAGGCCTCGGGATTTGTTCAGCCACCTCACTACCCGCCCTACACCCAAAATCCCGGGTATTCGATGGGAGGTACATCGGATTACCCTAGTTTTAACCCTTACTCCACACAGATGCCATACCCACCATACTACCCACCATATCCACAGTACCCAGTGTACCCACCTCCACCATACTATCCAAATCCAGCAAACCCCACTCCGGGGGATGCTGTACCTCCACCACCACCAGCACCTACATGCCCAGATACCCAGATACCTCAGCCTAGCTCATCTGGGGGAAGTAAGGCTAAAATGACAGATTACATGAAGTTGGGTGCTCCCCAGTTTGAGTCAGGTGATGACCCGTTTGTATATTTGGAGAAGGTCAAGATGATCACAGAGGAGATCAGAGCTGATGATAGTAGAGCCATTCAGATGGCTGGTTTCACCTTGAAATGCAAAAAGGCCCGTGAGTGGTTCAAAAACTATGTGAAACCGAGGGTGGATAGCCTATCATGGGAGGAGTTCGCTAATGAATTTGCAGGATGGGCTTTCCCTGATAGTTCAAGGGAATTGAAGATGATAGAATTCGAGCAGTTGAGGCAAACCGATGACATGAGTGTAGACGAGTATACTGACAGGTTTATGGAGTTGCTGCCTTTTGCTGGGCAAGACCTTAGCACAGACCAGAAGAAGTCGAGGAGGTATATCATGAAGCTCCATCCCAGGTATTCCTCCTTGGTACAGTCAGCAGATAGAGAGAGTTTTCACGCCATAGTAGACATGGCTAGGAGAATGGAGGCTAGTGCCATCGTTCAGGGGACAGTCAAACAGACAGTGGCACAAGCTTCTGGTTCTAAAACTCCGGGTGGGGGAAGGTTAGATCCCTCTACCTTGAGTGCAGCAGCTTCAGGCAGTAAGAGATGGGGTAAGCCCAAGGGTAAGAAGAATAAGTTCTGGAACAAGGTCAAGTCTAGTCTGGGATTTGGCAGTGGTTCTAGTTCTGGGGCAGATAATGCAGCTTGTGCGAAGTGTGGTAGGCCACACAGGGGTTTATGCCGGTTTGGGACTACGACCTGCTACAGATGTGGGCAAGAGGGGCATATGTCATGGCAATGTCCTAAAGCAGTTCCTACGGCACAGACACAGCAGACAGCTTCAGGAAGTGTGGCACAGCCAGTAGCTCCAGCTGCTACACAGGCCAGTGGCAGAGGCAGAGGGAGAGGGTCAGCCTCTTCTTCAGCAGGGTTCAGAGGTGAGGGTCCGTCAGCTCCAGCCAGGATCTTCACCATGACGCAGCAGGAGGCTAACACATCCAACACCGTGGTGTCAGGTAATCTCATCATTGGGTGTTCTGATGTGTATGCATTAATGGACCCGGGTGCATCTCACTCTTTTATTGCACCGAGAGCCGTTCAGAGGTTAGGGTTGATGGTCTCTGGGTTAGAGTGTCCCCTATGGGTCAGTGGACCCAAGTGTGACCCGTCAGTTGCAGAGTCAGTCTGCCAGTGTAGTCCAGTTTTTATAGAGGGAAGATGCTTGTCCGCCGACCTTGTGGTTCTAGATTTGACAGACTTTGACGTCATTCTAGGGATGGATTGGCTATCTACCCATGGTGCTACCTTGGACTGCAGGGACAAAGTAGTTAAGTTCAGATGTCAGGATGGGTCAGAGGTCGTCTTCAGAGGAGACAAGAGGGGTACACCTAGAGGTCTAATTTCAGCTCTTCAGGCTCGTAGGTTGCTTAGGAGGGGATGTCAGGGGTTTCTAGCTCATGTGAGGGAGTTGGATAGTCATGTTAGAGAGCCCGCCTCAGTGCCTGTGGTGAGTGAGTTCTTAGATGTTTTCCCAGACGAGCTGCCAGGGTTACCACCTGCTAGGGAGATAGAGTTCGAAATTGAGTTAATGCCTGGTACCAGACCGATCTCTATCCCTCCCTACAGGATGGCACCAGCCGAGATGAAAGAGTTAAAAGAACAGTTGCAGGAACTGGTAGACAAGGGTTTCATCCGACCGAGTACCTCACCTTGGGGTGCTCCAGTACTCTTTGTGAAGAAAAAGGATGGATCCCTCAGGCTTTGTATCGACTACAGGCAGTTGAACAAAGTCACCATCAAGAATAAGTACCCATTGCCAAGGATCGACGATCTATTCGACCAGCTAGCAGGAGCGGGTTGTTTCTCCAAAATAGATCTGAGATCCGGGTACCATCAGTTGAGAATCAGAGAGGAGGACGTGCCAAAGACGGCCTTCAGGACCAGATATGGGCACTATGAGTTCCTTGTAATGCCGTTTGGGTTAACCAACGCCCCTGCAGCATTCATGGACCTCATGAACAGAATATTCAGACCATACCTGGATCACTTCGTTATTGTCTTCATAGATGATATCCTAGTGTATTCCAGGAATGCAGAGGAGCATGCCCATCATCTGAGGATTGTTTTACAGACCTTGAGGGAACATGGCTTGTATGCCAAGTTCTCCAAGTGTGAGTTCTGGTTAAGGAGCATATCATTCTTGGGGCATATAGTGTCAGAGAATGGAATAGAGGTAGACCCCAAGAAAGTAGAGGCTGTGACTAACTGGCCCAGACCCACCACAGTGACAGAGATCAGAAGTTTCTTGGGTTTGGCTGGTTATTACAGGAGGTTCGTACAGGACTTCTCCAAAATTGCAGCTCCTTTAACCAGATTGACCAGAAAGAATCAGAGGTTCGATTGGACCGACCAGTGTGAGGAAAGCTTCGAGGAGCTCAAGAAGAGGTTGACTTCAGCACCAGTGTTAGCTCTGCCAACCAGCAATGAGGACTTCACAGTATTCTGTGATGCATCCAGAGTAGGCTTGGGTTGTGTGTTGATGCAGAATGGTAGGGTGATCGCTTATGCTTCTAGACAGCTAAAGAGGCATGAGATGAATTACCCCACACACGATCTGGAGATGGCAGCGGTTATCTTTGCCCTCAAGATGTGGAGGCATTACCTCTATGGGGTAAAATGTGAGATCTTCACAGATCATAAGAGCCTGCAGCACATCTTGAGTCAGAGAGATTTGAACTTGAGGCAGAGGAGATGGGTAGAACTGCTCAGTGACTATGATTGTAAGATACAGTACCATCCGGGTAAGGCTAATGTAGTAGCTGATGCCTTAAGCCGGAAATCACTTGGCAGTCTATCCCACATTACGGCAGAGAGGAGACCGGTGGTGAAGGAATTTTATAAGCTCATTGAGGAGGGTCTACAGATGGAGTTGTCTGGTACAGGTGCTTTGATTGCACAGATGAAAGTAACACCCGTGTTTCTGGAGCAGGTGGCTCAGAAACAGCACGAGGACCCAGAGTTAGTGAAGATTGCCAGGACTGTTTAGTCAGGCAAAGATAGTGAGTTCAGATTCGATGATAAGGGGATCCTCCGCTATGGGAATAGACTATGTGTACCAGATGACATCGGGCTTAAAGGAGACATTATGAGAGAGGCTCATAATGCAAGATACAACATTCACCCTGGAGCCACCAAGATGTATCAAGATCTAAAGAAGGTTTATTGGTGGCCAGCTATGAAGAGGGAAGTGGCACAATTCGTGTCAGCCTGCGAAATATGTCAGAGGGTGAAGCTGGAACATCAGAAGCCGGCTGGAATGCTTAACCCGCTACCTATTCCAGAATGGAAATGGGAGAACATAGCTATGGACTTTGTAGTGGGGTTACCGGCAACATCCAACAGACTAGACTCCATATGGGTGATTGTGGACAGACTCACCAAATCTGCTCACTTCATTCCAGTTAGGAGCAACTACTCTGTGGATAAGTTAGCGCAGGTTTATATGAATGAAGTCGTCAGACTACATGGGGTCCCGGTATCTATAGTGTCAGATAGAGGGCCCCAGTTTACCTCCAGGTTTTGGCGGAGTCTGCAGAGTGCTATGGGTACTAGGTTGGATTTTAGCACTGCCTTCCATCCACAGACAGACGGACAGTCAGAGAGGACCATCCAGACCATAGAAGATATGCTCAGAATGTGTGTGCTAGATTTTGGCGGTTCTTGGAAGCAACATCTACCTTTGGTGGAGTTTGCCTACAATAACAGCTATCATGCTAGCATAGGGATGGCTCCATATGAAGCTTTGTATGGGAGGAAGTGCAGGTCACCCGTTTGCTGGGAAGAGGTTGGAGAGAGGTCCTTAGCAGGGCCTGAGCTTGTTGAGATCACCAGCAGGGTGGTGCCCATTATCAGAGAAAGGATAAAGACTGCCACCAGCAGGCAGAAAAGTTATGCAGACATCCGCAGGAAACAGGTAGAGTTTCAGGAGGGGGATCTAGTATTGCTCAAGGTGTCTCCGATGAAAGGGGTGGTTCGATTTGGTAAGAAGGGTAAGCTAGCTCCGCGGTACATTGGACCCTTTGAAGTCCTGCAAAGGATTGGGAATGTATCGTACAAGCTGGACTTGCCTGCTTCTATGGAGAGAATCCATCCGGTTTTCCATGTTTCCATGTTGAGGAAGTTCGTGTCAGATCCGGGCAAGGTTCTTAGCGAGCCTGATGTGGAGATCCAAGAGGATCTCACTTATGTTGAACAGCCAGTGCGGATTCTTGACACTCAGATCAGAAAGTTGAGGAACAAGGAAATCCCGATGGTGAAAGTCCTTTGGAACCACCACAATTTGGAAGAATGCACTTGGGAGACCCGGGAGTCCATGCTCCAGCAGTACCCCCACCTCTTCTAAGGTTAGTTGAGATGTGTTCCATGTGCTATATGTGTGTATGTTATGTTTGTCTCGCTATGCATGTACTAGTTGAGGAACATTCGGGGACGAATGTTCTTAAGGGGGGGAGAATGTAATACCCGGCTAGACTCCGGTATCGGAATTCCTACCGTCCGGTGGAATTTGGGTGTCGGAAACCTCTAGAAGGGTAAAAGCATGTTTTTATAAAATGTTTTCATGTATTTTAATGTTTTAAGTATGATTTTAAATAAGTTTTTGCATGAAAATTCTTTAAGGAAAAACCCAGGTTCGGCCGCCGAAACTCACTTTCGGCCGCCGAACATGCATGGACTTTGGGAGGCACGTTAGGCCCCCGAAAGTCTAAGTGAGGGAAGTGCAGGTTCGGCCGCCGAACCTTATGTTCGGCCGCCGAACATTGCATGGATGCGGAGGCACATTCGGCCCCCGAACGTGGCCTGGCCAGCCACTATAAAAGGGTCCCCTTGGTCCGCACGGGCGAGCTTTTTCTCTCCCATTGTCGGCCAAGGTGAGTCTCCACCGTTCCTCCCTCGATCTTGAGTGTTTCCTCTAGATCTTTCATGGTTTTAACAAGTTTATAACTTTGTTTTGAAGATTTGTGAGCTTTGAGCAAGTTTTGAGTGCTTGGAGGTTCAAAGAGCTTAATCTCTCCATCTCCAAGCTAGGATCGCTTTCCTCTCGTTTCTTCAAGAGGTAAGGGTCGATCTTGAACCCTTTTTATGTTTTAAACAAGTTTTAAGTAAGATCTATGGGTAGAAATGCATGTTAGGACATATGTTGAGTTTATGGGTTTTGATGATGTTTGAGCAATGTAGCTTGATTGTGTGTGTATGAAGTGTTGTAGATGGGGTATATGCATGTTTGAGACCCCTAGGAACTTGTATGTGTGTTTTGGTTGAGAAATATGCATGAGCTATGGTTTTGGGAGGCAGGAGGTTCATTTGAACCAAGTTTCTGCCGTTTGGCAGAAACCAGGTTCGGCAGCCGAAGGGAGTTTCGGCCGCCGAACCCCTCTTGTGAAGGCAGCTTTCGGCTGCCGAAGGTGCCCCCGAAAAGAGACTTTCGTCTCTGTCTGGCACTTTCGGCCGCCGAAGGTGCCGCCGAACCTAGCTGAGTTTCGTCTCTGTCTGGGGCTTTCGGCCGCCGAAGGTGCCGCCGAAGGTGCCCTGTTCAGCCATTTCATGCATATTTTCTGTGATGTTTTCATGATGTTTTAGGGGGTTTTTGGGGGATATATTAGAGTTGTGTTTATATATGTTTGGTCCCTCATTGGAGTCCACCTGTGTAGGTTCGGACCCGAGGAACCGAGGACCCCAGCAGTGAGTGAGCTGCTTCAGTGTCTGGTCAGAGCTAACCAGAGGTGAGTGGAAACAAGCTTAATGTTTTAAAATCAAGTAATTAAATGTTTGGAGCATGTTTCATGCATCATGATGACATGTAATAGGCTGATTGCATTAGTTCACGAATATGTCGCATTGCATTTTATTTTGTGGTTGTGGGTGAATGCTGTATGATCCAATTAGTCCACGAGACTTTATGTATGTTATGACAGGAAGACCAGGACCCCATGCTACGGCCTGGCACGAGGCTTTATATATGATATGACAGGAAGACCAGGACCCCATGCTACGGCCTGGCACGAGACTTTATGTATGTTATGACAGGAAGACCAGGACCCCATGCTACGGCCTGGCACGAGACTATGTTGGGACTAATTGGTGACAGGTTCACCCTTGATGTGGATTGTCTGTGATATGATGCATTTCATGAAAGCATGAATTTTAATATAATGTTTTTAGTTTCTGCTCACTGGGCTTTTAGCTCACCCCTCTCCCCTAACCCCAGGTTTGCAGGTACGGGATTGGTAGAGAAGAAAAGAAGAGAAAAGTCATATGTATGTAATAGCTAGAGTATGTGGACATGACAAGTGATAAGAATGTAATGTAATTATGTTATTGAGGATAGAGTTGTGCTTGACCATAGTATATGTTAATCCCTTGGTATGTACATGATCTTATTTTATGATGTATATGTGAACCAACTCAACACAGGATATATATATTGCCCATTGAGGCTTTGATGAAATCCCACAGAGGGATTAATGTTTATGTATATGATGAGTATAGTGCATGCACAGGTTGAGTTTGGTGAATGAAGAAAGAGAAAAGTTTTTAATTCTTATGTATGTTTGTTGATCATGTATGGGATTAAACAGGAAAACAGGATGTATGTAGGCTTGCTACGGGTTCCGGCGGCCTTAAGCCGACCTGAATCCTAGCGCCGGTAGCGGTCCGGATTTCCGGGGCGTTACAATCATGACATACAAGGGCTAATGGATCATTCAACATTCACCCACATCAACAACAAAGTATGCAATGCAACATATTCGTGAATTCTAATGCAAACAACCTAATATTGCATGGCATAATGATGCATGGGCAATGCTTTATGATTCATTCATTTATTCATTTACTTTAAAGCTTAAGGGATTGTTCCACTCACTTGGTAACTGAAGCTTTAACAACGAACTCTGAACGACTATCTCACAACCGGGGGTCTCGGTTCCTCGGGTCCGAACCTACACAGGTGGACTCAAATGAGGCACCAAACATACATGAACATGACTCTAAAATACTCCCCAAAAACCCCCTAAAACATCCTGAAAACATCACATGAAATCATGCAAGAAACGGCTGAACAGGGCACTTTCGGCGGCAGGTTCGGCGGCCGAAAGTCCCTCTGCAGCCGAAAGTCATGCAGGTTCGGCGGCACTTTCGGCGGCCGAACCTCCCAGACAGAGACGAAACTTGAGTTTCGGGGGCAGGCTTCGGCAGCCGAAACTGCCTCCACAAGGGGGTTCGGCGGCCGAAAGTCACTTCGGCGGCCGAACCTGAGTTTCTGCCGAATGGCAGAAACTTGGCTCCCTTGTGTCCACAGCCTCCAAAACGCCTCAAAACATGCATAAACTTGTTTCTACTCATGCATACACATCATACATCACACCTAGGGGTCTCAAACTATAATATACCCCAACTACAACACTTCAAACAACACATTTCCAACATACATTGTTCAAATCACAACATAAACCCATAAACCTAACAACAAGCCTAAACATGCATTCTACCCCATCAACTTGCATAAAACCTTCATAAAACATAAAAGAAGTATAGATCGAAGCTTACCTCTTGAAGATCTAGAGGAAGAACGACCCTAGCTCGGAAAATGGAGGGATTTAGCTCCAAGACTTCCAAGCTCCAAACTTGCTTAAAAACACTCAAAAACCTTTGTGGAACCTTAAAACTCAAAGAAAATGGTGGGGATTGAAGGAAAAACACAAGATTTGGGAGAGGGAGGTCGGAAGCTCGCTGTGGCTGAAAATGGGAGAAAACTCTCCCAGTTCGGCTAAGTGTCCCTTTTATAGGTGGCTGGCCAGGCCACGTTCGGGGGCCGAAGGTGCCTCCGCATGCATGCAAGGTTCGGCGGCCGAACTTGGAGTTCGGCGGCCGAACCTGCATTTCCCTCACTCAAAACTTTCGGGCGCCTAAAGTCCCTCCGAAAGCATGCATGTTCGGCGGCCGAACTTCGGAGTTCGGCGGCCGAACCTGGGTTTTCCTCCAAAGATTTTTCATACAAAAACTCATTTAATTCTTACTTAAAAACATGAAATACATGAAAACATTTCATAAAATCATAGTTTTACCCATTCTAGAGGTTTCCGACATCCGAGGTCCCACCGGACGGTAGGGATTCCGATACCGGAGTCTAGCCGGGTATTACAGTCCAAGTATTGAGAGAGGACAAAAGAACGAGTCAAAAGCAAAATCAAAAGTCAGAGGGGCAAGGATATAAAGTAGACCACATATGTTACCCCGTCTTCCGAAGGAGGGATGATAAAATGATAAGGAACGATGGGGTTGCCTTCTTCAAAAAAGATTAAAGAGCATTCATCAAAAGCCATAAATCGGGAACCCATCAGGCTAAAAGACCAAGTGTTAATCCTGCTAAAACAAGACCATAAGTCGGAAATCCATCAGGGTTGAAGACCGGGTGTTAGTCCCACTAAACAAGGCTATAAGTCAGAAATCCATCAGGCCAGAAGACTGAGTTTCAGTCCCAGCAAAACAAGGCTATAAGGCTGGAACTTGTCAGGCTAGAAGACCAGGTATTGGACCCATTAAACAAGGCATTTATGCCAAGCCACTAGGTGAGTATATGACAAGCAGACCAATTAGGTGACAGTCTCACCCACAAAAAAGTTTCTAAGGCATTTCATGCCAAGTCACAAGGTGGGTATAAGTTAGGTCGATCAATCGGGTGATAGCCGTATTTCACAAAAAGTTTCTAAGACATTTCATACCCAGGCCACAAGGCAGGTATATGCCAGACTGACCAACTGGGTGTCAGCCCTTTTTCAAAAAGAGTTTCCAAGGCATCTTATGCCAGGCCACAATGCAGGTATATGCCAGGTCGACCAACCGAGTGATAGCCTTGTTTCACAAAAAGTTTCTAAAGTATTTCATGCCAAGCCACAAGGCGAGTATGATCCAGGCCACGCGACCGAGCATTGGTCCCATTTCACAGAAAGCCTCTGAGGCATTTGTCGATGCTCTTACGAAGACAGAATACTAAGCGAATGAGTGAAGTCCGTAAGGAAAAAAAAGATTGGAAGCTCGTCAGGGCTGGCAAATGCCCGAAATCTCGCCAGGAAAAAAATGCCCAAAAGCTTATCAAGATAGATTAGGGCTGAAAAAATGACCAAAAACTTGTAAGGGTTAAGAAATGCCCGGAAG
Organism: Manihot esculenta; assembly: GCF_001659605.2. Lineage (NCBI taxonomy): Eukaryota > Viridiplantae > Streptophyta > Magnoliopsida > Malpighiales > Euphorbiaceae > Manihot > Manihot esculenta. Next base: position 9,777,517 of record NC_035173.2, read on the forward strand.
CACGCTAGGACTGAAAAATGCCCTTAAACTCATCAAGGCTAGAAAATACCTAGAAGTCACCAAGGCTGAAAAATGCCCGGAAGCGCGAAGCATGTCAGGGTTGAAAAATGCCTGAAAACTCATTAGGACTGGGAAATGCCGGGAAGCACTTCAGGGCTGAAAAATGCCTGAAAACTCATCAGGGCTGGAAAATGCTCGGAAGTGCACCAAGGTTGGAAAATGCCCGGAAGCGCATTAGGGCTGGAAAATGTCCTAAAGCTCGTCAGGGCTAGAGAATGCTTGAAAGCTTGTCAGGGCTAGAGAATGCCCGAAAACACACCAGGGCTAGGTAATGCTCGAAAGCTCACCAGGACTATAAAATGCTAGAAAGCTTGTCAAGGCTGGTTAGGGTAAGAGAAAGCCCGAAAACTTGCCAAGGCGATACTATATCACCCGTTTTGGCCAGGCATTAGACAAGATCTTGGACCGCGCTGGTCGGTAGGGCGAGTAAGGAGAAATCAAGGACAGCGCTCACTCAACCCAGATAGAAGCTGCCTTATTGCCTGATAGACTAAACTAAGGCCGCACGATTCCACTCAATACAGTTGATATAATTTACACTTTAGGACCATGAAAAATTTCACGACCAGGCCACTAGGAGGGTATCTGCCAGGCTAATGACTGGGTGTTTGTCTTGATTGATAAAATTCTCAAGTCATGACCGGGTGTAAGTTTGGTTTATTAGAGTCTCAAGGTATTGATCATTTATGGGTAGGAGCAGGCAAAGCGATGCGAGTATGGAAAGTCAATCTAAACAAGCCCCGTCCCCCAGAGCATGAAGACAACTGTCACCCTCAAATTTAAAGAATGAAAGACCAATGGAGGGACTTCTGATATTACACAATAATCGCCTAAAGAAAGTCATGTGCTAGCACTCAAAGACAGGATCACTTGGCAAGGATCTAATCAGAAGATGCTCTGTCCCACCAAAGGAAACAAAGACCTGGACGCATTAGATCGGCCTTAGTTTAGCTCTTCGTCAAATGACTCGCCCTCCCGTGAAGTGGTCAGATTTTCACAGGAAGTTACCATTAGTAACTACAATCCAGCAAAATCCCCTTTTACGCCTGTAATCACGGGATCCCCGACCAATTAGTCAACGATGTCCCTTTTCAATGAGCTGGACATATTATTGTCGGATTCCTATGAAATACTATAATTAACTCTGTCCTCTTATAGCCAACAATCACAAAGACAAAGGTATGCTATTCTCTGACACAACTTTTCTTGAGTTCTAAGTATTACGATTCTCTCACCTTTTTTTCTACTTACTAATTTAAGCGTCAAAGTGGTTGCCGTAGGCGCCAACTAACTCACCTTCTCTTTCTTGTAGATTGGCCAATCGCAGCACATCTCAATTCTGACCTCATCATTTGTTGCAGCAACATCAATAATTAACTCTATCAATCTCTAATTTATTACTTTTACATATATAAATTAATTTATAATAATAAAACTTATAAAAATATAAGATAAAATAGTGAAAAATAATTATTTTTCTGCTCCGATCCCTGAAAAAGGTAACCACTAAAAATATAATATTAGAGAATATTACATTTGTAATGTGATGGTCAGCAGTTTAACTCTGATAACCAAATTTTCTGTATTTATTTATTTTTTATTTTTTACATAATTGATAATATTTTTTAACATATAAGATATGTTCATAAGTACTCTGATAGTCGACTTTTCTTTATTTGTTTAATTTTTTATTTTTTACATGATTAATAATATTTTTTAACATATAAAATATATTCGAAAGTATTCTGATAACCTACTTTTCTCTATTTGTTTAATTTTTTTATTTTTTTATATGATTGATAATGTTTTTTAATATAAAGATCCGTTCAGAAGTAAACATTTTTATTAATATTATGTGACGATATATGATTTTTATTTTTTTAAATATTTTTGATATTGAGGACTATTTTTTTAAATTCATTTTATATTATGATATACTCATTCTGAATTAGTGGTATTTATATAAAAGAGTGGTATAAAGATAAAAATTTATTGATATAAGGATAATGATACCGTTATATGATATTAAAATGGGATTGATGTAATTTAATCTATAAATTTTAAATATTACAACTCATAAATATCATATTTCATACTTAATTAAATATCATATTTCATAATTATTTTTAAATTAAAATTTTTACGTAATAGTATATTTATTTATTATTCTTTTATATGAAACCATTATAGTTTTAATGGATCCGAACCACTTTAAAAAGAATTGAATTATAATAAAAATTATTATAAAATTTTTTTAAAAATTAAGAATTTGAAATTTATATAAACTCTACAATTAATTTAATTAATAAAATTTAAATTAAATTAATTTAAATTTTTTGAAAAATCTTAAATTATCTAATAAAAATTATTATTTTTTTGTTAATTCTAATCCACATAGAATTCTAACTAAAATTATTTATTAAAACAATATTATCTATAAAACTACAAAAATATTTAAGTAACATGATATAATAATTATTTAAAGTATTTTATTTAATTTTTTAAATATTTAGACAATATTAAAATTATGATAATTTTTAAAATTTAAAGAATCTCTTTCGAATATTATTTTGAACTCATAAATAATTTATAAAAATATTCAAATTTGAGTATTTTCTCACCGTTTAATACATTTATATATATTATACATTATCCATTAAAGTTGAGTTTTCCGATCGAATAATGTATAAATAGTGTTTAATTAGAGAGCCACTTTATTATATAGTTTTTTTAATTTTTTATATCGATAAGTGGTGACTTTATTTATATTAAAAAAATATTTATTTAAATAGAATTTATATGGATTCATATTATAAAGGTATGAAATTTTATATGAATTTTAATTTACTATAAGTTCATATAAACACATTACTCAAGAATTTTTTTCTATATATAAAACATTATCTAGCTGATTTAGATATTTGATTATGATGGCCATGGATGTTGCATGAATAAAAATTGCAAAGAAATAATGTGTAAATTAACTTGTCCATGTAATTCATCAATCATGGGAGACTAAGGCACTTCTCACACCACCTCATTTCAAGCCATTGATTCCTCTTGCCACCAATTTTGTGTGCCTTTATTCCTGCCCTCAAATCAAAGTTTGAAAGCTCTTAATTTTTTTTCTCCTAACTTTTGGCTTCTCCATTGGTTTCTGGTTAATGGGAACTCCTCTTCCTTCCTCCTTCAGCCAATTTGCAGATATGATGCTTATTAATGGTTTTATCTCCTAGGCCTAAATCCATAAAAAGATGTCTCCATATTTTATTAAATAATGAAAAAAATCAAATTTAGTTGAGTTCTTTAAAAAGGTGGGCCATCCTCTTACCCCAAAGAAGTGACAAAGACTCATAATTAATGAAAAACATGTTCTAATTTTTATTAATAAAAATTCAGCAATTCTAAAAAGATGATATGCAATTCTTAACTTAATTAAAGTGTGAATTATTCTTTATTTTATTTAATACTTTATAGCTTAGAATTAATATTATAAATTTTCATTAAAAATAAAATTTTTAATTAATTATAATTTTTTTTGGAAATTTTAATGATTAGTGATTGATTTTAAATAGTAATTTAAATAATTTTTTATATATATTGTTAGCGATAATTACTTATTATATATTTATATAATATACAGTTAAGAATATTAATTCAAATAAAAGTTATTTTTAAATTAAAAATATAAAAAAATATATGTCACAGGTTACTTTTTAAATATTGTTATTAATATAGATGGCAAATTCTTGTAAAGGCATATCATATGTGAAGGTGGCAGAGGGAGGGGTTCAACTATTGCTATCCTTGTAGTTGTGTTGAGCTCTTTCTTTTAGATTTATGGGCCGTGTTTGTTGATGTTTGCATATAGACCTGAAATTTTGCTATTGGGCTTAGTTTGTATCTATCATTTTGGACTTCAATGCAATAAAAAATTTGCAGAGATTGAAATCCACTTTATTCAATAAAAAGAAAAAACTTTTAATTATCTTTTTTTTTAATTTTTCTTTTTAATTTTAAATTGTCATATTTTTTAAACTATTTTAAATTGATGTATTATATATTAGGAATATTAAAATCATTATAAGATAAATATAAACTTTTTATTGAAAATAATTTATTTTAATAATATATTAAAATAAATTACTATTATTATTAGTATTATTATTATTATTATATATAAAAGTGGAAAGAGGAGGAATGATGGGATTTTTTTATAATGCTTTTAAGCTTTTAAATGATTTATAAGTTAATTAGTTTAATTATTTAAATAGTTAATAATTTTATTATTTAAAATTTAATCTTTAAAATAGATGATAATTGTATTTTTTAAATTAATTTTAATTAGTTAAGAAAATCTTAAAAGATATATAAAAATATAATAAGATTAATTTTTTAAATAAAAATATATAATAGATTATAATTTTATCATTTTAAATTAATTTTAGAGTTTATTAAGAAAATTTAAAGATCTAAATTAATTTAAATACTATTAAATTAATTTTAAAATAAAAATTATTACAATAACATGTTTAAATATTAGATAAATATTAAGAAAATTATTAAAATAATAAATTCATATTTTAAAGTATAAATTAAAATAAAAAGTTAAATTTAATTAATGAATATTAAAAATATTAATGAAATAAAAAAATTAAAATAAAAGTAAATAAAATCAGTAATTTTTTAGTGAATTAATAATTTAAAAATTATTTCACTTAAATATATCTAATTTCTTTTAATTTTTATAATTTATCTATAGAAGAATTTTTTTATTTATTAAATTAGTTTTAAAAAATTATAGTTAAGAAAATAATAAGATATATGATTATTTTTACTATTGAAATTTTTATGACATAAATTTTATAATTATTTTTATTATGATTGATTAAAAATAAATTTATTATTATTTAATATTATTATTTTTATTTAATAATAATTATAGTGAGAAATTCGTCTCAAATGATTAGATATCAGAAACGGTTATGAATCGCTACAAGAGGAAAGAGTTATATATCGCTATAAGATTAAGAGTAAAGATAATTGCCCGATTAATTTTTCGGGTGTTAATCCCAAAAGATAAAAGTCAAGTTTCTATCGAAAAGTGACTCAATGCGAGTATCCACAAGGCGAGTTACAAGACGAGGTAAATTACAATAAAAAGTTTTAAAGTGATTTTATGACAAAGAAAAGAGGTTGTCAAGTGTTTGGTTAGGTGTTAACTCCTTAATAATCTTTTCATTTAAGTTTTGTTTGATAATGGTCGGATGAAAGTTATAAACGAGTACGAAGCATATAAAAACTTTGTGAAAATAATAAAGATATTTTTCATTAAGACCATGAAAGATTACATAGGAGGAGGATCTTCAGGTTCCTCCTCTCGAGTCTTAGTTACATCAGTATTTTTTATTATTTTATCTGCAGAAACTCGGTCGATGGAATTTTTCTTAGCTTGTCCCTCTTCCTCTTGCTCATCCTCATCACCTTCCTCCTCCGGAAAGATGATGTCTATTTAGGTAAAATCTTCAGAAGGGAATCACTTTTCCAACTACCTTCACGATCATTCCCTCAGAATTAATCTTGCACAATCCAACCCACTCTCCAAGAGTTTTGGCAGTGGGAACCAATAAAGAGGCCATCACCATGGCAAGCACAAAACCCTTTCATAAGTTTAATATAGTCAGACTGATTGTAGTCCTCAGCCAAATACACAGAGCTGGACAATATTTTTCTCGATACCTTCATGAAAACATTTTTATAAAGCTAGAAAATGCTCGAAAGTTCATCAGGGTTATTGGAGCAAGAAAGTGCTCGGAAGAAAGTCAGAGCTGGAAATGCGCAGACTCCTATCAGGGCTATATAAGGCCAAAGATCTCGCAAGGGTTAAAAAAATACTTGGAAGCTCGCAAAGGCATTTGGTGCCAAAAACTCATTAGGGCTGTAAAAGGCCAGAAAGCCCATAAAGGCTATATAAGGTCAATGAGCTCGCAAGGGCTAGAAAAATGTCCGGAAGCTTGTAAAGACTAGAAGAAGCTAAGGAGCTCATCAGGGTTGAGAAAATGCTCGGAAGCTCGTTAGAGCTAACAAAAAACACATAAGCCCATCAAGGTTATAAAAATACCTGAAAGCTCGTCGGAACAGTAAAAAGTCAAGGAGCTCATCAAAGCCGAACTTGCATGAGTTTTGGAGGCACTTTAGGCTTCCGAATGTGGTCTGGCCAGCCCCTATAAAAGGCTCCATGGCCGAAACAGGCGAGCTTTCTCCCCTATTTTTGGCCAACGGTGAGTCCATGCTCTCCCATGGTTGATTTTGATGATTTTTCATCAACCTTTCAAGTTTTAACGAGTTCTAACTTGGTTTTGAAGAGTTTTGGAGCTAAGATCAAGTTTTTGGAGCTTGGAGACCTAAGGAGCTAGATCTCTCCCATCTCCGAGTTGGATCGCCTCTCCTCTCGATTTTCAAGAGGTAAGAGTAGATCCTCACCTCTTTTCATATTTTGGTTAAGTTTCATGAAGGTTCATGGGGTAGAAATGCATGTTTAGGTTTATGTGCTTGTATGGTTAATGTGTGTTGTATATGTATGTTTTGTGTTGTTGTTGGGGGTTTAGGATAGTTTGAGACCCCTAAATGCTTATTTGCTTGTGTATGCATGTTTTAGAATAGCTAAATGCATGTGTGAATGGTTTAGGAGGCAAAAGGTGCATGAGGAGGCTGGGTTCTGTCACTTTGAGAGAACCCAGGTTCGACAGTCGAAGGCCCTTTCGGCCGCCAAATCTGCCTATGGAGGCAAGCCTTTGGCTGCCGAACCCTGCCCCTAAAAGTGGACTTTCGGCTCTGGAAGGGACTTTCGACCGCCGAAGGTGCCGCCGAACATGCATGAGTTTCGGATCTGGAAGGAACCTTCGGCCGCTGAAAGTGCTGCCGAAGGTGCATGACTTTCGGCTCTGGAGGGACTTTCGGCCGCCGAACCTGCCGCCGAAAGTGCCCTGTTCAACCTTCCTTTGCATGATTTCTATGATTGTTTTAAGGTGTTTTAGGGGGGGTTTTGGGGAGTATTTTAGAGTCATGTTCATGTATGTTTGGTCCCTCATTTGAGTCCACCTGTGTAGGTTCGGACCCGAGGAACTGAGGACCCCAGCAGTGAGACAGCTGCTTCAGTGTCTTGTCAGAGCTAGCCTGAGGTGAGTAGAATGACTATTTATGTTTCAAAGCAAATAATGAAAGTTTTAGCATGATTCACGCATCATGAATACCATGAGATATATTAGGTTGTTTGCATTAGAATCCGCGAACATATTGCATTGCATATTATGTTGTTGATGTGGATGAGCATTGAATGATCCATTAGCCCTCATATGGTATGATATGTATCAGGCCCAGGCCCAGGCCTATATAAAAAAAATATATATATATATATAGAGAGAGAGCATTAAAGCTCTGGTTTCGGGAATGTCCCGAAACATTCCCGAAACCAAAGCATGATGTCTTCCTCCCTCGCGAAATAGAGCAGAACCTCTGTTATTCTAAAAAAAAAAAAAAATTCCTCTTTTAAATCCAAATCTCCACCCCCTCAACCCAATCAACTCACAAACTTCTAAGATCCTTCAGCTAGATCCTGATTAAACCTATATCCTGCTAAGAAATTCAATAATTTCTTCCAGAGACTCCAAATTGGATAGGTGAGTTTTATCCCTTTTATTCAAATTTTTACGATATAATTTATTTTCTCTACCCTTATGGCCCTAGCAGAATTGAAGGAGTTAACAACACAATTGCAGGAGCTACTTGATAAAGGTTTCATAAGACCCAGTGTTTCACCTTGGGGAGCCCCTGTGCTATTTGTGAAGAAGAAGGATGGTTCCTTAAGGTTGTGTATTGACTACAGAGAATTGAATCGAGTCACTGTGCGAAACAAGTATCCTTTACCCCGGATTGATGATCTTTTTTATCAGCTCCAAGGTGCTAAAGTATTCTCTAAGATTGATTTGCGGTCTGGCTATCATCAATTGAAGATCAAGGAGTCTGAAATACCTAAGACAGCCTTTAGAACTCGTTACGGACATTATGAGTTTCTCGTTATGCCTTTCGGGTTAACTAATGCACCCGCTGCTTTTATGGATCTCATGAATAGGGTGTTCAAGCCCTACTTGGATAACTTTGTTATTGTGTTTATTGATGACATCTTAGTATATTCCCGTAGCAAGGAAGAGCATGAGAAGCATTTACGGATAGTACTGCAAATTTTGAGAGATAAACAACTATATGCTAAATTGAGCAAATGTGAGTTCTGGCTTGATCGGGTGGTTTTCTTGGGACATGTTATCTCAGCAGATGGAGTTTTGGTTGATCCTAAGAAGATTGAAGCAGTAGTCAATTGGGATTCTCCAACTAATGTTACAGAGGTTAGAAGTTTTCTGGGCTTAGCAGGGTATTATTGTCGCTTTGTTCAGGATTTCTCCATCATTGCAGCACCATTGACTAAACTCCTTCGAAAGAATGCAAAGTTTGAATGGACAGATGAATGTCAAGAGAGTTTTGACAAGCTTAAAACGTGTCTCACATCAGCCCCAGTTCTTACCTTACCCTCAGGTACAAATGGATTTATGGTGTATAGTGATGCTTCTCACAAGGGTTTAGGCTGTGTACTCATGCAACATGGGAAGGTGATAGCTTATGCTTCTAGACAGCTTAGACCACATGAATTAAATTATCCCACCCATGATCTGGAATTAGCTGCAGTTGTGTTTGCATTAAAGACATGGAGGCATTATCTTTATGGCGTGACTTGCCAGATTTTTACAGATCATAAGAGTTTGAAGTATCTTCTCACACAGAAGGAGTTGAATTTAAGGCAGAAACGGTGGATTGAGTTACTTAAGGACTACGACTGTACTATTGAATATCATCCAGGTAAAGCTAATGTGGTAGCTGATGCCCTTAGTCGCAAGTCCTTTAGTAATTTGGCTTATCTCAAAACAGTTCGGCTTTCTTTGTTACTAGAGATCAGATTCTTAAGAGTAGAACTAGCAGTGGATGATGCAGGAGCATTGTTAGCAACTCTCAAAGTTCGACCAGTTTTGATAGAAAAAGTTAGAGAAGCCTAAAATCAAGATGAGCAGTTAAGTAAGATCAGTAATGAAGTAAGAGATGGCACCCGTACCGACTTTTCTCTAAGGGAGGATGAGACTTTAATGTTTGGTGATAGACTATGTGTACCCAGAGTGGAAAGCTTGAAGAGAAAGATTATGGAGGAAGCCCATTGCTCTGCTTACTCTATGCATCCAGAAAGCACAAAAATGTACAAAGATCTTAGAGAACACTATTGGTGGCCAGGTATGAAGAAAGAAATAGCTGACTTTGTGTCCACATGCTTAGTTTGTCAACAGATTAAAGCAGAACATCAACATCCAATAGGAAAGCTGCAACCGCTCTCTATTTCGGAATGGAAGTGGGAACACATTACTATGGATTTTGTTTCTGGGTTACCTCGTACTTCGCATGGACATAATGCAGTATGAGTGATAGTTGATAGATTAACCAAGTCAGCACACTTTTTGCCTATCAGGATGGATTATTCTTTAGACAAGTTAGCAGAGATCTATGTCAATGAGATTGTAAGACTTCATGGTGCTCTAGTTTCTATTGTTTCAAATAGAGATCCAAGATTCACTTCTCGTTTTTGGCCTAGTTTGCAAAATGCTTTAGGCACCAAGTTGAAGTTTAGCACTTCCTTTCACCCTCAAACTGATGGTCAATCAGAAAGAACTATTCAGACCTTGGAGGATATGCTGAGAGCTTGTGTGATGGAGTTTAGAGGAAGTTGGGATAGGTATGTGCATTTAATGGAGTTCTCTTATAACAATAGTTATCATTCGAGTATCGGCATAGCTCCTTACGAAGCTTTGTATGGGAGAAGATGCAGAACGCCATTGTGTTGGAATGAGGTAGGGAAAAGACAATTAGAAGGTCCAGAACTAGTACAACACACTACAGATAAAATTCAGATGATTAAAAGTAGATTAAAAGCAGCACAAGACAAACAGAAGAGTTATGCAGATCTGAAGAGAAGGGATATTGAATATAATGTTGGCGACAAGGTATTTCTAAAGATCTCTCCTTGGAAAGGGGTTGTACGTTTTGGCAAACGTGGAAAATTGAGTCCGCGATTCATAGGACCATATGAGATTTTAGAGAGAATTGGACCAGTTGCTTATCGTTTAGCACTACCTCCAGAGCTATCTCAGATTCATGATGTCTTCCATGTATCTATGTTAAGGAGATACAGAAGTGACCCTTCCCACATCCTCCAGAAACAGCCTATCGAGTTGAGGGAAGATTTAACATATGAAGAAGAGCCAGTAGAGATCATTGCCAGAAAAGAGAAGGTTTTAAGGAGCAAGATAATACTTCTGGTTAAAGTTCGATGGAGTAACCATTCTGCTAAAGAAGCTACCTGGGAAAAAGAAGAGAATATGCGAATTCAATTCCCACATTTATTCCCTTCACCAGGTATATAAAATTTCGAGGACGAAATTTCTATTAGGAAGAGAGAATTATCAAGCCCAGGCCCAGGCCTATATATAAAAAAAAAATATAGAGAGCATTAAAGCTCTGGTTTCGGGAATGTCCCGAAACATTCCCGAAACCAAAGCATGTTGTCTTCCTCCCTCGCGAAATAGAGCAGAACCTCTGTTATTCTAAAAAAAAAAAAATTCCTCTTTTAAATCCAAATCTCCACCCCTCAACCCAATCAACCCACAAACTTCTAAGATCCTTCAGCTAGATCCTGATTAAACCTATATCCTGCTAAGAAATTCAATAATTTCTTCTAGAGACTCCAAATTGGATAGGTGAGTTTTATCCCTTTTATTCAAATTTTTACGATATAATTTATTTTCTCTACCCTTTTAATAGTGATTTTTGGTGATTTGAGAATTAAAAGGGTATATGTTTTAGTTAGATCCAATTAATGAGTTTTAATATTTCTTTTTGGGATGATGATTTTTTATAGGTTATTGAGTATTTTTGTTGAGTTTGGGTATTTTTGGGAGGACTAACTATGCCGAAATACTGCCGAAATTTTCTTAAAAATATATATAAAAATATATTTAAAATTTCGTATTTTACGTTTTATATTATTGTCCTAGATTATTTTTTTATTATTATTTGATATATTATTTATTTTTTCTTTTTAATTCTAGGAGAGGATCCAGCTTCCAGGATAGATAATGGGGGTCCTCCTGCGACCTAGGTCTTTTGTCCCAAGTATTATGGTGAGTGGATAAATATATAACATTGATATTTTTCTTAAATATATTTATATGTGTATATGTTACTTTGTTTATTTAAAATGGAAAAGGATAAAGTTAATTTATATTTCTTAAATAAATGAAAATTGAATTTAAAGCACAGCTGAATAAATAGCCGATTACACTCTGTATATGCACCGAACAGATAACACCTTGATGACAGATGATTTATTTTCAGCATGATATATATATATTTATACTGTCTTTGGGACAGTGCTTGATATACAGACAGCCTTTGGGGCGTATGTCAGGTAGTCACCCTTTGGGAGTAGCTCTGTACATGTGTATGACCAACATTTCATTAGCTCTTAGGCCAAATTTGTCATTATAGAGCCTAAGATGCTAACATTGCTCTCAGGCTGTTATTATTTTATTATACCTGAGATGCCAGCATTATCTGTAGGGAACATATTAGGAGTGTATGCGGATTCTATTTTTCACAGTTTATTTTATATTGATGGAATTAAATTGTATTTATTCAGCTGACTTATTTTAGCTATATATTTGGTACTATTAAGTACCTAAACTTATCTTTTCCCCTTTGTTATTTATTTATCCGCTCACTGAGTATGTTGTACTCACCCCTTATATTTCTTTTAATATTTCAGTTCCTTTTTGGTGATCCGCTCAGCAGTCCTCATCTCCTAGTTTATCCTTCCTTCCACATCGTCCACTCAGAGTCTAGAGGAGGTCGGACCAATCTTAGGTCTTTTGTTATTTCTTTTTGTAATTTTGTTAGATCATGTATAGATTGTACAACCCAATGAAGAAGGTATTGTGTTGTTGTAAATGTATTATGGATTGACTAGTCCAGCTTTCAGTTATCTCTCCTATATGTTTTATAATTTGGAATTATAGCAGGTTACATGTTTTTATATGTATAAATATCAGGGGAAGTTCTGTCAGTTTTCCGGGTCATATCAGTCTCTACAGTTTGGGGATTGGGTGTGACAATATGATATGATGATGACATGGTACGGAAGTCCAGGAAGACCCATTCTACGTCCCTGGCACCTTGGAATGTTATGATATGTTATGTAAGAGAAAGACCAGGACCCATTCTACGTTCTAGCACTAATGGAAATGTAGAGGGCTATTGGTGACAAGTTCATCCTTAAGGTGATTTGTTTGTGATATGATGCATTCTATGAAAGCATGAACTTTAAATATAATGTTTTATTATTCTGCTCATTGGGCTCTAGTAGCTCACCCAATTCCCTTAATTTCCCAGGTTGCAGGTACGGGATAGGATCAGAAGGTCAGCAAGAATAAGAATTCATGTTTTATATAATAGCTAGATGTGGACATGAAAATGATGAAATGTAACGTATAGTACAGAAATGTAATGCAATGATGTATATGAAATGTTTAATGATGCTTATGTAATCCAAGCTTAAAATATGTTATGTTACCCCATTGGAGCATTTGATGAGGGCTCCAGTGTGGGGTTTTATGGTTATGAGTTGTGCATGTACAGGTTAAGTGTAACGACCCGAAAATCGGACCGCTACCGGCGCTAGGATCCAGATCGGCTTAAGGCCGCCGGGACTCGTAGCAAGCCAAACATACATCCTGTATACCTGTTTAATCCCATATATGATCAACACATACATAAAAATTGTGAACTTTTTCATTCATTCAATCACCAAACTCAACCTATGCATGCACTAATCATTTACATTAACATTAACCCCACCTTGGAGTCCTCATCAATGCTCCAATGGGGTGACATAACATACATTGAGTTTGGTTAAACATAGTTATTTATTAAAATCATTACATTTGAAAGATCATGTAAACAAAGGGGATTAACATTCATATTATGGTCAAGCACAACTCTAAACTTCCATAAGCATTATTACATTACATAACTGTTCATTACATTACAATTCATCATTTTCATGTCCACTACTAACTATTACATGACCAAGACTTTACTCTAGCTGACCTCCTGGTCTATCCCGTACCTGCAAACCTGAGGGATTAAGGGAGAGAGGTGAGCTACTAGAGCCCAGTGAGCAGAATGATAAAACATTTTATTTAAACATATGATATCATGGAATGCATCACATCACAACTAATCACATCAAGGATGAATTTGTCACTCATAGCCCTCTAAGTGGTCCAACTGTGCCAGGGGCGTAGAATGGGCCTCACTGGTCTTTCTCTTACATAACATATCATAACATAATATTCCAACTGTGTCAGAGGCGTAGAATGGGCATCGCTGGTCTTTCTCTTACATAGTGCCAAGGGCGTAGAATGGGCCTCACTGGTCTTCCGTACCGTATCATATCATACCATATCATATCATGGGAGGGCTAAAGGATCATTCAACATTCATCCACATCATCAACATATTATGCAATGCAACATATTTGTGAACTCTAATGCGAACAACCTAGAATATCACATGGCATTCATGATGCATGAAGCATGCTAAATCTGATTTATTTACTTTAAAGCATAAGGAGTTATTCCACTCACCTCTGGCTAGCTCTGACAGACACAGAAGCAGCTGAACTTACTGCTGGGATCCTCATTTCCTCGGGTCCGAACCTACACAGGTGGACTTAAATGAGGGACCTAACATACATGAACATGACTCTAAAATACTCCCCAAAAACCCCCTAAAACACCTTAAAAAAATCATAGAAATCATGCAAAGGAGGGCTGAACAGGGCACTTTCGGCGGCCAAAAGGTCCTCCAGAGCCGAAAGTCATGCACCTTCGGCGGCACTTTCGGCGGCCGAAGGTTCCCTCCAGAGACGAAACTCATGCATGTTCGGTGACACCTTCGGAGGCCGAAACTCCCCTCCAGAGCCGAAAGTCCACTTTCGGGGGCAGGGTTCGGCAGCCGATACATGCTATCACAGGCAGGTTCGGCGGCCGAAAGAACCTTCGGCTGCCGAACCTGAGTTCTTCCCAAAGGGCAAAAACTCAGCTCCAACATGCACAAAAGTCTCCCAACTCATTCAAACATGCATTTTCCTATTCTACAACATGCATACTCAAGCATATAAGCTCCTAGGGGCTTCAAACTATCCTAAACCCCAACTACAACACATCAAACATGCATATTCAACATACATTGCTCATAAACACAAAGTAACCCATAAACTCAACATAACCTATTCATGCATTTCTACCCCATAAATCTTCATAAAACTTAAAACGTTAAAGAAACTATGGATCTACTCTTACCTCTTGAAGAACGAGAGGAGAGACGATCCAACTTAGAGATGGGAGAGATCTCAACTTTTTGGTCTCTAAGCTTCAAAACTTGCTCTTTTTGTTCAAATATCTTCAAATCAACATAAAGCTTGTTAAAACGTGAAAGATCGGAGGAAAAAATCAAAAATGAACCATGGGAGAGCAAGAACTCACCGTGGCCGAAAATGGGGAGAAAACTCGCCCGTTTCGGCCATGGAGCTCTTATATAGTGCAGGAGCGGTTGTCGAAGCCGGTCAAAAATAACCTTCTTGGTTACCTACAATTTACAACTGTAGATAGTGGTGAAGGATCGTATCCACAGAAAATTGATTACCTATTTATTTATCTCAATCAAGACCAATAGAACTAATTGGAAGCGCAAGTGAAAGCAAGTAATCAAAGAGAAATAGAAATAAGTGCAAGGAAAGTAAAAAAATGGGGGTTTTGAGATTGATTTGTCTAACAACTATTGAAAGCAATTAAAACAGCAAGTAATTAAAATAAAAGAAGAAATCAATATGAGAAAAGTCTAGTTGAAGATATGGATCCACTTTGGTTGTGTTGATCATTGAAACATGGTTATCTTGATTGATTCAATAGGTTGGTTATAGGGGTGGAAGACGCTTCTCACCACCATGTCTTTCCTTATGAACAAATTGATTAGGGAACGTCCTCTAACCAATTACTAATCAACAAATTGCCAAGGAACGTCCTTGGGCCTTAGGCATCAAAACAATTGCCAATTGCATGAAGAACAAGAAAGATCCAAACCCTAGCTACTCAAACGCATAAGATGTTGCTAGATCATGCAATTCCTTAGTTTTTACACCAAGTGTTCTTAGATCAGAATATTTCCAGCAATTACGGACTAACAAATATCCTAATCAACAATCAATTAACTTTGCAATTAAGAATCAAGTGGCCAATTCGATTAAAACAACAAAGCAATCTTAGAATTAAGCACAATTGCATGAATATTGAATAAACCAAAATCAAACACTTTATGTTCAGATCTCACAACCTTTTAAACAACCTTAGTTTCAACCAATCCTCAACTAGAAAGAGGGTTTCAGCCACTCATGGCTGAACCAAAACAGAAAATTAAAGAAAAGAAGAAAGAAAAACCGAAATTGAGGGGAGAAGCCCTTTGGAGAGCCTTGGGCGAATTCTTGGAGAAGTGGTGGAACCAAATCTGCCTTTCTTGTCTTCTTGAAGCCTTTAAATAGATCTTGAGAGGCTCCTTAGGGTTTGGTGGCAGTCCATGAGTCTTTTAGAGGCTGTCCAAAGTGCCCTTGGTCCCATATGTGCCTTCTTTGTGCATGGGTGAAGGCAAAAACGAGATGCATGTGATGGGGGGCAAGTGGGGGCTCTTTGGTCTTTTTAATTGCTGCCCAAGGTCTTCAAGATGTTTCCTAAAGAGTTAAGAGGCTGCCCATGCACTAATAAGGAAGGTGAAGCCTCCTTTTGAATTTTGAATGTGCATGATACTAAGTAGGAAACATGTGATCTTTGGATTTTCTTTCCTTAATAAGGGGGATCTTGAAATCTAATAATTGAATGTGAATCTTGAAGATTTGGATCTCAAAATACTTCCCTTGTTTGGCTCCTCTAATATGACAACTTGGGATATGGCTTCTTGAATGAGGAAAGAGTGTATTGGGAGGCATTTTCGGCTGCCTAAAATGAGTTTCGGAGGCTGGACTTTCGGCTCTGGACGCAAGGTTCGGCGGCCGAAGGTGCCCTCGAAGGTGGGTGACTTTCGCCTCTGGACTTGACTTTAGGCCGCCGAAAGTGCCCCCGAAAGTGGGTGACTTTCGGCTTCCGAAAGTGCTTCCGAAAGTGCTTCCGAAAGTGCTTCCGAAGGTGGGTGACTTTCGGCTTCCGAAAGTGCTTCCGAAGGTGCTTCCGAAAGTGGCTGTTTTTGGCATTCTTTGGCACTTTTAAGAGCATTTTCTTCAAATTGTTTCTTCACACCTAATATTTTCAAAACATGATTAAAACCACAAAATTAGATAGAATAGGTGCAAATAAACATCAATAAGATCATGAAAATATGGACTAAAATATGCTCTATCATATAGGGACTGCCAGACCACCTTTCGACAACCTAAAGTGCCTCCAAAAATCATGCAAGTTCGGCGGCCGAACATGAGGTTCGGCGGCCGAACCTTTGAAACTTTCGGAAGCCTAACTTGCCCTCCAAAACCATCCCACGTTCGGCGGCCGAACTTGAGGTTCGGCGGCCGAACTTGAGGTTCGGCGGCCGAACCTGGAAATACCTCCATGGTCCTTTTCATTTAAAACTCAATTCCTTTCTTGTTTAAAACCATAAAATACATTAAAACATTTCATAAAAACATGGCTTTACCCTTCTAGAGGTCTCCGACATCCGAGATTCCACTGGACGGTAGGAATTCCGATACTGAAGTCTAGCCGGGTATTACATTCTTCCCCCCTTAAGAACATTCGTCCCCGAATGTTCACCAACAAACATATCATGGCATCAAACATGAACATACAAGGCATAAAACATAAACACACATACAAAAATCACAAAGCACTCACCTTAGAAGAGATGAGGATATTGCTGAAGCATGGACTCCTGTGTCTCCCAAGTACACTCCTCGATGTTGTGGTGATTCCAAAAGACTTTCACCATCGGGATTTCCTTGTTCCTTAGCTTTCTGATCTGGGTGTCTATGATCCGTACTGGCTGCTCAACATAAGTGAGATCCTCTTGGATCTCCACATCAGGTTCACTAAGAACCTTGCCCGGATCTGACATAAATTTCCTCAACATAGAAACATGGAAAATCGAATGGATTCTTTCCATTGAAGCAGGTAAGTCCAACTTGTACGATACACTCCCAATCTTCTGCAAGATCTCAAAGGGTCCAATGTACCATGGAGCTAGCTTACCTTTCTTCCCAAACCGAATCACCCCTTTCATAGGAGACACCTTGAGCAATACCAAATCCCCCTCCTGAAACTCTACTTGCCTTCTACGGATATCTGCATAACTCTTTTGCCTGCTTGCAGCAGTCTTGATCCTTTCTCTGATTATGGGCACCACCCTGCTGGTGATCTCTACTAGCTCAGGCCCTGCTAAGGCCTTTTCTCCAACTTCTTCCCAACAGACAGGCGATCTGTATTTCCTTCCATACAAAGCCTCATATGGAGCCATCCCGATGCTAGCATGATGGCTGTTATTGTAGGCAAACTCCACCAAAGGTAGATGTTGCCTCCAAGAACTGCCAAAATCCAGCACACACATTCTGAGCATATCCTCTATTGTCTGGATGGTCCTCTCTGACTGTCCGTCCGTCTGAAGATGGAAAGCAGTGCTAAAATCCAACCTGGTACCCATAGCGTTCTGCAGACTCCGCCAAAACCTAGAGGTGAACTGGGGCCCTCTATCTGACACTATTGAAACAGGGACCCCATGCAACCTGACAACCTCATCAACATACACCTGCGCCAACTTGTCCACAGAGTAGTTACTCCTGACAGGAATGAAGTGAGCAGATTTGGTTAGTCTGTCCACAATCACCCATATGGAGTCTAATCTGTTGGACACTGCTGGTAACCCCACCACGAAGTCCATAGCTATGTTCTCCCATTTCCACTCTGGAATAGGTAGTGGGTTAAGCATTCCAGCCGGCTTCTGATGTTCCAGCTTCGCCCTCTGACATATTTCGCAGGCTGACACAAACTGTGCCACTTCTCTCTTCATAGCTGGCCACCAATAAACTCTTCTTAGATCCTAATACATTTTGGTGGTTCCAGGGTGAACACTGTATCTGGCATTATGAGCCTCCCTCATAATGTCTCCCTTCAGTCCCACATCATCTGGTACACACAATCTATTCCCATAGCGGAGGATCCCCTTGCTGTCAAATCTGAACCCTTCGTTCTTGCCTGACTGAACAGTCCTGGCAATCTTCACTAACTTTGGGTCCTCATGCTGTTTCTGAGCCACCTGCTTCAGAAACACGGATGCCACTCTCATCTGGGCTATCAAAGCACCTGTACCAGACAACTCCATCTGTAGACCTTCATTGATGAGCTCGAACAACTCCCTCACTATTGGCCTCCTCTCTGCTGAAATATGGGACAAACTGCCAAGTGATTTCCGGCTTAAGGCGTCTGCCACAACATTTGCCTTACCCGGATGGTATTGGATCTTGCAATCATAGTCACTGAGCAGTTCTACCCATCTTCTCTGCCTTAAATTCAGCTCTCTCTGACTCAGGATGTACTGCAGGCTTTTATGATCTGTGAAGATCTCACATTTTACCCCATAAAGGTAGTGCCTCCACATCTTGAGTGCAAAGATTACCGCTGCCATCTCAAGGTCATGTGTAGGATAATTCAACTCGTGCTTCTTCAGCTGCCTAGAAGCATAAGCAATTACCCTTTCATTCTGTATTAGCACACAACCCAGTCCCACACGGGACGCATCACAATAGACTGAGAAGTCTTCATTACTAGATGGCAGAGCTAACACTGGTGCTGAAGTCAACCTCTTCTTGAGCTCCTCAAAGCTCTCTTCACACCGGTCGGTCCACACAAACCTTTGGTTCTTCTTAGTCAGTCTGGTCATAGGAGCTGCAATCTTAGAGAAGTCCTGAACGAACCTCCTATAGTAACCTGCCAAACCCAAAAAGCTCTTGATCTCTGTCACTGTAGTGGGTCTAGGCCAGTTAGCTACGGCTTCCACTTTCTTGGGGTCTACCTCGATTCCATTCTCTGACACAACATGCCCCAAGAATGAAATGCTCCTCAGCCAGAACTCACACTTGGAGAACTTGGCATACAAGCCATGCTCTCTCAAGGTCTGCAGGACTAACCTCAGATGATGGGCATGCTCCTCTGCATTCCTGGAATACACTAAGATATCATCTATGAAGACAATAACAAAGTGATCCAGGTACTGGCTAAACACTTTGTTCATGAGATCCATGAATGCTGCAGGGGCATTGGTTAACCCGAACGGCATCACAAGGAACTCATAATGCCCATATCTGGTCCTGAATGCTGTTTTCGGTACATCCTCTTCTCTTATCCTCAGCTGATGGTACCCCGATCTCAGATCTATCTTGGAGAAACAACCTGCTCCGGCTAGCTGGTCAAATAGATTGTCGATCCTAGGTAACGGGTACTTATTCTTGGTAGTGACCTTGTTCAACTGCCTGTTGTAACAACCCGGAAACTGAACTGCCACCGGCACTAGGATCCAGATCGACTTAAGGTCGCCGGGACCCGTAGTAAGCCTGCTATCCTGTCTGTATACCTGTGAAATCCCATACATGATCATACATTTGCTGTAAAAACATAAAACTTTTCTTCATTCCAAGGCTTAACCTGTGCATGCACTCTCTCTGTTCTCTACTAATCCCTACTAGAGCTCCTCATGGCTCTAGGTGGATCAAACTCATCATGTTAAGCCTGGGTTTGCTCATAAACATACAACAATAAAGAAACAGACATAAACTGATCATGTGACTACACAAAGGGATTACAATTCTTATAAGTCAAGCACTATTCTATCCACTGTACATATACACTATCTCGATACATTTACATGTCCACACTAGCTATGACACTACTCTGTACTCTTCCTGTACCCTGCTGAGTTCTCTCTGACCTCTGAACCTGCACAACTGGAGTTAGGGGAGAGGGATGAGCTACTATAGCCCAGTGAGTAGAATAGTAATAAAATCACAGGTGCTATAACATGCTCTCATGGAATGCAACACATAATCACATCACCTCGGCCGGACGGATCAAAACTCCCTCTATCTCATCTGGGGTACCGGAGTACCATGTGGCTGGTCCCCGTAGGGCTGTTCCAGGTCTTTGTGCCTGGTCCCCGTAGGGCTGTTCCAGGTCTTTCCTCTGAGGGCTAATGAATCCTCACGAAGTCCGTGCCGTCTCATCAAAACAATGTACAAGGAGCAATGCCAAGTACAAGGATAAATGCAATGCATCATCTTTGTGTACACTAATGCACTCACCCTAGAGCATATTCATGATGCATGAAGCATGATAAAATAGTCAGTTCTCATATTAAAACATGTCAGTTAAGTTCCACTCACCTTTAGTTATCTCTGAACTGACTCTGCAGGTTCTGACACTGGACTCACTGCTGACCTCCCTGATTCCTCTGGTCCATACCTACACAGGTGGACGCAAATGAGGGACCAAACTCACTCAAGAACATCTCTAAGAAACTCCCCAAAACCCCTCTAAACAATCCTAAAACCATCACATAAAACATGCAAAAGAAAGCTGGACAGGGCACTTTCGGCGGCAGGTTCGGCGGCCGAAACCCCACTCCAGAGACGAAACTCATGCATGTTCGGCGGCACCTTCGGCGGCCGAAGGTCTCATCCAGAGACGAAACTCACACACTTTCGGCAGCCGAACTCCCTCTTTCGGCGGCCGAAAGTCTCTTTCTAAACCGAAAGCCTAGCTTTCGGGGGCAACCTTTGGCAGCCGAAACTGCCTCCACAAGGGGTTCGGCGGCCGAACCTTCCTTCGGCGGCCGAACCTGGTTTTGCCCGAAGGGCAGAACCCTGCTCTGTTTCATGCAAACTTTGTCCAAAACCTACAAACATGCATAGCAACTACTCCCAACTAGCATATACACATAGATATGCACAAAGGGGTCTAAAACTACCCTAAAACCCCAAACAAACATAGCACATAACCCTTAAACATGCTTGAACACCACAAATCATCAAAAACCTCACCTAAACCTAAACATGCATACTACCCATACAAACTTCATAAAACCTTTCAAAATCCTCAAAGAAGCTCAGGATCTTCACTTATCTCTTACACAACTTGAGGATGAAGGATCCTAACGTGGAGATATGAAGAAAAGCTCTTCCAAAGCTCCAAGCTTCAAAACTTGGTTCTTTTGCTCAAAACCTTCAAAAGTCACCAAAACTCTTAAAACTCTTGAAAGATTTGATGAAAATCATGGAAAACATGAAAGTCAACGTGGGAGAGGCTGAAACTCACCTCTGGCTGCAAGTGGAGGAGAAATAACCTCCTTCCACCGACCCTTGGCCCTTTTATAGGTGGCTGGCCAGACCACCTTCAGTAGCCGAACGTGAAGCCGTAACCTTGCAATGTTCGGCGGCCGAAAGTGACCTTCGGCGGCCGAACCTTTGCATTTCTCCCTTGTTGCTTTTCTTTCAAAACTCAATGCTTTCACTCCTTCAAAACATGAAAACAAGTGAAATTCCCTTAGAAAACATATGTATTACCCTTCTCGAGGGTTCCGACACCCGAGATTCCACCGGACTACAGGAATTCCGATGCCGGACTCGAGCCGGGTATTACACCTGTAGTCGATACAAAGTCTGAGGGATCCATCCTTTTTTTTCACAAATAGCACTGGAGCACCCCAAGGTAAGGTACTCGGTCGGATGAAGCCTCTATCTACCAATTCTTGCAACTGCTCCTTAAGCTCTTTCAATTCTATTGGCGCCATCCTGTAGGGAGGGATAGAGATCGGTCTAGTTCCAGGCATCAACTCAATTTCGAACTCTATCTCCCTAGCAGGTGGTAAACCTGGCAGCTCGTCTGGGAAAACATCTAAGAACTCTCTGACAACTGGCACTGAGGCGGGCTCTCTGACATGACTATCTAGCTCTCTCACATGAGCCTGAAAACCCTGAAAACCCCTCCTGAGTAGCCTACGAGCCTGAAGGGCCGATATCAAACCTCTAGGTGTACTCCCCCTATCTCCACTGAAGACAACCTCTGACCCATCCTGACATTTGAACTTGACTACCTTGTCTTTGCAGTCCAAGGTAGCACCATGGGTAGATAGCCAATCTATCCCTAGAATGATGTCAAAATCTGTCAAATCTAGAACCACAAGGTCGGCAGAAAGGCATCTTCCCTCCACAAAAACTGGACAATACTGGCAGACTGACTCTGCCACTGATGGGTCGCACTTGGGTCCACTGACCCATAGGGGACACTCTAACCCAGAGACCATCAAACCCAATCTCTCGACGGCCCTCGGAGCAATGAAAGAATGCGATGCACCAGGGTCCATTAAGGCATACACATCAGAACAACCAATGATGAGATTACCTGACACCATGGTGTTGGATGTGTTTGCCTCCTGCTGAGTCATGGTGAAGATCCGTGCTGGAGCTGACGGGCCCTCACCCCTGAAACCCGCTGAAGAAGAGGCTGCCCCTCTTCCTCTGCCTCTGCCACTAGCCTGAGTCGCGGCTGGAGCTATTGGCTGAGCCACACTACCAGAAGTTGTCTGCTGAGACTGTGTCCCAAAAGCTGCTCTAGGACACTCCCGTGCCATGTGTCCCTCCTGCCCACATCTGAAGCAGGCTGACGTCCCAACCAGACATACTCCTTTGTGCGGTCTCCCACACTTCTTGCATACTGCATTATCTACACCTGAGCTCGAGCCACTTCCTAATCCCAGACCTGACTTGATCTTGCTCCAGAACTTATTCTTCTTTGGCTTCTTGGAGGTGCTGCTCCACCTTTTATTGCCTGAACTCAGAGAAGAAGGGTCAAACCTTCCCCCACCTGGGGTCTTGGAACCAGAAGGCTGTGCCACTGACTGCTTGACTTTCCCCTCGATGATTGCACTAGCCTCCATCCTCCGAGCCATATCCACTATGGCATGGAAACTCTCCCTCTCTGCTGACTGAATCAAGGAGGAATACCTGGAATGGAGCTTCATGATATACCTCCTTGACTTTTTCTGATCTGTATCCAGATTCTGCCCAGCAAACGGCAATAACTCCAAGAATCTGTCTGTGAACTCATCCACACTCATCTCATCCGTCTGCCTCAACTGCTCAAACTCAATCATCTTCAGCTCCCTTAAACTGTCAGGGAAAGCCCATCCTGCAAACTCATTTGCAAACTCTTCCCAGGATAGACTATCCAATCTCGGGTTCACATAATTCTTAAACCACTCTCGGGCCTTCTTACATTTCAGGGTGAACCCAGCCATCTGAATGGCTCTGCTGTCATCAGCTCCTATCTCATCTGTAATCGTTCTGACCCTCTCAAGATACACAAACGGGTCATCACCGGTTTCAAACTGGGGAGCACCCAACTTCATGTAATCGGTCATCTTGACCTTGCTCCCTCCAGATGAGGTAGGTTTTGGTACTTGGGTTTCTGGGACAGTAGGTGTTGCTGATGGTGGAGGAGGTGAAGCATCCCCTGGGGTAGGGTTTGCTGTACCTGGGTAGAAGGACGGGGGTGGATACATAGGGTACTGTGGGTATGGTGGGTAGAAAGGTGGGTATGGCATGTGAGAAGGGTAAGGATTAAAACTGGGGTAATCCGATGTACCTCCCATCGAATACCCGGGATGCTGAGAAAAGGGTGGGTACTGGGGTGGCTGAACAAATCCCGAGGCCTGAGTGCCTCCCTGGGACTCTCCCATGCCCTCTTCAAACATACTTACTCTAAGACTGCCATCCCTCCTCTGATCCACATCCATATCATCCCCCACATCCTCTGACATTCCTCCCTGAACTGTTCCCCTTACTGATATGCTTTTGTTCATATCCAAAGACCTTCTAGGGTCTCTCACTGCTCTTTCCCTACTAGACATTGCCCTTGGCAATGCAGGGGGACGGGCACTCATGCCCTAATCCTCCGGTGGTACTCCAGTCAATCGTGTAGATCGACGAGTTCCTCTCATCCTGTTTACTGAAAAATAGTACACATCACATAAACATTAGCATCTAATGGTTCATGTGCAAACACATGAACCCCCATCACATAAATCACATCTCATAGCATACATAACATATCATTAATGCCCATGCATATAATCATGGCATTTCACATCATCATTCCAAACAGGACTCTACATCCTATCCTAATGGACATGACTTTTCTATTGTGCTTGACCTTCTAGAACATCTATGAGCCCGACACTCTAGGTCCGACCATATGAACCTAGGGCTCTGATACCAATCTGTAACGACCCGAAAATCGGACTGCTACCGGCGCTAGGATCCAGATCGGCTTAAGGCCGCCAGGACCCGTAGTAAGCCAAACATATATCCTGTATACCTGTTTAATCCCATACATGATCAACACATACATAAAAATTGTGAACTTTTTCATTCATTCAATCACCAAACTCAACCTGTGCATGTACTAATCATTTACATTAACATTAACCCCACCTTGGAGTCCTCATCAATGCTCCAATGGGGTGACATAACATACATTGAGTTTGGTTAAACATAGTCATTTATTAAAATCATTACATTTGAAAGATCATGTAAACAAAGGGGATTAACATTCATATTATAGTCAAGCACAACTCTAAACTTCCATAAGCATTATTACATTACATAACTGTTCATTACATTACAATTCATCATTTTCATGTCCACTACTAACTATTACATGACCAAGACTTTACTCTAGCTGACCTCCTGGTCTATCCCGTACCTGCAAACCTGAGGGATTAAGGGAGAGGGGTGAGCTACTAGAGCCCAGTGAGCATAATGATAAAACATTTTATTTAAACATATGATATCATGGAATGCATCACATCACAACTAATCACATCAAGGATGAATTTGTCACCCATAGCCCTCTAAGTGGTCCAACTGTGCCAGGGGCGTAGAATGGGCCTCACTGGCCTTTCTCTTACATAACATATCATAACATAACATTCCAACTGTGCCAGGGGAGTAGAATGGGCCTCGCTGGTCTTTCTCTTACATAGTGCCAGGGGCGTAGAATGGGCCTCATTGGTACCGTATCATATCATACCATATCATATCATGGGAGGGCTAAAGGATCATTCAACATTCATCCACATCATCAACATATTATGCAATGCAACATATTTGTGAACTCTAATGCGAACAACCTAGAATATCACATGGCATTCATGATGCATGAAGCATGCTAAATCTGATTTATTTACTTTAAAGCATAAGGAGTTATTCCACTCACCTCTGGCTAGCTCTGACAGACACAGAAGCAGCTGAACTCACTGCTGGGATCCTCGATTCCTCGAGTCCGAACCTACACAGGTGGACTTAAATGAGGGACCTAACACACATGAACATGACTCTAAAATACTCCCCAAAAACCCCCTAAAACACCTTAAAACAATCATAGAAATCATGCAAAGGAGGGCTGAACAGGGCACTTTCGGCGGCAGGTTCGGCGGCCGAAAGGTCCTCCAGAGCCGAAAGTCATGCACCTTCAGCGGCACTTTCGACGGCCGAAGGTTCCCTCCAGAGATGAAACTCATGCATGTTTGGCGGCACCTTCAGCGGCCGAAACTCCCCTCCAGAGCCGAAAGTCCACTTTTAGGGGCAGGGTTCGGCAGCCGATACATGCTACCACAGGCAGGTTTCGGCTGCCAAACCTGAGTTCTTCCCAAAGGGCAGAAACTCAGCTCCAACATGCACAAAAGTCTCCCAACTCATTCAAACATGCATTTTCCTATTCTACAACATGCATACTCAAGCATATAAGCTCCTAGGGGCTTCAAACTATCCTAAACCCCAACTACAACACATCAAACATGCATATTCAACATACATTGCTCATAAACACAAAGTAACCCATGAACTCAACATAACCTATTCATGCATTTCTACCCCATAAATCTTCATAAAACTTACTTAAAACGTTAAAGGAACTATGGATCTACTCTTACCTCTTGAAGAACGAGAGGAGAGACGATCCAACTTGGAGATGGGAGAGATCTCAACTCTTTGGTCTCCAAGCTTCAAAACTTGCTCTTTTTGTTCAAATATCTTCAAATCAACATAAAGCTTGTTAAAACGTGAAAGATCGGAGGAAAAACATAAAAAACGAACCATGGGAGAGCAAGAACTCACCGTGGCTGAAAATGGGGAGAAAACTCGCCCGTTTCGGCCATAGAGCTCTTATATAGGGACTGCCAGACCACCTTTCAGCCATAGAGCTCTTATGTTGTTGATGTGGATGAGCATTGAATGATCCATTAGCCCTCATATGGTATGATATGTATCAGGCCCAGGCCTAGGCCTATATAAATAAATATATATATATATATATATATAGAGAGAGCATTAAAGTTATGGTTTCGGGAATGTCCCGAAACATTCCCGAAACCAAAGCATGTTGTCTTCCTCCCTCGCGAAATAGAGCAAAACCTCTGTTATTCTAAAAAAAAAAAATTCCTCTTTTAAATCCAAATCTCCACCCCCTCAACCCAATCAACCCACAAACTTCTAAGATCCTTCAGCTAGATCCTGATTAAACCTATATCCTGCTAAGAAATTCAATAATTTTTTCCACAGACTCCAAATTGGATAGGTGATTTTTATTCCTTTTATTCAAATTTTTACGATATAATTTATTTTCTCTACCCTTATGGCCCCAGCAGAATTGAAGGAGTTAAAAGCACAATTGCAGGAGCTACTTGATAAAGGTTTCATAAGACCCAGTGTTTCACCTTGGGGAGCCCCTGTGCTATTTATGAAGAAGAAGGATGGTTCCTTAAGGTTGTGTATTGACTACAGAGAATTGAATCGAGTCACTGTGCGAAACAAGTATCCTTTACCCCGGATTGATGATCTTTTTTATCAGCTCCAAGGTGCTAAAGTATTCTCTAAGATTGATTTGCGGTCTGGCTATCATCAATTGAAGATCAAGGAGTCTGAAATACCTAAGACATCCTTTAGAACTCGTTACGGGCATTATGATTTTCTCGTTATGCCTTTCGGGTTAACTAATGCACCCGCTGCTTTTATGGATCTCATGAATAGGGTATTCAAGCCCTACTTGGATAGCTTTGTTATTGTGTTTATTGATGACATCTTAGTATATTCCCGTAGCAAGGAAGAGCATAAGAAGCATTTACGGATAGTACTGCAAATTTTGAGAGATAAACAACTATATGCTAAATTGAGTAAATGTGAGTTCTGACTTGATCGGGTGGTTTTCTTGGGACATGTTATCTCAGCAGATGGAGTTTTGGTTGATCCTAAGAAGATTGAAGCAGTAGTCAATTGGGATTCTCCAACTAATGTTACAGAGGTTAGAAGTTTTCTGGGCTTAGCAGGGTATTATCGTCGCTTTGTTTAGGATTTCTCCATCATTGCAGCACCATTGACCTAACTCCTTCGAAAGAATGCAAAGTTTGAATGGACAGATGAATGTCAAGAGAGTTTTGAGAAGCTTAAAACGTGTCTCACATCAGCCCCAGTTCTTACCTTACCCTCAGGTACAGATGGATTTGTGGTGTATAGTGATGCTTCTCACAAGGGTTTAGGCTGTGTACTCATGCAACATGGGAAGGTGATAGCTTATGCTTCTAGACAGCTTAGATCACATGAATTAAATTATCCCACCCATGATCTGAAATTAGCTGCAGTTGTGTTTGCATTAAAGACATGGAGGCATTATCTTTATGGCGTGACTTGCCAGATTTTTACAGATCATAAGGGTTTGAAGTATCTTCTCACACAGAAGGAGTTGAATTTAAGGCAGAGACGGTGGATTGAGTTACTTAAGGACTACGACTGTACTATTGAATATCATCCAGGTAAAGCTAATGTGGTAGCTGATGCCTTTAGTCGCAAGTCCTTTAGTAATTTGGCTTATCTCAAAACAGTTCGGCTTTCTTTGTTACTAGAGATCAGATCCTTAAGAGTAGAACTAGCAGTGGATGATGCAGGAGCATTGTTAGCAACTCTCAAAGTTCGACCAGTTTTGATAGAAAAAGTTAGAGAAGCCCAAAATCAAGATGAGCAGTTAAGTAAGATCAGTAATGAAGTAAGAGATGGCACCCGTATTGACTTTTCTCTAAGGGAGGATGAGACTTTAATGTTTGGTGATAGACTATGTGTACCCAGAGTGGAAAGCTTGAAGAGAGAGATTATGGAGGAAGCCCATTGCTCTGCTTACTCTATGCATCCAGGAAGCACAAAAATGTACAGAGATCTTAGAGAACACTATTGGTGGCCAGGTATGAAGAAAGAAATAGCTGACTTTGTGTCCACATGCTTAGTTTGTCAACAGATTAAAGCAGAACATCAACATCCAACAGGAAAGCTGCAACCGCTCTCTATTCCGGAATGGAAGTGGGAACACATTACTATGGATTTTGTTTCTGGGTTACCTCGTACTTCGCATGGACATAATGCAGTATGGGTGATAGTTGATAGATTAACCAAGTCAGCACACTTTTTGCCTGTCAGGATGGATTATTCTTTAGACAAGTTAGCAGAGATCTATGTCAATGAGATTGTAAGACTTCATGGTGCTCCAGTTTCTATTATTTCATATAGAGATCCAAGATTCACTTCTCGTTTTTGGCCTAGTTTGCAAAATGCTTTAGGCACCAAGTTGAAGTTTAGCACTTCCTTTCACCCTCAAACTGATGGTCAATCAGAAAGAACTATTCAGACCTTGGAGGATATGCTAAGAGCTTGTGTGATGGAGTTTAGAGGAAGTTGGGATAGGTATGTGCATTTAATGGAGTTCTCTTATAACAATAGTTATCATTCGAGTATCGGCATGGCTCCTTACGAAGCTTTGTATGGGAGAAGATGCAGAATGCCATTGTGTTGGAATGAGGTAGGGGAAAGACAATTAGAAGGTCCAGAACTAGTACAACACACTACAGATAAAATTCAGATGATCAAAAGTAGATTAAAAGCAGCACAAGACAGACAGAAGAGTTATGCAGATCTGAAGAGAAGGGATATTGAATATAATGTTGGCGACAAGGTATTTCTAAAGATCTCTCCTTGGAAAGGGGTTGTACGTTTTGGTAAACGTGGAAAATTGAGTCCGCGATTCATAGGACCATATGAGATTTTAGAGAGAATTGGACCAGTTGCTTATCGTTTAGCACTACCTCCAGAGCTATCTCAGATTCATGATGTCTTCCATGTATCTATGTTAAGGAGATACAGAAGTGACCCTTCCCACATCCTCCAGAAACAGCCTATCGAGTTGAGGGAAGATTTAACATATGAAGAAGAGCCAGTAGAGATCATTGCCAGAGAAGAGAAGGTTTTAAGGAGCAAGATAATACCCCTGGTTAAAGTTCGATAGAGTAACCATTCTGCTAAAGAAGCTACCTGGGAAAAAGAAGAGAATATGTGAATTCAATTCCCACATTTATTCCCTTCACCAGGTATGTAAAATTTCGAGGACGAAATTTCTATTAGGAAGAGAGAATTATTAGGCCCAGGCCCAGGCCTATATAATATATATATATATATATATATATAGAGAGAGAGAGAGAGAGAGAGAGAGAGAGAGCATTAAAGCTCTGGTTTCGGGAATGTCTCGAAACATTCCCGAAACCAAAGCATGTTGTCTTCCTCCCTCGCGAAATAGAGCAGAACCTCTGTTATTCTAAAAAAAAAAAAAATCCCTCTTTTAAATCCAAATCTTCACCCCCTCAACCCAATCAACCCACAAACTTCTAAGATCCTTCAGCTAGATCCTGATTAAACCTATATCCTGCTAAGAAATTCAATAATTTCTTCTAGAGACTCCAAATTGGATAGGTGAGTTTCAGCCCTTTTATTCAAATTTTTACGATATAATTTATTTTCTCTACTCTTTTAATAGTGATTTTTGGTGATTTGAGAATTAAAAGGGTATATGTTTTAGTTAGATCCAATTAATGAGTTTTAATATTTCTTTTTGGGATGATGATTTTTTATAGGTTATTGAGTATTTTTGTTGAGTTTGGGTATTTTTGGGAGGACTAACTATGCCGAAATACTGCCGAAATTTTCTTAAAAATATATATAAAAATATATTTAAAATTTCGTATTTTAAGTTTTATATTATTGTCCTAGAGTATTTTTTTTATTATTATTTGATATATTATTTATTTTTTCTTTTTAATTTTAGGAGAGGATCCAGCTTCCAGGATAGATAATAGGGGTCCTCCTGCGACCTAGGTCTTTTGTCCCAAGTATTCTGGTGAGTGGATAAATATATAACATTGATATTTTTCTTAAATATATTTATATGTGTATATGTTACTTTGTTTATTTAAAATGGGAAAGGATAAAGTTAATTTATATTTCTTAAATAAATGAAAATTGAATTTAAAGCACAGCTGAATAAATAGCCGATTACACTCTGTATATGCACCGAACAGATAACACCTTGATGACAAGTGATTTATTTTCAGCATGATATATATATTTATACTGTCTTTGGGACAGCGCTTGATATACAGACAGCCTTTGGGGCGTATGTCAGGTGGTCACCCTTTGGGGGTAGCTCTGCACATGTGTATGACCAGCATTTCATTAGCTCTTGGGCCAAATTTGTCATTATAGAGCCTAAGATGCCAACATTGCTCTCAGACTGTTATTATTTTATTATACCTGAGATGCCATCATTATCTACAGGGAACATATTAGGAGTGTATGCGGATTCTATTTTTCACAGTTTATTTTATATTGATGGAATTAAATTGTATTTATTCAGCTGACTTATTTTAGCTAAATATTTGGTACTATTAAGTACCTAAACTTATCTTTTCCCCTTTGTTATTTATTTATCCGCTCACTGAGTATGTTGTACTCACCCCTTATATTTCTTTTAATATTTCAGTTCCTTTTTGGTGATCCGCTCAGCAGTCCTCATCTCCTAGTTTATCCTTCCTTCCACATCGTCCACTCAGAGCCTAGAGGAGGTCGGACCAATCTTAGGTCTTTTGTTATTTCTTTTTGTAATTTTGTTAGATCATGTATAGATTGTATAGCCCAATGAAGAAGGTATTGTGTTGTTGTAAATGTATTATGGATTGACTAGTCCAGCTTTCAGTTTTCTCTCCTATATGTTTTATAATTTGGAATTATAGCAGGTTACATATTTTTATATGTATAAATATCAGGGGAAGTTCTGTCAGTTTTCCGGGTCATATCAGTCTCTACAGTTTGGGGATTGGATGTGACAATATGATATGATGATGACATGGTACGGAAGTCCAGGAAGACCCATTCTACGTTCCTGGCACCTTGGAATGTTATGATATATTATGTAAGAGAAAGACCAGGACCCATTCTACGTTCTAGCACTAATGGAAATGTAGAGAGCTATTGGTGACAAGTTCATCTTTAAGGTGATTTGTTTGTGATATGATGCATTCCATGAAAGCATGAACTTTAAATATAATGTTTTATTATTCTGCTCACTGGGCTCTAGTAGCTCACCCAATTCCCTTAATTTCTCAGGTTGCAGGTACGGGATAGGATCAGGAGGTCAGCAAGAATAAGAAGTCATGTTTTATGTAATAGTTAGATGTGGACATGAAAATGATGTAATGTAACGTATAGTACAGAAATGTAATGCAATGATGTTTATGAAATGTTTAATGATGCTTATGTAATCCAAGCTTAAAATATGTTATATTACCCCATTGGAGCATTTGATGAGGGCTCCAGTGTGGGGTTTTATGGTTATGAGTTGTGCATGCACAGGTTAAGCTTGGTAAATGAAAGAAAAAGTTTAATGTTTTATGGTTATGTTAGATCATGTATAGGATTTAACAGGTATACAGAATGTATGTAAGGCTTGCTACAGGTCCCAGCGGCCTTATGCCGATCTGGATCCTAGCGCCGGTAGCGGTCTGGTTTCTGAGTCGTTACAACACCAATCACCTCACTTTCTCTTTCTCGCAGGTCTGGCGAATCACAACATAGTTCTGGTCCGACCACATCATAATTTTAGTTCCAACAATATCATTAAGCATTTATAATTTTCATTTTTATAACTAGGTGAACACATTAATTTAAAATTTTTTATTTAAAACTTAATATGTGATCATATAGCTAGAAGTTTTATAATTATAACTCATGGTTGAATTACAGTTGCAATATGTAGAACGTTTGCTACTTGTTTATTAGTTGGAAATTCATTGTCTATTAATTGATTTTCACAATATTTTTTAAAAAGACATAAAAGTAATATATATTAATATAATAAAATTAAAATTAATCAACCGGGAAACAATATACGATGTACTAAATTCTTTACTAAAATATTATAAGCTATTTGATTACTGATTTCATTTTATGAAATAAACCAAAGCCGTTTTAATTACTAGATAAAATCTAAAATGAAAAAATAATCAATGTAACTATATATGGTAATGTTCTATATCTTTTCTCCGCCAAAAGCTAAAAAGCTAGATATTCTTGCCAAAGTTAATCCATTCCACATGTATTACCAATTATGCATTTGATATAATTGGAAAGATATCCATCCCATATGAAAATTAAATTTTTAAATAATTTACCATTCATGACATATGTATTACCAATTTTGAATTCATATTCCTATATATAGCCAAACTCTTATGAGGATTAATACGTACTTCTTTTTTGTCAATCTAAAATATCATATGGCATCTAATTCTTCAGTAATTAAGCTACTAGCTTTTATGGTTGCTATGGTACTAATAATCCTTCCATCTTGTAAGTATCTTTTGTCTATATCTCTCATAATAATAATAATAATCATAATAATTAATAATAAATCTTCATTTTACTCATCGTGAAAATATTAACTTGTATATATAGACGATTTGCATCTGCAGGTTGCTGCTAAATCAGGTGTTCGGTGCACTACAAATACAGATTGTCTCAACAAATGCTTGTGTAGTGGAAATTGTTACTGTTCTAACGATCATATTTGTGATTGTCTTAAGAAAACTCCATCCCTTATTGAAAGAAAATTAGATCGCTTGAAATACTAGTGACTTGGTATATATGAATAAGATGGATATATCCTTATTAAATATGCTTACATGCATAGTGTAATAAGCTGCATATGGTGCATTTGTGAGGATCTAAGTTAGATCCTCCCTTTTTCTATTTCTATAATAAAAATAATGATTCAAATAAAAACATGTGTATCATTTTATTTTCTTATTCTTTTTTCTTTAGTGTACTAATAGATTTATTTCATAAAAATTAGAGGAAATGTCCATAAAAATTCTGAACTTTGTACTTTTTTACAATTATACACTTAATTTTTTTTTTGATAAAGATATTTTATACTAATAATTTTTTTTTACAATTATACCATTCGTTTATATTTCCGTTAAAAACTAATTTAGCATAAGAAACTTCAATATTAACAAAGAAAAACCCTAAATGAGTTATCCCATCTATATGCATTTTTGTTACTTGCCTTGGACTAAATATTAGAGGTTTAATCACGTGACAAAAATTATATAATTAGGGTTTTTTCATTAATTTAGAGATTTTTTATGTTAAAAATATATTTCTCTATTAATTTTTTATGGGAATATGAATAGATGTACAATTATAAAAATATTGTTAATATAGGATATTTTTCTTAAAAATAAAAAGTTAAGGATATAATTATAAAAAAAATGTATAGTTTGAAATTTTTATTGATATTATTCCTAAAAATTATACAAGTGAGAACCTAAAATAAAATTTGAAATTTAAAAATTATGGATTTTTTAAACCATTTACTATACTTAAAAATAAAATTTGTTGTTCTATTTATGTATGGGATTTAATCACCACCTCATAAATAATTGATGATGTAATTTTCTTTTTCATTAGTCACCTTAATGTCAAATTAATATTAAATTAATATTAATAGCACAATTAATGTGTAAAATATTTGGTCTTGCTAAAATGATTAAAAAATTATTCAAGTATATATAAAAATATAAAAGAGGGAGAATATAAATATATTGTCAAAAATACCCAAATAATTTAGTAAAATTACAATATAAAGACTAAATTTAATCGGTTATTAAAATTGACTTATTTATAAAAAATAGAATAGGAAATTATTAGTTTTAAAAATCTTATTGCATCAAGACTTTAAATGAGTTATGAGTATTGGTATTAAAAGAATTATTAAATTTGAAAAAAATAATAAAAAAGGAAAAAAAAAAGACTATAAGAAAAATGCATAGAATTTTTTTTATCCAAACTTATTTTAATGTAATAACAATTATTTTAATGAATAAATCAATAAAAATAATCAATACATTAATCTCACAAATATTTTAAAAATATGTTTTCAAAAATATAAAATACTAAAAATTTAAATAGCCTCTTTAATAAAATAATATTAATTCGATTATGATATATATGGAGATATAATATGTGGTTAAATAATTAAAAAGAGTTAGAATTCTAATTCAATCTTGAGTAATATGAAATTTTTTAATATTAATATAATAAAATTATTTTATCAAAATTTCTACATATATCTTATTTTTAATTTAAATTATAATTTTTATAATAATTAAATTAAATTATGAACATATATGATTGTATTATTTATAATAATAACAATGTTAAATAACTTTTTTACCATACTTTTTGGTTTAAAGGAAAAAAAATGATTTCAATAATGAATAAAACAACTAAAAGTTTGTGTATGCATACAAATTTTAAAAATATGCTACTATAAGAATCAAAAATTTCTAATTCATTAGAAACTTTAAATTATTTTTATTTTTACAATTAATTATTCTGACATTGTTTATGTATTTATAATTTAAAAGGCTAATAGCAAGAAAAAAAAATTGATTTTTATACGGTTTTAGTTCTAATTTTAAACTTTTAATTTTGGCATCACGTTTTAAAATTTAAAATTTATCCAATTTGATAGAGAGAATTAGAGAGAGAATATTTTTTTATGTGTAGTAGTTCTTGGCATTTTTTAATTTTTATAATAATTGATAGATCAAAAAAATAGTAAGAAGAAAAATGTATTTTAAAAATCAAGCAAACCAAATAGCAGCTTGAGGAGCTTGAGTTAAGATAACATGTCAGCACTTTTGCAAGATGAAGATAATACAGTATCCGTAAAATGATGGAGCCAAACGCTTCAAAAAGGAGGAACCAATTCAGAGACGGCGCTTGCCAAAGACTGAACAAGCCCTTTGGTAAGATCCATCAATTTCCATGGATTAAAAACAAATAAAATTGCAGAAAAAGGACAAGTCGAAATAATAGGAGCAGGGAAGAAAATGCCACCAAAAAGGACTTATATTTTATTGCGAGCTTGATAGCCGTGGAAAATGCAACTTACAAAGTGGCTCTCCAAGCCATATCAAAAGAACGTTGAATGGTTGAATAGTGACAGTCTCTTGCCTCTTTTTCCTGGCTGCTAATGTGGTCTATTTTCTTCACTAAAACGAAAACTTCTGCATAGCAACCCCTCTCCGTTCCTCGCCCTCTCTCCGGCTTATGCACGGAGACGTGCAAGCATGCACGCACTCACTCACATACACACTTTCTCTAGACCTATTTCTGTAGCAATGGCAGAAAATATAGAAAAAGACTCGCACGCCTCGATCATTAATACTAGCTCGTTCTCCTCCTGAGTTGGGAAGATATCTCTTGGGTTGTTTCAGAATGTTGCACTCCATAAAGCTTTCTCACCTTCCCCGCACCGCCGATGAACCTCTTTAATCCTATCAGCAGACCTGCAGATCCCACTGCAGCTCCAGTCAAATGAAGCAACACAGATGTTACCGGCCTGCTCCTTCCACTCACAATCTGCAGTAATTGCAAAAGAATATACCCATTGAAGGACCACTGATTTACTCTTAACTTGGACTCTCATCAAAGTCATTACCAGTTTGACAATCATATCAATTAGATATACGAATTTGAAAAGCTAGAAATTACTAAAAAGAATAAAAAATTGACCCACAAGAAGCACTAAAAATAATGTCTTAAGGAAAAATTTTAGGATAAGATAGCATGTAAATTCAAATGATAAGTCACTAAGATAATTGCCAGTTTCCAGAATTAGTATTCTTAATTTTATGGTGAAAGCATCAATGGGACCCATCAGAAGACCTATCTTGAAATCATTGATGTGTAAGGAGGAACCATATTAGGTTTGTGTAAAATGCCTTAAAGACTGCATGATAACTCCTCCTGACCTTCCACTAAAAAAAATTAAAAGAATAAATAATCACATCAATGAGATATTCAGTCAATTTCAATTTCTGGTGTGAGGTATAATTTTTGCAGGTATTAAAATGGATACGATATAATCTCATCCCTTGCTTGTGTCTGGCATGTCAACAAGTATTCTTCAGCAAGAGAGTAACAATAGGTGCCAAGTAATGAAGAAGAAGAAGAAGATGGGTGGAGGCGCCTCGTGTTGAATAACCGTATAGTGTTATGAAAGATTCAAGCTTTCTGTTAAACTGTAAATATACCTGGTGGGGTGCCACAACATAGTCTCCGGTCATCGATGTGCTCCACATCGAGACCAATAAACCAAGATCCCAATGAGACATCCTCATTAGCATACTTGTGAAGAACATGCCTGAGACAATCCACATTAGCGATCATCACAACACAAGAACAAACAACCAAACAGGCAGACTATCAGATCCACTCTCAAGCTTCCATCTTACATTCAAATGAAATGGAACTCACCGGTTTATTGAAATGTACGTAGCCAAATCTTTTGAAATGGCATATAGCTGTCCAGTAGCATGGCGGAAGTACTTGTTTCCTGCCTCGCCGAATTTCCAATACTCAGGTTCATGGTATCTTACTCCCCTGTGAAACAAAAGGAGCAGTTAAGAATCTAATAGTCAGTTGCTTTTGCCAAAATTCTTCTCACAAATTAAACCCAAGAAAACTTTTCACTTACTTTTGACTGAGAACAGGACCAGATTTCATGCATCCTACATATACCCGCGGTTTTTTTTGGTGTCTAACTAGAGTTTCTCCGAGTGTTGCTGCATCAAGTTGCAATGAAACAGACTTGGCATTTAGACTAGCATGAACAACAACATAAAGATCATTCATGTTAACTATTGTAAGGTAGAGGCTTGAAATTGAAAGAACCTAAATTTTTCATAAGATAAAAATACACATATAAATGATATTAAGTCTTTCCTATTGATTTTTGTTTCTCAATCCCAAAAGTTTAGCTCAAAGGAAGAGGAGGGTCTAAAAACTTATAAGAGGAATATTATCCAAATCCTAAACAAATATGGAAATTTAAACACACCTCTCATGCTCAGAGCGAAACATTTGGAGCGCTAAACATATATAGGAATAGGAGGCCTTATGCTAGACGGAGAGGTTATACGATACCATATTAAGAAAATGAGTCGGGTCTAATTTACCCTAAAAAGCTAGTTCAAGAGAAGAAGAATGCATAAAATTGTATCCCAACGTTTGAAATAAAGAATTTGGCAAGAATTCAATTCTATTGATTTCTTTGATAACAATTGCATTTGTAACATTTCTAGTGTTTAGAATGAAAGAATTCAATTTTTTTAAGTTAATAAATTTTCATTTTAAAGAAAGTTAAAATTGAGTATAATTTTGAAAGAATTCAAATGAATGTGAGAATTTAATATGTCTTCACTAATTAGTATCCCAATCACACAAAGACTATCATAAATCATATATTGTCTTACCTATGTTTACATGGACATCATCATCAACTTTGACATAGAAATCTGCATCCCATAAAGCAACAGCAGTCGCAAAATATATCTTTGTTTTTGCAGACAATTCAAGGTACCCTTCAACATGGTCCTGGTCACAAGATTGCATCACAAACAGGAAAACTCATTGGATTTTCCTTTCCAAAACTTCTTTTTTTTTTTCTCTCTTCTTTTTTGTGAACTGAAGTGAGCATATAAGGAATAAGATAGAAAATGGAACAAAATGAAACTAAAAGCCTTACCAGCCTTAAGAAATCTCCATGCTTTCTATCCTCTGCTTCAATTGCTCTATCCAAAATGCCTCCTGATGTGGAACTAGATGGTATTAAAAAAAGAAAAGTTTTAAGTTAGAACATTGCATTATTGTTGACTATTAGTTCTCAGTTATGTACGTCGCAACTCTAGAGAGAAAAGTAAAGAATGAAAGCATATGAGATGTCACACCATGTTCCATTGAAGAAAAGTTAGAACATAATTCTCAAAATCCAGATCCCAGAAGTAACATAAGATTAATAAACTCATCTCACAAGCTACAAACAACAAAAAGCTATAAAATTGCACACCCACTTCTTCAAGTCATAAAATGAGATTAGAACCGTCACCTATGACCAATGACAAAGCGAACAATGATACCCTTCTCTTCTTCCAGTTTCTTCCTTTTTTCACCTAGTTTCAATGTTTTCCAAATAAACCAATCATCAGCAAAAAAGAAATTCTAACATCAAAAATAGCATCGATATTGAAGACAAAAAGGAAAGAAAAAAAAAAAGGAATAATTCGAGAACCTTGTGGCATCCATGTTGCACGAACTGAGTCTCTTCTTTTCCTGCTGCTGAAAGCAGTATTAACTCCAACAACCATCAAATACCTTATCTTCGCAGACGATCCAGTCTCCTTTAAGTCCTCTGATACTGGAGATCCACTGAGCATGGACTCCTGTGCTGCCCTTGCAGCAGCTAATTCCATCTCTAAAT
Source organism: Manihot esculenta (assembly GCF_001659605.2). Lineage (NCBI taxonomy): Eukaryota > Viridiplantae > Streptophyta > Magnoliopsida > Malpighiales > Euphorbiaceae > Manihot > Manihot esculenta. Next base: position 9,816,567 of record NC_035173.2, read on the forward strand.
TTGAAATCGTCTTATCTAATGTCCTACATTCCACATGCCATGATAAGATTCATACCAAGATGTTAAAAATAGTACCAGAATCTACAATTTGTGAGCATAAGCTCTACTCACTGTATGGCATTATGAGTTTTATACACTTCCCCGATTATATCCTTAGAGTCGCGCCTCACTTCTTTCTGTTGCAACTAAAGGACCAGATCAAATTACAACAAGCCATTTGAATGAGATACAGAATAGAAATAATGATGTAGATACCCACAGTTCTAAATCCACAACCCTCTGAAACCAACTTTAGTTTTTCAGCATCCATTGCAGTTGTCCTTGTGATGCCTTTTGACTCTGGAACTTTCCACATCCTATCACCATTTTACCTCATTAGCATGTCATTATAGCCTAAATGCCAAGAACAGGAACCCTTAAAGAAATTCTGATCACAATTAAATTTGTTTAAGGAAAAAGCAGTGGGGACTTCCAGTAACCATTGCTATATATATAGAATAAAAATTATGGCAGTGAATGAATGAGAGGTATCCCCATAAATTAATGGGGAAGCTGGTTTAATGAGTATAGGTCATTCTTCATGTGCATGGTTCCAACATATAAACAGCACTTGAAACCACCACCTCAGTAAAATCACAAACCAGTTAGAAAAACTATGACAAAGCATTTATTAAATAAGACATAAGGTAAACTATGACAAAGCATTTATTGAATACGACTTAAGATAGCATTGAAAGAAGGCTGCAAATTGTTGTTAAGACTTGAATTGACTTGCCAACAAAACATAATCTCAAAGGAGCAATGAAAAAAAAAAAAAGAAAATTAAAACCACAAACTTTGAATGGTTAGCTTCCTCCACACAATCTCAATATGGATCCATCTGAGACCAAGAAATACAAGTCTGAAAATATATTTTACATAATAAGTATCCAGATAATTTAAAAGGAACCCATTTGATTAATAACCCATTTGCCTAGAAAACCAGTTCATACATGTCCATACAATAAAGAATCAGCTAAATACACAGATCTCGAAAAGGAATACTATCCTGATACTCTGCTAAAGACTCAGAGTTTGAGAAATTAACTTGCACTCATTGAGAAACAAGCATAAACTCGCCTGAATTGAATCAAAATCCTGTTAACTAAATTACCAGCCGAAGGATATTGCCAGCTGAAAAAAAAATCATATAAAGCAGACAAATATTACCTATCAGTGAAGAGCATTCCAGCACAGAAGCAACACAAGCAAATGAAAAGGGTCCATTTCTGTGATACAAAACTTGCTCCTCTACTCTTCAAAGTCATCTTCTTTTATTATTTTTCACTTCAAATTCTTCTTCTCCACTCGTAAGGCAACAGCTATCTAAACTGAAAACCCATCTGCTGATGATAGAACAGGAGCTCAATCGGAGATGCCTAGAAAGAGACAGATTGAGTTTAAAGGAGTTGGAAATGTTTTTAGCAAGAAGAGAGATGAATTTGAAGAGAGTACATGCACAAGATTTGAGACAAGAGATGTGCATGACAAGAGAAATGCACAGAAGTGGTGTTTTTGTTAGTTTCTTTATACTTATTATTTTGTAGTTTGTTCTCTTTCCATTGAGGGGAGAGAGGGAACTGAAGGAGGAAAAAAAATAACCTCTCTGCTTTGCAGGCAAGGGATGTTGAACAGAAGTGAGATGACCCACGACTAACAGCTCTGTTAAAAAAAAAAAAAAAAAGAAGAGTGGGCTCTGTTCTTGTACCGAATTTACCAAACCATCCTTGTCAGACGTTCCTCATTTAAAAACCTCACAGCAGCACAATCTACCACACTGACAATAATGTTCCCCCATGGTTTTGCAATTTGCAGCTTATTATTATTATTAGAAAACTTATTATTTAATACGATAAAAACGTATTTCGATTTTAAAAAATATATTAAAATATTTTTATATTTTAAAAAATTTATTAATTAATAATTTTATTAATTTTAATTATTAAATATTATAAAAAATTAAAATATTATCTATATGAAAAAATTAATTAATAAATTTTTTATGAAATTAAAAATTAATAAATTTTTTGAAATTATAAAATTAAATAATAAAATATTAATTTGAATTAAAAGAATTTTTAAAATATTATAAATATATTTTTAAAAATAAAAAATATCAATGAGATTTATAAAGATTGAAAAATAATTTTTTTTATTATTTATTATATATACGGAGAGATTATTCTTTTCTCCTGAACAATACATTCTTACTATGTAAATATATCTGAATTCTACTTTTCAAAAAAGAATAATTGAACTTTTACAAAAAATAAAAAATTCCTACTAACTCATCCATTGTTATGTTTGGCCCCTTGCATTAGACACGATTAAATTATTTTAAATGGCGTTATTTCATTTTATGTCCGTTATATGCTACGTAGATTCTCCATCTAACGTCTTTATTCATAATTTTATTCATTACTCACTATTAGATATTCACTTTTTTTAAATAAAAATTAAAAAAATAAAATTTAAAATCTCATTTATTAAAATATATTTATCACCGAATTAAATTTATGAGTGTATACTTTTATTTTTTAAATGAAATCGAAAATTTAAATCTCGCACATAAAATAAATATTTTTAAAATAATTTATTTTTTGGAGGATAACTCAATACAAGCATAATAGTAAGTATAATTATAAAAAAAAATAAAAAATAAAAATCCTCTAATACATCCATTGCACTCCTCTATTTCATGCATCTGAACCTGCTCACGCCATCCTTTGGTTTATAACGATTTATTTTACCATAAAAATAATTTAAATAAAAATAAAAATTTTTAAACTTAAAAAATTTAAATTTTCATTTCAAATAAAAAAAATTAAATTAAATTCATATGATTTTTTTTTCACATAAGAGTATATATATATATATATATATATATATATATATATATATATATTCTATCTTAATTCATACTTTAAAACGTTTGTTGGTGTACTTGTGACCATCTCCTTATTTATGTATTTAATAATATTTATATAATTTATTTATGTATTTAATAATATTTATATAAAATTGTATTTTTTTAATTATAAATAAACTAAATTATTCATTAACTATTCAACATTAATTTTGATAAAAACTTAATCAAACTCAATTCAATTTCTAAATAAGTTAAATCCAAATTTAATTTTTAGACTTTTTTATTAAACGAGTCGAATATGAATTTCAACGGTATTTCATTCATTAAAATTTATGAAATCAACTCGTTTTCAAATTGATTACCAAATTCATTCATTAAACAAGTTAAATTTAATATTACAAAGAAATTTAAACTCAAAATCTATACAAATTTTCAAAAGTGAAACCCAAATTTTCTAAAGTAAAACTCTTATAACTTGCGAGCTAGTAGATATTTTTAAAATTTAAGAGTTTATTTTTTAATATATTTACGGTTTAATTTATTTATATATTCATTTAATTAGTATTATTTAATTTTAAATTAAAATTTATTATAATTATAAAAAAATTAAATCATTATAAACTATTCGAAATTAGATTTAATAAAAACTTGACTCATTTAAATTTATTTATTAAATCAAATTTGAATTTATTAATATTCAATTAGAATATGAAATGAATAAAATTTGAGTTTTAAAAATTTTAACAAATTAAAATTAAGTATTTTAAAATTTGAATCGACTTGATTTTTTTTATATTTTTTATATTTAAGGTTAATTATAAATTTTCTTATTTCGTTATACGCATTTTTTTTAAATTTTTATCCTCTAAATTTTATTAAACATATTTTTTACCAATCTTGTTTGACTAGATTCATCGAATATAATTTTTTTAAAAAAAAATTAAACATCTTTTTTCAAAAATTTTCAGGTAAATTTTGAAAATAAACTAAAATTAAAAGTGACTGCTCCATATATTTTAATAGTTAAAAATAAAAATGGTTAAATAATAAAATATAAAGTAATTATAGAAGATGCCTTAGTAATTTCATACTTGATTTAATTTTGTAAAATACGATAAACGAGTGTATCCAATTACTTTGTCCAATAATTCTAAAATTCAGTTTGAGGAAATACATCTGAAATATATCATGTTGCATTTTTTTTATTTAAATTTTCTTATCCGTTTAATTTTATAAATTTTAATTAAATAATTTATAAAAATTTAATTTAAAAATTAATTTATATTTCAAAATTTTAGTAATCAAATAAAATATTTAAATTCTATCTAAATAATGCATAAAATGTGCAAATAACTTCAAAATGCTTTTATAAAAATATATAAAATATCTTTAATTAATTATGTATATAATCTGATTTGAATAACAAATTCCCTATACATAAAATTTAATCTTAACTCAATTTTTTTTTAATCCAAACTTTATTGCATATTATTCAAATCTATCCAAATAATATTTGATTGAATTATATATTTGCAAAAACCCTACCTTATAAATGATTTGTTGATTAAATTTTGAATATTTTTTTATGAAATGAATTCTGATTCAATTTGAAATAATATTTTACAAGACTTATAATAGTAATAAAATATCCATACCTGGAGTTTACAAGTGATATAATTTCTCTATATTATTAAAGATAATATATTATTATCATTAATCAGTTCGGTTTAATTTTTTTAATTTTTTTTTATCAAAATTGAACTGAATTGAAATAATAAAAAATTTTAAAATTAAAAATTAAACCGAATCGAAATAAATAAAAAAATCAAACTGAATTTTTAAATTAATTCGATTCTGATCATTTTTTTCAATTTGAACCGAATAGTGTTAGTTTGTAGTGTTTGTCTCTACATTATCTAGTTTAGGCGCATTTGTGGCACTTTAAAAGGGGATTGAAGAGTAAGAGATTCTTCTTTCCACTTTGATGGTTAGATTGGGCGAGGCAGTGGTCCTTGAAGAGAGGAGCAGCACATCAACTCAGTGAAAAAGCTACCTTACCTTTATCTTATCATTTTTCTCTCTAGTTTCTATTTTTAAGATAACATTCGAAAGAAATTATTTTAATTTTAAAAATTATTCTAATTTAAAATGTTACTAACTTTAATATTATTTAAATATTTAAAAAATAAAATAAAATAAAATAATTATAATAATTATTATATCCTGTTACTTAAATATCCTTAAAGTTTTGTTGATAAAATTGTTTTAATAGATAATTTTAGTTAAAAATGTGAATTAAATTTAATTAAAAATAATAATTTTATTAAGTAGATAATTTTAGTTAAAATTCTATATAGATTAGATTTAGTTAAAAATAATAAATTTTAATTGCAAATATAATTTAAATTTTCAATAAAATATAGATGGGTACTTAAAATCTTATATTTTAAGTTACGGTTGTAGTTTTTTTTTTTTTTAAATGGAGTTAAGGTTGTAGTTTTAATTGTAGATTTTATATAAGTTTTAATTATTATATTTGTACTTCACATCTTTTAGTTATATTTTTTTATTATAATTCAGATTTTTTTTTAAATACAACTTTTACTTTTTGTAAAGTTTTAAAATAAAATATTTAATTTCGCAAGATAAATCTATTTCTTTAAAAAAATAATTAACAAAATTTTTTTTGAAAAAATTATCATTAAATTAAGCAATTATTTTGTCTATTATAATAAAATTATTTATAATCTATAATCTATTTATAATCTATCTAATACTACATGACACTCGCTCAAAATAGGCAGTTTGTCCGCATAAGACCGGGCCATATAGTAAGAATATAATAAAATAGTGTGTAGGCCCACTCGTAAAAAGGAAGATCTGGGCACTTCAGGACAGGTTGACCTTAGGACGAATAAAACTCGCCCTCTTAACTTCAGAGTGAGGACAACAACAATTCAGTAAATTCCCTTTACGCCTTCGATCATGGGATTCTCGATCAATTAGTCAATAAAGATCCTTTACCAACGAGCCAACCACATCATCATCGAATTATCAGAAAATGTTATATTTATCTCTACTTTTTAACAGTATAAAAGGAGAACGATCACAAAAGTAAAGATACGATATTCTCTCTCACCAATACTCTAAATTCTAAAGATTATACTCGCTCTTCTCTTCAACTTAACTTATTGACTTGAGTGTCAGAGTGGCTGCCGTGGACACCCACCACTTCGCATTATTTTTCTTACAGGTTTAGTCAATCACAGTACAGCTCTGTTCCGACTACATCATCAATCTAAGTCAATCTAATCTCTACAACATCATTTGGTTCCATTACTGAAAAATTTATTGAATCCTCTCAGTTCATTTGAATTACAATCGGCTTCTTACTATTTCTCTCTTAAAAAGAAATCTCTCTTTTATCTCTCAAAATGGTTGATAATTCATGAGTTGTTGCTCTATTGGGCATGGGTCTCGCATATAAACTAGGCATAAGACCGTGGAAATAAACATTCATAAAAGACCGCAGCTCTGTTAGGCATGGATCTCGTATATAAATATGAGCGTAGAACTGTGAAGATAAATATTCATCAAAGACCGCAACTCCGTTGGGCATGGGTCTTGCATAATAAGGTATATAATGCCAGGCAGGTGTTAGTTTTGAGAAATTTCTAAAGTATTAAATGTCATGCCACAAGGTGGGTATACGCTAGGCCAGACGACCGGATGTCAGTCCCACATCACAAAAAGATTCTAAGGCATCTAATGATAAGTCGCAAGGCGGGTATATGCTAAGCCAACCTTCCAGGTATTAGTGATACAGATCCAATAGGGTAAATTTCCAACAATGGTGTGAAACAACCTTATATCATTCAAATGGGTCTAAAAGTAATTCAAAATTATATTCATATGATCCAAATACACTTGGGACATGCTTCAAATCATATGGGACAGATTTGGTGCAGCAGTTACAATCGTCATAGGCTTAGAGAGCCTAATCAAGCTTATGGGCCAAAGCTACACAAAGGGAAGTTTAAGGTGAAGATCAATAAATGTTTTTGTGAAGATATAGCTTTATCATGATGGGCTTGTTGATGTCGCAGACAAGATTTATTGAGAAGCAAGCAAGCCATACAGTGGCAAGGCATACACAGACCTGAAGCACGGCTTATGCAATATTATGGGATTTTTAGATTTGATTCTCTATTAGATTGCTGAAACCAGTTTAAGAAGAAACGATTATAGAAAGAATATGAAATTTTGGATTGTCATTTCTCTTTTTAAAGAGATTTTCTTTTATTTCTCTTTAATTTAGGATTACCCCTTTAAAAAAAGGAAAGATTCTTTGATTTGGGAAACTTTTGAAGCTTTGAATACTTTACTTTTTATTTTTACGATTGGTTGCTATATGAGCTCCAACAGCTAATCTTATTTATCTAATTAGGAAACTTTCGTGGTGCAATTCACAAGAATTGTGAGATCAAATCAATATTAATTCTCCTTATTTTTGGTTTCTATGTTTTCCTTTATTCTTGAGATTATTATTTGTTTAGGTGATACAATTTGACCAATTGTTCAATTAAATAAATAGCATGTAGTCATTTAGATTCATTAAGTCTGTAATTACTTGTGAGTTTGATACTTGTGATAAATAATTTTTTGTTGTGGAATAATATATTCTAATTTCATAGCCACGTTGATGTGAGGTTCTTGATTAAAATTATATCTTCCTAATTTTTAATGTTGTTATCAAATTAAATCTCATTAAGCTGATCATGTGCTTTATTTGTTGATTAGGGGCTAATTAGTAAGCTGATCGTCTATTATTTAAGGGAAGACTAGATTATTAGACTATGTCAATAACAATAATTGGCTGACTAGAAATTAATTTAGACATCTTTGCATCTATGATCAATTTTGAAAATTAACATTAAAATATTTTTGAAGGTAGATATTTTTTTAATCTGATTAGTTTACCTTTAGTTATTTACTTCTTAAGTAGTTTACTTTTACATTCAGTTAAATTTTTTCAATCTAAAATCCTCACTTTTATATTTTATTTTTATTAAAAAATAAGATTAAAATGTTTGTTGTTAATTCGATTCTATTCACCATATTTATAATTATTTATAATAAAAATATAATTTATTTTTACAGAATTCGACGGCTGAGTATGCACTCCACAGCCAGGAGATAGTCGATTCCCCCTTTCCCTCTATAATCAATGACAACTTGTAAACAATTCATTTCTTATCATTTATTTGTTGGGACCCATCTCACGTTTCTGATTTATTTTAGTTTAATGGAAGCTCAACAATCAGCACTAGGAGCCATGAATATTATTATTCCAATGGGCCTATATATGTATAAATGCCAACATTGTTGCCCATCCTAGGCCATATCCCCTTTGCACCATGTGCATCTGCTCTCTCTGCCAATTCCCTCAAGCCAAATCTCCGCGTTGGCCACCCTTTTGAGACACTATGACCCCAACCCACCATTTTAACTCATTCTGCCTTCTACACCACTGAATTATTCTGTTCAAACACAAATTTTCTTACCCTCTTATTTCATTTCGCTTTCTTATAGAATTTGAAATCTTTTTAAAATTTAATTATTGCCTCTTTAGTCTTAGTACTTAGGTTTTATCTATATTAATCTAAAAATTTCAATTCAAAATTCAATTTATCTTAAAAATTAAGAAAATCAAAGAAATTACGCTTTTATAATTTTTCATCCTAATTAGAAAATCAAGAAATTTAGACAAGAAATTTTAATTTTAGTGGTGCTGAAATTTTTTTCCAAGACAGCGAGTTTAAGTTTTAGTTTTAATGAAATCAGCAACTTTATTAAAATGTTATTATTTATTTATGTATGAAAATAAATGAAGATTTTAAAATATATAAATTCTTAATTATAATTATACTTGATAATATATTTTGCAGTGGGCTCCTTGAGTTGGATTACCGTTGGTTAAACTCGAGCATGTAATCTTTTAAGCTCAAATCTTATATTAATATAAAATATTATAAATATCACTTTTTTTTTACGAAATTATAAATATAACTCAACCCATAAAAATGGTAATATTGCATGGCTTGTGGGTTGCAGAATTTACTGCATAATGATCCAGATACATAGATCAGTGTCGAGCAAGCCATGGCCAGCTTCAGCTTGGGGTTTTAAATTTTTTTTTTTTTTTTAATCAGAGGGGTTCTAAATTAGTTCACACAAGTTATTTCTCTATTTTTCAATTTAATTTCGATATCATATTTGATATAATTTAATACTTAAAATTTTTTAAAGCTTTTTACTGGAATTACTATGGACAAACCTGATTGGCTTATAACTTTTTCTTCCCCCCCCCTCTCCCCCAAACAAAAAAATATGTGAATCAGATTAAATTATTCAATTTATGCGTTATATTAAAATTTCCAGGATTGGTCGATATGTCCGAGTGGTTAAGGAGACAGACTTGAAATCTGTTGGGCTTCGCCCGCGCAGGTTCGAACCCTGCTGTCGACGATTTTTTTATTTTTTTTGGCCCAATTATGCTCTCTTGGTGCTCCCAAGAAGAAATTATGTAATGTCAATATACAGATATGATATGTTAAAAAAAACAAAAAACAAAAATGGAAAGCAGGTGTAATTAATTGTAAGTATAAATATGAGGTTTTCTGTTTAATATTAAATTTTTTTAATTTTTTTAAAATTAAATTAAAAAAATTAAAATTAAAATTAATATAGTCGAGCATAACTAAACTGAACCTTTTAGTTTGATTTGGATTAAATATTTTGTTCTTTCAAATCTGTAGTGCAGGTTTCTCAGCTTAAAATTTTAATAAAAATCAAGACAACAATTTTAATAAAAATCAAGAGAACGATGTCTGTTGGAGCAAGAAAATAAATTGTTGGCAGAATGGAAGCCTTGTTGACTCATCAATTATTTTCTCCGACAAATCAAAATTGAAGGGAAAAGAAAAGGAAACCAGACTTGTTGATAGGAAGAAGTAGTTATGAATTTGAACTAAAAAAAGATATTTTAACGGAAGATAGATTTTATCAATCTTTTGATTTTTAATAGTTCTATTGGAAAAAAAAAATTATATTTAAAAATTTAATTTTAAATAATAAAGTTAAACTTTTTAATTTTTTTTATAATTATAGCTAAAAAAATTAAATTAAGAATGAAAAAATTAACCATTAATTATAATATAATCATTAAAGTTTTATATTATTTCTTTTGTCTAATACTTTTGTAAATTTTTTTTGTCCTAAAATTATTTTTTTTTCAGACATATAATAATATATAAATTGATTATTATAATTTTATTTAATTTTGTCTTATTTTTAAAGTTTAATAAAATGTAATATATTTTAGATAGGTATAATTGAAAAATTAATAAAAAAAATTATATTTTTTAATATGTGTAAAAAAGTAAAATAGATAAAAATTATAGAAGGAAGGCAGTAATAAAGTATATAATTTTTAATTAAATTATTTTATTTAATATGTTAACAGAAAGGTCATTTTAATATTTATTTTACTTTTCTATCAGAGTTAGGCCCGTGTGTTCTAACACTAATAAAATTGCTTTTTATTTTATTAAAAGCATATGTTGAATCAAAACTGGTTATGTACTTCTAGCTAAACCTCAATGGCAACAAGTAACAACCAGACCTTCTTCCTCTATTGCTTCATTTAGTTACTCTTGAAAATTTATTTGAAATTTAAAAATTCAATCCAAAGTGAAAGTATTCTTGTGGAGGGTTGTATTAAATTCCATTGCTGTTCTAAATAACTTAAAGGATAAAGGTTTGAATCTGAATCCCTTATGCCCAATTTGTAATCAAGAGGTGAAAACTTTAGAGCATGTTGTGTTTAGTTGTGATCATCCAGAGCTACTTGGCTTGCTAGTCCATGTTCTTATAAACCTATTATGGTTGGTTTTTCATCTTTTGCTAATTGGTGGAATATCTTAGCTGAAAAGTGCAGGAGAAGGTATTCCAGCTTGAAGATATTCATATTATAGCTTATACATGCTGGCACATCTGGGAGGAAAGATGCAAGGCAATTTTTGAAACTCAAATTCCTAATCCTATCAATTTAGTTCATAGGATTTTGAACTCATGTAATAAAATGAGAGTCTTTTCAATATATGACAACATCAATTAGACCAATTGCAAGAACTAATAGTGAGATGCATTGGACTACTCGTCAAGGGTGGTTTAAAATTAATTCTGATGTTGCTTGGAAAATAAATCAATGCACTTGTATAGTGGTTGCTCTCATTCGGGATTCAAGAGAAGAGAACAAATTATTGATGGGATTACTCAAACAAAATATTGTTTATTTCCTTTGCAGGACGAAGTAGTATCTTTATTGACAACAATCTCTTTAGCTGAATCTAAAAAATTAGCGTTTGTGATATTTGAATCGGCTTCTGAGGTCCTTGTTAAAGCTATTAATAAGAGTATTAATGGAAGAAGTGATCAATGTGGGCCATGGAGTTTTCAGGCTATAATTGCTTCAGTTTGGGAGATGTTTTGAGCGACTTCAATAAGGTGCAGTTTTATCATATTCATTGAACTGGTAATACTGCAGTGTAGTGTTTGGCAAACCTTTCTTACCGATGTTTTGAGATTCAGAGAAAATAGGATTTACAAGTATGTATAAGCTTGGTGTGAGGAGTCACATATTCTTCCTTTATTCCTTTTCTCATTTGTCTTCTAGTGCTGCATAAGATCGCCAAAACCCGTAGTAAGTCTACTATACATTCTGTGTACATGATAAAATCTCAAACATGATCATACATTTTCATAAAAATTTAAACTTTTCATATACCAAGCACGACCTGTGTATGCATCATAAACTGTACACATAAAACTCACACTAGAGCCCTCATCAAATGCTCTAGTATGGTAAACATCACAGGTCTTAAGCTTGATTCATCATAACTTATCATAAAGACTTTTACATAAAGATCATGATAAACAGAGATACACAAAACATAAACTAGGGCAAAGCACAAATCTAATCCATTACATAATATATGTCCACTACTATTCTATTACATAAACTTATACCAGCCTCTGGCCGACTTCCCGCTCTATCTCTGATCCTGCAAACCTGGGGTTAGAGGGAAAGGGATAAGCTACAAGAGCCTAGTGAGCAGAACATAAAAACAGTTTAATAAATATATGCTCTCATGAAATGCATCACAACACAAACAATACACATCAAGGATGGACTTGTCACCAGTAACCCTCTACATATTCCAAATAATGTCCGGCACTCGACGGAGCTCCTCAGGATTTCCTCTTAAACATAACATAACATATCCAGTTGTGCCAGGGGCGTAGAATGGGCAAGCCTTGTTCTTTCCCTTACATCGTGCCAGGGGCGTAGAATGGGCAAGCCCTGGTCTTCCGTATCCGTATTATATCATAATCTGCTCGAGGGCTAGTGGGTCATCCAATATCCATCCACACCAACAGTAAATTATGCAATGCATCATATTCGTGAATTCTAATGCAAACATCCTATAAACATGGCATCGTGATGCATGAACATACTCAAAAGTTTGATTACTTAAAAACAGTAGATTAGTTTAGTTCTACTCACCTTTGGCTGACGCTCGACTGACAAAGACGCAGCTGGCTCACTGAAGGTCTCTACGGTCTCCCTGGTCCGATCCTACACAGATGGACTCAAATGAGGGACTAAACATACTCTAACAAGACTCTAAACATCTCCCCAAAAACCCCTTAAAACATCATAAAACATGCATAAGAAGCAAGCAAAAGAAGGCTGGACAGGGGACTTTCGACAGCAGGTTCGGCGGCCGAAGGTCCCTACAGATCCGAAAGTCAGGCACTTTCGGGGGCAGGTTCGGCGGCTGAAGGTCTCCACAGATTCGAAAGTCACCAACCTTCGGGGCCAGGTTCAGCAGCCGAAACTCCCTTACAGATCCGAAAGTCCATGCTTTCGGGGGCAGGTTAGGCGGCCAAAGACTGCCTCCACAGGCAGGTTCGGCGGCCGAACCTGGGTTCTCCAGAATGGCAGAACCCGATTCTGTCTCATGCATTTCAGCCCCAAAACTCTCAAATCCTCACACCCAACTTTTCACAACATGCATACATACTCATCAAGCATAAGGGACACCAAAACTAGCCTAATCCCCAGCAAACAATAACAAAAACTCATCAAGAAAGCATTTATCATAAAAACTAACATAAACTCTTAAAACTTTAGATCTACCCATTTCATACATTATAAACCCTTAAAACTTTAGATCTACCCATTTCATACATTATAAACCCTTAAACCTCTTAAAAACTTACTTAAAACATAATAAAGGTAATGATCTGCACTTACCTCTTGAAGATCGAAGGTAGATGTGACCCAAACTTGGAGATGAGGAGGAAAACGGTCTCTGGAGGTCTCCAAGCTTTAAAACTTTGGATTCAAGCTTAAAACTTCCAAAAACAAGAGGAAACTCGTGAAAATCTGAAAGATTTGAAGGAAAAACATAAAATCATCAAAGGAAGGGCAATAACTCACCTTTGCACGAAAATGGAGAGAGAAACTCCCCCATTTTCGGACTGGAGGCCTCTTATAGGTAGCTGGCCAGACCACCTTCGGGAGCCGAAAGAGAGCTTCTGCGGCAGCACCATGTTTGGAGGCCGAACATGAGGTTCGGCGGGCGAACCTGGGCTTATCCCTCAAAAACATTTTCTTTCATTTGACCCTTCTAAGAGGTTCCGGTATCCGAGATTCCGGATTCCAATGGAAATTCCGTCGGAAGGTTGGAATTCTGACACCGGAGTCTAGCCGGGTATTACATTATTCCCCCCTTAAGAACATTCGTCCCCGAATGTTCAAACATACAGAAGCACACATAGCATCAATAAAGCACATAAAACTTAAAACACTAACCTTAAAAGAGATAGGGGTATTGCTGGAGCATGGACTCCCGGGTCTCCCAGGTGCACTCTTCCATATTGTGGTGATTCCAAAGGACTTTCACCATCGCGATTTCCTTATTCCTCAACTTTTTGATTTGAGTGTCTACGATCCGCACTAGCTACTCAACATAGGTGAGATCTCCTAGGATCTCCACATCAGGTTCGTTAAGAACCTTGCCTGGATCTAACACAAACTTTCATAACATGGAAACATGGAAAACCGGATGGATTCTCTCCATAGAAGCAGGCAAATCTAACTTATAAGATACATTCCCAACCTTTTGCAAGATTTCGAAGGGTCCGATGTACCTTGGAGCTAGTTTACCTTTTTTCCCAAAATGAATCACCCCTTTCATAGGAGACACCTTGAGCAACACCATATCTCCCTCCTAGAACACAACATGTTTCCTGCAGACATCTGCATAGCTTTCCTGCCGACTCACAATAGTCCTGATTCTTTCTCTGATAATAGGCACTACCCTGCTGGTGATCTCAACGAACTCTGGCCCTGCCAAGGCCCTTTCTCCCACTTCTTCCCAGCAAATAGGTGACCTGCACTTCCTCCCATATAGAGCTTTATAAGGAGCCATCCCTATGCTAGCATGATAACTATTATTGTAGGCAAACTCCACCAGTAGTAGATGCTGCCTCCAAGAACCGCCAAAATCTAGCACACACATTCTCAACATGTCTTCTATGGTTTGGATGGTCCTCTCTAACTGTCCGTCAGTCTATGGATGGAAAGCAGTGCTAAAGTCCAACCTTGTGCCCATTGCGTTCTGCAGACTCCACCAAAACCTGGAGGTAAACTGGGGTCCCCTATCTGATACTATTAAAATTGGAGCCCCATGTAGCCTGACAATTTCTTCAACATATACTTGTGCCAGTTTGTCCACAGAGTAGCCACTCCTAACAGGGATAAAGTGAGCAGACTTGGTCAATCTGTCCACTATTACCCATATAGAGTCTAATCTGTTAGACGTTGTTGGTAATCCCACCACGAAATCCATAGCCACATTTTCCCATTTCCACTCTGGAATCGGTAGTGGGTTGAACATCCCAGCTGGCTTCTGATGTTCCAGCTTCACCCTCTGACAGATCTCACAAGCTGACACAAACTGCGCCACTTCCCTCATCATAGCTGGCCACCAATAAACCCTCTTCAGATCCTGATACATCTTGGTGGCTCCAGGGTGAATGCTATTCCTAGCATTATGAGCCTCTCTCATAATGTCTTCCTTCAAACTCACGTCATCTGGTACATATAGCCTGTTTCCGTAATGGAGGATCCCTTTGTTGTCGAAACGAAACTCCTCATTCTTGCCTGACTGAATAGTCCTGGCAATTTTTACCAACTCGGGGTCCTCATGTTGTTTCTGTACCACTTGCTCCAGAAACACGGGTGTCACTCTCATCTGAGCCACTAGTGCACCTGTACCAGACAACTCTAGCTGTAAACCTTCATTGATGAGCTTGTGAAATTCTCTCACCACCGGTCTTCTCTCTGCTGTAATATGGGATAAACTGCCCAGCGATTTCTGACTGAGGGCGTCTGCCACTACATTTACCTTACCCGGATGATACTGAATCTTGCAATCATAGTCACTAAGCAGTTCTACTGATCTTCTCTGCCTCAGATCCAATTCCTTCTGACTCAAGATGTACTGCAAACTTTTATGATCTGTAAAGATCTCACTTTTTACCCCATAAAGGTAATGCCTCCACATCTTGAGTGCAAAGATCATGGCTGCCATCTCTAGATCGTGTGTAGGGTAATTCAACTCATGCTTGTTCAACTGTCTAGCTGCATAAGCAATCACCCTTTCATTCTGCATCAACACACAACCTAGTCCCACTCGGGACGTATCACAAAACACCGTGAAGTCTTCATTATTGGTAGGCAGAGCTAACACCGGTGCTGACGTCAGTCTTCTTTTTAGCTCTTCAAAGCTTTCCTCACACTATTCTGACCAAACGAACTTCTGATTCTTTTTGGTCAACCTGGTCATAGAAGCGGCAATTTTGGAGAAGTCCTGGACAAACCTCCTGTAGTAACCCGCCAAACCCAAGAAACTTTTAATCTCTCTCACTGTAGTGGATCTAGGCCAGTTTGCTACAGCTTCAACTTTCCTGGGATCTACCTCAACTCCCTTTTCTGACACTACATGCCCTAAGAAAGAAATGCTCCTCAACCAGAACTCACACTTAGAGAACTTGGCATACAAGCCGTGTTCTCTCAGGGTCTGCAACACTGTCCTCAGATGATGGGCATGTTGTTCTGCATTTCTGGAATACACTAAGATAGCGTCAATGAAAACAATAACAAAGTGATCCAGAAACTGGCTAAAAACTCTGTTCATGAGGTCCAAGAATGCTGCAGGGGCATTGGTCAGCCCGAACGACATCACTAGGAACTCAAAATGCCCATATCTGGTCCTGAAAGCTATCTTTGGCACATCTTCTTCTCTGACCCTCAACTGATAGTACCAGGATCTCAAATCTATTTTTGAGAAACAATCGGCTCCTGATAGCTGGTCGAATAGATCATCAATTCTGGGTAACAGATATTTGTTCTTGGTAGTGACCTTGTTCAACTGTCTGCAGTCGATACAAAGTCTTAGGAATTCATCCTTCTTTTTCACAAACAGGACCGGAGCACCCCAAGGTGAGGTACTAGGTCGGATGAAACCCTTATCTACCAACTCCTGCAACTGCTCCTTTAACTCCTTTAACTCTGCAGGCGCCATCCTATAGGGAGGGATAGAGATGGGTCTAGTTCCTGGCATCACTTCAATTTCAAACTCTATCTCCCTAGCAAATGGTAAACCTGGCAGCTCGTCTGGGAAAACATCTAGGAAATCTCTAACTATAGGCACTGAAGCTAGTTCCTTGACCTGACTATTAAGCTCTCTGAACAAGAAACCCCTGACAACTCCTCCTAAGCAACCTGTGAGTCTAAAGGGCATATATCAAATCTCTAGGCATCCCTACTCTGTCTCCACTGAAGACTACCTCTGATCCATCTTGATCTCTGAACCTGACTACCTTGTCTCTGCAATCCAAGGTAGCACCATGAGTAGAAAGCCAATCCATCCCTAGAATGACATCAAAATCAGTCAAATCTAGAACCACAAGGTCAGCTGGAAGGCATCTACCCTCAACAAAAACTGGACTGAACCGGCAGACTGACTCTGCCACAAATGGATCACACTTGGACCCACTGACCCAAAGAGGACACTCTAGCCTAGAAGCTATCAAACCCACTCTGTCTACGGCTCTCGGAGCAATAAAAGAATGAGAAGCACCAGGGTCCATAAGAGCATACACATCAGAACATCCAATAATGAGATTACCTGACACCATCGTGTGCTATGTGTTAGCCTCCTACTGAGTCATTGTGAAGATCCGTGCTGCAGTTGATGGACCTTCTCTGCAGGAACCTGCCCTGAGATGAGGCCAAAGCTGCTGGCTGGGCTACACTACCAGAAGCTGTCTGCTGGGACTGAGCCATTAAAGCTGCATTGGGACACTCACGTGCCATGTGCCCCTCCTATCCACATCTGAAACATGCTGTAGTCCCAAATCGACAGACCCCTTTGTGCAGCTTTCCGCACCTCATACATCTGGAGCTATCCGAACCAGAGCTCGAACCACCACCCATTCCTTGACCAAACTTTAACCTGTTCTAGAACTTGTTCATCTAAGGCTTCTTAGTGGACCTGGTCCACTTTTTACCTTCTGTGGCAGCTGCACCCAGAGAGGAGAGATCAATGTTCCCTGTTCCCGGGGTTTTGGAACCCGAGGACTGTGCCACTTGCTGTTTTACTGTCCCCTAAATAATGGCACTAGCCTCCATCTTTCTAGCTGCTGCTAAGATTAAGGAGGAATACCTAGAGTGAAGTCTCATGGTATACCTCCTGGCGTTCTTCTGATCAGTATCATATGCCTGCCCTACAAACTGCAACAACTCTAGAAATTTATCTGTGTACTCATCTACACTCATATCTTCAGTTTGTCTCAACTGCTCAAACTCAATTACCTTTAATTCCCTTGAACTATCTAGAAAAGTCCATCCTGCAAATTCATTAGCAAACTGCTCCCAGGATAAGCTATCTAGACTCGGGTCCACATAGCTTTTAAACCACTCCTTTGCCTTCTTGCATTTAAGAGTGAACCCCGCCATCTGAATGGCTCTGCTGTCACTAGCCCCCAACTCATCAGTTATCATTTTCACCGTCTTGAGATACTCAAATGGATCATCACCTGTTTTGAACTTGAGAGCATCCAACTTCAGATAGTCTGTCATTTTTACCTTGCTCCCATCTGATGGGTTGGGTCTGGATGATTGGGTTTCAGGAATCCCTGGTTCTACTAGGGGAGGAGGAGGTGGTGCAACATTCCCTGGGTTAGGATTTGCTGGATTTTGATAGAAAGGTGGGGGTGAAAACATCGAGTAGGGGGGATACAGAGGGTAAAAGGGAGGATAGGGCATGAATGAGGGATATGGGTTATAACTAGAGAAATCTGATGTGCCTCCCATCAGATACCCCGGTCCCTGTGGGTAGGGTTGGTACTGTAGTGGGTAAGCAAAACCCGAGACCTGAGCGCCTCCTTGTGATTCTCCCATACCTTCCTCTGACATACTAACACCCAAACTACCATCTCTCCTCTGATCATCTTTCACTGATTCCCTCACATCCGCTGACATTCTACCCGTATATGTTCTCCTCCTACTTACATCAAAAGACCTTCTAGGGTCTCTTGATGTTTTTCCTCTGCTAGTTCTACTAGACCTTGCTCTTGGCAGAGCAGGGGGTAGGGAATCCATGCCCTCATTCTTAGGTGGAACTCCAGTCAATCTCGCAGATCGACGAGTGACTCGCGGTTGTCGAAGCCAGTAAAAAATAACCTTTCTGATTATCAACAATTTTACTCTTGCAGATAGTAGTGAAAGGATCGAATCCACAGAGAATTGAGAACTCACCTATTTCTCTTTTTATGACAAAGAAAATAAACTGAAATGATAATAAACTAAAAATGAGATAAAAACTGAAAGCGGGATAAAACGAGATAAACTGAAATTGGGATCAAAACTGTCAACAAAATAACAGGGGGAGTTTGGGATTGATTGCAGTAAACTAATAATGAGAACAATAATGGAAAGCAAATAATTAAATAAAGAGTAATCAATAATGAGAAAGCTCTAGTTGAAATATTGGATCCACTTTAGTTGTTGGGATTGATCACAGACACCTTGTTCTTTTGGGTTGACCCAATAGATTAGTTATGGAGTTAGAATAAGATTCTCACTACCATTATCTCTCCTTATTATCAAATTAATTAGGGAATGTCCTCTAATCAATTACTAATCAATAAGTTGCCAAGGAACGTCCTTGGGCCTCAGGCAACAAACAACTGTTAATTGCATTAAGAAATAGAGAGATTCAATCCTAGCTACCCAAACGTATGGAGATAACGCTAGATCATGCAACTTCCTTGGTTTTTATGCCAAGTGTTCTTATGTAAGAATAATCTAAGCAATTACGGACTTAAATTATTCAAACTAACAAATAATTATTTTGCAATAAAAAATCAACGTAGATCTCAATAACAAAGTAATATGAAAATTAAGTATGAAATTGCATGAATATTGAACTCCCAAAAGTTAAACAATATTTGATCAAGTCTCACAACCCATTAAACAACTAAAGGTTCAACCAATATTCAACTAGATTAAAAGAATTCAACCACTCATGACTTAATTAAAACAAAAATTAAAAGGAAAAAGAAAGAAGGAAGAACTGAAGAGATTGAATTCTTCAAATCTGCCTTGCGCCGAACCCTTGCAGAAATTGCCGAGTTGAGAGTTGTTCAATTGGTCGACCACTTAAGAGTCCTTATATAGGATGAAAGGAGCGTTTCCTAGGTTTCAATTGTGGTCCACGTGCGCTGGAATGGTGAAGTGCTGGCCATGTGCGCGTGAATGGTGAAGTGCATTGGTCCTTAATTGCAAGAATGGGTTGTCCATGTGCGCGTGAATGGTGAAGTGCATTGGTCCTTAATTGTAAGAATGGGCTGTCCATGTGCGGGTCCATGTGCGATGTTGATCAAGTGTCCTTAGCTGCCCATACACCTTCATGAGGCTAACCAAGTGCTTCCAAAGGGCTGCCCAAGTGCCAAGTTGCTGCCCATGCACAAATAAGGAAGGTGTAGACTTTCCTTGCACATGTGAATTTTGAATGTGCAAAGTATGAGTTGGCAAGCATGTGATCTTCAAGATTTGGCTTCCTTAGCAAGCTGGATTTTGAAATTCAAAATTTGAATATGAATCTTGAAGATTTAAATTTCAAAATATTTTCCTCATTTAGCTTGACTTGAATCCAACTTGGCAGGCTTGCTCTCTTTTGCTCCAAATAAGGTAGTTTTAGGGGGATTTTCTCCAAATTGTCTTTTTACACTATTTTCTGCAAAATAATATCAAAAGCACTAAATTATGTAGAAATCATGTAAATATTCATTAATAATATTAATATAAAATGGACTAAATTAAGCTCTATCAACGAGTGCCTCGCATTCTATTTTCTCACAAACGGCATACAACACATAAACATTAGCATCATATAGTTCATGTGGATACACATGAACCCACAACATATACAAAACATATCATTAATGCACATGCATACTATCATGGCATTTCACATCATCATCAAGATAGGACTCTACATCCTATCCTAGTGGACATGATTTGTAATACCCGGCTAGACTCCGGTATCGGGATTCCTACCGTCCGGTAGAATCTCGGGTGTCGGAGACCTCTAGAAGGGTAAAACTATGTTTTCATAAAATGTTTTAATGTGTTTTATATTTTAAGCATGAAAGAAAATGAGTTTTTGCATGAAAACAACCTTGGAGGAAAACTCAGGTTCGGCCGCCGAACCTCAAGTTCGGCCGCCGAACATGCATGCGTTTCGGGTGTGCCTTAGGCCCCCGAAAGCATAAGTGAGGGAAACCAGGTTCGGCCGCCGAACCTTATGTTTGGCCGCCGAACATGGCATGCATGCGGAGGCACTTTCGGCTCCCGAACGTGGCCTGGCCAGCAACCTATAAAGGGGTCCCTTAGCCGAAAACGGGCGAGCTTTTCTCTCCATTTTCGGCCAAGGTGAGCTCTCCTCCATCCCTTGCCGGTTTTGAGTTCCTTCCTTCAAATCTTTCTCGACTTTCATTAGTTTTACCCTTGTTTTGAAGATTTTGAGCATTTGAGCAAGTTTTGGAGCTTGGAGGTTCAAGGAACTCTCTCTCTCCCATTCTCCGAGCTAGGGTCGTTCACCTCTCGATCTTCAAGAGGTAAGGGCCGATCTTGAGCTTATGGCATGTTTTAAGTAAGTTTTAAGTAGATCTATGGGGTAGAATGCATGTTTAGCTCATGGTTAGGTTTATGGGTATATGTTATGTTTTTGGACAATGTGGATGTTTGATGTGTTGTAGATGGGGTTTAAGATAGTTTGAAGCTCCTAGGAGCTTGTATGCTTGAGTATGTATGTTGTAGATTAGGAAAAATGCATGTTTGAATGGTTTTGGGAGGCAAGTGTGCATGAGGAACCAAGTTTCTGCCCTCTGGCAGAAACCAGGTTCGGCAGCCGAAGGACTTTCGGCCGCCAAACCTGCCTGGGAGGCAAGCCTTTCGGCTGCCGAAGCCTGCCCCCGAAAGGAGACTTTCGTCTCTGTCTGGGAGTTTCGGCCGCCGAAAGTGCCGCCGAACATGCATGAGTTTCGCCTCTGTCTGGGAGTTTCGGCCGCCGAAGGTGCCGCCGAACCTGCCTGACTTTCGGCTCTGGAGGGACTTTCGGCCGCCGAACCTGCCGCCGAAAGTGCCCTGTCCAGCCTTCCTTTGCATGTTTTTCTATGATTGTTTCATGATATTTTAGGGGGTTTTTGGGGAGTAGTTTAGAGTTATGTTCAGGTATGTTTGGTCCCTCATTTGAGTCCACCTGTGTAGGTTCGGACCCGAGGAACCGAGGACCCCAGCAGTGAGTCAGTTGCCCCAGTGTCTGGTCAGAGCTATCCAGAGGTGAGTGGAATAACTTATTATGTTTTAAAAAGAAAATAAATGGACACTTTTAGCATGACTCACGCATCATTAATGCCATGAGATATACTAGGTTGTTGCATTAGAATTCATGAATCTGTTGCATTGCATAAATTGTTGTTGATGTGGATGAATGTTGGATGATCCATAGTCCTCGACCTATGATGTGACGATATGATATGTACGGTATGGAAAGTAAGAGCAGTGGGACCCATTCTACGTTCGCTGGCACTATGTAAGAGAAAGACCAGGACCCATTCTACGTTCTGGCACAGTTGGACTGTTATGTTATGCCATGTAAGAGAAAGACCAGGACCCATTCTACGTTCTGGCACAGTTGGACTGTTATGTTATGCCATGTAAGAGAAAGACCAGGACCCATTCTATGTTCTGGCACAGTTGGACTATGTAGAGGACTATTGGTGACAAATTCATCCTTGATGTGATTAGCTGTGATGTGATGCATTCCATGTTACCATATGTTTTAAATGTTTTTATTTATTCTGCTCACTGGGCTCTAGTAGCTCACCCCTCTCCCTAATCCCCCAGGTTTGCAGGTACAGGGTAGACCAGGAGGTTAGCAAGAGTAATGAAGTCTTTTGTATGTAATAGATAGAATGTGGACATGATAAATTTGTAAAATGATGTAAGGTTATGAAATGTTATGATATTGAGGATTAGAGATTGTGCTTGACTCTATGTATAAGGTATCCCTTTTAATACATGATCTTAGATGTTTTAATAATGTTTTTGTAAACCAACTCAACATATGTTGTACCGCCCATTGGGGCATTAATGAGATCCCACAGAGGGGTCAATGCTTATGATTATGACTATGTTCAGTGCATGCACAGGTTGAGTTTGGTGTATGATAGAATGTATGAAGGAAAAGTTTTAATTTTTATGTATGTTGTTAATCATGTATGGGATTAAACAGGTTTTCAGGTTGTATGTTAGGCTTGCTATGGGTCCCGGCGGCCTTAAGCCGACCTGGATCCTAGCGCTGGTAGCGGTCCGATTTTCGGGTCGTTACAGAATGGTATCAGAGCCCTAGGTTCATAGGATCGGACCTAGAGTGTCGGGCTCATAGATGTTCTAGAAGGTCAAGCACAATAGGAAAGATCATGTCCACTAGGATAGGATGTTGAGTCCTGTCTTGTATGATGATGTGAAATGCCATAATTATATACATGTGCATTGATGCTATGATATGAATGATATATATGTGATGCGGGTTCATGTGTTTCCACATGAACCATATGATGCTAATGTTTGTGTGATGTGTACTGTTTTTTAGAAAACAGGATGAGAGGAACCCGTTGATCTGCAAGATTGACTGGAGTACCACCTGAGGATGAGGGCACGAGCGCCCGTCCTCCTGCATTGCCTAGGGCAATGTCATGTAGATCAAGCAGAGAAAGAGTGTCAAGGGACCCTAGAAGGTCTTTTGATGCTAGCAGAAGGGGGACAGATAGAGGAGGAAGTTCTTCATATGTGAGGGAGGTTATGGAAGAGGATCAGAGGAGGGATGGGAATCTGGATGTCAGCATGGTAGAAGAAGGGACAGGGGAGTCACAGGGAGGCGTTCAGGCCTCGGGGTATGGTTTTCCACCCGATTATCCACCCTTCCCACAGGGTTCAGGGTATCCGATGGGAGGCACATCGGATTACTCCAGCTTTAACCCCTACCCTACCTACATGCCTTATCCACCCTCACCCTTCTATCCTAACCCGGCAAACCCCACCTCGGGGAATGCTGCACCCCCACCTCCACCACCTACAGAACCAGCAGCCCCAGTTGCTTAACCTTCTAGACCTAGTTCAGCCGGTGGGAGCAAAGTGAAGATGATAGATTACCTTAAGCTGGATGCTCCCAAATACAAGTCAGGGGATGATCCCTTTGAGTACCTGATAGTAGTGAAGACGATAACTGATGAACTAGGGGCAGATGACAGCAGGGCCATTCAGATGGCAGGGTTCACTTTAAAGTGCAAGAAGGCACGGGAATGGTTCAAGTGTTATATGGACCCAAGACTAGACGGTATGACATGGGAGGAATTTGCAAATGAGTTCGCTGGATGGGCTTTTCCAGACAGTTCCAGAGAACTGAAGATGATTGAGTTTGAGCAGCTGAGGCAGACAGAAAACATGAGTATAGAGGAGTACACGGATAAATTCTTGGAGCTATTGCCTTTTTCAGGGCAAGCTCTAGATACAGATTCAAAGAAAGCCAAGAGATATGTTATGAAGCTGCATTCTAGATACTCCTCTTTGATTCAGTCAGTTGAGAGGGAAAGTTTCCACACTGTGGTGGATATGGCTCGAAGAATGGAGGCGAGTGCTATAGTTGAGGGGTCAGTGAAGCAGTCAGTAACCCAGTCTTCAGGGGCTAAGACCCCAGGCAGAGGAGGGCTAGGTCCCTCTTCTTAGAGCTCAGATAGCAAGAGGTGGAATAACACCACCAAGAAACCGAAGAAGAACAAGTTTTGGAGTAAGTTGAAATCTGGTTTGGGATTAGGCGGTGGCTCGAGCTCAGGCTCAGATGGTACAGAATGCCTAAGGTGTGGGAGGCCACACAAGGGAGTGTGTCGAGCTGGGACTAATGCATGTTTCAGATGTGGACAGGAGGGACACATGGCTCAGGAGTGTCCTAGAGCACCTTTTATGGGCCAGCCCCAGCAGACAGCTTCTGGTAGTGTGGCACAGCCAGCAGCTCCAGCCACAACTCAGGGCAGTGGCAGAGGTAGAGGCAGAGGGGCAGCCTCTTCTTCTGGTTCCCGAGGTGAAGGTCCATCAGCTCCAGCCAGGATCTTCACCATGACTCAGCAGGAGGCTAACACATCCAACACCGTGGTGTCAGGTAATCTCATCATTGGGTGTTCTGATGTGTATGCATTAATGGACCCGGGTGCATATCAGTCATTTATTGCTCCGAGAGCCGTTGAGAGGTTGGGTCTGATAGTCTCTGGGTTAGAGTGTCCCCTATGGGTCAGTGGACCCAAGTGTGACCCGTCAGTGGTAGAGTCAGTCTACCAGTACAGTCCAATTTTTGTTGAGGGAAGATGCCTTTTCGCCGACCTTGTGGTTCTAGATCTGACAGACTTTGACGTCATTCTAGGGATGGATTGGCTATCTACCTATGGTGCTACCTTGGACTGCAGAGACAAGGAGTCAGGTTCAGAGATCAGAACGGGTCAAAGGTCGTCTTCAGAGGAGACAAGAGGGGTACACCTAGAGGTCTGATATTAGCTCTTCAGGCTCGTAGGTTGCTTAAGAAGGGATGTCAGGGGTATTTGGCTCATGTGAGAGAGCTTAGCAGTCAGGTTAGGGAGCCAGCCTCAGTGCCAGTTGTCAGAGAATTTCAGGATGTTTTTCCAGACGAGCTTCCAGGTTTACCACCTGCTAGGGAGATAGAGTTCGAGATAGAGTTGATGCCTGGAACTAGACCGATCTCTATCCCTCCCTACAGGATGGCCCCAGCCGAGTTGAAGGAGTTGAAAGAGCAGTTACAAGAGCTGGTAGAAAAGGGCTTCATCCGACCGAGTACCTCACCTTGGGGTACTCCAGTCTTGTTTGTGAAGAAGAGGGATGGATCCCTCAGACTTTGTATCGACTACAGGCAGTTGAACAAAGTCACTACCAAGAACAGGTACCCTCTGCCAAGGATCGACGATCTATTCGACCAGCTAGCAGGAGCCGGTTGTTTCTCCAAAATAGATCTGAGATCGGGGTACCATCAGCTAAGGATAAGGGAGGAAGACGTGCCAAAGACAACTTTCAGGACCAGATATGGGCATTATGAGTTCCTTGTGATGCCGTTCGGGTTAACCAACGCCCCTGCAGCATTCATGGATCTCATGAATAGAGTGTTTAGCCAGTACCTGGATCACTTCGTTATTGTCTTCATAGATGATATCTTGGTGTATTCCAGGAACGCAGAGGAGCATGCCCATCATTTGAGGTTGGTTCTGCAGACCTTGAGGGAACATGGCTTGTATGCCAAGTTCTCTAAGTGTGAGTTCTGGCTGAGGAGCATGACATTCTTGGGGCATGTAGTGTCAGAAAATGGAATAGAGGTGGAACCCAAGAAGGTAGAAGCTGTGGCTAACTGGCCTAGACCCACTTCAGTGACATAAATTAGGAGTTTCTTGGGTTTGGCGGGTTACTACAGGAGGTTTGTACAGGACTTCTCAAAGATTGCAGCTCCTCTAACCAGGTTAACCAGAAAGAATCAGAAGTTTGTGTGGACCGACCAGTGGGAAGAGAGTTTTGAAGAGCTTAAGAGGAGGTTGACTTCAGCACCAGTGTTAGCCCTGCCATCTAGCAATGAAGACTTCTCACTGTATTGTGATGCGTCCCGTGTGGGACTGGGTTGTGTGTTAATGCAGAATGAAAGGGTGATTGCTTATGCTTCTAGACAGCTGAAGAAGCATGAGTTGAATTACCCCACACATGACCTGGAGATGGCAGCAGTAATCTTTGCACTCAAGATGTGGAGGCACTACCTCCATGGGGTTAAATGTGAGATCTTCACAGATCATAAGAGCCTGCAGTACATCCTGAGTCAAAGAGATTTGAACTTGAGACAGAGAAGATGGGTAGAGCTGCTAAGTGACTATGATTGCAAGATTCAGTACCATCCGGGTAAGGCAAATGTGGTGGCAGACGCCTTAAGCCGGAAATCACTTGGCAGCCTATCCCATATATCAGCAGAGAGAAGGCCAGTGGTGAAGGAGTTTTACAAGCTCATTGAGGAAGGTCTACAGTTGGAGTTGTCTGGTACAGGTGCTTTGGTAGCCCAGATGAGAGTGGCGCCCGTGTTTCTGGAGCAGGTGGCTCAGAAACAACATGAGGACCCAGAGTTAGTAAAGATTGCCAGGACTGTTCAGTCAAGCAAAGATAGTGAGTTCAGATTCGACAATAAGGGGATCCTCCGCTATGGGAGCAGACTATGTGTACCAAATGACATAGGGCTAAAAGGAGACATTATGAGAGAGGCTCATAATGCAAGATACAACATTCACCCCGGAGCCACCAAGATGTATCAAGATCTGAAGAAAGTTTATTGGAGGCCAGCTATGAAGAAAGAAATGGCACAGTTTGTGTCAGCCTGCGAAGTGTGTCAGAGGGTGAAGCTGGAACATCAGAAGCCGGCTGGAATGCTTAACCCGCTACCTATTCCAGAGTGGAAATGGGAGAATATAGTTATGGACTTCGTAGTGGGGTTACCGGCGACGTCCAACAGATTGGACTCTATATGGGTGATTGTGGACAGACTCACCAAATCTGCTCACTTCATCCCTATCAGGAGTGGCTATTCTGTGGACAAGTTGGCGCAGGTGTATGTTGATGAGATCGTCAGGCTGCATGGGTTCCTGTTTCAATAGTGTCCGATAGAGGGCCCCAGTTCACCTCCATGTTTTGGCGGAGTCTGCAGAATGCTATGGGTACCAAGTTGGATTTTAGCACTGCTTTCCATCCACAGACGGACGGACAATCAGAAAGGACCATCCAGACAATAGAGGATATGCTTAGAATGTGTGTGCTGGATTTTGGCGGTTCTTGGAGGCAGCATCTACCCTTGGTGGAGTTTGCCTACAATAACAGCCATCATGCTAGCATCGGGATGGCTCCATATGAGGCTTTGTGTGGGAGGAAGTGCAGATCACCTGTTTGCTGGGAAAAGGTTGGAGAAAAGGCCTTGGCAGGGCCTGAGCTAGTAGAGATCACCAGTAGGATGATACCCATAATCAGAGAAAGGATCAGGACTGCTGCAAGCAGACAGAAGAGTTATGCAGATATCCGCAGAAGACAAGTAGAGTTTCAGGAGGGGGATCTGGTATTGCTCAAGGTGTCTCCTATGAAAGGAGTGGTTCGCTTTGGGAAGAAAGGTAAACTAGCCCCCCGATACATCGGACCCTTTGAAATCTTGCAAAAGATTGGGAATGTGTCGTACAAGCTGGATTTGCCTGCTTCAATGGAAAGAATCCATCCGGTTTTCCATGTTTCAATGTTGAGGAAGTTTGTGTCGGATCCGGGCAAGGTTCTTAGTGAGCCTGATGTGGAGATCCAAGAAGATCTCACTTATGTTGAGCAGCCAGTACGGATTATAGACACCCAGATCAGGAAGCTGAGAAACAAGGAAATCCCGATGGTGAAAGTCCTTTAGAACCACCACAATATGGAAGAATGCACCTGGGAGACACGGGAGTCTATGCTCCAGCAGTACCCTCATCTCTTTTAAGGTTAGTCTCTTATGTGTTTTATGTGTATGTTATACTGATTGCTATGCTTGTGCTAGTTGAGGAACATTCGGGGATGAATGTTCTTAAGGGGGGGAGAATGTAATACCCGGCTAGACTCCGGTATCGAGATTCCTACCGTCCGGTGGAATCTCGGGTGTCGGAGACCTCTAGAAGGGTAAAACTATGTTTTCATAAAATATTTTAATGTGTTTTATGTTTTAAGCATGAAAGAAAATGAGTTTTTGCATGAAAATAACCTTGGAGGAAAACTCAGGTTCGGCCGCCGAACATAAATGCATTTCGGGTGTGCCTTAGGCCCCCGAAAGCATAAGTGAGGGAAACCAGGTTCGGCCGCCGAACCTTATGTTCGGCCGCCGAACATGGCATGCATGCGGAGGCACTTTCGGCTCCCGAACGTGGCCTGGCCAGCCACCTATAAAGGGGTCCCTTAGCCGAAAACGGGCGAGTTTTTCTCCCTATTTTCGGCCAAGGTGAGCTCTCCACCATCCCTCGCCGGTTTTGAGTTCCTTCCTTCAAATCTTTCGCGACTTTCATTAGTTTTACCCTTGTTTTGAAGATTTTGAGCATTTGAGCAAGTTTTGGAGCTTGGAGGTTCAATGAACTCTCTCTCTCCCATTCTCCGAGCTAGGGTCGTTCACCTCTCGATCTTCAAGAGGTAAGGGCCGATCTTAAGCTTATGGCATGTTTTAAGCAAGTTTTAAGTAGATCTATGGGGTAGAATGCATGTTTAGCTCATGGTTAGGTTTATGGGTATATGTTATGTTTTTGGACAATGTGGATGTTTGATGTGTTGTAGATGGGGTTTAATATAGTTTGAAGCCCCTAGGAGCTTGTATGCTTGAGTATGTATGTTGTAGATTAGGAAAAATGCATGTTTGAATGGTTTTGGGAGGCAAGAGTGCATGAGGAACCAAGTTTCTACCCTCTGGCAGAAACCAGGTTCGGCAGCCGAAGGACTTTCGGCCGCCGAACCTGCCTGGGAGGCAAGCCTTTCGGCTGCCGAAGCCTGCCCCCGAAAGGAGACTTTCGTCTCTGTCTGGGAGTTTCGGCCGCCGAAAGTGCCGCCGAACATGCATGAGTTTCGCCTCTGTCTGGGAGTTTCGGCCGCCGAAGGTGCCGCCGAACCTGCCTGACTTTCGGCTCTAGAGGGACTTTCGGCCGTCGAACCTGCCGCTGAAAGTATCATGTCCAGCCTTTCTTTGTATGTTTTTCTATGATTGTTTCATGATGTTTTAGGGGGTTTTTGGGGAGTAGTTTAGAGTTATATTCAGGTATGTTTGGTCCCTCATTTGAGTCCACCTGTGTAGGTTCGGACCCGAGGAACCGAGGACCCCAGCAGTGAGTCAGTTGCCCCATTGTCTGGTCAGAGCTATCCAGAGGTGAGTGGAATAACTTATTATGTTTTAAAAAGAAAATAAATGGACACTT
Source organism: Manihot esculenta (assembly GCF_001659605.2). Classification (NCBI taxonomy): domain Eukaryota; kingdom Viridiplantae; phylum Streptophyta; class Magnoliopsida; order Malpighiales; family Euphorbiaceae; genus Manihot; species Manihot esculenta. The sequence goes on from NC_035173.2 coordinate 9,846,229, forward strand.
TTAGCATGACTCACGCATCATTAATGCCATGAGATATACTAGGTTGTTGCATTAAAATTCACGAATTTGTTGCATTGCATAAATTGTTGTTGATGTGGATGAATGTTGGATGATCTATAGTCCTCGACCTATGATGTGATGATATGATATGTACGGTATGGAAAGTAAGACCAGTGGGACCCATTCTACGTTCGCTGGCACTATGTAAGAGAAAGACCAGGACCCATTCTACGTTCTGGCACAGTTGGACTGTTATGTTATGCCATGTAAGAGAAAGACCAGGACCCATTCTACATTCTGGCACAGTTGGACTGTTATGTTATGCCATGTAAGAGAAAGACCAGGACCCATTCTACGTTCTGGCCCAGTTGGACTATGTAGAGGACTATTGGTGACAAATTCATCCTTGATGTGATTAGCTGTGATGTGATGCATTCCATGTTATCATATGTTTTAAATGTTTTTATTTATTCTGCTCACTGGGCTCTAGTAGCTCACCCCTCTCCCTAATCCCCCAGGTTTGCAGGTACAGGGTAGACCAGGAGGTCAGCAAGAGTAATGAAGTCTTTTGTATGTAATAGATAGAATGTGGACATGATAAATTTGTAAAATGATGTAAGGTTATGAAATGTTATGATATTGAGGATTAGAGATTGTGCTTGACACTATGTATAAGGTATCCCTTTTAATACATGATCTTAGATGTTTTAATAATGTTTTTGTAAACCAACTCAACATATGTTGTACCGCCCATTGGGGCATTAATGAGATCCCACAGAGGGGTCAATGCTTATGATTATGACTATGTTCAGTGCATGCACAGGTTGAGTTTAGTGTATGATAGAATGTATGAAGGAAAAGTTTTAATTTTTATGTATGTTGTTGATCATGTATGGGATTAAACAGGTTTTCAGGTTGTATGTTAGGCTTGCTACGGGTCCCGGCGGCCTTAAGCCGACCTGGATCCTAGCGCCGGTAGCGGTCCGATTTTCGGGTCGTTACATGATTTTTCCTAATGTGCTTGCCCTTTTATAACATCTATGAGCCCGACACGCTAGGTCCGACCATATGAATCTAGGGCTCTGATACCACTCTGTAACGACCCGAAAATCGGACCGCTACCGGCGTTAGAATTCAGATCGACTTAAGGTCGCTAGAACCCGTAGCAAGTGACTCGCGGTTGTCGAAGCCGGTCAAAAATAACCTTCTTGGTTATCAACAATTTACAACTGCAGATAGTGGTGAATGATCGAATCCACAGAGAATTGATTACCTATTTATTTTTTTCTCAACAAGACCAATAAAATAAACTGAAACAATGAGATAAACAAAAAATGAGATAAACTGAAAGCGGAATAAAAATAAATTGCAGTAAAAGTAAAATGGGGGGTTTTGAGATTGATTTGATTAATAAACTACTAAAAGCAATTAAAATAAGTGAATAATAAAAGAAAAGAGAAATAAATAATAAGAAAACTATAGTTGAAGTATTGGATCCACTTTAGTCATTGGGGTTGATCACAGACACTTTGTTCTTTTGGGTTGATTCAATAGATTAGTTTATGGAGATGGAAGACGCTTTTCACCACCATTATCTCTCCTTATAATTAAACCAATTAGGAAACGTCCTGTAATTAATTACTAATCAATAAATTGCCAAGGAACGTCATTGGGCCTTAGGCATCAAAACAATTGTCAATTGCATTAAGAAATAGAGAGATCCAATCCTAGCTATCCAAACGTATGGAGATGACGCTAGATCATGCAATTTCCTTGGGTTTTATCCCAAGTGTTCTCATGTAAGAATAACCCAAGCAATTACGGACTTAAATTGTTCAAACTAATAAATAATTATTTTGCAATAAAAAATCAACGTAGATTTCAATAACAAAATATTATGAGAATTAAATATGAAATTGCATGAATATTGAATTCCCAAAATTAAACAATATTTGATCAAGTCTCATAATCCATTAAACAACTAAAGCTTCAACCAATATTCAACTAGATGAAAGAAATCAGCCACTCATTGACTGAATTAAAAACAGAAAAATAAAAGAAAAAAAAGAAAAAGAAAAGGAAGAAAAAACCGAAGCCTTGCGCCGGACTGGATGAAATTGCCGAGATGCCGAATTGAAAGTGAATTGTCTCTGGCCGCTTAAAGCTCTTTAAATAGAGCTGGAGAGATGCCCTAAATGCTGTCCACGTGAAGCGCTGGAGTTGGAGTGGGAGGAGCGTGTAGGCTGTAGCGCGGTCCAGGTGCTTGAGCTGAGGCGCGGTCCATGGTTGCAAGAGCTGGATCCACGTCCATGTGGAGTGAATGGCGAAGCTCGGGCCCATGTGCAAATGAAGGAGCGGTCCAGGGCGAAGTGATGAAGCGCGGGAATGGGCCATTTGCGCGTGAATTTGCTGAAACGCCTTGGTGGGACCCATGCGCGTGTTGGATGTGCAGGAGTGTGGGCCATGTGCGGGAGCTTTGGCGGGTCCATGCATTTGTGATCTTGGCCCGTGCGCTGGAATTGTGAAATGCACCGGTCATGTGCACTGCGTGGGTGGATGTGCGGGCATGTGCTGGAGTGGTGAAAGTGCAGTGGCCCATTTTCGTGGATTGAATTGAAGTGTTGCTTTGGCGGGGCCCATATGCTTCAAGTGCTTGGTCCATGTTCTTGAATATTTAAGCCTCAAAATATTTTCCTTTTATTTAGCTTGACTTGAATCCAACTTGGCAGACTTACTCTCTTTTGCTCCAAATAAGACAGTTTTAGGGGGATTTTCTCCAAAATGTCCTTTTATACCATTTTATGCAAAATAATATTAAAAGTAATAAATTAAGCAGAAATCATGTAACCCGTAGCAAACCTACTATACATCCTGTGTACCTGATAAAATCCCATACATGATCATACATTTTCATAAAAATTTAAAATTTTCATATACCAAGCTCGACCTGTGCATGCATCATAAACTATACACATAAAATTCACACTAGAGCCCTCATCAAATGCTCTAATATGGTAAACATCACATCCCTCAAGCTTAGTTCATCATAACTTATCATAAAGACTTTTACATAAAGATCATGATAAACAGGGATACACAAAACATAAACTAGGGCAAAGCACAAATCTAATCCATTACATAGTATATGTCCACTACTATTCTATTACATAAACTTATACCAGCCTCTAGCCGACTTCCCGCTCTATCTCTGATCCTGAAAACTTAGGGTTAGGGGGGAAAGAGATAAGCTACAAGAGCCTAGTGAGCAGAACATAAAAACAGTTTAATAAACATATGCTCTCATGAAATGCATCACAACACAAACAATACACATCAAGGATGGACTTATCACCAGTAACCCTCTACATATTCCAAATAATGCCCAGCCCTCGACGGAGCTCCTTATGACTTCCTCTTAAACATAACATAACATAACATATTCAGCTGTGCTAGGGGCGTAGAATGGGCAAGCCCTGGTCTTTCCCTTACATCGTGCCAGGGGCGTAGAATGGGCAAGCCCTGGTCTTCCGTATTCGTATCATATCATAATCTGCTCGAGGGCTAGTGGGTCATCCAATATCCATCCACACCAACAGTAAATTATGCAATGCATCATATTTGTGAATTCTAATGCAAACATCCTATAAACATGGCAATCGTGATGCATGAACATGCTCAAAAGTTTGATTACTTAAAAACAGTAGATTAGTTTAGTTCTACTCACCTCTGGCTGACGCTCGACTGACAAAGACGCAGCTGACTCACTGAAGGCCTCGACGGTCTCCCTGGTCCGATCCTACACAGGTGGACTCAAATGAGGGACCAAACATACTCTAACAAGACTCTAAACATCTCCCCAAAAACCCCTTAAAACATCATAAAACATACATAAGAAGCAAGCAAAGGAAGGCTGGGCAGGGGACTTTCGGTGGCAGGTTCAGTGGCCGAAGGTCCCTATAGATCCAAAAGTCAGGCACTTTCGGGGGCAGGTTTGGCGGTCGAAACTCCTTTACAGATCCGAAAGTCTATTCTTTTGGGGGCAGATTAGGCGGCCAAAGACTGCCTCCACAGGTAGGTTCGGCGGCTGAACCTTGCTTCGGCGGCCGAACCTGGGTTCTCCAGAATGGCAGAACCCGATTCTGTCTCATGCATTTCAGCCCCAAAACTCTCAAATCCTCACACCCAACTTCCCACAACATGCATACACACTCATCAAGCATAGGGGACACCAAAACTAGCCTAATCCCTAGCAAACAACAACAAAAACTCATTAAGAAAGCATTTATCGTAAAAAAATAACATAAACCCTTAAAAATTTAGATCTACCCATTTCATACATTATAAATCCTTAAACCTCTTAAAAACTTACTTAAAACATAATAAAGGCAAGGATCTACACTTACCTCTTGAAGATCGAAGGTATATGTGACCCAAACTTGGAGATGAGGAGGAAAACAGTCTCCGGAGGTCTCCAAATTTTAAAACTTTGGATGCAAGCTTAAAACTTCCAAAAACAAGAGGAAACTCGTGAAAATCTGAAAGATTTGAAGGAAAAACATAAAATCATCAAAGGAAGGGCAAGAACTCACATTTGCCCGAAAATGGAGAGAGAAACTCCCCCATTTTCAAACTGGAGGCCTCTTATAGGTGGCTAGCCAAATCACCTTCGAGGGCCAAAAGAGAGCTCCCGCGGCAGCACCATGTTCGGCGGCCGAACATGAGGTTCGGCGGCGAACCTGGGCTTATTCCTCAAAAACATTTTTCTTTCATTTTAAAACTTTAACTCAAAACCAATCAATAAAATCATGAAAAATATTTTGTAAAAACATATTTTACCCTTCTAAGAGGTTCCGGTATCCGAGATTCTGGATTGCAACGGGATTCCGTCGAAAGGTTGGAATTCTGACACCGGAATCTAGCCGGGTATTACAGATTTCTGCTCAAAATCAATTCGGTTTAGTTTTTACAAATATTAATATTTTAATTGTTCGCTTTAACTTTGAATCGAACCGATCGAATGTTCACCCCTATTCTTAAGAGCTTGAGAGAGATCAAGATAAGTACAAAAAAAAAAGAGAGAGAGAATATGAAATATCAAGAAAAAAAAACGTCATATGAAAGGAAAAAAAATCTAAGTTAGAAAACAAAAAGTACTTCTCAAAAAACATAACACTTATGTCCTAATAAAACCAAACCTATTATGCTAAGAGAAGAAATTCTCCAAAAACACCATAAAAAAAACCATGCCAAGAGAAATAATTACTCAAACAACAACAATACTAATGTCAAGGGACCTAAACTTGTTCATAAAATGCAAATGAAAACAAATGTTAATGAAGAGACCGATATATCACAAAACCATAATAATTTATAACAACAATGATAGGGAGTATTGGAATATGTGTAATACCCGGCTAAGCTCCGGCGTCGGAATTCCAACCTTCCAACAGAATCTCCGTTGGAATTCAAAATCTCGAGGTCAGAATTCCTTAAAAGGGTGACAAATAAGGTTTTCTTAAAATGAATTTAAAGTTTTGGTTTGAAAAAATGGAAGAAAAAGAGTTTGAGGGAAAATCCAGATTCGGCCGCCGAACATGGTGCTGCCGCGGGACTTCTCCTTTCGGCCCTCGAAGGTGGTCTGGCCAGCCATCTATAAGAGGCCTCCAGTCCAAAAATGGGAGATTTTCTCTCCCCATTTTCGGGCAAAGGTGAGTTTTTGCCCTTCCTTTGATGTTTCTGTGGTTTTTCCTTCAAAACTCCTAGAAAACTTACGAGTTTTCTCTTGTTTTTGAAGTTTTAAGCTTGAATCCAAGATTTTAAAGTTTGGAGACCGTTTCTCCTCAACTCCAAGCTTGGGTCGTGAAACAGCCGGGCCCAAACTGGCCCAAATAACTTTTGGACCCACTTTCCACTTGGCCCAAAATGGTTAACCCAAGTTATTTAGTAGTTCTGTGCTAGCTATTATATATAAATCAATTTTCTTTCAATTTTCTGATGTGGGATGGATTTGCGCCGCAAATCCGCAAGCAGGCAGCTGGAAGCAGCTGACCGTCACACTCGGTCCCGCTAAATTATGCGACGTCCTCGTCGCAACTGAATCCATTACAATTGCTAACCAGAACCGGACCCTTAGGTATTGTGGTTCGCTAGTACCTCGGGTGGCTCCACCTCGTCTCTCACGGGTAGCCCTTTCCTCGCAGGTCCACTAGCTCCGCACAATTTTTCTGACCCAGGGTGGCTCTGATACCAATTGAAACAGCCGGGCCCAAACTGGCCCAAATAACTTTTGGACCCACTTTCCACTTGGCCCAAAATGGTTAACCCAAGTTATTTAGTAGTTCTGTGCTAGCTATTATATATAAATCAATTTTCTTTCAATTTTCCGATGTGGGACGGATTTGCGCCGCAAATCCGCAAGCAGGCAGCTGGAAGCAGCTGACCGTCACAGGTCGCATCTACCTTAGATCTTCAAGAGGTAAGTGTAGATCATTGCTTTTTCCTATGTTTTAAGTAAGTTTTAAGAAAGGGTTAAGGGTTAAAAATGCATGAAATGGTTAGATCTAAATTTTTAGGGTCTGTGTTAGCTTCGATGATGAATGTTCATTCTTATGAGTTTTTATTGTTGTTTCTTTAGGGTTTAGGCTAGTTTTTATTCCCCTTATGCTTGATGAGTGTGTATGCATGTTTTGAAGGGTTGGATGTGAGGATTTGAGAAGTTTTTTGGCTTAAGTACATAAGGCAGAATCGGGTTCTGCCATTTTGAAGAACCCAGGTTCGGCCGTCGAAGCAGGATTCGGCCTCCGAACCTGCCTGTGGAGGTAGCCTTTGGCCGCCTAACCTACCCCCGAAAGGATGGACTTTCGGATCTGTGAAGGGGTTAGGCCGCCGAACCTACCCCTGAAGGTTAGTGACTTTCGGATCTGTGATGGGGTTTCGGCCGTCAAAACTGCCTCTAAAAGTGCCTGACTTTCAGATCTGTGGAGGACCTTCGGCCGCCGAACCTGCCCTCGAAAGTCCCCTGCCTAACCTTCCTTTACTTGTTTCCTATGCATGTATTGTTATATTTTAGGGGGTTTTTGGGGAGTTGTTTAGAGTCATGTGATAGTTATGTTTGGTCCCTCATTTGAGTCCGTCTGTGTAGGATCGAACCTGAGAGACCGTAGAGGCCAACAGTGAGTCAGCTGCTATAGTTTTAGTCAAGCGTCAGCCAGAGGTGAGTAGAACTAAACTAATCCATTGTTTTAAAGTAACCAAACTTTTTAAGCATGTTCATGCATCATGAATGCCATGTTTATGTATTAGGTTGTTTTGCATTAGAATTCACGAATATGATGCATTGCATAATTTATTGTTATTGTGGATGGATATTAGATAACCCACTAGCCCTCGATATGATATGATATGATATGATATGATACGGAAGTCCAATTCGAGGCCCATTCTACGCCCCTGGCAATATGTAAGAGAAAGTCCAGGTCGAGGCCCATTCTACGCCCCTGGCATTTATGGATATGTTATGTTTAAGCGAAAGTCCTGAGGAGTTCCGTCGAGGGCCTAGCACATTGGATATGTAGAGGATTACTGGTGACAAGTCCATCTTGTTGTGAATTATTTGTACTGTGACGCATTTCATATGAGCATATGTTTATTAAACTATTTTTATGTTCTGCTCACTAAACTCTTGTAGCTTAACTCTTTCCCCTAACCCCAGGTTTGCAGGATCAGAGATAGCACGGGGAGTCAGCTTAGTGGCTGGTATAGCTGATGTAATAGAATAGTTGTGGACATGTAATGTATAATGGATTAGAATTGTGCTTGACCATAGTTTTCTTTACATTTGTAATTCCGGTTAACATGATCTTTATGTAAAAGTTTTAAATATGATTTATCTTTGAACCAAGCTTGAGGCATGTGATGTTAACTATACTAAAGCATTTGATGAGGGCTCTAGTGTGGGTTTTATGTTTTCAGTATGATACATGCACAGGTTGAGCTCAGTTTTATGGAAATATTTAAGTTTTTGTGATAATGTATGATCATGTATGATATTTTATCAGGTACACAGGATGTATGATAGACTTTCTACTAGTTCCGGCGACCTTAAGTCGATCTGAATCCTAGCGCCGATAGCGGTCCGATTTCCGGGTCGTTACAATATGTGTCTTTCACTTATTAAAAAATATATTGAATAATTTTAGGAAAATATTTCAATATCTAAAGATAGAATACGATTCACATTATTAATAATTTTGTTTAGATTTGATTTGATAGATATAGTGGTTAAAATTTATACTATGTTAAAATTTTATATTATGTTTTTTTCTATATAAATTCCTATTTCAATAAATATAATAAAAGACCATATTAAGTATTAAATCATATCTTTTGTTTTCCTCTCCATCTAAAACCAACCATTGATATTAGAACTATTCTCTTGAGAGTTCGAGAGAGGTTCAAGATAAGAAGAAAAGAAAAAATAAAGAGAAGATGAAAGATCAAGAAAAGATAAAATGTCATACGAAAGAAAAAATCAAGTTAGAGAATAAAAATGACTTCTCAAAAAGCACAACACACTTGTACCATAATAAATCCAAAGCCTACTATGCTAGGAGTAGAATTTCTCCAAAAACACAATAAAAAAATTATGCCAAGAGAAATGACTTCTCAAACATCAGCAATGCCGATGCCAAGGGGCTAAGCATGTCTATAAAATGCAAATAAAAAAAATGCTTATAAATAGATCTAGATATCATAATATTGCAATGATTTATAATAAAAGACACAAGAAGAAGTATTAGAATATGTATCTTCCGCTATTCAAAAAATATGTTGAATGATTTTAAGAAAATATTTTAATATTTTAGGATATGATAAGATCATATTATTTATAATTTTTTTTAAATTTAATTTGGTAGATACAGTGGTTAAGCTTTTTATTATGTTTTTTTTTTCAATATAATCCATGCTTTAATAGATAAAATAAAAGATCATATTAAGGTTCCATTTGTTTACAAAAATAACTTATATTTGAAAAATATTTTTTATTGTTTAATTTTAATTTAAAAATAAAATATAATAATAAATTTATATATAGAGATTTTAATAAAAATTTCATAGTGAGGAAAATAACTTATTTTTTTAGAAGAAGTTTTTTTTTTAAATGGTTTAATTTTTCTTTTGATCATAAAATTTAACTAAATTTTTTAGTGTTCGAAATGTTAAAAAATATATAACTAAATTTTTTAGTATTCCAAACGTCAAAAAATATGAATTCCATAAAAGACAAAATAAGATGTTTTACACATCGGCAACGATTGAGTCGATATGTCCGAGTGGTTAAGGAGACAGACTTGAAATCTGTTGGGCTTCGCCCGCGCAGGTTCGAACCCTGCTGTCGACGAAGTGTTTTATTTCCATGTTTTGTCCCAAAATGGGTTGGAAGTTCTTTCATATATTTCTAGTTAGTTGAGCCAAGGTTAGCATGGTAAAATTAAAATTTTTCTATTTTCAGTAATTACTTTTATTATTAATTTTTAATATTTTTAACAATATTTTTAAAAATGTATATCAATCTTATTAATTTAATCAAATATCAAATCATAATGATGTGTTATTAGTTGAAACATTTTTTTTCATTATAATCACTTTATTTTCTTATCCCCTTAAAATTATTTTTTTTAATTTTGAAAATATTATTTTGTAAACAATAAAAGTGTTACTAAAAATACGAAAGTTTTTAAATACATTTTATTAAATTAGATTAAATTTGTTAATCCTTTCTTTAAGTTTGTTTTTATTGTGCTTATTTATATCTTTTATTTTTAATTAAATTAAATTAACATTTAAATTTTATTAGGATTTTGAGTTTTATCTCAAATTTGTATTCATCTCCAATTTTTTAATAAATATAATTTATAATTTTACATTTTCTTTATATGATTTTTAATTTTATTATAACAAATAGAAATTCTACTTGATACTATATAATTTCTCATCTTTTAGGGGGAAGGGAGCAATACATGAGCTAACATCCACCAATAAGATTCAGCGTGCAATATATGCTTCTATTATAGGTCACCTGAATCATTTGGTCCCCATTTTTATACAAGAAGCTAGTTGATATTTTGACATTTTTATTATTAATATTAGACACTTAATTTTTATAAAAATATAAATATTTTAATTTTCATAAAAATATAAATATTTAAAATTTATATTTGATCTTCAAATTGGTTTTACTGTCGCTTTTAGTCTTATTGGCTTTACTCAGGATTCAGACTCATTAATTTTCAGACTCATTGGCCTTACTCATTTTTCTGATTTTTTTCTGCAAAATAAGAATTTACACAGAGCATATATAACGGGAATGCTCGTTATTAATTCAATAATATTTATCAATAAATAATATGCTGCACGTGATATTTAATTTCATATTTCAGATGAATGTAAATATTAGTTTTGACTAACAATATTAACTCATATAATTTGAAGATTCAATAAATAATATTTTGCGTGCGTAAATTTCTCTAAGATTTTTCAATCTATAAAATACATTATCTTTTTCTTAGGAATATCTATACTAACATTAATTAATAATAAAATTTTTATGACAATACTTGAATTTTAATGTTATTTAAGCAATTATAAAAATATTTAAATTCAAAGAAATATATTTTAATTAAATTTGATATTATTATTTACTATTTATGCAAAGCATATCTTTTAATAAATTTATGAAATTCTTTGTATCCAATAATAATTAATAAAAAAAATTGCCAGTAATGGAAGATGCAATTTTGAAGTTTAAGTTATATTTTGCTTATTTATAATTTGATGGCAATATTGTGATAATGACAAAATGCATAGGTTGCCCTTTGAACGATGATAATAATGAGTCAATGGCGTAGGACGTAAATAAATTGAAATTATTTTACGTGGCCATTTTGATAGTCTACCCGTTAAAGTAAACAAGATAATTAATTGTTATTTTTGATATTCTCCTTTGGTTATAACAGCTAAGGAATATTTTACGTTTTAAAATAAATAAATATATATATATATATATATATATATATATATATATATATATATATATATATATATTGGAATTCAGCCCAATTAAATTACTCGACTATTAAAAAAGAAATTCTAAGTATTGTTGTATGCATAAATAAATTTCGGTCCGATTTATTAAATCAGAAGTTTTTGGTAAGAATTGATTGTAAATCTGCAAAGGATATTTTGCAAAAAAATGTTAAAAATCTTGCCTCTAAACAAATTTTTGCTAGATGGTAAGCGCTTTTAAGTATTTTTTATTTTGATATTGAATATATTAAAGGAAGTAAAAATAATATCTCAGATTTTCTAACAAGAGAATTTTTATAGAAAAATGGGAAGAAATAAGAATAAAGGGAAAGAGATAAAGTCCAGTTCCAGCTCTCCTACTAAAGCTCTTTCCGAACAATCGGAAAGAATCAGTAAAATCATGAATAAAACCACTGAACCCAGTAAAACCTCCTTAAAACCCCAAACCTCTGATAAAACCCAAGAAGAAATTAAAAAATGGATTGAAGAACTGAGCCAATCACCGGAAGTAATTAAAGCCCTTCAAGGTATGGCCTCCTCTTCAGGAGAAACAGGTATGGCTTCTAAATCTAAAGCGATCGTACCCGCTTATGGTACGGCTAGTCTGTCTCAAACGGTAGACAATAAAGACTTATCAAATCCGTTGAAGGCTGTGGGTTTGCCAAAAATCCAATCATCTCATGGGTATAACACTAGATTTTACAAATGGTATTTAAAACCTGCTTTTAAATTTGAAATTGAAGTTGAACACGGATTTAATAATATAAACCCATGGGAAGTAATCAGAAAGTATTATCCTGAGAATTGGTATTTTACTTCAAAAAATATTTTAAAACCTCAGGATTATTATCAAAGTATTTTAGAAGAAACTGGATCTGTTAAAATCAAGCATAATTTTGATAAAAATCATAAAGAAATAATAGCTTATTTTTCTATTCATCATTAAAATTTAATAGAAGTGTAAGTAGTAGGTATACAGGATCGTCATCTTCAGTAGTAACAGATGATTTAGGGAGAATCTCAAACCTACCATCTGTGATATATGCTACATATAAAGGAGATGAACCTAAACCTATTATCCAGACCTTAGTAAAACCCAGATATTCAACCTCGGATATTCCAAAAAGAAATTTTAAAATGAAAGGAGTAAATTATAGTTCATCAGTCCTTCAAGCAGTATATAATAAAGTAGAAAGATCCCCACCATTTTATCTTGTGCTTCTTTACTATAACAGGGATATTCAATTCTGTCACATACTGAAAATCAAAATACCATTGATATACCCAAGGTAAAAAGAAATTTAGACAGAAATACATCAGAGGTGGTATATACTTTTCACTTTGAGGTGGTTTATAATTAGTCTTGAAATATTGATTGTAACGCCCCGGAAATCCGGACCGCTACCGGCGCTAGGATCCAGATCGGCGTAAGGCCGCCGGGACCCGTAGCAAGCCTAACATACATCCTGTTTACCTGTTTAATCCCATACATGATCAACAAACATACATAAAAATTAAAAACTTTTCTTTTCCTTCATACACCAAACTCAACCTGTGCATGCACTGTATTCATCATATACATAAACATTAATCCCTCTGTGGGATCTCATCAAAGCCTCAAGGGCTATACATCATATGGTGAGTTGGTTTACATCAATATCAAAACACAAGATCATGTACATACCAAGGGATTAACAAATACTATGGTCAAGCACAACTCTATCTTCGATAACATAATTACATAAACTTTACATTACATTCTTATCATTTGTCATGTCCACATACTCTAGCTATTACATACATATGACTTTTCTCTTCTTTTCTTCTCTATCATTCCCGTACCTGCAAACCTGGGGGTTAGGGGAGAGGGGTGAGCTAAAAGCCCAGTGAGCAGAAACTAAAAACATTATATTAAAGTTCATGCTTTCATGAGATGCATCATAACACAGACAATTCACATCAAGGGTGAACCTGTCACCAATTATTCCCAACATAGTCTCGTGCCAGGCCGTAGCATGGGGTCCTGGTCTTCCTGTCATAACATACATAAAGTCTCGTGCCAGGCCGTAGCATGGGGTCCTGGTCTTCCTGTCATATCATGTATTAAGCCTCGTGCCAGGCCGTAGCATGGGGTCCTGGTCTTCCTGTCATATCATGTATTAAGCCTCGTGCCAGGCCGTAGCATGGGGTCCTGGTCTTCCTGTCATATCATACATAAAGTCTCGTGGACTAATTGGATCATACAGCATTCACCCACAACCACAAAGGAAAATGCAATGCAACATATTCGTGAACTAATGCAATCAGCCTATTACATATCATCATGATGCGTGAAGCATGCTCAAAACATTCAGTTATTTGATTTAAAACATTAAGCTTGTTTCCACTCACCTCTGGCTAGCTCCGACCAGACACTGAAGCAGCTCACTCACTGCTGGGGTCCTCGGTTCCTCGGGTCCGAACCTACACAGGTGGACTCCAATGAGGGACCAAACACATATATAAACACAACTCTAATATATCCCCCGAAAACCCCCTAAAACATCATGAAAACATCACAGAAAATATGCATGAAATGGCTGAACAGGGCACCTTCGGCGGCACCTTCGGCGGCCGAAAGTCCTGGACAGAGACGAAACTCAGCTAGGTTCGGCGGCACCTTCGGCGGCCGAAAGTGCCAGACAGAGACGAAAGTCTCTTTTCGGGGGCACCTTCGGCAGCCGAAAGCTGCCTCCACAAGAGGGGTTCGGCGGCCGAAACTCCCTTCGGCTGCCGAACCTGGTTTCTGCCAAACGGCAGAAACTTGGTTCAAATGAACCTCCTGCCTCCCAAAACCATAGATCATGCATATTTCTCAACCAAAACACACATACAAGTTCCTAGGGGTCTCAAACATGCATATACCCCATCTACAACACTTCATTCACACACAATCAAGCTACATTGCTCAAACATCATCAAAACCCATAAACTCAACATATGTCCTAACATGCATTTCTACCCATAGATCTTACTTAAAACTTGTTTAAAACATAAAAAGGGTTCAAGATCGACCCTTACCTCTTGAAGAAACGAGAGGAAAGCGATCCTAGCTTGGAGATGGAGAGATTAAGCTCTTTGAACCTCCAAGCACTCAAAACTTGCTCAAAGCTCACAAATCTTCAAAACAAAGTTATAAACTTGTTAAAACCATGAAAGATCTAGAGGAAACACTCAAGATCGAGGGAGGAACGGTGGAGACTCACCTTGGCCGACAATGGGAGAGAAAAAGCTCGCCCGTGCGGACCAAGGGGACCCTTTTATAGTGGCTGGCCAGGCCACGTTCGGGGGCCGAATGTGCCTCCGCATCCATGCAATGTTCGGCGGCCGAACATGAGGTTCGGCGGCCGAACCTGTACTTCCCTCACTTAGACTTTCGGGGGCCTAACGTGCCTCCCAAAGTCCATGCATGTTCGGCGGCCGAAAGTGAGTTTCGGCGGCCGAAAGTGAGTTTCGGCGGCCGAACCTGGGTTTTTCCTTAAAGAATTTTCATGCAAAAACTTATTTAAAATCATACTCAAAACATTAAAATACATGAAAACATTTTATAAAAACATGCTTTTACCCTTCTAGAGGTTTCCGACACCCAAATTCCACCGGACGGTAGGAATTCCGATACCGGAGTCTAGCCGGGTATTACATTGATATATATGGAGTAATTCCTGGGATAAAATATCTTCAGTAATACCTCTAGATTTCAAGACTAATTATAAACCACCTCAAAGTGAAAAGTATATACCACCTCTGATGTATTTCTGTCTAAATTTCTTTTTACCTTGGATAGATCAATGGTATTTTGATTTTCAATATGTGACAGAATTGAATATCCCTGTTATAGTAAAGAAGCACAAGATAAAATGGTGGGGATCTTTCAGAAACCCAACCACGGAAGAAACAGTAAAACAATAGATCATTAAAAAGGCCCATTTTACTGATTCTTTCCGATTGTTCGGAAAGGGCTTTAGTAGGAGAGCTGGAACTGGACTTTATCTCTTTCCCTTTATTCTTCTTTCTTCCCATTTTTCTGTAAAAATTCTCTTGTTAGAAAATCTGGGATATTATTTTTACTTCCTTTAATGGAGGAGTTTTAAAACAAAGAATAGATGGTAAAGAATGTATAATCTAGTTTACTTCAGGACATTGGAATTCAGCCCAATTAAATTACTCGACTATTAAAAAAGAAATTCTAAGTATGTTCTGATCTTCCGAATGCCTTTTGGAATAGAAGACAGCATATAGTAGACTTACCTTATGAAGAAAACTTTGATGAAAGAACTATCTCTACTAAGGCAAGACCAATTCAAATGGCACCAGAATTATTGGAATATTGTAAAAAAGAAATCAAAGAATTAGAAGATTTTGTAAAAGCTATAGATGAATGGGAAATTCCTAAAGTAGATAAAGAACAGATTTATAAAATCTCAAAATTCAATGTTTTTAAAACTGATTATGTAATAAAAACTGAGGAAAGAGATTTTCAGTTAAGTAAACCTTTTGAAAATTCTTCGTTATTATTGTTATTAGGCCTAGCTATATATTTCTTTTTATAATGATGGTCTTTTTTATAATATCTTCTGGTTTTATCTTTTGAACACTGACCATTACATCCTTTATCCTGGCCTATTCCATAATCAAATTGTTAAACTTTGTAAAAATTCATTTTTACTATTCTTTAACTCTTTCTGACTTGAACTAGATACCTGATATGGTTTAAAAACATGTGATTTTATTTTTGATTTTACTTCTTCTTTTTCTTCTATCTGTTTATTTTTTAAAATACTTTCCATATTCAGTAAAAGATGATTGTATAAAATTTAAAACAAGAAATAAAACAATTAGATTAGATTTTACAGAAAAACCTAAAAGGAAAAATTTAAATTTAATAAAGACACATTCCATTAGGACGATGGAAATAAATTCAATAATAAAGTCGAGAACCTTACTGTTGGTTCACGCGGATTTTACTGTTCATGAATAGTGCCTTGTCTGCCACTTTGTCTGATACTTTTTACTGTTGGTGAATAGTCTGTCTGCCACTTCTTTGCCTTTTACTCTTTTCCACCGAAATTCTGATTTAATATGAGTAGGTTTATACAAAGAAAAATACATTTTGAAAATTTTGAAAAAATATATTTTGGGTATGCCGACTGAACCCATGTTAGCCAATTGTGTTAGGCATCTTAGGGTATAACAGGCAGTGGCCGCAACATAGTTCAAAATTTTAGAAATGGATCCTTTCTTGTGTAGATCTACAAGTACAGTAAAATCGGATGATTCAGAGTCTTCAGAAATAAAAAGGGTAATAAATAAAAAAGAATTAATTCTAGAAGATTTTGTAAAAGCTATAGATGAATGGGAAATTCCTAAAGTAGATAAAGAACAGATTATAAAATCTCAAAATTCAATGTTTTTAAAACTGATTATGTAATAAAAACTGAGGAAAGAGATTTTCAGTTAAGTAAACCTTTTGAAAAAATAACTCTCTTGTCAACTAAAACTTTAAATCAGCATAGAAGTAAAAAATAGAAATATATTCATATAGGATTAATTCAAGTAGGAATAAAACCTTTAACTAGAGAAGGATTAAACACAAGTATATTAGCAGTAGTTAGAGATGCTAGATTTCTAAATTTCCAGGACTCTTTGTTAGGATCTGTTGAAACAAGCCTAAGTGAAGGACCCATATCTTTTGAAGTATATCCAGATATGACCATTTCATTAAATGATTTAAATATTTTGGAAAGTATAGTTTTAGAAGTTAAAACTCACAATTATAAAATGAAACAAGGTTCTATCCCTATAGCATTAATATATAAAATCCATTATAAAGCCATGAACTCAGCCTTTGGAACTAAGTATAAATTACAACCTAAAATCGGAGAAACTAGATTTTTGCAGACAGATTTGACTAAAACAAATACAGTAATTCCTAAAAATATAACCTTGCCAGATGAATGGATATTAGAAGGAGTAGTTCCTCCTCCAGAACCAGAAAAGGTAAAGCCAAATACAAACCTAAGTAGAATTGAACAATTTGAAGATGGTAAAGTATCATTAAAATTTAATAGAAGTGCAAGTAGTAGGTATACAGGATCGTCATGTTCAGTAGTAACAGATGATTTAGGGAGAATCTCAAACCTACCATCTGTGATATATGCTACATATAAAGGAGATGAACCTAAACCTATTATCCAGACCTTAGTAAAACCCAAATATTCAACCTCAGATATTCCAAGAAAGAAATTTTAAAATGAAAGGAGTAAATTATGGTTCATCAGTCCCTCAAGCAGTATATAATAAAGTAGAAAATTATTTAGAACAGCAGGCTGAAATAGCACCTTCGTCACCCTCATCACCTTCAACATCAGCTATAACAGAGAATGTAAATAATATAAACAGAGAACTAAATGTTCTTAGTAAAGAGAAAATTGAAAAGAAATTTTTAAAGGAAATAACGAAGACAAAGAATTTAAGTAAGTTAAATAAGATAGTTAAAAAATATAAATTTGAGGATTTAAAAGAAGAATATTTTAATTATATTAGTCAGGATAGAGAAAAAATAGGATTTTTTTATTGGTTTAAATTAAATAAAAAAGAAAAAAGTATTAATCCAATAACAGTAAAGGATAAAAGGCCAGAATGGATAGTAAATGAAGAGGTAATTAAAAGTGATTTCCCGCCTAAAACAATGAGTAAAGTCATACATGGAGATAAAGAGATAATTTGTGCACCTTATAAAATAGCTAAAGAAAATGATACAGATAAAAAGATAATCGAACAAAATAACTTTAGTAATGCTAGTCTAATATGTATAGGAACACAGTTAAAAAAGATGGAAAGTATTTTAAAAAATAAACAGATAGAAGAAAAAGAAGAAGTAAAACCAAAAATAAAATCACATATTTTTAAAACATATCAGGTATCTAGTTCAAGTCAGAAAGAGTTAAAGAATAGTAAAAATGAATTTTTACAAAGTTTAAAAGATCAATTAATTAGAATAGAAACCTCAGAATCTAGTAAAAATATAGTGCAAGATACACCCCAGTCTAAAACTATAAGTGTTATAGAAGAGGAAGAAATAGAGTCAAGTTCTGAAACTGTGCAGAGTCAGCCAGATTCAGAAGATATAAAGTAGTTTGAAATAAATCCTATATCCCATAGGGAAATAGTCAGTAAAGCTCCAGACCTAGGATTAATAGATAAACCCAATATAATATCACAATTCAAGTATAATGCTTCGACAGTCTATGAATGGAATATAGATGGATTGTCCGAGTATAATATATTAAGTATTTTACAGCAGATGACTATGGCAGCTAATGCATATAAAACCCAGTCTTTTGCCTCAGATAGAGCAATAGTTGAGATTATTATAGCAGGTTTCACAGGACAATTAAAAGGTTGGTGGGATTACCACCTAACAGATCAGGAACAGATAGACATACTAAATTCAATTCAGGTAAATAGTGAAGGAGAACCAATATTAAATGAGTTAGGAGAAACCATTCAGGATGCAGTATCAGCTCTGATCCTAACTATTTCCTTACATTTTATAGGAGACCCATCTCATTTAAAAGATAAGAATGCCGAGTTATTAAGTAACTTAAAATGTAAAAAATTAAGTCATTTCCAGAATTATAAAACAACATTTTTAACTAGGTTAATGTTAAGGGAGGATTCAAACCAGGATTTTTGGAAGGAGAAATTTTTGGCAGGACTTCCGTATTTCCTAGGAGAGAAAGTAAGAAATCATATAAAAAACCAGTATGGGAACCCGATACCTTATAATAAGTTAACATTTGGTCAGTTAGTAAGTATAATCCAAAAGGAAGGATTACAGATATGTCATGATCTCAAATTACAAAGAACATTAAAATATGAAATGCATAAAACTAAACATGAATTAGGATCCTTCTGTAAACAATTTGATTATGGAATAGGCCAGGATAAAGGATGTAATGGTCAGTGTTCAAAAGATAAAACCAGAAGATATTATAAAAAAGACCATCATTATAAAAAGAAATATATAGCTAGGCCTAATAACAATAATAAAGAAGAATTTTATAGTAAAAAGAAAAAATATAATCCTTATAAAAAATATAGAAATAAGGCCCCAATAGATAAAACTCAGAATAAAAAGTCCTTTAAAGACCTAACATGTTATAATTGCGGAAAGAAAGGTCACACATCCAAATTTTGTAAGTTTAATAAAAAATTAAATGAATTAAATCTGGAAGAAGAAATAGTAAATAAGATTCAAGAATTATGTATACATTTAAATTCCTCAGATTCAGAATTCATAGAAAGTGAAAATCAAATAGATGAGTTAGAAACTAGCTCGTCAGAAAAATCAATAAGTGTATTAACTAAAAAACAGAGTTCATTATTAGAATTAATAAATAGTATAGAGGATAATAGTACTAAAGAAAAGTTCCTTAAAAAACTAATAAAAAGTATGGATGAGACAGAAGAAATTAAAGAAAGTATTCCTAAAATAAATAGACAAACATATGATTTAACCAAAATATTAGGGAAAAATAAACAATAAGGAGAAAGGATATCAATAGAGGACTTACAAAGAGAAATTAAAATAATAAAAAGTGAGGTTAAAGAATTAAAAGGTCAGCTTCAAAAGGATGCTAAAAGGATTAAATTTCTAGAAGAGCAGTTAATTTCTGAGTCGTCTTCTTCATCTAATGAAGAAAAGGAAGATGAGGATGACCAGAATAATATAGAACAACTAAGTAATAAAGATATAGATAGTAATTTTATAATGTTATTACAAGAGATAACTTCCAGAAAATACTTAATAAAATTAATGATAAAATTATCAGAAAATTTTATTATAGATACTATAGCACTGTTTGACACAGGAGCAGATATAAATTGTATAAAATCAAGTTTAGTACCAAGGAGATTTTGGAATAAAACTAAAGAAAAATTATCCACGGCAAATAGGACCAAATTAAATATACTAGGTAAAACAGAGGCGTTAATAGTAAATCAGGATTTAGAGATAAAAACTGTATTTCTATTATCCCAACAGATAAATCATATGGTTATAATGGGAACACCCTTTATAAATCTAATAACCCCATATTCAGTAAAAGATGATTGTATAAAATTTAAAACAAGAAATAAAACAGTTAGATTAGATTTTACAGAAAAACCTAAAAGGAAAAATTTAAATTTAATAAAGGCACATTCCATTAGGACGATGGAAATAAATTCAATAATAAAGTCCAAAACAGAAGATCTAAAGGACTTAAAAAACAATATACACTTGGATAGGATTAAAAGTCAGTTGGAAAATAAATTCATAAAAGAAAAAAATAGAGAAGTTAAGGAAAGGTATGGAAGAAGAATTATGTTCTGATCTTCCGAATGCATTTTGGAATAGAAGACAGCATATAGTAGACTTACCTTATGAAGAAAACTTTGATGAAAGAACTATCTCTACTAAGGCAAGACCAATTCAAATGGCACCAGAATTATTGGAATATTGTAAAAAAGAAATCAAAGAATTAGAAGATAAAAAATTAATAAGAAAGTCAATGAGCCCTTGGTCCTGTGCAGCTTTTTATGTAAATAAAAGTGCAGAAATTGAAAGAGGAACACCTAGACTAGTTATAAATTATAAGCCGTTAAATGCAGCATTAAAATGGATCAGGTACCCCATCCCAAATAAAAAAGATCTTTTAAACAGATTATATAATGCAAACATCTTTAGTAAATTTGATATGAAGTCAGGATATTGGTAGATTCAAATTCATCCTGATGATAGATATAAAACAGCATTTACAGTTCCTTTTGGACAATATGAGTGGAATGTAATGCCTTTTGGATTAAAAAATGCACCGTCAGAATTTCAAAGGATTATGAATGATATTTTTAACCCCTATTCAAAATTTTGTATAGTTTATATAGATGATGTTCTTATATTCAGTCAGACCATAGGTGAACATTTTAAGCATTTAAAGACCTTTAAAATGATCATAAGGAAAAATGGTCTAGCATTAAGTAGAACTAAAATGAAATTATTTGAAACTAAAACAAGGTTTTTAGGACATTATATAGAGCAGGGTATTATACAGCCAATTGAAAGAACTTTAGTATTTGGAGATAAGTTTCCTGATGAAATAACTAATAAAACACAGTTACAAAGATTTTTAGGATGCTTAAATTATGTTATAGATTTTTACCCGAATCTAAACAGGATGATAAAACCATTACATGATAGACTTAAGAAAAATGTTGGTCCATGGACCGAAGAACATACCAGTATTATAAAGCATATAAAATCTTTGGTAAAAGAAATTCCATGTTTATATATCCCCAATCCTACAGCTTTTAAGATAGTTGAGACTGATGCATCCGATATAGAATATGGAGGAGTTTTAAAACAAAGAATAGATGGTAAAGAATGTATAATCCAGTTCACTTCAGGACATTGGAATTCAGCCCAATTAAATTACTCGACTATTAAAAAAGAAATTCTAAGTATTGTTGTATGCATAAATAAATTTCAGTCCGATTTATTAAATCAGAAGTTTTTGGTAAGAATTGATTGTAAATCTGCAAAGGATGTTTTGCAAAAAGATGTTAAAAATCTTGCCTCTAAACAAATTTTTGCTAGATGGCAAGCGCTTTTAAGTATTTTTTATTTTGATATTGAATATATTAAAGGAAGTAAAAATAATATCCCGGATTTTCTAACAAGAGAATTTTTACAGAAAAATGGAAAGAAAGAAGAATAAAGGGAAAGAGATAAAGTCCAGTTCCAGCTCTCCTACTAAAGCCCTTTCCGAACAATCGGAAAGAATCAGTAAAATCATGGATAAAATCACTGAACCCAGTAAAACCTCCTTAAAACCCCAAACCTCTGATAAAACCCAAGAAGAAATTAAAAAATGGATTGAAGAACTGAGCCAATCACCGGAAGTAATTAAAGCCCTTCAAGGTATGGCCTCCTCTTCAGGAGAAACAGGTATGGCTTCTAAATCTAAAGCGATCGTACTCGCTTATGGTACGGCTAGTCTGTCTCAAACGGTAGACAGTAAAGACTTATCAAATCCGTTGAAGGCTGTGGGTTTGCCAACAATCCAATCATCTCATGGGTATAACACTGGATTTTACAAATGGTATTTAAAACCTGCTTTTGAATTTGAAATTGAAGTTGAACACGAATTTAATAATATAAACCCATGGGAAGTAATCAGAAAGTATTATCCTGAGAATTGGTATTTTACTCCAAAAAATATTTTAAAACCTCAGGATTATTATCAAAGTATTTTAGAAGAAACTAGATCTGTTAAAATCAAGCATAATTTTGATAAAAATCATAAAGAAATAATAGCTTATTCTTCTATTCAAATAAAAAGTTTTATGCATTCTAAGGATTGGCCTGCGCCAAGTTTATATACTGAGATTGCATTTAAAAAATTAAAAAGATATTCTACTTCATATAATTATTTTGATTATGTTGATGCTTGGACTAATATTTTTAGTATTCAAAATCCCACAACAACCCATTCATGGTTAATTTATTTTGATCAACAAACCATTAAAACTGTCACCAAGTTTCCAAATTGGTTTTTTATATGGTGGCAATCTAGAGGTATTACTGAAGATATTTTATCCCAGGAATTACTTCATATATATCAATATTTCAAGACTAATTATAAACCACCTCAAAGTGAAAAGTATATACCACCTCTGATGTATTTCTGTCTAAATTTCTTTTTACTTTGGGTATATCAATGGTATTTTGATTTTCAGTATGTGACAGAATTGAATATGCCTGTTATAGTAAAGAAGCACAAGATAAAATGGTGGGGATCTTTCAGAAACCCAACCACGGAAGAAACAGTAAAACAATGGATCATTAAAAAGGCCCAATTTTCTGAAACCTCATATGCTGGTAAATTGACAATGCAAGAAGAGCCCACATTTGGAGCCCAAAAGGCTCAATGCCAGGCCATGTTAGCCGCAGCTAAAACACGTGAAGAATATAAGTTGATTTGTCAGAAAATGTTCAATCAGCTTAGCTCGGGAGCATCAGTAAAACCGGAAGACAAACAATCTTCCAGCAGGGAATCATCAGTAAAATCCTCCAGTAAAACAAAAATAAAAAAGAAAGCTGGCAGAAGAAAGACTAGAAAGCAGTCAAGCTCAGAGACGGAGTCGACAGCGTCATCTAGAACGTCATCCTCCGGTAAAAGCTCAACATCTTCACACTATGACAGTAATGAAGACGATTGCTATGGAGTTCTACCGCCAGTAAAAATCCGAAGTAAAACAGGCAAAGGAAAAGGTAAAAAGACAGCAAAAGTAAAAAAGGAAAAGAAAGAAAAATTAAAACAGAAGAGCAAGAAAAAGAAGGACACCTCATCGTCCTCGTCAGACTCAGAGTAAGGTGGCAGACAAATTAAATCAGAATTTCGGTGGAAAAGAGTAAAAGACAAAGAAGTGGCAGACAAACTATTCACCAACAGTAAAAAGTATCAGACAAAGTGGCAGACAAGGCACTATTCATGAACAGTAAAATCCGCGTGAACCAACAGTAAGGTTCTCGTGAATCAACAGTAAAAGCTCAGGATTTTCTATATAAGGGAGCCTCTCCCCTTGTGAAGGCACACACTTGTAACCCCATTCTCTCTATATTCTCTCTTCACTTCTTCTCTGTAAACTTCCTCTTAAAACATTCTCAGAAGTTTTGTAAAGTTTGAAGTGTTATTTAAAAATAGTAAGTTTTATTTCTGTATTAATTATTTCTGCTACTTATATAAGCCCGTGTTAACGGCACCTTTCTTTTCTCCCCCCACAATCTGACTTAACTCTAGGGATCCCAGGTTAAGGTTGCAGGAGCCCTAGCCTTTAAAAATTTTTTAAATTTGTTATTTAAGTATGCTCTGTGGTTGCGGCTCAGGCTGATCTTCCATATCAGAAATTTGTTTGGTAAATTTAGTTACTTTCGTGGTATAAAGGCTGGAAAACCAGACCTCTTCAATCCGGCAATTGTTGTGCCGTAGAAGAAACCTGGGTTACAATGCCACGTACTGTCGAAGGCTTAAAATCTGAATAATCATTTGGTAAACGGTCCATACATTTTGTAAATCATTTGGTAAACGGTCCATACATTTTGTTGGTATCAGAGCCTAGGATTTTTGGTGTATGAGTAGGTTTATACAAAGAAAAATACATTTTGAAAGTTGTAACAAAATGTATGGACCGTTTACCAAATGATTATTCAGATTTTAAGCCTTCGACAGTACGTGGCGTTGTAACCCAGGTTTCTTCTACGGCACAACAATTGCCGGATTGAAGAGGTCTGGTTTTCCAGCCTTTATACCACGAAAGTAACTAAATTTACCAAACAAATTTCTGATGTGGAAGATCAGCCTGAGCCGCAACCACAGAGCATACTTATATATATATATATATATATATATATATATATATATATATATATATATTTATATATTTATAGGAGATAACAATACCTATATTTAGAAAGATGTTTTGGCAGCCTAATTAACAGATTATTTTGTAAATACATCTTTTCTTAAAAATATTCTAAAGTAATATTTTTAAATACATAATTTTTTTCTTTAAAAGTTCATGCTAATTTCAATTAATATCATTTGAATACAAAATGTTATATCTATATGTATTATATATGCGTGTAAAATATTAAATCTAATTCCAAAGTGGAGTTTGCAGTTTTACAAGCAAGATTAGTCGTATAATGCATAATCTTAGAGGAAGAATTCCAAGTTAATTGAGATAATAATACTTGATGTTCATGTAGTTTAAATTTAATGTAATTGTTCTCGCCCTACAAAGTTGTCTTAATTATGCTGAAATTAGTTAAATTTCATAAAATTTAAAACTCAACTCAAGTGTAAAGCCAGGAAGGCTCATTGCTATTTTGCATGAGACTTTACAAAAGACAACCTCAAAGTACTTTTGTCAAGACTAACTAGGATCATCTTTCAATCTTCGACCATTGACTGTTGACAACATCATAATTCCAATTATTTATTGTTTTTCCCTTTATCATGGTGGCAAGTGGATGACTGGAGCAAAATTTATCATTACTTTAGCTAATGACGAGTAATAAACAAGTGGCAATTGTATATGTACCTTAGTTCAATGTCAATTGGCATGATTATTCAAGTGTGACTAGCACGACCTCGAATGAGTGCGAGTTCCTTTGTGCATCACCTATCGATACTCGGCTGTGTCAGGCATGGGTTTGATTAAGTGAAACTTTTGTGGACAGCCACCCATACGATTACTGCATATCCTTCATGCATTTTGTAGTCCATATACTTTCAACATGTTTACTAAGGTTGCTCGAATAAGCACTCAACGATTCATCTCACCCAGGCTCTATGGTCGGCCAACCTTTGCTCTTCTCTTTTGTTGTCTAGACAACGTCGATCAATCGAGATCACCATGTCTGCTCAATTCTTTCTCTAAAAAAATTGAGGCCGAATTCCTCTGTTGGTCCATTGAGATCGTCTTGCTTGATTTCTTTTACCGATCTTCTGAAAGTGACTAGCCCGAGCTCTTTCCAATCCTACTACTTCGACCAGCTGACCAGTCCGACCATTCGATCAATCCATTTTCCCAACTCACTCAATTCAGCAAACTTGCTAATTCAAATTTTGAGGATAGTTCGACCGTCCGACCAGTCCGATCAGCTCCACTGTTCCATTTTCCAACTCGCTTAGTCCGACCGACTTGCTAATATGAAGCTTGAGGAATTAGCAGCTTGACAACTTGTTCAACCCTCTCTTGAAATCTACCAATCGCGTAGCATAGTCGGCTTGTACAATCCAATTTTGAATGCTTGACATCCTGGTGCTAGAGCTAGCCTATTCAATCCGAAGTTGAAGGCTTGCGGACCTGGTAATCCAACCGACTTGTCGAGCTCTTGATTATCCGACCAACGAGCTTGACCATGCAGACCTCTCGATGCTCTGATCATGCCGACCTTTTGATGCTCCGACCAGCGAAACCATTGGTGGTTCGACTAGTGGTGCTTGATCAGTCGTCCTCTCGATGGTCAGACGAACTAGCACCGACCATGCCGACCAAGGGCATCTCAATTCAACTCGTCTTCAAGCTGGATGACATACAGAGTCTGAGTTCATCCACCTAGGTCAGCCTGGACATTTGATCATTTCTTATCGTCTCCATGTCGCCCCCGATACTTGAGGGGCGCTACTGTGCAACCAAGTTGGATGGCCATGAGTCACGCCTAGCTGTCCTGCAACGTCATCTTATCTGACCTGAAATGCTAGTCCAACCTCAAACATGGCTCCAATCTCAAGCACAGGTCTAACTTCAAGCATAGGTCCGACTTCAACGTGTATTCTCTTAACAGTGTTGTTGACTTTGTCAATTTAGGTTCAACCAGTGATTCTTTCTCAAGTCGATGTGCTTCCGCTTACAATACAATGATTGTTGGATTTGCTAAGCACAAATTTTGACTGAGGACTTTGGCGGAGTTTGAGTTTCTTGCTCAAAGCCTTCCATAGTCCGCATCACTAACTTGCCGAGTCTTTCCTCTGATTTGCTGAGGACGACCAGCTGGCACTTCCTTCCACCGGCTTGTTAAGCATTTAATCAGTTGGAGTCTTTTCACCTGATTTTTTCTGTCGACCTTTTTTTCATCATTTGTTGTGCAGTCTGACCTCGCCTATTTATTGTCCAGTTAGAGAGCTGTCCAATCTACCCAAGCTTTACTTTTCCTCGCAGATCCTTTTTTTATTTTATTTTGTTTTATTTATTAATTTTCTCTCTAACTTGCTAACCTGTGACTTTATAGCCGACCTGCCCATCTAACCTTTATAACATATATATGACCGACCTCACAATTTCATCAAATATATATATCACTCGTTCTTTTTTCTTTTTATAGAAAAGATTAAAATTTTATACTCATACATAAGTATTTCAATATAAAGTTTCACTTCACCGGGTTTCAAAGAAAAAATTAATAGTAATAAAATCCAATAAATATTAAAACAAACAATCTGAAAGACCATCAAAATATTCTTGAACATAATGAATTTTTTTTTTCAGTTGGGTTATTGTAAACCTCCAGCTTCCTTTTCGCACAAATTTTTATACCTTTATGTGGATCTCAATTGGTGAATTTAGAAACTTTAGAGATAGTAAAATCTCTTTTATTCCCACAGACGGCGCCACTTGATAGATCTGATTTTCTCTTGCTCCATCATATGGGTCCCTCAATACTCAATTTAAGGAAGAAATCTACAAAATGAAGAAAGATGGTCAGGGTCTATCGGGAATGCCCCCGGTGGAGACTCTCTGACGTTCAAGTCAGATTTATAAACTAGAATAGTATGGATAAATAAGAGTTGCAGAGAAAAGAAAAAATGGAGCAGAGGAAGAAGAAGAAACCCCCTTGAAAGAAAAGCCCCCTTCCTTTTCACCTACCCTTCCCTTTTCTGAAATATGTGAGAATATACCTTGGCATACTCTTAAGTGGGGTTCACTCTTTAATTTAAATAAATTTATAATTTTTTATATATTATCACTAATATTTCAATTTATCTGGTTCGCTTTAAGTTTGAATCGAACTAACCGAATACTCGCCCTTATTCTTAAGAGCTCGAGAGAGATTAAGATAAGTAAAAAAAAAAGAGAGAGAAAATAAGAAAGATTAAGAAAAATAAAATGTCATATGAAAGAAAAAATAAGTTAGAAAATAAAAAGTACTTCTCAAAAAATATAACACTTATGTCATGATAAAGCAAAACCTATTATGTTAGGAGAAAAATTCTCCAAAAACACAATAAAAAAAGCCATGCCAGAGAGAAATGACTTCTCAAACAACAGCAATGCTAATGTCAAGAGATCTAAGCTTGTTCATAAAATGTAAATGCAAACAAATGCTAATGAAGAGACTGACATATCACGAAACTGTAATAATTTATAACAAAAAAGACAGAAAATATTGGAATATGTATCTTTAACTGTTTAAAAAAATATATTGAATAATTTTAGGAAAATATTTCAATATCTGAATATAGAATACGATTCACATTATTTATAATTTTGTTTAGATTTGATTTGATAAATATAGGAGATAAAATTTATACTATGTTAAAATTTTATATTATGTTTTTTCCTATATAAAATCCTACTTCAATAAATATAATAAAAGACTATATTAAGTTTTAAATCATATCTTTTATTTTTCTCTCCATCTAAAACCAACAATTGGTATTAAAGCTATTCTATTAAGAATCTGAAAGAAGTTCTAAGATAAAGAAAAAAAAAGAGAGAAGATGAAAGATCAAGAAAAACAAAATATCATATGAAGGAAAAAAATCAAGTTAGAGAACAAAAATGACTTCTCTAAAAACACAACACACTTATACTATAATAAATCCAAGTATGCTATGCTAGGAAAAAACTTCTCCAAAAACACAACAAAAAAGTTATGCCAAGATAAATGACTTCTCAAACAATAATAATGTCGATGCCAAGGGCTAAGTATGTCCATAAAATGCAAATGAAAAAAAAATGCTTATAAAAAGATCAAAATGTCACAATATTGCAATGATTTATAACAAAAAGACACAAGGAGTATTGGAATATGTATTTTCCGCTATTCAAAAAATATGTTGAATGATTTTAGGAAAATATTTCAATATCTTAAAATATGATAAGATCCATATTATTTATAATTTCGTGCAAATTTAATTTGGTGGATACAATTGTAAGATTTTTATTATATTTTTTTTCGATATAATCCATGCTTTAATATATAAAATAAAAGATCATATTAAAAATTCTATTTGTTTGTGGAAATAATTTATATTTAAAAAGTATTTTTTTATTATTTAATTTTAATTTAAAAAGTAAAATATAATAATAAATTTATATATATAAAAATTTTAATAAAAATTTTAAAGCGACCAAGATGATTTTTTTTAAAAGAGAAAGTTACTTTTTTAAAAATAATTTAATTTTTCTTTTGGTTATAAAATTATTTTCTATTAACTAAATTTTTTAAATGTTTCAAATGTAAAAGAAAAATAAAAAATGTATAATCAAAATAAGCAAGAATAAGAGTTAATCATTGCTTATTTGAGAAAACTAAAAGTTGAGAAAGCAACTATTTCGTTTTGACTAGCATGAGAAAAGAAGAGAAAAATGTATAGTCTTTATTAAGGATACTTGAACTTGATTGTAATTTAATCATTTCTTTTATTTTCTTTTATAAAATCCTTTATTTCAAGCAACCAACTCAGTCGATATGTCCGAGTGGTTAAGGAGACAGACTTGAAATCTGTTGGGCTCCGCCCGCGCAGGTTCGAACCCTGCTGTCGACGAGGTATTTTATTTCCATGTTTTGTCCCAAATTTGGTTGGAAGTTCTTTCATATATTCTAGTTCGTTGAGCCAAGGTTAGCATGGTAAAATTTAAATTTTTCTATTTTCACTAATTATTTATTATTATTAATTTTTAATATTTTTAACGTAATTTTTAGAAATGCATATCAATCTTATTAATTTAATCAAATATCAAATCATAATGATGTGTTTTTAGTTTTAACATTTTTTTTCATTATAATCACTTTATTTTCCTTCTTTATTTTCTTATCCCCTTAATTTTTTTTTAATTTTGAAAATATTTTTTTTGTAAACAATAAAATTGTTACTAAAAATAAAAAATATTTTAACTACATTTTATTAAATTAGATTAAATTTGTTAATCCTTTCATTAAGTTTGTTTTTATTGTGCTTATTTATATCTTTTATTTTTAATTAAATTAAATTAACATTTAAATTATATTAGGATTTTGAGTTTTATCTCAAATTTGTATTCATCTCCAATTTTTTAATAAATATAATTTATAATTTTACATTTTCTTTATATGATTTTTAATTTTATTATAACAAATAGAAATTCTACTTGATACTATATAATTTCTCATCTTTTAGGGGGAAGGGAGCAATACATGAGCTAACATCCACCAATAAGATTCAGCGTGCAATGCATGCTTCTATTATAGGTCACCTGCATCATTTGGTTCCCTTTTTAATACAAGAAGCTAGTTGATATTTTGATATTTTTATTATTAATATTAGACACTTAATTTTTATAAAAATATAAATATTTTAATTTTTTATAAAAATTTAAAAATTTAAAATTTAAATTTGATCCTCATTAGCCTTACCGTCGCTTTCCGTCTCATTGATTTTACTTGAAATTCAGGCTTATGGGCTCATTGACCTTACTCTTTTTTCTGAATTTTTTCTGCAAAATAAGAATGTGTACAAAGTATATATAACCAGAATGCTCGTTGTTAGTTCAATAATATTTATCAATAAATAATATGCCGCAGATGTCATTTAGTTTTATATTTCAGATGAATGTAAATATTAATTTTGATTAACAACATTAACTCATACAATTTGGAGATTCAATAAATAATATTTTGCGTGCATAAATTTCTCCAAGATTTTTCAATCTATAAAATACATTATCTTTTTCTTAAAAATGTCTATGCTAACATCAATTAATAATAAAATTTTCATGATAATACTTAAATTTTAATGTTATTTAAGCAATTATCAAGATATTTAAATTCAGATAAATATATTTTAATTAAATTTAGTATTATTATTTACTGTTTATTCAAGACATATCTTTTAATAAATCTATGAAATCATTTGTATTCAACAATAATTAATCAAAAACAGTTGCCAACAACTGAAGGCAGTTTTGAAATTCTAAAGCAAAATAATGAATATACACAGTATAACTTTGAAATTTAAGTTTTATTTTGCTTATTTATAATTTGATGGCAATATTGTGATAATGAAAAAAATGCATAGGTTGCCCTTTGAATGATGATAATAATAGGTCAATAGCGTAGGACGTAAATAAATTGGAATTATTTTACGTGGCAAAATGTTTCCCCGTTAAAGTAAGCAAGATTATTAATTGTTGTTTTTTATCTTTCTCCTTTCGTTATATCAACTAAGAAATATTTTACGTTTTAAAATAAAATTATATATATTATTATTTTTTATTTACAAGAGATAACAACACCTGTATTTCGAAGGATGTATTGGCAGCTTAATCAATGGTTTATTTTGTAAATACAGCTTTCCTTAAAAATATTATAAAGTAATATTTTTAAATACATAGTCTTTTTCTTTAAAAGTTCATGCTAATTTCAATTATCATTTGAATACAAAATGTTATATCTATATGTATTATATATGTGTGTAAAATATTAAATTTAATTTCAAGTGGAATTTGCAGTTTTACAAGCAAGATTAGTTGTATAATGCATAATTTTAGAGAAAGAATTCCAAGTGAATTGAGATAATAATTACTTGATGTTCATGTAGTTTAAATTTAATGTAATTGTTCTCACCCTACAAAGTTGTCTCAATTGTGTTGAAATTGGTTAAATTTTATAAAATCTAAAACTTAGCTCAAGTGTAAAGCCAGGAAGGCTTATTGGTGTTCTGCATGAGACATTATAGAAGACAACCTCAAAGTACTTCTGTCAAGTTTAACTAGGATCATCTTTCATTCTTAACCATTGACCATGACAGCATCATAATTCCAATTATTTAATGTTTTTCCCTTTATCATGTTGGTAAGTGGATGATTGAAGTAAAATTTATCATTACTTTAATTAATGACAAGTAATAAATAAGTGGCAATTTTATGTGTACCTTACTTCAATGTCAATTGGCATGATTATTCAAGTGTGACGAGCATGACCTCGGATGAGTGCGGGTTTCTTTGTGTGTCACCTAATCGATACTCAGCTGTGTCAGGCATGGGTTTGATTAAGTGGAACTTTTGTGGACAGCCACCCATACGATTACTACATATCCTTCACTCATTTTGTAGTCCATATACTTTCAACATGTTTACTAAGGTTGCTTGAATTAGGCACTCAATGATTCATCTCACTCAGGCTCTGCGGTCGGCTAACCTTTGCTCTTCTCTTTTGTTGTCCAGCCAACGTCAATCAATCGAGATCACCATGTCTGCTCAATTCTTTCTCTAAAAAAATTGAGGCCAAATTCCTCTGTTGGTCCATTGAGATCGTCCTACTTGATTTCTTTTACCGATCTTCTGAAAGTGACTAGCCAGATTTCTTTCTAATCCTTCTACTCCGACCAGCTGACCAGTCCGACCATTCGACCAATCCATTTTCCCAACTCACTCAATCCAAAAAACTTGCTAATTCAAATTTTGAGAACAATTCGACCATCCAACCAATCCGATCAGCTCCACTGCTCCATTTTCCAACTCGCTTAGTCTGACCAACTTGCTAATACAAAGCTTGAGGAATTAGCAGCTTGACAACTTATTCAACCCTCTCTTGAAATCTGCCAATCAGGTAGCATAGTCGGCCTGTACAATCCAATTTTAAATGCTTGATGTCCTAGTGCTAGAACTGGCCTATTCAATCCAAGGTTGAAGGCTTACCGACTTGGTAACCCAACCGACTTGTCGAGCTCTTGATTTCCAGACCAACGGGCCGACCTCTCGATGCTCCGATCATGCTGACCTTTCGATGCTCCGACCAGCGAAACCATTGGTGTTCCAACTAGTGGTGCTTGATCAGTCGTCCTCTCATTGGTCAAACAGTCTAGCGTCCACCATGCCAACCAGGGGCATCTCAATTCAACTCATCTTCAAGCTGGATGAAATACAGAGTCCAAGTTCATCCACCTTGTAACGACTCGAACATCGGACCGCTACCGGCGCTAGGATCCGGGTCGACTTAAGGCCGCCGGGACCCGTAGCAAGCCTGACATACATCCTGAAAACCTGCTTAATCCCATACATGATCAACAACATACATAAAAATTAAAACTTTTCTTTCCATGAACATCAACCAAACTCAACCTGTGCATAAACATTAATATAACATTGATCCCTCTGTGGGATCTCATCAGTGTCCCCAATGGGTGACAAAACATATGCTGAGTTGGTTTACATAAGTGACATAAAATAACCAAGATCATGTATAAAAAGGGATACAACATTCTATGGTCAAGCACACACTAACATCCATATACATCATCTCATTACACACCTATACTGTACTTTTACATTACAATTTGATCATGTCCATTGCTAGCTATTACATAAGCATGACTTCTTTACTCTATCCGGACT
Organism: Manihot esculenta; assembly: GCF_001659605.2. NCBI lineage: Eukaryota > Viridiplantae > Streptophyta > Magnoliopsida > Malpighiales > Euphorbiaceae > Manihot > Manihot esculenta. Next base: position 9,879,556 of record NC_035173.2, read on the forward strand.
CCCGCACTATACTGTACCTGCAAGCCTGGGGGTAAAGGGAGAGGGGTGAGCTAAAAGCCCAGTGAGCTGAACTATAAAACATATTAACACTATGCTTTAATGAAATGCATCATAACACAGACAATTCACATAAGGGTTGGGTGAACTTGTCACCAATTAGTCCAAGCTAACATGGTGCCAAGCCGTAGCATGGGGTCCTGGTCTTCCTGTCATACATACATTACTTACCATTATTCCAGGGCCTCCTCTGGGCTCCTGGTCTTCGAGTCCACAATCGTGCCAGGCCGTAGAATGGGGTCCTGGTCTTTCATTTCCGTGCCAGGCCGTAGAATGGGGTCCTGGTCTTCCTGTCATGGACTAATTGGGTCATCCAACATTCACCCACATCAACAACAATCGATGCAATGCGGCATATTCGTGAATACTAATGCAATCATCCTATTGCATAATCATGATGCATGAAACATGATAAAACATTTAATTTAAAAGATTAAGTTTAGTTCCACTCACCTTTGGCTGACTCTGACAACACCGAAGCAGCTGAACTCACTGCTGGGGTCCTCGGTTCCTCGGGTTTGAACCTACACAGGTGGACTCAAATGAGGGACCAAACATACTTGGACATAATTCTAAAATACTCCCCAAAAACCCCCTAGAACATCATGAAAACATCACATAAAAACATGCAAGAAATGGCTGAACAGGGTACTTTCGGCGGCAGGTTCGGCGGCCGAAAGTCCCTCCAGAGCCGAAAGTCAGGCACTTTCGGCGGCACCTTCGGCGGCCGAATGCTGCCTCCACAAGGGGGTTCGGCGGCCGAAACTCCTTTCGGCGGCTGAACCTGGTTTCTGCCAGAAGGGCAGAAACTTGGTTCACATGAACCTCTTGCCTCCCAAAACCTCAAATCATGCATATAGCTCAACTAAAACATGCATACCAGTTCCTAGGGGTCTCAAACAATCAAATACCCCAACTACAACACTTCAAACACACACAATCAACACACATTGCTCAAAACATCAATATTAACCCATAACTCAACATATAACCTAACATGCATTTCTACCCATAGATCTTGCATAAAACTTACTTAAAACACATAAGGAGCTTAAGATCGGCCCTTACCTCTTGAAGATCGAGAGGGAGACGACCTAAACTTGGAGATCCACGAAAATGAGCTCCTGAGTTCCCAAAGCTCCAAAAATTGGTTTAAATGCTCAAACTTGCAAACGTGAGTTTAAAACTCAAGAAAATGGAAGAGATTTGGAGGAAGAACATGAGAGTTGCAAAAGGGAAGGTCGGAAGCTTGTTGTGGCCGAAAATGGGAGAAAACTCGCCCATTTCGGCTAAGTGCCCCTTTTATAGGTGGCTGGCCAGGCCACGTTCGGGGGCCGAATGCGCTTCTGCATCCATGCCATGTTCGGCGGCCGAACTTCACTTTCGGCGGCCGAACTTCACTTTCGGCGGCCGAACCTAGACTTCCCTAACTCATGCTTTCGGGGGCCTAACGTGCCTCCAAAACGCATGCATGTTCGGCGGCCGAAACTCCTTTCGGCGGCCGAACCTGGGTTTTCCTCCTATGACTTTTCATGCAAAAACTCATTTAATTCATACTTAAAACCATTAAAAACATGAAAACATTTTACAAAAACATGATTTTACCCTTCTAGAGGTCTCCGACATCCGAGATCCCGCCGGACGGTAGGAATTCCGGTACCGGAGTCTAGCCGGGTATTACATTCTCCCCCCCTTAAGAACATTCGTCCCCGAATGTTCCTCAACTAGCACATGCATAGCAAACAACATAACATACACATGAAACACATAGAGACTAACCTTAAAAGAGATGAGGATATTGCCGGAGCATGGACTCCCGTGTCTCCCAAGTGCATTCTTCCATATTGTGGTGGTTCCACAGGACTTTCACCATCGGGATTTCCTTGTTTCTCAGCTTCCTGATCTGGGTGTCTAGGATCTGTACTGGCTGCTCAACATAGGTGAGATCCTCTTGGATCTCCACATCAGGCTCACTAAGAACCTTGCCCGGATTTGACACGAATTTTCTCAACATAGAAACATGGAAAATCGGATGGATTTTCTCCATTGAAGCAGGTAAGTCCAGCTTGTACGATACACTCCCAATCTTTTGCAAGACTTCAAAGGGTCCGATGTACCGCGGAGCCAGCTTACCTTTCTTCCCGAACCGAACCACTCCTTTCATTGGAGACACCTTAAGCAATACCAGATCCCCCTCCTGAAACTCTACTAGTCTTCTGCGGATGTCTGCATAACTCTTCTGTCTGCTTGCAGCTGTCTTGATTCTTTCTCTGATTAAGGGTACCACCCTGCTGGTGATCTCTACTAGCTCAGGCCCTGCCAAGGCCTTTTCTCCAACTTCTTCCCAGCAAACAGGTGACCTGCACTTCCTCCCATATAAAGCTTCATATGGAGCCATCCCGATGCTAGCATGATGGCTGTTATTGTAGGCAAACTCCACCAAAGGTAGATGTTGCCTCCAAGAACCGCCAAAGTCCAGCACACACATTCTTAGCATATCTTCTATGGTCTGGATGGTCCTCTCTGACTGTCCGTCTGTCTGTGGGTGGAAGGCAGTGCTGAAATCCAACCTAGTACCCATAGCATTCTGCAGACTCCGCCAAAACCTGGAGGTGAACTGGGGCCCTCTATCTGACACTATAGAAACAGGAACCCCATGCAGTCTGACTATCTCATCAACGTACACCTGCGCCAACTTGTCCACAGAATAGCCACTCCTGACAGGGACGAAGTGAGCAGATTTGGTGAGTCTGTCCACAATCACCCATATGGAGTCCAATCTGTTGGACGTCGCCGGTAACCCCACTACGAAGTCCATAGCTATATTCTCCCATTTCCATTCTGGAATAGGTAGCGGGTTAAGCATTCCAGCCGGCTTCTGATGTTCCAGCTTCACCCTCTGACACACTTCGCAGGCTGACACAAACTGTGCCACTTCTTTCTTCATAGCTGGCCACCAGTAAACTTTCTTCAGATCTTGATACATCTTGGTGGCTCCGGGGTGAATGCTGTATCTTGCATTATGAGCCTCTCTCATAATGTCTCCTTTTAGCCCTATGTCATCTGGTACACACAATCGACTCCCATAGCGGAGGATCCCCCTATTGTCAAATCTGAACTCACTGTCCTTGCCTGACTGAACAATCCTGGCAATCTTCACTAACTCTGGGTCCTCATGCTGTTTCTGAGCCACCTGCTCCAGAAACACGGGTGTCACTTTCATCTGAGCAACCAAGGCACCTGTACCAGACAACTCCAACTATAGACCTTCCTCAATGAGCTTGTAAAACTCCTTCACCACTGGTCTCCTCTCTGCCGTGATGTGGGATAGACTGCCTAGTGACTTCCAGCTTAGAGCGTCTGCCACGACATTCGCCTTACCCAGATGATACTGAATCTTGCAATCATAGTCACTCAGCAGCTCTACCCACCTCCTCTGTCTCAAATTCAAATCTCTTTGACTCAAGATGTATTGCAGGCTCTTATGATCCGTAAAGATCTCACATTTAACCCCATAGAGGTAGTGCCTCCACATCTTGAGTGCAAAGATTACTGCTGCCATCTCAAGGTCATGTGTGGGGTAATTCAACTCATGCTTCTTCAGCTGCCTAGAAGCATAAGCAATCACCCTCTCATTCTGCATTAGTACGCAACCCAGTCCCACACGGGACGCATCACAAAAGACTGTAAAGTCTTCATCACTAGATGGCAGAGCTAAAACTGGTGCTGAAGTCAACCTCTTCTTAAGCTCTTCAAAACTCTCCTCACACTGGTCGGTCCACAGAAACTTCTGATTCTTCCTGGTTAGCCTGGTCAGAGGAGCTGCAATTTTCGAGAAGTCCTGAACGAACCTCCTGTAGTAACCTGCCAAACCCAAGAAACTCCTGATCTCTGTTACTGAAGTGGGTCTAGGCCAGTTAGCCACAGTTTCTGTCTTCTTGGGGTCCACCTCAATCCCATTCTCTGACACTACATGCCCCAAGAACGAAATGCTCCTTAGCCAGAACTCACACTTGGAGAACTTGGCATACAAGTCATGTTCCCTCAAGGTCTGTAGAACCAACCTCAGATGATGGACATGCTCCTCTGCATTCCTGGAATACACCAAGATACCATCTATGAAGACAATAACGAAGTGATCCAGGTACTGGCTAAACACTCTGTTCATGAGGTCCATGAATGCTGCAGGGGCGTTAGTTAACCCGAACGGCATTACAAGGAACTCAAAATGCCCATATCTGGTCCTGAAAGCTGTCTTCGGTACATCCTCTTCCCTGATCCTCAACTGATGATACCCGGACCTCAGATCTATTTTGGAGAAACAACCCGCTCCTGCTAGCTGGTCGAATAGATCGTCGATCCTTGGCAATGGGTACTTGTTCTTGGTAGTGACTTTGTTCAACTGCCTGTAGTCGATACAAAGTCTAAGGGATCCATCCTTCTTTCTCACAAACAAAACTGGAGCACCCCAGGGTGAGGTACTCGGTCGGATGAAGCCCTTGTCTACCAGCTCCTGCAACTGCTCCTTCAACTCTTTCAATTCTGCTGGCGCCATCCTGTAGGGAGGGATAGAGATCGGTCGGGTTCCAGGCATCAGTTCTATCTCGAACTCTATTTCCCTAGCAGGTGGTAAACCTGGCAGTTCGTCTGGGAACACATCTAAGAACTCTCTAACCACTGGCACCGAGGCGGGCTCTCTAACCTGACTGCTAAGCTCTCTCACATGAGCCAAATACCCCTGGCATCCCCTCCTGAGCAACCTACGAGCCTGAAGGGCTGATATCAGACCTCTAGGTGTACCCCTCCTGTCTCCTCTAAAGACAACCTCAGACCCATCCTGTCCTCTGAACCTGACTACCTTGTCCCTGCAGTCCAAGGTAGCACCATGGGTAGATAGCCAGTCCATCCCTAGAATGACGTCAAAATCTGTCAAATCTAGAACCACTAGGTCGGCGGACAAGCATCTTCCCTCAACAAACACAGGACTACACTGGCAGACTGACTCTGCCACAGATGGATCACACTTGGGTCCACTGACCCAGAGAGAACACTCTAACCCAGAAGTCATCAGACCCAACCTCCCCACGGCTCTCGGAGCGATAAAAGAATGAGATGCGCCAGGGTCCATCAAGGCATATACATCTGAACAACCAATAATTAAGTTACCTGCCACCACGGTGTTAGATGCATCTGCCTCCTGCTGTGTCATTGTGAAGATCTGTGCCGGAGCTGATGGACCTTCACCTCTGAAACCCACTGAAGAAGAGGCTGCCCCTCTCCCTCTACCTCTGCCACTGGCCTGAGTCATGGCTGGAGCTGCTGGCTGCGCTACACTGCCTGAAGCTGTCTGCTGGGACGAAGCCATCGGGACTGCTCTTGGACAATCTCGAGCCATATGCCCCTCCTGACCACATCTGAAATAGGCGTTCGTCCCAAACCGACATACTCCCCTGTGTGGCTTACCACACCTCGCACAAACTGCATTATCCGCACCAGAGCTTGAGCCACTCCCAAATCCCAGACTGGACTTGACTTTATTCCAGAACTTGTTCTTCTTACCCTTGGGCTTACCCCATCTCTTACTGCCTGAAGCTGCTGCACTCAGAGTAAAGGGATCTAATCTTCCCCCACCCGGAGTTTTAGAACCGGAAGACTGTTGTAACAGCCCAAAAATCCGGACCGCTACCGGCGCTAGGATCCAGATCGGCGTAAGGCCGCCGGGACCCGTAGCAAGCCTAACATAACCTGTAAACCTGCTTAATCCCGTACATGATCAATAATACTCATAAACCTGTAAACATTCTCATATAACAACCAAGCTCAACCTATACATAAACATAAACATAACATAAACCTCCACTAGAGCCCTCATCAAATGCTCCAATGGGGTATCTCATCATACATAAGCTTGGTTGAAACATAACCTCATATCTCATATCATAAAGACCATGTACATACAAGTGGGATTAACATTCTTTATTGGTCAAGCACAACTCTATCCTCAATATTCGAATTACATAACATAACTTAAAACACTTTACATTACATCATAATACAATTGTCATGTCCACAATCTAACTATTACATAACATCACTTCATACTCTGGCTAACCTCCTGGTCTACCCTGTACCTGCACATCTGGGGTTAGGGGAGAGGGGTGAGCTATAAAGCCCAGTGAGCAGAATAGAGAAAAACATATATTAAATATTTCATGCTTCCATGAAATGCAACACATCACAAACATATCACATAAGGATGGTATTGTCACCTATAGTCCTCAACATAGTCCAATCGTGCCAGGGGCGTAGAATGGGCCTCACTGGTCTTTCTCTTACATACATAACATAACATAACATTCCAATATGCCAGGGGCGTAGAATGGGCCTCACTGGTCTTTCTCTTAACATAGTCCAGGGGCGTAGAATGGGCCTCACTGGCAATCCATACCGTATCATCATCATATCATACCATAGAAGGACTAGAGGATCATTCAATAGCCAATCCGCATCCACATCATATTATGCAATGCAACATATTCGTGAATATTAATGTAAACAACCTAAAATATATCATGGCATATATGATGCATGAACATGCTCCAAAAAGTTATATTTCATTTATTTAAAAACTTAAGGTTCATTCCACTCACCTCTGGCTGAAGCTCTACAGACTCTGAAGCAGCTATCTCACTGCTGAGGTCCTCGGTTCCTCGGGTCCGAACCTACACAGGTGGACTCCAATGAGGGACCAAACGTACATAAGCATAAATCTAATAAACTTCCCCAAAAACCCCCTAAAACATCAGGAAAACATCACATAGAAATATGCATGAAATGGCTGAACAGGGCACTTTCGGCGGCACCTTCGGCGGCCGAAAGTCCTGGATCGACAGATCCGAAAGTCGGGCACTTTCGGCGGCACCTTCGACGGCCGAAAGTCCCAGACAGAGACGAAAGTCTCTTTTCGGGGGCAACTTCGGCAGCCGAATGCTGCCTCCACAAAGGGGGTTCGGCGACCGAAGGTCACTTCGGCGGCCGAACCTGAGCTTCTCCCGAAGGGCAGAAACTCAGCTCTTTTATGCCCATTTCGCCTCCCAAGCTCAAATCATGCAAAAACTTGCTCTACAACATGCATACTTCACATATATCACACCTAGGGGTCTCAAACTAGCATATACCCCATCTACAACACTTCCAACAAGACATAAACGAGCTACATTGTTCATCAAAGCATCAAAACCCATAAACTCATCAATAAGCCTAAACATGCATCTTTACCCATAAATCTTGCATAAAACTTAGTTAAAACACATAAGGAGCTTAAGATCGGCTCTTACCTCTTGAAGATCGAGAGGGAGACGACCTAAACTTGGAGATCCACGAAAATGAGCTCCTGAGTTCCCAAAGCTCCAAAACTTGGTTTAAATGCTCAAAACTTGCAATGTGAGTTTAAAACTCAAGGAAAAATGGAAGAGATTTGGAGGAAGAGCACAAGATTTGCAAAGGGAAGGTTGGAAGCTTGCTGTGGCCGAAAATGGGAGAAAGCTCGCCCATTTCGGCTAAGTGCCCCTTTTATAGGTGGCTGGCCAGGCCACGTTCGGGGGCCGAATGTGCCTCCGTATCCATGCAATGTTCGGCGGCCGAACGTGAGTTTCGGCGGCCGAACCTGGACTTCCCCAACTCATGCTTTCGGGGGCCTAACGTGCCTCCAAAACGCATGCAATGTTCGGCGGCCGAACTTGACTTTCGGCGGCCGAACCTGGGTTTTCCTCCAATGCTATTTTCATGTAAAAACTCATTTTCTTTTATACTTAAAAATCATAAAACACATTAAAACATTTTTATAAAACATAGTTCTACCCTTCTAGAGGTCTCCGACATCCGAGATTCCACCGGACGGTAGGAATTCCGGTACCGGAGTCTAGCCGGGTATTACATTCTCCCCCCCTTAAGAACGTTTGTCCCCGAATGTTCCTCGACTAGTACATAGCATAACAAACAACATAACATACATACATACATATAAAACACATAGGGACTAACCTTAAAAGAGGTGGGGATATTGCCGGAGCATGGACTCCCGTGTCTCCCAGGTACATTCCTCCAAATTATGGTGGTTCCACAGGACTTTCACCATCGGGATTTCCTTGTTTCTTAACTTCCTGATCTGGGTGTCTATGATCCGTACTGGCTGTTCAACATAGGTGAGATCCTCTTGGATCTCTACATCAGGCTCACTAAGAACCTTGCTCGGATCTGACACAAACTTCCTCAACATAGAAACATGGAAAACCGGATGGATTCTTGCCATAGTAGCAGGTAAGTCCAGCTTGTACGACACATTCCCAATCTTTTGCAAGATTTCAAAGGGTCCGATGTATCGTGGGGCTAGTTTACCTTTCTTTCCGAAGCGAACCACTCCCTTCATTGGAGACACTTTGAGCAATACCAGATCCCCCTCCTGAAACTCTAACTGTCTCCTGCGGACGTCTGCATAACTCTTCTGTCTGCTTGCAGCAGTCTTGATTCTCTCTCTGATGATGGGTACCACCCTGCTGGTGATCTCAACTAACTCTGGCCCTGCTAAAGCCTTCTCTCCAACTTCCTCCCAGCAAACAGGGGACCTGCACTTCCTTCCATACAAAGCTTCATATGGAGCCATCCCGATGCTAGCATGATGGCTGTTATTGTAGGCAAACTCCACCAGAGGTAGATGCTACCTCCAAGAACCGCCAAAGTCCAACACACACATTCTGAGCATATCCTCTATGGTCTGGATGGTCCTTTCTGACTGTCCGTCCGTCTGAGGATGGAAGGCAGTACTGAAATCCAACCTGGTACCCATGGCATCCTGCAGACTCCGCCAAAACCTGAAGGTGAACTGGGGCCCCCTATCTGACACTATTGAAACAGGAACCCCATGCAGTCTGACTATCTCATCTACATATACCTGCGCCAACTTGTCCACAGAATAGCCACTCCTGACAGGGATGAAGTGAGCAGATTTGGTGAGTCTGTCCACAATCACCCATATGGAGTCCAATCTGTTGGACGTCGCCGGTAACCCCACTACGAAGTCCATAGCTATATTCTCCCATTTCCACTCTGGAATAGGTAGCGGGTTCAGCATTCCAGCCGGCTTCTGATGTTCCAGCTTCACCCTCTGACATACTTCGCAGGCGGACACAAACTGTGCCACTTCTTTCTTCATCGCTGGCCACCAATAAACCTTCTTCAAATCCTGATACATCTTGGTGGCTCCGGGGTGAACGCTGTATCTTGCATTATGAGCCTCCCTCATAATGTCTCCTTTAAGCCCTATGTCATCTGGTACACATAATCTGTTCCCATAGCGGAGGATCCCCTTACTGTCAAATCTAAACTCTTCATTTTTGCCTGACTGAACAGTCCTGGCAATCTTCACTAACTCCGGGTCCTCATGCTGTTTCTGAGCCACCTGCTCCAGAAACACGGGTGCCACTCTCATCTGGGCCACTAAGGCATCTGTACCAGATAACTCCAACTGTAGACCTTCCTCAATGAGCTTGTAAAACTCCTTCACCACTGGTCTCCTCTCTGCCGTGATGTGGGATAGACTGCCTAGTGACTTCCGGCTTAGGGCGTCTGCCACAACATTCGCCTTACCCGGATGATACTGAATCTTGCAATCATAGTCACTCAGCAGCTCTACCCACCTCCTCTGTCTCAAATTCAAATCTCTTTGACTCAAGATGTATTGCAGGCTCTTATGATCCGTAAAGATCTCACATTTAACCCTGTAGAGGTAGTGCCTCCACATCTTGAGTGCAAAGATTACTGCTGCCATCTCAAGATCGTGTGTGGGGTAATTCAACTCATGCCTCTTCAGCTGTCTAGAAGCATAAGCGATCACCCTGCCATTCTGCATCAACACACAACCCAAACCTACTCTGGATGCATCACAGAACACTGTGAAGTCCTCATTGCTAGTTGGCAGAGCTAACACTGGTGCTGAAGTCAACCTCTTCTTAAGCTCTTCGAAACTCTCTTCACACTGATCGGTCCACAGAAACTTCTGATTCTTCCTGGTCAATCTGGTCAGAGGAGCTGCAATCTTTGAGAAGTCCTGAACGAACCTCCTGTAATAACCAGCCAAACCCAAGAAACTTCTGATCTCAGTCACTGTGGTGGGTCTAGGCCAGTTAGTCACAGCTTCTATCTTCTTGGGGTCTACTTCGATCCCATTCTCTGACACTACATGCCCCAAGAACGAGATGCTCCTCAACCAGAATTCACACTTGGAGAACTTGGCATACAAGCCATGTTCCCTCAAGGTCTGTAGAACTATCCTCAGATGATGGGCATGCTCCTCTGCATTCCTGGAATACACTAAGATATCATCTATGAAGACAATAACAAAGTGGTCCAGGTACTGTCTAAACACTCTGTTCATGAGGTCCATGAATGCTGCAGGGGCGTTAGTTAACCCGAACGGCATCACAAGGAACTCAAAATGCCCATATCTGGTCCTGAAAGCCGTCTTTGGCACATCCTCATCCCTTATCCTTAGCTGATGGTACCCCGATCTTAGATCTATTTTGGAGAAACAACCCGCTCCGGCTAGCTGGTCGAATAGATCATCGATCCTTGGCAATGGGTACTTATTCTTAGTAGTGACTTTGTTCAACTGTCTGTAGTCGATACAAAGTCTAAGGGATCCATCCTTCTTCTTTACAAAGAGTACTGGAGCACCCCAAGGTGAGGTACTCGGTCGGATGAAGCCCTTGTCTACTAGATCTTGCAATTGTTCTTTCAACTCTTTCAACTCAGCTGGGGCCATCCTGTAGGGAGGGATAGAGATCGGTCTCGTTCCAGGCATTAACTCTATCTCGAACTCTATCTCCCTAGCAGGTGGTAAACCTGGAAGCTCGTCTGGGAACACGTCTAAGAACTCTCTGACCACTGGCACTGAGGCGGGCTCTCCAACCTGACTGTCTAGCTCTCTCACGTGAGCTAGATAACCCTGACAACCCCTCCTGAGCAGCCTACGAGCCTGTAGGGCCGATATCATACCTCTAGGTGTACCCCTTTTGTCTCCTCTGAAGACGACTTCTGACCCATCCTGACATCTGAACTTAACTACCTTGTCCCTGCAGTCCAAGGTAGCACCATGGGTAGATAACCAGTCCATCCCTAGAATGACGTCAAAATCAGTCAACTCTAGAACCACAAGGTCGGCGGACATGCATCTTCCCTCCACAAAAACTGGACTACATTGGCAGACTGACTCTGCCACTGACGGGTCACACTTGGGTCCACTGACCCAGAGGGGACACTCTAACTCAGAGACCATCAACCCTAACCTCAGCACGGCTCTCGGAGCGATGAAAGAATGAGATGCACCAGGGTCCATCAATGCATACACATCAGAACAACCAATGATGAGATTACCTGCCACCACGGTGTTGGATGTGTTCGCCTCTTGCTGTGTCATTGTGAAGATCCTCGCTGGAGCTGACGGACCTTCACCTCTGAAACCCGCTGAAGAAGAGGCTGCTCCTCTCCCTCTACCTCTGCCACTGGCTTGAGTTGGTGCTGGAGCTACTGGCTGAGCTACACTGCCTGAACCTGTCGGCTGGGACTGTGCCATAACAGCTGCTCTAGGACAATCCCGAGCCACATGTCCCTCTTGCCCACATCTGAAGCAGGCTCTGGACCCATATAGGCACACTCCCCTGTGTGGCTTACCACACTTCACACATGCTACATTGTCTGCACCTGAGCTCGAGCCACTTCCTAATCCCAGACCTGACTTGATCTTACTCCAGAACTTGTTCTTCTTCTGCTTCTTGGTGGTACTGCTCCACCTCTTACTGCCTGAGCTTAAGGAAGAAGGATCCACTTTCCCCCTACCTGGGGTTCTGGAACCGGAAGGCTGTGCCACTGACTGCTTGACTTTTCCCTCGATGATAGCACTAGCCTCCATTCTCCTAGCCATATCGACTATGGTGTGAAAACTCTCTCTATCTGCTGACTGTACCAAGGAGGAATACCTGGGATGGAGCTTCATGATATACCTCCTCGACTTCTTCTGGTCTGTGCTAAGGTCCTGCCCAGCAAATGGCAGCAACTCCATAAACCTGTCAGTATATTCGTCTACACTCATGTCATCAGTCTGCCTCAACTGCTCGAATTCTATTATCTTCAATTCCCTTGAACTATCAGGGAAAGCCCATCCTGCAAACTCATTTGCGAAATCCTCCCATGGAAGACTGTCCACCCTCGGTTTGATGTAGTTCTTGAACCACTCACGGGCCTTCTTGCATTTTAGGGTGAACCCAGCCATCTGAATGGCTCTATTGTCATCCGCCCCTATCTCGTCTGTTATCATTTTGACCCTTTCCAGATACACAAATGGGTCATCACCACTATCATATTGGGGAGCACCCAGCTTCATGTAGTCGGTCATCTTGACCTTGCTCCCTCTGGATGAGCTAGGGTTAGGAGGTTGAGTAACTGGGGCTGCTGGTTCTGTAGGTGGTGGAGGTGGGGCAACATTTTCTGTGGTAGGGTTTTCTGGATTTGGGTGATAGGGTGGTGGTGGATACATAGGATACTGTGGGTATGGTGGGTAGTATGGCGGGTATGGCATCTGTGTGGGGTAAGGGCTAAAACTAGGGTAATCCGACGTGCCTCCCATCGAATACCCGGGATGTTGTGAGAAATGTGGGTAGTGAGGTGGCTGTACAAATCCCGAGGCCTGAGTGCCTCCTTGGGACTCTCCCATACCTTCCTCTGACATATTGACTCCCAAACTGCCATCCCTCCTCTGTTCTACGTCCATATCATCCCCCATATCCTCTGACGCTCCTCCCTGAACTGTCCCTCTGACTGATCTGCTCCTACCCAGATCCAGAGACCTTCTAGGGTCTCTTGCTACTCTGTCCCTGTTGGACCTGCTAGACATTGCCCTAGGCAATGCTGGAGGACGGGCGCTCATGCCCTCATCCTCAGGTGGCACTCCAGTCAATCTTGCTGATCGACGAGTTCCTCTCATCCTGTCTTCTGAAAAACCACACATAGCACAAACATCAGCATCATATGGTTCATGTGGGCACACATGAACCCTCATCACAAACATCACATAGCATAGCATATCATTTATGCACATGTATATAATCATGGCATATCACATCATCATTCAAGACAGGACTCTACATCCTATCCTAGTGGACATGACCTTTCCTATTGTGCTTGACCTGCTATAACATCTATGAGCCCGACACTCTAGGTCCGATCATATGAACCTAGGGCTCTGATACCACTCTGTAACAGCCCAAAAATCCGGACCGCTACCGGCGCTAGGATCCAGATCGGCGTAAGGCCGCCGGGACCCGTAGCAAGCCTAACATAACCTGTAAACCTGCTTAATCCCGTACATGATCAACAATACTCATAAACCTGTAAACATTCTCATATAACAACCAAGCTCAACCTGTACATAAACATAAACATAACATAAACCTCCACTGGAGCCCTCATCAAATGCTCCAATGGGGTATCTCATCATACATAAGCTTGGTTGAAACATAACCTCATATCTCATATCATAAAGACCATGTACATACAAGTGGGATTAACATTCTGTATTGGTCAAGCACAACTCTATCCTCAATATTCGAATTACATAACATAACTTAAAACACTTTACATTACATCATAATACAATTGTCATGTCCACAATCTAACTATTACATAACATCACTTCATACTCTGGCTAACCTCCTGGTCTACCCTGTACCTGCACATCTGGGGTTAGGGGAGAGGGGTGAGCTATAAAGCCCAGTGAGCAGAATAGAGAAAAACATATATTAAATATTTCATGCTTCCATGAAATGCAACACATCACAAACATATCACATAAGGATGGTATTGTCACCTATAGTCCTCAACATAGTCCAATCGTGCCAGGGGCGTAGAATGGGCCTCACTGGTCTTTCTCTTACATACATAACATAACATAACATTCCAATATGCCAAGGGCGTAGAATGGGCCTCACTGGTCTTTCTCTTAACATAGTCCAGGGGCGTAGAATGGGCCTCACTGGCAATCCATACCGTATCATCATCATATCATACCATAGAAGGACTATAGGATCATTCAATAGCCAATCCGCATCCACATCATATTATGCAATGCAACATATTCGTGAATATTAATGTAAACAACCTAAAATATATCATGGCATATATGATGCATGAACATGCTCCAAAAAGTTATATTTCATTTATTTAAAAACTTAAGGTTCATTCCACTCACCTCTGGCTGAAGCTCTACAGACTCTGAAGCAGCTATCTCACTGCTGAGGTCCTCGGTTCCTCGGGTCCGAACCTACACAGGTGGACTCCAATGAGGGACCAAACGTACATAAGCATAAATCTAATAAACTTCCCCAAAAACCCCCTAAAACATCAGGAAAACATCACATAGAAATATGCATGAAATGGCTGAACAGGGCACTTTCGGCGGCACCTTCGGCGGCCGAAAGTCCTGGATCGACAGATCCGAAAGTCGGGCACTTTCGGCGGCACCTTCGGCGGCCGAAAGTCCCAGACAGAGACGAAAGTCTCTTTTCGGGGGCAACTTCGGCAGCCGAATGCTGCCTCCACAAAGGGGGTTCGGCGGCCGAAGGTCACTTCGGCGGCCGAACCTGAGCTTCTCCCGAAGGGCAGAAACTCAGCTCTTTTATGCCCATTTCGCCTCCCAAGCTCAAATCATGCAAAAACTTGCTCTACAACATGCATACTTCACATATATCACACCTAGGGGTCTCAAACTAGCATATACCCCATCTACAACACTTCCAACAACACATAAACGAGCTACATTGTTCATCAAAGCATCAAAACCCATAAACTCATCAATAAGCCTAAACATGCATCTTTACCCATAAATCTTGCATAAAACTTAGTTAAAACACATAAGGAGCTTAAGATCGGCTCTTACCTCTTGAAGATCGAGAGGGAGACGACCTAAACTTGGAGATCCACGAAAATGAGCTCCTGAGTTCCCAAAGCTCCAAAACTTGGTTTAAATGCTCAAAACTTGCAATGTGAGTTTAAAACTCAAGGAAAAATGGAAGAGATTTGGAGGAAGAGCACAAGATTTGCAAAGGGAAGGTTGGAAGCTTGCTGTGGCCGAAAATGGGAGAAAGCTCGCCCATTTCGGCTAAGTGCCCCTTTTATAGGTGGCTGGCCAGGCCACGTTCGGGGGCCGAATGTGCCTCCGTATCCATGCAATGTTCGGCGGCCGAACGTGAGTTTCGGCGGCCGAACCTGGACTTCCCCAACTCATGCTTTCGGGGGCCTAACGTGCCTCCAAAACGCATGCAATGTTCGGCGGCCGAACTTGACTTTCGGCGGCCGAACCTGGGTTTTCCTCCAATGCTATTTTCATGTAAAAACTCATTTTCTTTTATACTTAAAAATCATAAAACACATTAAAACATTTTTATAAAACATAGTTCTACCCTTCTAGAGGTCTCCGACATCCGAGATTCCACCGGACGGTAGGAATTCCGGTACCGGAGTCTAGCCGGGTATTACAACTGTGCCACTGACTGCTTAACTGTCCCTTGAACGATGGCACTGGCCTCCATTTTCCTGGCCATATCTACTATGGCATGGAAGCTCTCCCTGTCCACTGACTGGATCAAGGAGGAATACCTGGAATGGAGTTTCATAACATACCTCCTTGACCTCTTCGAATCTGTATCCAGACTCTGCCCAGAAAAAGGCAACAGCTCCAAAAATCTGTCGGTGAACTCCTCCACACCCATTTCATCCGTCTGCCTCAACTGTTCAAACTCTATCATCTTCAGTTCCCTTGAACTATCGGGAAAAGCCCATCCTGCAAACTCGTTTGCAAACTCTTCCCAAGTCATGCTGTCCACTCTCGGTTTCACATAATTCTTGAACCACTCCCGTGCCTTCTTGCACTTAAGCGTGAACCCGGCCATCTGAATGGCTCTACTGTCATCAGCCCCAATCTCATTTGTGATTACTTTAACCCTTTCAAGATACACAAATGGGTCATCCTCTTTTTCATACTGAGGGGCACCCAATTTCATGTAGTCAGTCATCTTAACCTTGCTCCCACTGGCTGAGCTAGGTCTAGGTGGCTGAACAACTGGGGCTGCTGGTTCTGCAGATGGTGGAGGTGGTGCAACATTTTTTGAGGTAGGGTTTGCTGGATTTGGATAGTAGGGTGGAGGTGGATACATTGGGTACTGAGAGTATGGTGGGTAGTATGGTGGGTATGGCATCTGTGTGGGATAAGGGGTGAAACTAGGGTAATCCGATGTACCTCCCATCGAATACCTGGGATGTGGTGAGAAGTGTGGGTAGTGAGGTGGCTGAACAAATCCCGAGGCCTGAGTGCCTCCTTGGGACTCTCCCATACCTTCCTCTGACATGCCAACTCCCAGACTGCCATCCCTCCTCTGATCTACATCCATCTCATCCCCCATGCTCTCAGACATTCCTCCCTGAACTGTTCCTCTGACTGATCTGCTTCTACCCAGATCCAAAGACCTTCTAGGGTCTCTTGCTGCTCTTTCTCGGTTAGACCTACTAGACATTGCCCTAGGCAATGCTGGAGGACGGGCGCTCATGCCCTCATCCTCAGGTGGTACTCCAGTCAATCTTGCTGATCGACGAGTTCCTCTCATCCTGTTTTATGAAAAACAGTACACATAGCACAAACATTAGCATCATATGGTTCATGTGGGCACACATGAACCCGCATCACATACTTCACATATCAGCATATCATGCATATTATCATGGCAATTCACATCATCAAGCAAGACAGGACTCCACATCCTATCCTAGTGGACATGATCTTTTCCTATTGTGCTTGACCTTCTATAACACCTATGAGCCCGACACTCTAGGTCCGACCATATGAACCTAGGGCTCTGATACCATTCTGTAACGACCCGAACATCGGACCGCTACCGGCGCTAGGATCCGGGTCGACTTAAGGCCGCCGGGACCCGTAGCAAGCCTGACATACATCCTGAAAACCTGCTTAATCCCATACATGATCAACAACATACATAAAAATTAAAACTTTTCTTTCCATGAACATCAACCAAACTCAACCTGTGCATAAACATTAATATAACATTGATCCCTCTGTGGGATCTCATCAGTGTCCCCAATGGGTGACAAAACATATGCTGAGTTGGTTTACATAAGTGACATAAAATAACCAAGATCATGTATAAAAAGGGATACAACATTCTATGGTCAAGCACACACTAACATCCATATACATCATCTCATTACACACCTATACTGTACTTTTACATTACAATTTGATCATGTCCATTGCTAGCTATTACATAAGCATGACTTCTTTACTCTATCCGGACTCCCGCACTATACTGTACCTGCAAGCCTGGGGGTAAAGGGAGAGGGGTGAGCTAAAAACCCAGTGAGCTGAACTATAAAACATATTAACACTATGCTTTAATGAAATGCATCATAACACAGACAATTCACATAAGGGTTGGGTGAACTTGTCACCAATTAGTCCAAGCTAACATGGTGCCAGGCCGTAGCATGGGGTCCTGGTCTTCCTGTCATACATACATTACTTACCATTATTCCAGGGCCTCCTCTGGGCTCCTGGTCTTCGAGTCCACAATCGTGCCAGGCCGTAGAATGGGGTCCTGGTCTTTCATTTCTGTGCCAAGCCGTAGAATGGGGTCTTGGTCTTCCTGTCATGGACTAATTGGGTCATCCAACATTCACCCACATCAACAACAATCGATGCAATGCGGCATATTCGTGAATACTAATGCAATCATCCTATTGCATAATCATGATGCATGAAACATGATAAAACATTTAATTTAAAAGATTAAGTTTAGTTCCACTCACCTCTGGCTGACTCTGACAACACCGAAGCAGCTGAACTCACTGCTGGGGTCCTCGGTTCCTCGGGTTCGAACCTACACAGGTGGACTCAAATGAGGGACCAAACATACTTGGACATAATTCTAAAATACTCCCCAAAAACCCCCTAGAACATCATGAAAACATCACATAAAAACATGCAAGAAATGGCTGAACAGGGTACTTTCGGCGGCAGGTTCGGCGGCCGAAAGTCCCTCCAGAGCCAAAAGTCAGGCACTTTCGACGGCACCTTCGGCGGCCGAAAGTGCCAGACAGAGACGAAAGTCTTCTTTCGGGGGCAAGCTTCGGCAGCCGAATGCTGCCTCCACAAGGGGGTTCGGCGGCCGAAACTCCTTTCGGCGGCCGAACCTGGTTTCTGCCAGAAGGGCAGAAACTTGGTTCACATGAACCTCTTGCCTCCCAAAACCTCAAATCATGCATATTGCTCAACTAAAACATGCATACCAGTTCCTAGGGGTCTCAAACAATCAAATACCCCAACTACAACACTTCAAACACACACAATCAACACACATTGCTCAAAACATCAATATTAACCCATAACTCAACATATAACCTAACATGCATTTCTACCCATAGATCTTGCATAAAACTTACTTAAAACACATAAGGAGCTTAAGATCGGCCCTTACCTCTTGAAGATCGAGAGGGAGACGACCTAAACTTGGAGATCCACGAAAATGAGCTCCTGAGTTCCCAAAGCTCCAAAACTTGGTTTAAATGCTCAAACTTGCAAACGTGAGTTTAAAACTCAAGAAAATGGAAGAGATTTGGAGGAAGAACACGAGAGTTGCAAAAGGGAAGGTCGGAAGCTTGTTGTGGCCGAAAATGGGAGAAAACTCGCCCATTTCGGCTAAGTGCCCCTTTTATAGGTGGCTGGCCAGGCCACGTTCGGGGGCCGAATGCGCTTCCGCATCCATGCCATGTTCGGCGGCCGAACTTCATTTTCGGTGGCCGAACCTGGACTTCCCTAACTCATGCTTTCGGGGGCCTAACGTGCCTCCAAAACGCATGCATGTTCGGCGGCCGAAACTCCTTTCGGCGGCCTAACCTGGGTTTTCCTCCTATGACTTTTCATGCAAAAACTCATTTAATTCATACTTAAAACCATTAAAAACATGAAAACATTTTACAAAAACATGATTTTACCCTTCTAGAGGTCTCCGACATCCGAGATCCCGCCGGACGGTAGGAATTCCGGTACCGGAGTCTAGCCGGGTATTACACACCTCGGTCAGCCTAGACATTTGATAACTTCTTATCGTTTCCATGTTGCCCTAATACTTGAGGGGCGCTGCTATGCAACCAAGTTGGATGGCCATGAGTCACGCCCTAGCTATTCTACAACGTCATCTTATCTGACCTGAAATGCTAGTCCGACCTCAAACATGGCTCCAATCTCAAGCACGGGTCTAACTTCGAGCACAGGTCCGACTTCAACGTGTATTCTCTTAATAGTGTTGTGGACTTTGTCAATTAAGGTTCAACCAGTGATTCTTTCTCAAGTCGACATGCTTTCGCTTACAATACAATGATCGTTGGATTTGTCGAGCACAAATTTTGATTGAAGACTCTGGCAGAGTTTGAGTTTCTTGCTCAAAGCCTTCCATACTCCGTATCACTAACTTGCCGAGTCTTTCCTCTGATTTGCTGAGGACGACCAGCTGGCGCTTCCTTCCACCGACTTGTTAAGCATTTAATTAGTTGGAGTCTTTTCACTTGAGTTCTTCTGCTGACCTATTTTTCATCATTTGTTGTGCAGTCTGACCTCGCCTATTTGTTGTTCAATCTGAGAGCTATCCAATCTACTCAACCTATTTTACTTTTTCTCGCGGATCCTTTTTATATTTTTTTTGTTTTATTTATTAATTTTCTCTCTAACTTGATAACTTGAGACTTTATAGCTGACATCTAACCTTTACAACATATATACGGCCGACCTCACAATTTCAATAAATATATACATCACTCATTCTTTTTTCTTTTTTATAGAAAAGATTAAAATTTTATACTCAGATAAGTATTTCAATATGAAATTTTACTTCACTGGGTTTCAAAGAACAAGTTAGTAGTAATAAAACCAAATAAATATTAAAACAAACTACCTGAAAGACTATCAAAATATTTTTAAACATAATGAATTTTTCTTTTTAGCTTCCTTTTCGCACAAATTTTTATACCTTTATGTGGATCTCAATGGGTGAATTTAGGAATTTTAGAGATAGTAAAATCTCTTTCGTTAAGACAACACCACTTGATAGATCTGGTTTTCTCATGCTCCATCATATGGGTCCCCCAATGCTCGATTTGAGGAAGGGATCTGCAAAATGAAGAAAGATGGTTAGAGTTGTATCTGGGATGCCCTCGGTGGAGACTCTCCGACGTTCAAGTCAGATTTATGAACTAGAATAGTATGGATAGGTAAGAGTTGCAGAGAAAAGAAAAAATGGCGCAAAAGAAGAAGAAAAAAAAGAAGAAGAAGAAGAAGAAGCCCCCTTGAAAGCCCTTCCTTTTTACCTACCCCTCCCTTTTCTGAAATCTGTGAGAATGTATCTTTGGCATATTCTTAAGTGGGTCCACTCTTTAATTAAAATAATTTTATAAATTTTTTATATATTATCACTAATATTTTAATTTATCCGGCTCGTTTCAAATTTGAATCGAATCAATCGAATACTCACCCTATTTTTAAGAGCTTGAGAGAGATAAGATAAGTAAAAAAAAAAAAATAGAGAGAATATGAAAGATCAAGAAAAATAAAATGTCATATGAAAGAAAAAATCAAGTTAGAAAACAAAGAATATTTCTCCAAAAATATAACATTTATGTCATAATAAAGTCAAACCTATTATGTTAAGAGAAAAAATTCTCCAAAAACACAACAGCCATGCCAAGAGAAATGACTTCTCAAACAACAATAATGCTAATGTCAAGGGACCTAAGTTTGTTCATAAAATGCAAATGAAAACAAATGCTAATGAAGAGACCAACATATCACGAAACTGTAATAATTTATAATTGAAAAAACATGGAGTATTGGAATATGTATCTTTCACTATTTAAAAAATTATATTAAATAATTTTAGGAAAATATTTCAATATCTGAATATAAAATACAATTTACATTATTTACAATTTTGTTTAGATTTGATTTGATAAATATAGTAGTAAAAATTTATAGTATGTTAAAATTTTATATTATGTTTTTTCCTATATAAATTCCTACTTCAATAAGTATAATAAAAGATCATATTAAGTCTTAAATCATATCTTTTTTTTTTCCTCCCCATCTAAAATCAACAATTGGTATTAAAAAAGAGAGAATATGGAAGATCAATAAAAACAAAATACCATATGAAGGAAAAAATCAAGTTAGAGAATAAAATGACTTCTCTAAAAACACAACACACTTATACCATAATAAATCCAAGTCTGCTAGAAGAATTTTTCCAAAAACTCAACAAAAAAGTTATGCCAAAATAAATGACTTCTCAAACAATAATAATGTCGGTGCCAAAGACTAAGTATGTCCATAAAATTTAAATAAAAAAAAACATACTTATAAAAAGATTGAAATGCCAAAATATTGCAATGATTTATAACAAAAAAACACAAGGAGTATTGGAATATAAATTTTTCGCTATTCAAACAAATATGTTGAATGATTTTAGGAAAATATTTCAATCTTAGAATATGATAACATCCATATTATTTGTAATTTCGTTTAAAATTAATTTGGAGGATATAGTACTAAGATTCTTATTATATATTTTTTTTCAATATAATCCATACTTTAATATATAAAATAAAAAATGATATTAAGATTTCATTTGTTTGCGGAAATAATTTATATTTGAAAAATATTTTTTATTATTTAATTTTAATTTAAAAAATAAGATATAATAATAAATTTATATATATATATATATATAGATATTTTAACAAAAATTTTAAAATGTGAAAAATGATTTTTTTTTTAAAGAAAAAGTTATTTTCTTTAAAATAGTTTAATTTTATTTTATTACAAAACTATTTTCTATTAACTAAATTTTTTAAATGTTTCAAATGTAAAAAAATAAAAAAATATATAATCAAAATGAGTAAAGATAAGAGTTAATCATTGCTGATTTGAGAAAATTAAAAGTGGAGGAAGCAACTATTTCGTTTTGAGTTTTGACTAGCACGAGAAAAGAAGAAATTTTTCTCTTTAAACTTTATAGTCTTTGGTAAGGATACCTGAACTTGATTGTAATTTAATCATTTCTTTTATTTTCTTTTATAAAATCCTTTATTTCAAGCAACCAACTCAGTCGATATGTCCGAGTGGTTAAGGAGACAGACTTGAAATCTGTTGGGCTCCGCCCGCGCAGGTTCGAACCCTGCTGTCGACGAGGTATTTTATTTCCATGTTTTGTCCCAAATTTTGTTGGTAGTTCTTTCATATATTCTAGTTCGTTGAGCCAAGGTTAGCATGGTAAAATTAAAATTTTTCTATTTTCACTAATTATTTTTTATTATTAATTTTTAATATTTTTAACGTAATTTTTAGAAATGCATATCAATCTTATTAATTTAATCAAATATCAAATCATAATGATGTGTTATTAGTTTAAACTTTTTTTTTTTCATTATAATCACTTTATTTTCCTTCTATATTTTCTTATCCCCTTATTTTTTTTTATTTTGAAAATATTATTTTGTAAACAATAAAAGTGTTACTAAAAAAAAATGTTTTTAACTACATTTTATAAATTTAAATTGTGACCAACTCAAAATAATTTGCCTTTTATGTCTTTGTTTTTGTTAATCATTGGACACCTGTAAAGATTTGGAGCTCCTAATAAATGAAAACGTCCTTTTGTGACGGCGGTTGTAGAATCTTGGCAAGCACCAACAATAGGAATTTTCAAATGTAAGGATGTGGCTGTCTTGGCAGATGGATATCATGGTTGTGAAATGATAATTAGAGATAATGCTGGGAGATGTCATGCAGATAAATTAATACGAATTCATGAAGATCCTGATTCACAACTGAGGGAAGCTATTTATTTAAGAGAAGCGTTGAGTTGGTTGAAATTATTTCTTTTTGTATTTATGAGATCTGTTATGATCGTGAATAGCATGAGCCAATAGAGTTGCAAGGATAAAATTTCATGTTAGACACTGTTCTTTTAGCATAACTATTTTTTTTCCTACAATTAACCACATATCAGAAATTGAAAAAAATAAAAATATTAGTTCTAGTTCAAATTTGTATTTATGAGATCTGTTATGATCGTGAATAGCATGAGCCAATAGAGTTGCAAGGATAAAATTTCATGTTAGACACTGTTCTTTTAGCATAACTATTTTTTTCCCTACAATTAACCACATATCAGAAATTGAAAAAATAAAAATATTAGTTCTAGTTCAAATTTATGGATGATATTTACATAAATAAAGAAAAAGCAATAAGAAAAAAATTTTATCCTAAAAAAAATTACTATTTAGTCTCTAACTTTTACCACTAATAATAGTTTAGTATTCTCAAACTATTAAACCTTTTAACATTTATTTTAAAATTAAACTCTCTGTAATTGTATAATTGTTTTATAATTAATAATACAAATCAACCATCACTTTTTCATAGAAATCAAAATGCCTTGTAAAAAGACAAAACCATCTCTATTTAACTTGATAATAATATTTAACCATCTCTATGTTTGGTTATTGAGAAAAAAGATATTTTTCTGGGTTTTTTCAATTTAACCACTTCAATAATGAAAAATTTATTACTATTATTAAATTTTATTGGGGACAGACTAGAATTATTACCGGCGCAAGTAAACCCACTGAAAAAAAAAAAGAATAGATCTCAGAAATTATATCTCTATTCTATTTGTTTATTACACCAAGTTTACTATACTAAGTAAACGTGGTATATAATATAACATTTATACTCTATAATCTTTTTATTAATGAGCTAAGAAATTAATGAAAGTTATGGAAAGAATATGATATTCTTGAATTTTAAAGATAAAATTATAAAATATTTTTTATCCGAAGTATCTTAAAGTTGGAGGTGTATCTTGAGTTTAATGATAAATATATACTATTTTTAAAACTTGAGAGAAAATTATTTGTATTTAAATTCAATATATAATACCTTTAAATTTGAGAGGCAGTGTTTTACCCTTAGTGAGTCTATCTAAACTTAAACTGAAAAAAAAGTTAGCATTTTTATCCCGAAACATTTTATAATACAATCATCGTTGTAACCCTTGATTATAGTGGCGTGGAATAAATTTTCCTGTTTTCGCACATATTTGGTTTCTTTATCTCCATTGCTTGAAGCCTCCCAATCTCACAATAAGGTAAATTTTCAAATCAGTAAATGGGTTATTCTCAGCAACTTCCATCAAAATCATCACTAAAGAGACAAATGAAAACACAGACACAAACACTTGCAATCCCCATCACTTCAAGTCCCTAGATTACACATTTATTTTGGTAAGTAAGGGAGGGCTAACACCCACTAACTAAGACCAGACAATCTGGAGGCATGCATATCTTCCCGGAGAATGCGCTTCAAGTCCCTCCTTTCAAATCAAGATTACACTTTAATGAAACAATCCACTGTTCCAAAACAATGCAAGACAAAAAGCAAACTTTTTCCTATTTTCAACTGCCTTTGCTAACTTGAATTGGGTGAATAAGTAATAAAACTTAGGGACTATATAGTATATTTTCAAAAAAAAAGTCCCATAATAATTATGGAAAAGTTTTCCTAATTGTGCTGCTAAAACTAATTTAGCAGAAAAATCCAGTTTCTTCAATCAGTAAGTTGAGAGAGAAAGAGAGAATAGGACATCATAGCAGAAGATTTTTACTGGTCAGAATTGTAAATTACAAAGGGCCTCATGGTCTTATCATCCTCAAAGACTTTTCATCGATTAACTTCACCCTTCCATTTGAGCATTTGGTGTTATTTCTGCGTGAAAATCAACCCTAGAAGGCTGCAATTCTGAAAATAAAGCCTCCTTTATATTACATAAAATTCCCCTATCAAATGGATTTCGAGACCTCACGTAGCATTGTCGAGTATTTTCACATGTTGTCTGCAAAGTACAGGAGAAGAAGTAGTTAGTGGAAAGAATCAGACACTCAACTATTTGGATCGGTTGTTGCAATCAGTTATTAACAGCTAGAAGCTAGCAGTTGAATACTATGGGAAATTCTCTGATCTGAAAAGTTCGGATGACAATCGACGAAAGTCTGCACTCTCTTAATTAGCTTTCATTGTTTCTGACGGGTTCGGAACAACTCCCTCATCCGACAGTCACCCCTTAAGAAGAAATTTTACAATGTAACTATTGACAAGGTGTATAAGCATTAGTATAGATAAAAAGGTTCCTTTATTGATAATACCATCACTTTGTACTTGCCTGATTTACCGCAACCAAGTAAGCATGGAAGATGGCAAGTCCACCTAAGAACCAGATAGCAGCAAAACTGAACAGAAGCAATGCCAGTGTTTCAGGATAATTGAGCAGCATCCCAAGCAATCCAGTGCCAATCTGCGACAATCTCTTCTGGATTCTCCAGAAAGAGAGTAAAAATATGTAGACAAAGTAACTCAAGGCTGAGATCACAAACGTCAGGAAGAATCTATAGTTTCGCTGCACAAACACAACATTGGCATTACTATCAAGATTTTACGCAGGCGTAGTGAACCTTGTAAATAGATAGTGTACCAGTGCAATACAATGGCCAATCCAGGGGCAGTGGTGGTCAAATTTCTCAACACAGTTGTTGCAGATGGCACAGTGGCAGCTTCTTGGAGGCCTGTAAATCTTACAAACGCGGCAGTATTTTAGTTTCACTTCCACCCCATTGATCATCGCCTTTCTCCTTCTGCTTCCTCCATGACTCGCACCCATTTCCTCCAAAGGTGTTTGATAATCTCTGGGAATAATTCCTGGATCAGTAGCACTTACCAGGAACAAGTTCACAAGGACCTGGATTCCAAACACATTTTAGAAATGAAAATCATATTGATTCTGTGCAGTTTGATCGTAGTAGCAAAAGAATATGGAAGTCAGAAACTAACAATTATTGTTAGAACCAAGGAAAGGGTCAGTATGAGACTAGAATGAAGTGGTAAACCATCTTCATTTCCAATGTACATGGCAAAGATCCAACAAGAGAGAACTATTGAAACAGTCGTCAGGAGTAACCCTTTAGGATCTGGGCCACATACAAGCCTCCCATGGAAGAAAAACACCTGCACGCCCAGCAAAAATCTTAGTACCAATCATATAACATTGGGGAAAAAATTTCATGACAGAGCAAAACCCATGATAGATGAGGTATACGTACATTGTTCCCTGCCCAAACTTGGTAAGCCCTTGTTCTGTCCAAATCGCTGGCCAAGCCATAACGTTTTAGCCACTGATCCTCAATAAGCTTTGTGATTGCAGTGAATTTCTCTTTTATAGAAACTAAAATATTTGTCAATTTCACGTTGATCTTGTTTTGTTGTTGAAGTTTATTTCCTTTGCAGTCATTGTTTAATCCATTAGCAGCAAGTTCCTGAATTGGTGGACTTGAAAGAGCAATGGATTCCATTTCGGGATCTCCTTCGTTCTCTTGTGAACTAATGAGATCCATGCCAATTTTTCCTTTCTTCTTTCTTCAGTGAGAAATATCAAGTAACCGAATTTTGAAAACTGCAAGGGCGTTCAGCTTTTCATGCCTCTTTGGATCCACCCACTGTTTTAGATTTGAGTCTTAGTAGGATAACTGAATTTTTATTTTCTTGTTTAAATAACAAACATAGAGTTTTAAAGTAAGATTATGCACATATACATATTGGTATATTCCAGCAGTTAATGATCAAACTCAATCTAGCATAACCAAGTTCGAGACGCCTCATCCACATACCCCTCTAAAAAAATAACAATATTATTTTGTCTCTTTATTTATCTTTCTTATTTTTTATGATTAAATTAATTATTTATTAATAAAAATAATTTATTATAAAATTTATTTTTAATTGTTTATTATTAATTGAAATTTAATTTGTTATTACTGAAAAAAAATCTTAAAATTTTACAATAATATTTTATTGTTATATGATATTTTATCAATATGTTAATTTTATATAAAAAGAAAATAAAAAAATAATTTTTTCTTTAAAAAATAATTTTTTATACAAACATTTCAACTTTCAATTTTAACAATAGGAAATTGGAGAAACTAGGTGTTTCCCCCTTTCTTTCTACATATTATTTATCATTTTATATTTATAGTTTCAAAATCATATCATAATTTTTTTTAATAATAAAATTTCTAATTAATATAATTTTAATTTAAATGTTAATATGAATTAAAATGAATAGTTTCAAAATGGTGGATTCGCCTGTTTAATAATCAAATAATAGATAATAAAATGAATTATTTCTCTAATTAATAATCAACCACCAATCTCTTAATTTGATTACTTTCTGCTGAATTTTAATCTAATTATTTGTTTCACCATGCAATATTTTTCTTCTTTAAAAGTCTTGGTTTGTCCAAGATAAAAATTAATTTTTTCAAACAAAAATTATCTTCCTCTCTCTTTTTATTTTAAACTATTCTTCTTATTCTATTAATCATTTAAATTAAACAAAATTAAGATATTTGTGGGATCGATACTCATTTGCGCTATCTACAAATTCTTTTAAATCAAAGAAAGGGAGATAAGTTTTAAATTGACAGATTCTACACTCGTCAAATTTTGGCACCGTTGTCAAAGACTTTAACGGTTAATTTTTATTTTTATGACCAAGTTTGAAAATAGCAGAATTCAATTTGATCTAGAAATCGAGAAGACTGCAAAAAGTTTGAGAAAAGCAACCAAAAAGTAAAAACATGCCAATTCGGGAGCGTCTCAATCACCTGCCCGATCACCTTTGCGCACCGAAGACACTACTACGTCTTCAACACCAACCAAGCCTCCAATTGACACAAACTGAAGAGACACTATGGCTGCAGCTGCCGCTAAAGAACAACCCCTTTGCATCACATACCCAGTGTTGAATGCACTCCTAGGATTGCGAATATGTATGATTCATATGTTACAAAAATTCCAAGGGTTGGAGAATGATGATCCACATCGTCATCTGAAAGAGTTTTACGTGATTTATTCAAGTATGAGACCACAAGGAATAACTAACGAATAAATAAGGTTAGTAGCTTTTCCTTTTATTTTGATTGGATCCGCTAAGGATTAGCTCTACTATTTACCTCCAGGCTCAATCACCACTTGGGCGCAAATTAGAGACTTATTATTAGAAATATTTTTTTTCCAGCAACCAAAGCATCATCTATAAGAAAGGAAATAAGTAGAATCAAACAAAGAAAAAATGAAACTCTATATGAATATTGGGAACATTATAAGAAATTAATTGTAAGTTGTCCAAAACATGGAATCACTCCAAAACAACTCAACCTTCACTTCTATGAAGGACTTTTGCCATTAGAACGGAGAATAATAGATGCTGCTAGTGGAGGAATTATTGCGGAAATGGAACTTGAAGAAGATAAAACTTTAATATCGAAATTGGCTGCCAACTCTAGATAATATGGCCGAGATGAGGACATTCCTAAGGATGCAAATGAGGTAAGTATTGCATCTTTAGATTAAAAAATTTCACAAGTTACCATTGCAATTCAACAATTGGCTGCAGAAAATAATGTACGAACTTGTGGTATTTGCAAACAAGCCGACCATCGCACAGATATGTGTCCTACCCTTTAGGAAGGAGAGCAACAGGTAAATGCCATTAGAGGATTCAATGGACAATAAAAGAAGTATGACCCGTTTTCAAGCACTTACAATCTGGGGTGGAGAGATCATCCAAACCTTAACTATGAAAATAGACAATAGAACTTTCAGCCAAGAGCAAACTATTAAGCTGCAAATCAAGTATGTCTATAGAAGACATTGTTCAATCCCTTGCTAATAGCACTCTTGCTTTTCAAAAGGAAACAAAATCGAGCATATAGAATTTAGAGAATCAAATGAGCCAACTTGCTACATTAGTGAGCAAGCTGGAATCTCAAGGAAAACTACCCTCCCAAACCGTGCCAAATCCAAAATAGAACGCAAGTACACGCTGCGAAGCGGGAAGGAGTTGGAATCTGTTAGCCTGAAGAGGCTTGTCCAAGGTAGTACGGTAGACCTGATTCCAGAAGCAGAAATAGAAATTCCATCAGAGAATCAGCCTAAAAAATCAGAGGTAGAATAGTCCCCAATTCAGGTAACATGTCCTCCTTTTTCTGAAAGACTTGCTAAATCAAAAAGGGAAAAGGAAGAAAAAGAGATCTTGGAGATTTTTCACAAAGTCCAGGTAAACATACCCCTTCTTGAAATCATAAAATAAATACCCAGGTATGCAAAATTTCTAAAAGACCTTTGCACTAATAAAAGAAAATTATATGGGCACGAAAAGATTAAAGTGGGAGCGAATGTATCAGTTGTACTTCAAAGGAACTTTCCACAAAAAATGTAAAGATAAAGGCATGTTTTCAATATCATGTAAAGTTGAAAACCTTGAAGTTAAGAAGGCAATGTGTGATTTAGGAGCTTCTATAAATGTTATGCCTCTATCATTTTATTTGTCTTTGGATGCAGGTCATTTGAAACAAACAGGAATCATACTCCAACTCGTTGATAGATCAATAGTCTATCCTAAATGTGTGTTGAAGGATATTTTGGTCCAAGTGAAAAAAATTAATTTTTCCAGCAACTCTACAGATTTATTGCTACGAAGATCCTTAGCACAACTAGAACGAAGATCGACATGCACGAAGGTACACTCACAACGGAGTTTGATGGAGAAGAGGTAAAATTTAATGTCTACGATGCAATGAAGTATCCTAATGAAAACTTTTCTCTTTGCAGCATAGATGTGGTTGACCATCTCGCTCAAGAAGCATTTGAACTAAGCAAGAAAGATAAGTTGAAGGTAGTTCTAACAAAAAACTTGACATTAGATTGCCTTGACGATTACACAACTCAATTTGATGAGCAGATCATAGAGACAGTCCGCTTATTGGACACACCAGACCATAAGGTAAGTGCCTCTAATTTACTTTCAATATGCGAATCTCACCACAAACTTCTCCCTTCTATTCTTCAGGCACCAAAAATTGAACTAAAAGCTCTTCCTACGCACCTGAAATATGTCTTCTTAGGGAGAGAGAATACCCTTCCGGTCATAGTTTCTAATAAACTGAGTAAGGGTGAAGAAGATAAACTTGTTCAGGTATTGAAAGAATACAAGGAAGCTGTTGGGTGGACAATCACAAATCTCAAGGGATTAAGCTCTCTACATGCATGCATAAGATCCTCCTTGAAGAGGATAGTAAGCCAAAGAGAGAAGCATAAAGAAGATTCAACCCTCCTATGATGGAGATTGTAAAAAAGGATGTATTAAAATTGCTTGATGCAGGAATAATATATCTTATTTCAAACAGCAAATGGGTAAGTCCAATCCAAGTCATGCCTAAAAAGACAGGAATAAGAGTGATAACCAACTCAGAAAGAGAGTTAGTTTCCACTCGTGTTCAGAACGGGTGGAGGATTTGTATAGACTATTACAAGTTGAATTCAGTGACTAGAAAGGATCATTTTTCTTTACCCTTTATTAATCAAATGTTGGAAAGATTGGTAGAGAAATCTTACTTTTGCTATTTGGATGGCTTTTCAGGTTTTTACCAGATACTAGTGGCCCTAGAAGACCAAGAGAAGATGACTTTCACATGTTCGTTCAGCACTTTTGCCTATACAAGGATGCCGTTTGGGCTTTGCTGTAACGGTCAGCTGTCTGCTTGCGGCTTCCGTCCCACATCATCAGATTATAGAAAATCTAAATTGTATATAACAGTTAGCACAAAACTACTAAATAACTTGGGTTAACCATTTTGGGTCAAGTGGAAAGTGGGTCCAAAAGTTATTTGGGTCAGTTTGGGCCAAGCTGCTTCAATTGGTATCATAGCCTCCTTGGGTCAGACAAATTGTGCAGAGCTAGTGGACCTATAAGGAAAGGGCTACCCGTGTAAAACGAGGTGGAGCCGCCCAAGGTACTAGCGAACCACAATACCCAAAAGTTCGGTCCGGGTTAGTAATTGTATTTGATCCAGTTGCGACGAGGACGTCGCAAATTTAGCGGGACCGAGTGTAACGGTTAGCTGCCTGCTTGTGGCTTCCGTCCCACATCGTCAGATTATAGAAAATCTAAATTATATATAATAGCTAGTACGAAACTACTAAATAATTTGGGTTAACCATTTTGGGTCAAGTGGAAAGTGGGTCCAAAAGTTATTTGGGTCAGTTTGGGCTGGACTGTTTCATTTGCAATGCACCAACAACTTTTCAAAGATGTATGGTCAATATATTTTTTGGAATTTGTTGAGAAGGTAATCGAGGTATTCATGGACGACTTCACGGTTTATGATAATTCATTTGATGAATATCTAATCAACCTCACTCACATTTTAAAATGGTGTTTAGAGTCTAATTTAGTTTTAAATTATGAGAAATGCCACTTCATGGTAGATCAAGGTTTAATTTTAGAACATATAGTCTCTAAAAGAGGAATTAAGGTCAATAAGGCTAAAGTTGATGTAATTAAGGCCTTACCATATCCTACTTGTGTACGAGATATTAGATCTTTCCTTGGTCATGCATGATTTTACAAGAGATTTATCTAGGACTTCTCAAGGATTGCTCAGCCATTATGCAAGCTCTTGCAAAAGGATGTGTTGTTTAATTTTGATGATGAGTGTTGGAAAGCCTTTGACACTCTTAAATAAAAGCTAGTTGTTGTCCCATTATGATGAGTGTCGGGACTATCCATTTGAAATAATGTGTGACGCAAGCAATTATACTTTAGGAGATGTTTTTGGTCAACGAATTGATAAAAAAACCTCATATAATATGTTATGCATCTAGTGCATTGTATGGAGCAGTTCGACTAGGCTTCTTCCAATTAGATCACAATCTCATTACAACTTTGGTTGAGAGATGGAGACCAGAGACACATACTTTCATGTTACATCATAGAGAGTGTACTATTACACTACAGGATATGGGATTGATATCTAGATAGCCTATTGATGGCACCGCCGTTACTAGGTCTACAGGTCAGTCTTGGCAATCATTGTGTCAAGATTTGCTCATGGTTGTCCCGAATCGGAATGTAATGAAGGGCAATTCAATTGCACTGACCTGGTTGAGGGATAACTTTGATCAAATTTCAGATTATGCCGATGATGCTACTATTCAGAGGCATGCTAGGGCATTCATCTTATGGCTAATCAGTGGATCACTGTTTGTAGACAGATCACACAGGGTCATTCTAATGTTTTTGCCACTACTAGCAAATTTCAAAAGAACAAGTCAATATAGCTGGGTACAGTGTGCCTTGCTTGGCTGTATAAAGAGCTATGCAGAGCCATATTGTAACGACCCAGAAATCCAGACCGCTACCGGCGCTAGGATCCAGATCGGCTTAAGGCCGCCGGGACCCGTAGCAAGCCTAACATACATCCTGAACATCTGGTATAATCCCAAACATGAATAAACATTTCCATAAAACATTTAAAACTTTACCTTTAACCAGCTTGACATGTGTATGCACTATGACTGAACTCATAGAACCCCTAGGGTCAGCATACTCTATGTCAAACTCGGTCCAAAACATACATCAACACAAAAATAAAAACTCATGTACAAAGGGATTATCCAACTCGGGCCAAGCACAATACTATAACTCTGAACAAATTACATACTATCATTTTGTAAAACAACTCTTTTACAACATTACGTAAACTTACATTACATCATGTCCAATACTAATCTATTACATGAATCTGACCATAGACATAACCTGCTGATCTTCTGACTATCTCTGACCCTGCAAACCTGGGGTTAGGGGAGAGGGGTGAGCTATAAAGCCCAGTGAGCAGAAACCATAAAAGAAAACAGTTCATTTTAACGTATGCTATCATGGAATGCATCACATCACAGACATATCACATCAAGGATGAATTTGTCACCTATAGCCCTCTACGTACTGTAGTACGTCCAACTATACCAGGGGCGATGAGGCCACACCTAGTATTCGCTTACATAACTCATATCATAACAAGTCCAACTACACCAGGGGCGATTAGGCCTCACCTAGTGTTCGCTTACATTTAACATAGTGCCAGGGGCGACCTGGTCTTTCTATCTCATATCATACCATGTCATATCATATCATCTCATATCGTACTGAGGGCTAAAGGATCATTCAAGATTCATCCACATCAACAACATAATATGCAATGCAACATATTCGTGAATTCTAATGCAAACAACCTATTTCATAACATGGTAATCATGATGCGTGAAACATGCTTAACATTTAATATATTTTAAAACATAAGGTTCAGTTCCACTCACCTTTTGCTAGCTCTGGACCGACTCTGAACGGCTGACACTGCTAAACACCTCGGTTCCTCGGGTCCGATCCTACACAGGTGGACTCCAGTGAGGTGCCAAACATACTCTAAACAACTCATAAACAACTACCCAAAAACCCCCTAGAACATCACTTAAACATGCATAGAAAACACTCATGAAAAGGCTGGACAGGGCACTTTCGGCGGCACCTTCGGCGGCCGAAAGTCCCTCTCCAGAGACGAAAGTCAGGAACTTTCGGCGGCCGAACATCACCTTCGGCGGCCGAAAGTCTGCTTTCAAGCCAAAACTCAACTTTCGGGGGCAAGGTTTGGCGGCCAATACATGCATCCATAGGCAGGTTCGGCGGCCGAATCCACCTTCGGCGGCCGAACCTGAGTTCGTCCAGAACTCAGCCTCATGCACCAACAGCCTCCCAAACCATAATAAACACCCCACAAACATACACCCAACTTCTCAACACATGCACAAACTCTTAACCATGCACAAAGGAGTTTAACAACTTGTTTAAACTCCAAAAAAACAACATCAAAACATACATAGATAGTTTATGACCCACATAGGCCAAAACCATCAAAACAACCCAAATCCTCACATACTCTCTCCCCATCATGCATACTCACTCCCACATGCATAAAGGAGCATAAACTAACAACATATCATCACATAAACACATATAAACATACATTGGGCATAAAACCCATATAAACCTAAACATGCATATCTACCCATACTCAACCATTAAAACCTCTTAAAACTTCATTAAAACATAAAGGAAAGCAAGGATCTACACTTACCTCTTAAAGATCGAGGGGTGGTGTGATCCCTAACTCGGAGGTGTGGAGGATCCAAGCTCCAAAAGCCTCCAAACTCCCAAAACTCCTTTTTAAGCTTCAAAACTTCAAAATAAGGGTAGATCTCATGAAAACTTGAAGGATGGGTAGGGAAAGTCATGAAAACGACCAAAGGAGGGCCAAAACTCACCTGAGCTCGAGAATGGGGAGAAAACTCGCCCATTTCCGATCTGAGGGCTCTTTATAGGCGGCCTGCTGAATCACCTTCGGCAGCCTAACGTGCCCCCTAAACTCATGCATGTTCGGCGGCCGAACTTGAGGTTCGGCGGCCGAACCTGAGTTCATTCAAACAAGGCTTTCGGAGGCCAAAGGCGCTCCCGAAGCCTCTCCACGTTCGGCGGCCGAACTTGACTTTCGGCGGCCGAACCTGGTAAAAGCCTCCTTGGTCTTTTCTTTTCAAAACTCAAATTATTTTCCATTTAAAATCATGAAATTAGTAAAAACATTTTAGAAATCACATTTTACCCCTCTAGAAGACTCTGGCATCATCAAAATTCCAAATTCCAACGGAGATTCCGCCGGAAGGTAGGGATTCCGATGCCGGAATCTAGCCGGGTATTACACATATCACCACAGGTCCAGCAAATGGGCGATCCACTGCATATATTGCATATTTGGGCATGGGACAGAATAAAAACAATAGCGCCAACTATTGCCCAGATGGATCCAATGCTAGATATACCGATAGGCAGCCAGTTAGTGCTTTACTCTAATTTAATACACATTTGTTTTATAACTATTATCATAACTAATATCATATTAGTAATTCAAAGCAATATACTGTATAGGTGGAGTAATACTAGAACAATTATCGAAGTTACAATGTACGTGCCAGTGTAACTTCGATACCAACTAGACCGAATGGAAGCCAAAGATGTAATTATTTTTATTCTCTTACTTATTTTTCAATTCATGTCAATTCAAAATAATAATTTTTAACCTTTTAAATTATTTTATCTATGTAGTTTATATGATAGTCATACTCTGATGATGTGGTGGATGCTATGCCAGATTATTATATACAAGGAAGACAAATATGACGATCGATTATGCTACTTATTTGTTTTCATATTGTAGAGTGATATCACTCTGATAGAGTGTTGCGACAGTTTGGGTTAGGTTAAGCCATTCCACCATCACCACGTCAAACAAATGATATATATGGAATAAAATTAACATCTTCGGCTATAAACTGGATAACCGAACATCAACACTAGATTGCCATTTGGGAATCCAGGAACCAATGAATATCCGACAATATTCCTCTGACCTGCCAACCTTTACATTTTCATTCCTAATACATGGAATGGTACAAACGGATTGTACGTCAGTGAGTGTTCAAAAGGGTGCATCAATCAGAGCAATGGTAACTTTGTATTTCTTTATTCATTAGAAAAATAATTATAATATTTAGGTTTTCTATTTCACCTCTTAATAAATACATTTTACAGGAGGATGGTCTGGAGAACTGCCACTTATAGACGAGTGAAGTTCGTCACTCGACCATGGATAAGATTGGAAGTACAGTTTATTCG
Source organism: Manihot esculenta (assembly GCF_001659605.2). Lineage (NCBI taxonomy): Eukaryota > Viridiplantae > Streptophyta > Magnoliopsida > Malpighiales > Euphorbiaceae > Manihot > Manihot esculenta. The sequence goes on from NC_035173.2 coordinate 9,915,459, forward strand.
ATGTTTTATGCACTTAAAATGTTTGATTGCACTTCTCAAGTACCACCTCCACAGCTGACCCCACCTTCCCAACCAATTCCAGATGATGTACATGACGCACCCTCAGCCTCTAGGAATCCTCCAAAACATCATCGCTAATGTACCCGACCTTTAAGGAAGATGAAGATTCCATAACCTACACTAGACCCCAGTGTAATGCAGATACCACCACCAGTTACATTCTATCCATACGACTCATGCACGAAAGTGGGTCAATCTTCTCACATACCCACTTATGGAGATGATTATAAGAGTCAATATATAAGATGGGCGCTAGGGCCTTCTTCTATGCCTTATCAGTCATTTACTCCAACTTCTTCTAGGGCCTTCTTCTCTCTTGCGCAAACACATACATTATCAGAGTTTATTTTTCTTGTATTCCCTGAACAATTACTGGATGATCTCTCAAGCCGACTTAACTTATTTACTTTAGATTTTCTTGAGTTGTTTTCTTCAACCCCTTATTCAGGGGATGTTGACTTTGCAACTTAGGATTCAGTTGTTGAGGAGAGTTCAAAGTCTCGATCTCAATCTCCTGATTTAAATCTATCTATAGCAGACAATGATATTGGAGATTTTGAGGAGGGCCAATAGGAGTCATCATTTGACAAGCACCATTACAATACAAGGCACCCTCAAGAGAGGAGACCACAATAGTGTGGTACAAGTAATCATTTACATGGTCATCATTGAAGATAATTTAAAACATTTTTATTATTAATTTTATATAATTAAATTTAATTATTCTTTTGAATCAATAAATTTAATTATTCTTACTATTATTATTATTATTTGTTAAATTAAAATAATTACATTTGTAAGATCATTATTTTTATTATTATTTTTTCATTATAAATATTTAACTTCACTTAAATGTGAATGAAAAGTGAGAAGAAAATTAAATAAAATACATTAAATAATTTTTTTTCAATATATTAAAAGAAATGTTTATTAAATTAAAATTTTAATAAATATAAATGACCCATAATATGGGTCTATGGTTGGTAATATATTAAAAATTGTAGAATATTAGTAAATTTTAAATTTAATAAAAATTAAAAAAATTAAAATTTTAAAAAATATGAGCAGTTAGAATAGCCTTACGACGAACCCATTTAACAAAAATATCAGTTCTAGAGTCTAACAAAAATTTATAATCATTCAAAATCAAACCTCTGTATAAAATAATTTGGCAAAAATGCTCATCAAGTGCCTGTCTAAACCTCTACATAAGATAATTTGGCAAAGATACTCCTTCTTTCTCATCTCCCGATCATATATTCTGTATTTTTTTTTCCTAATATCCTTTAGGGCTGTAATCGAATCGAAATGAAAGTTTTGATAAGTTCAGACTCGATTGAAAAATAAATTTAAAAAGTTCGAGTTCAAACTCGACTTGAATTTCATTTATAAGCTCGAGCTTGATTCATAAAATAAACATTAAACTCAAGCTCAGTTCGAGCTGGTTTCATAATAAACTCGTTTATCACATAAACGAGCCAACTCAAACTTTATTCAAAAAACTCAAATTTGAGCTCGATTATATTATAAACAAACTCAATATAATTTAAATTCATTTAAATTATAAATAAATTTAAATTAAAAATAAAATTTAAATTATAAGGTGATTAAGAGATTTTTAAATTAAATTTTTTTATTTAATTGAAATCTCTCAAATTCAAAACTAATGAAAAAGAATGTAAAAGGGTTGTCCTTTTATAGAGAAGTCACAATCTTCCATATCTTATCAACTTTCGATATGGGATTGGTGTTGGCGAACAAGACTACTCACAAAATTGTTCGCGAGCCTGCTCACGAAATTGTTCGCGAGCCTATTCACAAGCTTCCTATTCATAAGTTGGCTCGCGAGCTTGTTCATAAACTTGAAAACGAGCCGAGTTCGCGAGTCTAAATGAGCCGAATACTACTAAGCTCAAGCTTGGGTCATTTATTAAACAAGCCTAAAAAGTGAGCTCGATCTCAACTCATTTAGAAAACGAGCCGAGCCCGATTGAGTTTTTATCGAGTCCAGTCTCGAATAGCTCATGAATAGTTTGGTTCGTTTACACCCTAATATCCTTAGAAAAAATTAGATATTCTTGCCAAAATTAATTCATTTGAAAGATATTACCAATTCTGCATGTGATATAATGGGAAGGATATTCATGCCACATGAATATTGACTAAATAATTTACTATAATTAATATAAGGAAAGAAAAATATGTACTTCTAGATGATGCGCTAAACATACCAAAATTAATTCATGACACATGTATTAGCAATGCATTACCAATTTTGTAATCACGTTCTTATCTACAAATGAGATAATATGACTCATAAATATTTATATATATAGCATTGCTTTTATTAGAATTAATATACACTTTTCTTTGTCAACCTAAAATATCATATGGCGTCAACTTCATCAATAATGAAGCAACTAGCTTTTTTGGTTTCTTTGGTACTGATACTATTTCCATCTTGTAAGTGTTTTTTTACCCATCTCCATCATATTGATAAATAATATTTATTATAATAATAATAAATTAAATTATAAAAAATTAATTTGTATGTATATAGATGATTTGTATTTGCAGGTTTCTTCTCAAGTAGATGATATTCAAGCAATTCAATGCCGTAGAGATAAAGATTGTAATCCCAAGATATGCCCGTGTCGTGGATCATGTGTTTGTGGTTCCGATCATACTTGCTATTGCATTGAGAAATCTTCATTTTTTACTGAAGGAAAATTAGGTCGCTTGAAATATTAGTGACTTATATATATGAATATGATGAATAGATTTTTATAAAATATGCCTGTAGACATAGTGCAATAAAGTGCATATATTGAACTTTAGAAAATTCAAGCTGAATTCTCAGCTTTTTATTTCTATAATAAAAATAATGATTAAAATAAAAATGTGTATCATTATGTTTTTTTCTTTCTATTTTTTCTATCTCAATAGAATACTAATAGATTTATTTGATGAAAATTATACAAGCTGAAAAAAGATGCTAAGGATAACTTAAAATAAGATCTAAAAGTTAAAAATTATGGTTTTTTAAATGGTTAACAATATTTAAAAGGAAAATAAGTTGTTTTATTTATATATATGGAATTTGAACACCACCTCATAAATAATGAATGATGTAGTTCTCTTGTTTATTAGTGATTAATCACCTTTATTAATGGTCAAACTAATATTAATAGCACTACTAATAGATCATATTTCGGTTTATAAAGAATAAAAATTCATTATAATTATCTTTATAAATGGGTCATAGTAAACATGGTTTGCAATTCTATTTCAAAAAGATTTGAGTCTGTTTTGTATTACAAACGGATTATGAAATAAATGGTCTATTTGTACCACAAATAAATTTATGAATCCGTTTATAATTTTCAAAAATTGTGTTAAGTGATTTATTTTGTATCACAAATAAAAATTTCCATTTTATTTATAATTTATCTATTTATAATTTATCTACTTGTAAAATATTTATTAGTTATTTATATTACAAATTGATTCTTCATTTGTGATTGTGTGCATTATATGTATTCTCATGAAATAATATACACTGGCTAACAGCCCGCCCCATGTTACATTATAGGCACATTGAGAACGCAGATAATTATAACCATATAGATATAATAAAATAACAGTAATCGAATGCTAATCTTCGGACTTTATTTGTAAAGTATCTATTCCTTGGTAATCAAAACCCAAAAAACTATGAACTAGCACATGTTTGACTAGCCAAACAGACAAACGACCCCGCATCTTTTTTCTTTCTCCCGCATCTATATAAGTATTTCACAATTTGTTTGTTTCTCCCCATACTATTTTATCAATTAATTCATAATTTATTAAATTTCTATATGCTAAATATATAATCAAAGTATTCAACATAAATGCATAATAAATCTTGTAGCATCTATCCCAATAACTAAGGTATATATTAGATACACGTAGTTTTTTTGAATTATTATTATTTTATAGGGTTAGGTTGTTTTGTTAGATGATAAATAATATTTTGATTATTTGTTTTATAATTTTAAAATATTATGTTATTTTATTTTATATTTTTTTTATTTTATATTTAATATTATATGTTGATATTAATATGAATTGATGATATTCAATTTTATAATATATGTAATTGTGTAAAAGAGAAAAAATATCTCAAAATTACATAAATATCCTTGTGGATAGATAATTTTAGTTAAAATGCTACATGATTTATAATGTTTTAGATAAGTTTATGTGCTAACTTATCAAATTTGGTTTAGATAAGTTGTATTATCTAAAATCAAATTAAATTAGATCCATCTCATTTTAGTTAGATAAGTTTGGTCTTTTTTTTATATTTTTTAGATTTATGTGGATTTTTCAATAAATAAATTTACTATTATCTAAAATCTTTAATTTAATTATTTTTTTATTTAATTCAACTGTAAAATATGATAACATTTATCAATTGTATATTTTTGTAATTTCTTTAAATTTTAAATTAGATTGGATCAATTTTATCGTAAAATCGTATGAACTCTATTATTATTCTTATAAGTAAGTCATTTATTTATTTATTTAGAAATGGAAGTCAATTATCTTTATAAATCTAAATATCCAAAAGAGATTGTTACATTCGATTTTTTTTATTTTTTATGAAAATTTAATAGATATTGAAGTTATATTATTGGCTATTTTGAGCTGGAAAATTAATTATAAAAAAGAATTTATATTATGAAAATCTTATATCATCGGCGAGTTAAAGGAAAAAAAATTAATTTTTCAAAAAGAGCAATTCATAATATTTTTAGGAATAATGAATTTAAAAAAGTAGTACTCACGTTAAAAAAAGTTCGAGTAAAAAAAATTAAGTATTTGAGAAGAATACTTTCTTATTATTCAAGACTTTCTTTTTGTTTATTTTTTTTTATAGTTACTTTTGAAATATTATTATGCACATAAATAATATCAATTATTCAATAATATCATCAAAATAAATTTTTTCTTTTAGTGATACTTAGAATTATTTTTCTTAATTATTATATTAATATAATAATTAGATTTTTAGATGGTTGATCTATTGCCAAATTTATATTTAATTTAATTTATTAATATTTATTATTTCTATTGATACTGCATGATGATTTTTATATGAAAGTAATTAATAATAATATATTATAATGAAAAACTTAATTTCTATAACCTCATTGTACTAAATATAAATTATAAATTTAACTTTTGTGTTTTTGTATGTTTGTAATTCCGCCACCATGGAGGTTTTTATAACATCCTTGAGTAAATCCCTGTTTAATTATAGCTAAATTTAAACTTTATATGGGATTATCATTTTGTTAATAAATTGAATCCTTGTCTAATTTCAATTTCCAATCGTGCATGGTGAAATATAAGTAGTTGAGTTAAAATATAGTACTCATATATTTAAAATGTCTGATGATAGTCTAAAGATATTTACACGACTGATATGATATGATTTATTTATTTATATCAAGTTAGATCTCCAATGTACTTTTTCTCAAACAAGCATTCATATGTTAACTCTAATCATTTAAATACTTTCGGGACCTATGGGAACCACTACTTGACCGACTTTAGGAGTATAACATATGCCAATCTATCCGTATTAATGATATCCTATCTCATTAATATTATGGCTAGGATAATCTAAATATTAACACATTTACATATGATAAGAAACTCACATCATCAACTTTTCATGATTTTCTCTATATTGTATTTTAAAATACAAATGATTTTATTATTAGTTTAAGATATTAATCAGACAAAAGAAATTAATTATTGATACTAATAAATAAAGAATGCTATTAAAATAAATAATTTTTCATGTTATAATTAAGCTTTAGGACATACTACTTTTTGAATAATTAACTTAGTAAACTGTAAAATCTAAGATTATGGTTTATATGTAAATCAAATAATTAAGTTTTAAATTATTTTATTAAGATTTTAAGTTTAAATTTAAAATTATTTATAATTTTTTTGATTTTTTAGTTATATTTTAAATATATAAATAATAGTATATTAATAAAATAAGTACATAATTCAGTCTCAATCAACTCTTTTATCTTTCTATCTTCCCAAAATCAACTATTAATATTAGAGCTAATTTCTTAAGGGTCTGTATTTTGAAAAAGATTAAGATAAGAAAAAAGAAAAAAATATGAAGATAAAAAAAATGCACAATATTCTTATTAAATCAAACCAAATCAAGAAAAAGAGATTTCTCCATTCACATTAAATGCCAAGAGAAAGATTTTTCTTTTCACATTCAATGTGAGATGAAAAGATTTCCAATTCATATTCAATGTCAAGTGAAAAGGTTTTCCATTCACATTTATATTCACAACCATATTTAAATTCATATTCACATTCAAAGCAATAATTTTAGACTCAGACCGATTAAAAAACAGTGAATGCATAAGATCAAGAGTTTAAGGTTGAACCAAATCGAACCGGGTTTAATCAATATGTTATGAAATAAATATTATAATATTATTGATAATATCTTCATTATTATTATTGTTTTATATATCTTATAAATAATTATAAAAATAAATTTATTTAAATTTTGAGATTCAAAATATTTTAAAAATTAATTTAAAATTTCAAATAATATTATTATTTAATTTTATATAATAAAAAATACTTAAACTCAAAATTTCATAATGATTAATAAAGATAAATAATAATATATTGAAATTTTATAACAAACTAAAAGTTTATGTATTTTTATAAAGGTAATAAAATGAAAAATATATAATAGTTTATTTTAATTAATAAAATACATTATTATATACTATTAATATTCTAATTTGCACTTTTAAAACTTTTTTCCTTTATAACTAATCAGTTGTATGTGAAAAATTATTTATATCGACATCAGGTCTTAATTTACATATTACATGTAAAGATCATTTTCAAATTGTAATAGTTTTGTTGTTGATGAATTGAGATCCGGGGATTCATCAGATGAGAATACATGAACAGTGGTTCGATTTAGTGAAGAAACCAATGAACCAGGATTATTTTAATGAGAAGTAAATGCTAGAAATAAAATGAGAACAAATGAATCGACTGCTGAGTTAGAGAGATTGAGGTTTTTTTAGGGAGTCAAGATGGTGATCTGAGTAAGTTCAGGAATCCCCCAGTTCGGATTATGCCAAGGGTATATATACCCCTAGTCGCACTAATACCCTCTGTGACACGTCCCTTAGAATATGACTGAAGGCTTATTCAGCAGATTTATCAGACGGCTTATTTAGTGGTGGATAATTGGCTAATAAATGCGGAGCCGGCTAGCCCATGCTTAGAATGTTAGGCACGTTACGTTGTCAATGTTCATCGCACGCGTATTTAATACCCTATTGTGGTACGAACTTTAAAGAAGAGGTCTGCCCGTCCACTCAAAGGCTTTAGCAGGGTAGGGGGGTTAGTGGACTAATCCTCCTACCTTATAGGTTAAGCATTTTAAGGTCTGGTCAAACTAAATGGAAAGGTTCATGAAACCCTTCCGAATCTCGTGGAAATGTGGCGCAATCTTAGCGAGTCCTTTTATATATATGTTATCAAATGCTCTTTCACTTATCTGATGGTTATTCATGATGGTTGAAAGAGCCAATTTATTTTTATCAAGCCATTGTGGATGGTTTTCGACGTGTTTCCCTTTGAGAAATGTGCCATCATCATCATTGGTTCATCATCATTGGTTCTTGAACATGCTCCATTAAATTAAGACAATGATTATTTGACAATTCTCCCATTGAGTTTCCCCTGGTCGAGAGACTTCCTTCTAACTTCACTTCCAGTAATCTCCGTGATGGGTGTCAAAACCACAAAAAATAATCTATTAAATATCAATAATTATAAATTGTGTATAGGGAGAATAGGATTGAATTTTCAAATAATGACTAGAAAAATAATCAATAAAAATAAAATGGATAGTTTTGATAATGAGTAAAATAAAATTTGAATTTTGTGGCCTACGCTTTAATCTACTTTGGCATTTCAAACTTCTCTTTTCCTGCTTCGAACTCTCTCCTTCCTTCGTTTTTTTTACTAGGATTCTCTGCTATAGGTATATCTCTTTCTACCATGGCTCCCATTGAGTTTCCCTGGTCAAGAGACTTCCTTCTAACGTCACTTCCAGTAATCTCCGTGATGGGTGTCAAAACCATAAAAAATAATCTATTAAATATCAACAATTATAAATTGTGTATGAGAATAGGATCAAATTTTCAAATAATGACTAGGAAAATAAACAATAAAAATAAAATAGATAGTTTTGATAATGAGTAAAATAAAAAAATAATTTAAAAAAAGCAATAATTAAAAGAGAAATAAATCAATATAAATAAATTCTAGTTGAAGTATAGGATCCATTTCAGTTTGAAAATTGATCATCGATATAAAAATGCTTTTATTCATTTCAATAAATTAGTTATTATGGAAGTCACTCCACATAACCAATCTCTCCTTAGGTTTTAAATAAAATAGGAAATATTCGCTAATTAACTCCTAGCCAACCAATCACCTAAAGAACATCTTTGAGATTTTATTTATCAACTGCTTTAAGCATTAGAGAGACTTAATTCTAACTTACCAGCCGCATAGTGAGTTTGAGTTAGATTATGCAATTTCTTAGTTGTTACACTAATTGTTACTTGTGTTTGAATAACCTAAACAATTATGAACTTCATGCATTTAAACTAATAATATATTACTTTGAAATTAAGAACCATGAGCCTAAACAACAAAGTAATAATAATATGAAGAACATAATTTGCATAAATATTGAAGAATAAAAGATAAACAATTGAGTTTAGATCTCCCAATTCATATAGAAACTAACATTTTACCGTAACTTCAACTACAAATAAAGAGTTTAGCCACTCATAGCTTTCAAAGAAAATATAAAAGAGAAAAGAAGTGAAGAAGCAGATTCGATGCTGGAGAGATGAGATGATATTTGGCTGTCCTCAATGATTAGTTTATATACGTGCTTAACCCTAGCAAAACCTTTTTTGGAATGGAAATTCTTTTTCGATTTGAATTAGGAATCATTTCTTTAATGTGTTTCTTCAAAAATAGAATTCCTTAATTTGAGGAAGACTTGATACTGTATTGATGAAGGAGAATTCGTGTGGGCTTTGCCTAATTATAGAAAGGGGCTCTTGCCTATTGTGGAGAGGGGTTTTTGCACATCGCAACGTTGGTAGTTCCATAGAGGAAGAGAAAGAGACTTCAATCCTAGGTGGAGAAGGTTTTATTTATTAAGTTGAAAATACTATTTGTGGTATATAATATGTATATAGTAAATATATTAGGCTATTCCAAGAGGAGAATGAGTGCAACAACTAATTTATTTACTATGAGCAATTTATTATAGTGAGAAAAAGAGGGTTTTTCTGTGGACAAACATATAGTAGAAGACACCATTTATAGTGTATAATATAAATATAATAAATATATTAGATTATTTGTAGAGGAGAATTAGTGGGAATAACTAATGTATTTATTATAGACGGTTTATAATAATGGGTGAAAATAATTAATATATTTATTATAAGCTATTTATTATAGTGAGAGAAAGAGGTTTTGATCTAAAGTGAAGAAATATGTAGTTAATGACATCCTTCATGGGGTATTATATAAATGAAGTAAGTATATTGAATTATTCTTAGAGGAGAATTAAAATGAATAACTAATATATTTAGAATGAACGGTTTATAATAATAAGGGAATAATGATTTGGTGTAATTGTGTTGATAAATAGATATCTTAATCTTGTAATTGATGATATTATTGTGTACGGTGAAAATGAATGCCCATGGATATAATCCTATATTGAGAGGGCAAATCACGTTAAAATTTTATTTTTTTTCTTTTATTATTTATGGATAATTAATTCTAACAGTTTTTTATATAACTTGAAAAAAGTTACTGAATACGTTAGGTTATAGCATTAATAATTAAATTAATTATTAAATATAAGTATTAGAATTAATATATGCATAAACATTCATCAAATTAAATTTTTAATTATACTATGCTTTGTATATCTAGTATATACTAAGAGTAACATCCATCAAATTAAAATTTTAATTTTATGGCACTTTATATATCTAGTATATAATAAGAGTAAAATCCATCAAATTAAATATTTAATTTAATTGCGCTTTGTATATTTTGTATATAATAAGAGTTTAATTTAATTAAATGTAAAATTATTTTAATAAATTAAATTACAATCCTATTTCAATAATATTAATATTAATAAAATTGATATAAATTTTTAATATTTAATCTTAATTTATAAGAAGGTAATATTCACTAATCATTTTATTATTTACTCGACTCACCAATCACTTCTTTTAACATACCAAATCCAAAATTTACAATGGCATCACAAGTCTACCACCTAGCCGAATCTAGTACACAAAAGCGTTCTGGATACAAATGGAATTTTTTAAAATAGAAAAATAAATAATTTAATATACAAAGAAACCTAAGACTCCTGTACCTTGTACACAGTAAATATTATTATAAATGAAACTATAGAATCAAACAATTAGATGGTAAAAGTCCACATTATTTAAGTCAATTTGATTTAATCTATAAAATTAAAAAATCAATTAAATTAAATATATTTAATATAAATTAAATTGATTGATTATAGAATAAGTTTTGGACTTCTTTATTTAAGAGAAAATATATATTATAAAGTTAAATTTGAGATAGAAATACATGCAAAATCTAGAAAAAATTATTCAAAATATTATTGGTGACTAAGAGACTAACAATTAAAAACAACAAACATAATCATTAAAAAAATCAAAAAAGCAAAATTCAAATTCTTTGTAACTATGGGATTCATCAATCAATTTCAAATAAGATATATGCAGAAATTTTGATAAAATAATTTTATTTTGTTGTAAAAATTATCATATTTCCCAAGATTGAATTAAAATTCTAACTCTTTTAATTATTTAACCATATATTATCTCACCATATCATAACCAAATTAATATTATTTTATTTATATTATTAAAGATTATAAGTTACATTTTTCTATTTTATATTTATAAAAACATATCTTTTAAATATTTGTAACACTAATATATTTGATTTCATTTTTATTGATTTATTCATTAAAATAATTCTTATTATATTAAAATAATTTTGGATAAAAAAACGTTTTATACAAAATTTTAAAACATTTTAACTTGCCATTACCTGTTTTGCATTTAGCTTAATAAACATGAGTTAATATCAATAATTAAATATATACTTTTTTTTCTTCTTTTATTATTTTCTTTCACATTTATTAATTCTCTTAATGCAAATTGTCATAACTCATTTAGATTCCTCATACAATATGAATTTTAAAACTAATAATTCTCTTTTAACTTCATTTAAAATAAATTAATTTCAATAATCAATTAAATTTAATATTTTTTTTGTAATTTTACTAAACTATTAAGTTACTTTGAGCAATACAAATATTTTCCCTCCTTCCAATTTTTCTATATGCTCGGAAATTTTAGTCATTTTAGTAAGACTAAATATTTATAATTTTAAAATATTTTTGTTAACGGTGCTACTAATATCAATTTAATATTAAATTAAATCTTAATGAAGGTGACTAATGGACAAAATAATTACATCATAATTATGTCATCCATTATTTATGAAGTGGTGAATAAATCACATAGAAGAAATTTTCTTTTTAAGTATAGTAAATAATTTTAAAAATTCATAATTTTTAACTTTTTAGATTTTATTTTTAAGTCAGAACATTCTTTTTTCTCGGCGTGTATTATTTTCATTAAATAAATCTATTAGTACTCTAGAAAAAGAAAAGCATAATGATATATATATTTTTATTTAAATTATTATTTTTATTATAGAAATATAAAAAAAAAAAGAAAAGAAAATCCCGTTGAAATCTTCTTAAGTTCAACATATGCAGCTTATTGCATTATGCTCATAGGCATATTTTATAAGAATCTACTCATCAAATCAATATATATCAAATTTACTAGAATTTCAAACGACCTAATTTTCCTTTCAGAGATAGAGGTTTTAAACGACATTCACAAGTAAGAAAGGGGCTACAAACACATACTGCACAATTGCATTTGGGGCGGGGAACATTACAATCTTTATTTGTATAACATTCAACATATGGTATATCGTCTACTTGAGCGGCAGCAACCTGCAGATACAAATCATCTATATATACAAATTATTATTATTATTATTATTACTTATAATTCAGTACAATGAAGAGTACTTATTATTATATATATCCATGAATAGGAGACATATAAATAACGAAATACTTACAAGATGGAAGGATTATCAATATCAGAGCAACCGAAAAAACTAGTAGCTTCATCATTGAAGAAGTTGACGTCATATGATATGGTAGGTTGATAAAGAAAAGTATGTATTAATCCACATAAGAGTTATGTTCTATAGAAGTATTTATTAGTCAAATTATCTGATTTTTAAAATAGGAGTATGAGTATAAAATTGGTAATACATCTGCCATGAATTAATTTTGATATGTTAAGCATGTAACGTTGAAGTATTTATTTTCCTTACCATATATTAATTGTAGTAAATTATTTAAAAAATTGATATGCATATGGCATAAATATCCTTCCAATTATATCATTGGCATAATTGGTAATATGTGTGGAATGAATTAAATTTGGCAAGAATATCTAGATTTTAATTAATTTAAATATAAAAATTTTATTATATTAATAGATATTACTTTTAATGGACAATGTATTTCTAACTAATAAATAATCGGCAGTTATTCCAAAAAATGAAAATTATTGAAAATGGGAAGAGTTTTAAATTCATTAATTTTATAATTTTGATTATTATAGATAAAAGCGCTATTGAATGATAATATTTTTTTATTTTTATATTTATTTATTAAAATATTAAAATAAAATTTATATATTTTTAATTTATCAAAATAGATATTATTGCTGAAATTTATTAATGAAGGATTATCTGTAGCTAAATCTTTTATCCATGAACAAATTTTATTGTTACTGAATCTTATCATTAATTATGAATTCAAATATCTATCACTAAATATATTAACTTTTATTTTTTATTATATATTTTTTAAATTTTAGTTAGCTATTTATTATAATATTCTATTTTCAATTATAATAAAATTCAATATATTATTCAATCAACTTGAATTTAAATAAAAAACCAATATAATTAACAAATCTACTTAGAAATTTTTAAATAAAAATAAAAATTATAATAATCAAATCTATATGTGGACATTTTTAATAATTCCAATGTTCCCCTCCTCTTTCCAATTTTATGATATTATATATATAGAACTTCCCTTTAAAACCTCAAAGTCGTTAATAGGGAAATATATTTTCTAAGAAAAAAAGGCTTAATAGATATCAAAGAGTCAAATCAATGCCAACAAAGTTTAGTTAGGTAATAATAAGTGACATTTTCTTGTTAATGGTGTTTATAGTTTAATAGATCTAAACATTTTAACTCTTTTAAAAAAGGATATTAGTGGAACTTTACAATAAAATTTAAAAATTTAAAATACATATAAAAAAATAGAATTTATTATTAAAATAACAAATAAGATAGTCTTACATTGCACATGTAATATACCTACTCATATATAGTAATTATAGATATAGAATTATAAATATGGAACTAAACTATAAAATGTGACATTTGATATAGTTTGATTTGAATGTGAGCAATATATTTAAACTTTTTAGAATATGAAGTTATAAGCTATATTTAATGAACTAATTAATATTTATTTCAATATAAGGAAATAGAGGTTATTTAATTAGTTTTTATTAGATTTGTAACTTATAATTCAAGTGGGATATACTTTTCTAATTAGAGGCAAAGATTTATTCTTCAATACGTGTAGGACTATAAAGGGTAAATCTCTTATTTATATATCATTCCTAAATTAGATGATATTTCTAATTAAATTAAGATTGATGGGTCTAGCATTCTATATAGAAATATGATTGAAAGAGTATTTGGTTGTGCCCAATTGAAGAGAATGTTTGTCCCATTATAGTGAGGGGCTTTTCCCATCATAGTATATTGTAGTTCTATAAAGGAAATGAGAGAGATTTCAACCTAAGGTGGATAAAGGTCTCTTTGTGGTGTACAATATAGATATAGTAGATATATTGCATTATTCCTAGAGAAAACTAAGAGAAAATAACTAATATATTTACTATGAGCACCTCATTATAATGAAAGGAAGAAGCTTTGGCCTAAGATGGAGAAATAGGTAGTTAAAGATACTTTTGTGGTGTATAATAAAGATGTAGTGAGTATGTTTGTTATTCCCGGAGGAAATGAGAGGAAATAATTAATATATTTACTATGGGCAGTTTGTAGTAAGAGGATAATGATTAGATGTAATTAAATTGCTAGATAGATAACTTGAGTTTGTAACTAATAATTTTATTATGGATAGTAAAAGATGAATGTCTATGGATATATCCCTATGTTAAGAGGATGAACCACGTTAAAATTTCATATTTTTTATTATTGTAGGTGATTATCACAATAAATTCATATTCGAACATAAAATTTGAAATTTTAAAGGAGGAAAGATTTGGATAAAGGGAATATTTTAAGGGTTAAAGCTTAAGTACAAAGATTTGAAGGTTCAAACTCAAGTATAAAGATTTGATGATTAAAGTCACATGATATATGTTAAGATGGAAAGATTTTAAGTCAAGATGAATATTAGATTTGTGATTTATAATCCTATTATAATACTCTTTTCTATTTAGAGCATAACATTTATTCTTTAATAGGTTACACTCTATAAAGAGTAGATCTCTTACTTATATATTATTCCTAACTTAGAAGATATTCCAAATTAATTTAGGATTGAAAAGTCTACCACTATAGAAATAAGGTCGAAAGAGTATTGTGCTCTACCCACTACATTGAAATGGTCGTTGTCCTGTTATGGTAGGATGCTTTATGCAATTAAGGGGAGATGCCTTTGCCCATTGTGGAAATGGGCTTTTGCCCATCACAATGTAGGGTAATTCCATGGAGGAAGAGAAAGAGGTTTCGGTCTAAGGCAAAGAGAAGGGCTTTGTTTATGCAGTTGAAGATACTATTTATGATGTATCATGTAGATATAGTAAATATATTATACTATTTCTAAAGGAAACTAAGTGCAACAACTAATATATTTACTCTAAGCAATTTATTATAGTGAGAGAAAGAGATTTTTGCCTAAGATGGACAAACATATAGTTAAAGCTACCATTTAGTGTATTATGTAAATATAATAAATATATTGGGTTATTCCTAGAACAGAATTAGTGGAAATAACTAATATATTTACTATGTCCATTTTATAATAAGAATGGGAAATAACTAATATATTACTATGAGCAGTTTATTATAGTGAGAGAAAGGAGTTTCAACTTAAAGTGAAGAAACATGTGGTTATAGTGAAAGAAAAAGGTTTTGGCTTAAAGTGGGCAAACATGTGGTTGAAGGCATCATTTATGGTATATAATATAAATGTAGAAAGTATATTTGACTATTCTTACAGGAAAATTAGAAGGAATAACTAATATATTTACTATGAATAGTTTGTAATAATAAGGTGATAATGATTGGGTGTAATTGTGTTGATAGATAGATAACTTGATCTTGTAACGGATAATTTGATTGTGCATGGTGGAAGATGGATGTCCATGAATATAGTCTTATATTGAAATAGTGAGCCACGTTAAAATTTTATTTTTTTACTTCCATTATCTGTGGATGTTTATCACAATAGTTTTTTAATATATCTTAAAAATAAGTTACTGAATAGGTTAGAGTTATAACATTAATAATTCAATTGACTATTAAAAATAAGTATTAGAATTAATATATGCCTAAACATCCATCAAATTAAAATTTTAATTTTATTGCGATTTGTATATCTAGTATATAATATGAGTTTAGTTTAGTTGGATTTAAAATTAGTTTAGTAAATTAAATTACTATCCTATTTCAATAATATCAAAATTAATAAAATTGGTGTAAATTTTTAATATTTAATCTCAATTTAGAAGGAGGCAATACTCATTAATTTATTACTTATGCGACTTACTAATCACTTACCACAAAAGAAATAGGACATATCAAATCTAAAATTTAGAGTGGCATGATCCTTTATTTTTTATACGATACAACATGATTCTATTGCTACATCGAAATGTCTTTCCATTGATTTTAAGTCTCTTTAGTAAAATAGTATTTTTGCTAATTTTTTTCATCGCTTTAATTATCTAGATTCTCCCCTATCACCATTTAGATCTTTTCATATCATAACCAAGTTAATATTATTTTATTTATATTATTAAAGATTATAAATTATTTTTTTATTTTATATTTTAAAAAATGTATTCTTAAAATGTTTGTAATACTAATACATTTAATTTCTTTTTTATTGATTTATTCATTAAAATAATTCTTATTACATGAAAATAACTTTGGATAAAAAAAAACCTTCTATATAAATTTTCAAGTTCACAGTATAACATAACATAATTTTGTTCTCCTTTATGTTGTAGATATCTATCATACTTTTTTTTATAAAAAATTTAACTTGTTATCACATTTTTGTATTTTAGCTTAATAAATATGAGTAGGTTGAAAATTTTGATCGGTTTCATTTAAAATTAAACTGAATTGATTAAATTAAAAATTAAAATTTTAGTATTTGTAAAAATCAAACCGAATCGATTTTGGATGAAAATAAAATCAAATTGAATTGGTTTGATTCGATTTGGTTTAATCAGTTATGTTTTTTAATAAAATTTTTATTTTTTACACTTTATTTTTAATATTCTAAAGTTCAAATGAAATATTTCAACTTTAATTATTATCTAATCTCTCTATATATCAAAAATAATATATTATTATCAATCGATTTGTTTCGATTTTTTTCAATTTTTTTCTAATTAAAACTGAACTCGAAATAACTAAAATTTTTAAAATTAAAAATTAAATCGAATTAAAATAAATAAAAAACTGAACCAAATTTACAAACTAATTCAATTCAATCGATTTTTTCGATTTAAACTAATTCTTGTAAATTTATTAATTAAATCTATTAGTATTCTTAAAAAAAATAATATACATATTTTTTATTTTAATTATTACTTTTATTATAGAAATATAAAAAGGGAGAATCCAATTTGGATTTTTTTAAGTTCAATATATAGAACCTATTGCACTATGCCTATTGGCATATTTTATGAGAATCTACTCATCACATTCATATACATCAAGTTATTAGTATTTCAAGTGACCTAATTTTCCTTCAAGGGATAAATCTTCTGCACGGCAACCACAAGTAAGAAGGGAGCTGCAGACACATACGCTACAAATGCATCTAGGACGAGGAATGTTACAATCTCTATTTGTATGGCATTCAACATATGGTATATCATCTACTTGAGCAGCAGCAACCTGCAAATACAAATCATCTACATATACAAATTATTACTAAGGAGAAATTTGGGATAAAATGTACAAAATAAGATATTTTTTGCAAGAATTAATATTGACTCTTGAATTAAATTGCAACTTCATCACCAATATCCTCCTTTTCAATGTCACTTAAGTCATCCCGTATTGCTTTGAAAGCCTTCTTCTTTAACTTTTTTATGGGCTTCTTTAATTTGGGACAATCTACTTTATAGTGACCCGTTTTATTAGACTTATAGCATATAACCACTTCTTTCTTGCTTAGTTTACCTTTTTCCTTTCTAAAACTTTTCTTGGGGATGAAATTTTTATTTTGAAAAAGAAACTTTCTTATCCTCTTAGACACCAAAGCTAATTTTTCTTCATTTAGCTCTTCTTTTTCCTCACTAGAGACTTCGAAAAATACCCTTGGAGTAATGTTTTTTTTCACTTTGTTAGGTTTCTCCACTTACTTTCTCTTTAGTGTCATCTCATACTCAATGAGATTTCCAAAAATTCATCCAATTGTACCTTACATAAATCTTTAGCATCATTTAAAGAAGTCACTTTAGGTAGCCATTTCTTAGGTAGACATTTAAGAATTTTCTTCAGTAAATATCTAAGAATTTTCTTCATCAATCCTCATTTGTGAATGTATTCCCAAGAGATATCCCTCCAATAATCTTAATGAATCTATCATACATTTAGCTAATTGTTTCATTAGATTTCATTTCAAACAACCATATTGGTAGATGAGAGATTTCAACTTATTTTCTTTAATTTGATTGATACCTTAATGAGTGACAACTAAAACTTTTCAAATTTCCTTGGCAGTAGACTTCATGCATACTCTACTAAAAGCAAAAAATAAAATGTGAATGGTTTTGTTATTAAGGGCTACACTTCTCTCCACAATATCCCACAAATAAACTCTTTTCAATTTTAGAAAATAGCACATTTTATTTTTCCAATATAGAAAGTCATTCCATCAAAAAAGGGTGGTCTTATAACCGATTGGCCTTACAACCGATCGGCCTTCTTGAGCATTGATGGTTGGCATTTGATTTTTACTCCAAGATCATTAAAATCTTATAGAAAATGAGACTAGCTCTAAAGAGGGGGTGAATTGGGTTTATAAAAAAAAATTAAAGGCTAAAAACACAAGTTAAAAAGGAATTAGAAAGAAAGAAAGCTTGATAATGAACACGATGATTTATAGAGGTTCAGCTATCCCAAGCCTACATTCTCTCCTCAAGACTAGTTCAACTCTACTATCAAATCCCGTTTGAGTGAAAATTAAAACCTCTTACAATTCTACAATAAAATCTTTGCTCTTTATAATCCTCTTTTTCTCACAACAACAATCTTTGCTCAAATCACATCCAAATAATAAATTCATTTAACAACTTTCACTCAATTTCAAAATAAAAACCAATTACAACTCAAAATTAATTTTCAAAAATTTAATATTATGGTTTAAGATTTAGAGAGAGAAAGAGTGAAAAACTTAATCTCAATAAATGTGTGCTTTGATAGTTGTTGTAACTTTATCCAGATAAAAAATATATTATATTTATAGTTCTAACATAAATATAGCCATTGGAGATACATTGGATACAAATAGAGTTATTTATGTACTGAAATAATTGTTATTTCATACTTAGAAAAACTCAGATTCGATAATCTAAAGTTAAAATTCGGTGCCAAATCTTTGAAGATAAAAATAAAAATATTGAAAACAGACTTTCAGTGGCCAATCATCGAAACTTTTGCCTCCGCTTCTCTTTCCTTCTGCCACCTAAAGTTCATTTTAGAGGCACAAAATCCTTTATTAAATTTTTAAAAATTATAACTTAAGACTATAAAACTCTGATTTTCAATCCGTTTGAATTCTTATAACCTATATTTTAATATCTTTTACGTTGTTGAAAAATAATTTTAAAATCATTCAATTTATAAAATTTTATTTTGGTCTCTCAAAAAGTTATGAAGTAAAAAACTTAAGATACAAAATTTCAATTTTTATTCTATTTGAATTGTTGTAACCCATAATTTGAAATATCTTATTTGATAGAAAAATATCTTCAAAAAGACTTCATATATCAAATTTTATTTTGGTCTCTAAAAATAATTTCTTAAAAATTGGTCATATTTATAAATTTTAGAATTTAAAATATGAACATTACCAACACAATTAATTAATTTAAATTCACAATATATAAAATAAAAAATTACATTTTGTTCTTTTTTTTTATAGTATACTTCCAACTTTAAGACTTTTTATTTTTGAAATTGAAGTGGTTCCATTTATTTAAATTAAAAACCTACAAGTTTACACAAACACTTCTAAAATTAATTAGTAGCACACCAATTATTTATTAGTATCAAAATAAGGAGTAGAACACTTAAATCTAATAACATTAATTAATCTATAAAATTAATATGGGTAATTTACAAAGACTTTTTAAGATTTGAAAAAATTCATAAAGTAGTCTCTCATTAAATTTTTGATAATAAATTAATTTTTAAATTTAATTTTCGTATCATAAAATAGCCTTTTTATTAATAAAAAATATGAATCGCTGTTAGTCAATTAGGGGATAAAATACCCTCAAAATGGTTAATATTTTTCCTTTTAATTAAACGTAATTTTTAGCTTTTATTTTAATAGTAAAAAAAATTTAAGAGATTACTATTTTGACCTTTTAAAATAACTGAATTTATAGGTTTTTTATCCCTTATTTTTTATTTATTGACATTATAAATAATTTTAATTTTTAAAATATAAAAATTAATATTTTATAAGTATAAAAATTTTTATACTCATAAAAGTCAATTTAGATATACTCCAACTATAATATGTAAGTATAAAAATTAATTTTTAATTTTAATTAAGTATAAAAAATTTTATATGTATAAAAATCAATTTAGTCGAACTCTTAAGTATAAAAATTTTAATCTTTAATTTTTAAATATTTAATTTTTATACTTATATAATTTAAAAATTAATTTCTAGAAAAAAATTAAATTTATTAATTATTAATTTTTGTACTTACAGAATAATAATTTTATATTTAAAAATTAAAATTATTTACTATGATAAAGAATAAGAAAAATAATAAATAAAATCTACAAGTTCACTGATTTCAAAAATTAAAATAATAGATAAAAATAATTTTTTTATTAAAAAAATTGACAATTTAAAAGAATATTTTAATTATTAAAAAATATAAAATTTTTAATTAATAGTAAACTAATAACAATTTATATTATTTATTAATAAAAGGACTATTTTTTAAAATGAAAATTAACCTTAAAATGAAAGTCTATGAGTTTTATTAAATAAGGAAGATCTCTAAATTATCCAATTAATATTTATTGGGGATGGGTTTGCAATTTGTAAAGACACAACGCGGTCCCGCGGGCCGCGTCCTCCTCTTGCCACCAGGAAGGAACCTAGCCTACCTCGTTCCACCGTCAGATATTTCAACTCTGACATGTCAGCTATTAAGTGGTCACCACACGTTATTGAATTAACACCTAATTTTTAATATATAAAAAAATTCCTCCGTTTACCCGTGGGCAAATCTTAACAAAGAAGGGAGCACCGCGGAACGTCTCTTTCTCCCTCTTTCTTCTCTCTACGCTAAAAAATAAAATAAATTTAAAAACTAAATAATAATAAAAATCCATCGATCTCTATTCTTAGCCCATTTCCTCTTCCTATATTCTCTATTCTTCAATTCTCATCTCGCATTTCTCTCAACAACAAATCTTACCAACAAAATGGCTTCACCGTCTCCTCCGGTTCTCCCCATCTCTAATTCCCAGCCTTCCAATGCCGCCTCAGCCGCATCAGCCCAGTCGCAGCCTCCCATCGCTACTCCAGCCTTCCGCGCCTTCATCAACCAAATATCTGACTCTGTCCGCCATGGCATTTCCCAGCGTCGCCCCTGGGCGGAACTCGCCGATCGTTCCGCCTTCTCCAAGCCTGAATCCTTGTCTGAGGCCGCCCTCCGTGTCCGTAAGAATTATTCCTACTTTCGTGTCAATTACTTGGCCGTTATTGCCCTCATCTTGGCTTTCTCTTTGCTTTCGCATCCCTTGTCACTCTTGCTCCTTCTTGGTCTTTTGGCCGCTTGGCTATTTCTTTATCTTTTCCGCCCTTCTGATCCGCCTCTCGTCCTCTTCGGCCGTACATTCACCGATCGTGAAACCCTCGGGTTGCTCATTGTGGTTAGCGTGGTTGTGGTTTTCCTCACGAGTGTCGGATCTGTTCTCATATCGGCTCTCATGGTGGGATTGGCTATTGTTTTTGCTCATGGTTCGTTTAGGGTGCCTGAAGATCTTTTCTTGGATGAGCAAGAGCCTGTTGCTACTGGATTCCTGTCATTCCTTGGGGGTGCCGCCTCCAATGCCGCTGCGGCCGCTGCTCCTGTCGTTGCTGCCCGCGTTTAAGATTTGATGTGATTTACGGGATCGAGAAATCAATATAGTACTCTCTTGATTAATTCAAGTTTTTAGCTTTTGGTGGACATAATAAATACAAATTCCATAATTTTGAAGCGTTTTCATTTAAAATTAGGGGGAAATTTGATAAAATTTGTATGGATCTATGATGTTTAGTATGAAATTCTATATTATATTCTTGAGTCTATAAAGTTTTCAATTCTTAGGATGTATTTTGATGGTACAGGCTGTAATTGATTTACATATCGTAACAATAAATTCTTTTTTTTTTCTTTGATCTCTTTTCTGTATTTTGTGTAAGCAAGTCTTGGATGAATGATACATATTTCTGTGCAACTCTTGAATGACTAATACGTTTTCAAGCCTTTTAATACGCAGTGCTGGAGATGCTCAATTTATTTGATGATAAATTGAGACGAATTAAACTATTATTAGAGTGATTTGCAGCTCTGTTTTGGTTTCACCGAAAGCAGCTGAATGATAGAAATTGGGCTGTTGATGCTAAATTTGTAAGTAGCAAATAGATGCAACTCAATATTCATATTTTTTATGCTATGGCAGAGGTTTCAATTTGCATCCATCATATGCATGGGAGATTAAAGGTTTTGTTGAAGATCCTTGAATCAAATATGAATTTGATGTCAATACTTGCATAGATTTGGAAGAAACGAATGAAGTTTATGTTGGTTGAGATCCCTACTTTCTAGTTTTCCTGCTCTAATTGAGGTTATACGCATTATAACTCTATATTACTTTGTGCATTTATTGTGTTTTATTTATCATGCACATTAGATCATAATTTTTTCCTTTGCATAAGCAGATTTTCATGAAAATAGATGAGTATTTTGCTGGATTCAATCACATTACATGCTGCAATGGGGTTAGCTGGCCTTGTTTTTGCTGATACTAGTACTTGCAAGCTAAAGTAGTTAAGCAGTTATATGACCATGTTAATTGCAAGGTCAAAAAGTTTTAATCTCCCCTTTTGATTTGTGGTCATTGATGGTCAAATTTGTGGTCTTACTGTTCCATCATCCATGGGGCTGATAATGATTTCCTCTGGCTATAAAGAGACTTCCGTGTTTATGTTGTTGATTTATTCAACACTGCAAAAAGGTGAGGTGGTATATGTCCTCATGACCATATGTGTTGGTTATCAGTATGCTGCTTAGCATCATTTTGTATTGATGAATGGTCAACAGCAGAGTAATTTACATGAAATATATAAAGGACAGATATCATTCTTTCACCATTCACCATAAATCATACCGTTCTAAATTTGTTTCTTCTCGAATATTGCAGACAAGTGAGGTGCCTGAACCACAGAAATCACTGGCATACTTGTTTTGAAACTTATTGTGGTGCAGCCAGCCACATACAAAATGCTACACGTTTGAGATTGAGATTTGAGACTTTCAATGTCATCTTCTGCATCTTATGAAGCTTATTATTTGTAATGTTTTTCCCTCAGGGAGTGGTTTTTTCTCTTTTTGAATAACTTTAATTTATGAATCGAAAAAAAAAAGAAAAAAAAATTGTTAGGTACTTGTTTAGAGTTTAATTTATATTTTGCTTAATCGAAACCGTGCATGTGGAGAAGAAAATACTTGTGTTCAATTGCAGCATGAAGACTGGAGGCAATGTTAAGTATCAGCTGAGATGTCATTATGCATTGAACAGATACACACTGTCTATTGTATAGCTCAAATTACAAGATAATGGTATATTTTCATCTTCTTGTGTTTTTTGGGGGGGTCTATTTTTTTTATCCTGATTATGTTTTTATGGATGTTACAGCCAATTTAAAAAGGGTACAAGTTTGTACCCTTGAAGGATACAAAGTATCGTATGACTTTCCATATTTGTATTGACTTTGATGGGAAATGAAAAAATTTCCATATTTGTATAGACTTTGATGAGAAATGAAAAAAATATATATATATGAATAAAATTAAGAATAATAAAGATTTCATTAAAAATGAAATTATGCTATTTGTCTTTTTTTTATGAATAGATGTATTTTTTTTATTAAATTATTAAATTTTAATATGTTGAGACTGATAGGGCTCGAGCCAGCAATTTAAGCCTGATTTGACCAATTGAACTACGATTCTGAGAAAATGCAATAAAGTGCATGGTGATATCTGAGATCCAGAGAAATAGGGTTTTTACAATGGGCTCTGTAAAACTTAGAAAAAGCTTAAACATAGAGAGGAGTATTTCTCCTTTTATATGTTTCCTTTTGTCTGCTAGTGACGTGTCAACAGAACGAGTATCATTAGACCACCTGTCCCTGCTACGCTGATACGGACATACGAGGGAATCAGATCTCTGCCCCATGCGTAACGGCCTCTGATTCTCTCTGTGCGCGTGTAGGCGGGTCTACGAGGCGGATGGATGAATCCTTCTTCGGGTTTCGGGCTGGGCCGGAAGATAGGAACAAAGCTGGGCCCAAATGGGATCGGCCCGAGGTGCAGTGAAGACGAGGCCGGCCTGGTGGAGAAAGCCAGATGAAGCCCGGTTGTGAGGCTGAGCGGGCTGGACTCAGTTCGCGTGAGTGGCTTGAGGATTCCTAAGTAATGGGCTATTTTCATGGGCCTGGCCCTAGACTGGGGTGAGGTGAGCCCAAAGGTCATCAATTACCCCTTTACCTTCTCGGCAGCTATTGCCCCAACTGTCGAGGGGGTAAACCCCTAGAATCATTATGACCGCGCCTGTTTGTATTCAGCTTGCCCTTTCATCTTATCGTGACTTGTAGCTTTAAATCTTCTCTGTCTTTTTTTTCTATTTTTAGCTTTTCTCTACTCTTTGTGCACACTGTTATCTTCACTTTCCAGTATGCTATCTTTCCGGTATGCTTTCTTTCCTTTCTGGTGAATAGCCTTTAAGGATTCTGATGCCGCTAGCCTAGGGTATAAAGTCGCCCTGTTTCACGTTAAAAGCTCAGCCTCTGGCTATATATTACTAACATTTCCTTCTCATCCTTGGGATCCTTAACGGAACAGCGAGATCTCTCTTTTCGATCTTCCTTCCTCTTGTTCAATCGATCTCCCGAAAGATGCGGGTTTAGTTTTCTTTGTTGTGTGGAAGGGGTATGGTTTGCTCTTACCTTGCTCCAGCTCGGGATTCCATGCCGAGCTCTCGAGGTTCCGAATCTTCAAGGCTGTACATCAGTGTCAAGTCAGTCTCAGCTGCTCTAATTGTTCGAACTCTCAGGTCCTCTCGGACTTTGAGATCAATCGAGGACTTCAGGTCGACAGGAACAAAGCCTGCCCCACCTCCTGATGATGCCTTTCCACATATGTTTCAGGATATTGAAAGTTTAACCTACAAGCATATAAGTAATGACAATACATCAGGGTCTTCGTTTGAATTAGGAAGCAGGGGTAATCTGCTAAAATTAGTCCAACGTAGTATGTGTGTAGGTTCGCAATTTTCACTTGTTCCATTGCTCTTCAAAATGCCTCGCTGGTTTTCCTGGGTGTGCACGAGTGTATCGTGCATCACACTTGGGCTTAGGTTTGCAACATTCACTTGTTCCATTGCTCTTCAGAATGCCTACCTATGACGGAACAACGAGGGATGCTTATGGGGATCGGCCTGTTCAGTTCCCCTATAATAACGAGACAGAGCTCAGCCGGCCTGCGAAGCTCATCTTCCGAACTATGAGAATTCTTCAGAAGTCGAAAGCTAAGGTAGTAGTGTAGGTGATAATGATGTAAACGTATCCGGGCATGTAAATCCTTTAAGGGTGGCCCTTCATCCCGTAGTGTAGGTATCTGTAACATGCTGTAATGTATTTTTCTTTTAATGAAGTTTTTGTTTTTCGCTCATACTCGAGCTGTTCTTTCCTTATCATGAGCGAAGTATTTAGATCGCGTGTTTCGTAATTTTGCTGAGGGATCCGTTGTATCGTTTTTTCCTTCTCTCCTCCTAGCCGATCCAAACTAGACTTTATTTAGCCAACTGAGCTTTCGGTTTACTCTTTCCGAGCTGGACTAACCGCTTTTGGTTCTCTTTCCGAGCTGGACTAACTGCTTTTGGTTTACTCTTTCCGAGCTGGACTAACTGCTTTTGGTTTACCCTTTCCGAGCTGGACTAGCCGTACCCGCGAGCTCTGTTTTTAACCAGTGCGTTGAGCTCTCGACCCACAGGTTTGTATGATTCCAAGACGTCCTTATTACTTTGTTACTACCACTTCGGGCTCGTACCCTTTGCTTAATAATGATAAGTCAGATCATGTACCTTTTTAGGTGGTGAGTAGGTCTGGTCTTTATCATGCTTCCGTCTGCTTGCGTCCTTGGATCTTTCCACGACTTGCTCTTTTACCTTTTCAGTATCTATCGTATGAGTGGTGATGAGGTAAATCTTGCGTGTCAAGCCATCCTGGATGAGAGATCCAGGTGGAGTCCGGTCTTAAGGCCTGGACGAGTTGGGTTTGTTTTATGCAGATAGCGTGTGGGCCTTTGAATGATGGGCTACTGCTGTGGGCCTGACCCTTGACAGGGGTGGGAAAGTCTAGCGGTCCTCTATTTCCCCTTTACCTTCTCGGCAGTTATTGTCCAACTGGTGAGGGGGTAAACTTTGAGAGTAATAATGACCGCGCCGCTCCAAGACAAAACTGTTCAGAGCCACTCGTCGTCTCATTATCGCCTTTCATTTCAAATTCTCTCTGTCTCCTGAGGAAACTTGTTCTCTTCTGCTCTCTGTTTTCCTCCGACTTCTTCTGCTTTCTCAACCTTATTGCGTTTCAGGTACGCTCTCTTATCCCTCCATGGAGAGTCCTAAACTTCCCGATGTTACTAATCTCGAGTCGCACATTACTCCTTCCATAACTAAGTATATTTCTCGGAGGTATTTAGACACTCCGCTCTACCTTATTCGAGCTCCTCTCCAAAATGAAAGGATAGTTCTTCCAAACCCTTCTCCTCCTGGTTTGATAGATCCCCAAAGGGGTCGTTGTATA
This sequence comes from Manihot esculenta, assembly GCF_001659605.2. Classification (NCBI taxonomy): domain Eukaryota; kingdom Viridiplantae; phylum Streptophyta; class Magnoliopsida; order Malpighiales; family Euphorbiaceae; genus Manihot; species Manihot esculenta. Next base: position 9,942,508 of record NC_035173.2, read on the forward strand.
GTTTTCTTCCTTAAGCAAAGGGACTTTGGTCTGACTTTCCCTTTTACCCCTTTCTTCATCGAGGTTTTCCGATACTTTGGGATAACCCCCCGGATGTTGTCCCCAAATTCAATTTTGTTCATGTGTTGTTTTGAATCTATCTGCTTGAGTTGGGGTTTTACACCCACAGCGTGTCTATTCGCCACTTTCTTCCACCTCGTTAGAGCGGTTCAGAATTTTTACTACTTTTCTCCCCGTGGTGGATTGTCTCTTTTCACGGGCTACAAGGACTCAATAAAGGGATGGGTAGAGAGTTTCCTTGTGGTAGAGCTGAAAAAAGAGACCGACCTATCTTGGGGAGTGGGGTTAGGCTAGGAGGATGTCCCCCTGGGTTGCAACGACCTGCCCCAACTAAGCCTTACTGAGCAGGTGGGGTATCTTCGACTGACTTCTGTGGACAAGAAGTATGATGTCGAGAAGTGTATGTTCGTGGCTAACCTTAGGGATATCCGAGACACGGGTATAGCGCCTTGTTTTAGCAATTCTGCCACTTTTTTTTTTCGGAAGTGATATTGGCAAGTGCGCTAATTTTTTCTGGTTTTGTGTTTTTTGGCAGCGTCCGACATTGATATGGACCCGATCAAGCTCCCAAAGAATTTAGTTCTATCTCGGGAGAGCATGAACGCTGCCTTAGATGCCCTTCGGGCTGGGCGTCGCGTGTCTGAAGTCGTTGATGAGGTGGCTCAAACTGTGTCTTCTAAGAAGGTAAGCCGACCTCGTGCCAAAGCTTCCTCTAGAGCTCCTAAGCCGAGCTCCCACGGTGCCAAGTCCTCTCGGTCGTCTGGCCGTGGGAGGTCGGCCCCTACCCTGAAACCAGTTCAGGAGTCTAAGTCTGGTCTACGGAGGATGCGGAGGGAGCTCCCTTGGTTGTTGTGAAGCAGACAAGGGACATTGAACAGACGAGGTCGGATCTTGCTCTTCCTTTTGAGGAGGCACCAAGGGAAAGATTTAAATCCCCCATTATTGAAGAGGAGGCTCCTGGGACGGGACTAGAGGTCGTTCTTGTTGAAGACAGTGTCCCGGAGGCTCCTACCAGAGATGCCCCTGAAGAGGTGGGGTCTGACCTTGCCAAGGACGAGGATGTCGTAGAGAAGGTAGGGGACAAACGTCCTGCCTCCCTCGAAATGCCAGCCCCAGCTCCAGCTCGGAAGAAGTCCAAAGCTACCAAGGGATCAGCCCCACCTCTCCCTCCTATTGGAAAGGAGAAAGAAGTCCCTGTGATACCACTGCTGTCCGCTCGTGACAATGACATTCTGAACGCAGAGGATATCACTCATCAGTCCCCAGCGAGCGTGGTCGCTGAGATTGTCAAGGATCGGATGTTCGGTGGCGCCTTGGAGGCTTCGGATCCACGCTTGCTTGCTCTCATTAGTCTCTTAGCCAGCTCTACTAGGGAGCAAGCAGCGTTCCGTTCCCGACCTCGTGGGGAGCTTGGAAACACAATCAGGGAGATGCTTCTGATGGTAAGCTAAGCTACCTCCTTTGTTTTCATTCTGGCTTTCTTTGTTTTAACAATTTTTCCTTTGTATTAGGTGATGGGCCTCTTTATGGAGGTGGATGCCCGCGACCACTCTCTCTGGGAATCTGTGGACCGCCGGATTGAGGAGGCGCGTCTGGAGGAGAATCTATCCGCAACTAGTGATGCTAGGGGCAACCTCACAGCAGCTCACGCTCATACCCAGTCCCTCCAGGCGGAGCTGCATTTTGCATTGGAGGCCCTCAAAAGGGCTGACGAGAGGACGGCTGAGGTACAAGAGCACACCAAGTCCCTGGAAGCAGAGCTGTCTCATACTCGCAGGGTTCTCAAGGAGTCTGATGAGAGGGCAGCTGCGGCAGAGGTTCGAAGTGAAGAAGTTTTGAAGCAGCTGTCCTCCATGGTGGAGACCCTTCGTGAAAGGAATGAGGCTATAAGCCAGAGGAATGAGGTCCAGCGCCAGTATGAGGCCCTGAAGGTTGATTCGGAAGGGCTTCAAGTTCGCCTGGATGAAGTGAATGTTCAAAAAGAGATGGCCTTAGCTCGGGTGGAGGTCCTTGAGCAGGAGCTGAGCACAAGTTCTGAACGTATCAGAGATCTAGCTTCATCGGCGGAGGAGTCCAAACTTCGTAATCAACAGCTTAGCCATGAAGTCAAGACTCTAGAACGTAAATGTTCAGCCCTGCTCGAGGTAGCCAGTCATGCTGAGGGCAAGATCCAGCTGGAGTGCGAGAAGCGTCTGGTGGAGTATCAGGAGTCGGATGAGTTAAAAAGAAAGATTGAGCAGGCCTGTGAAGCTCACCTCCAAGACTACAAAGATTCCCCTGAGCTGAAGGCAGTTATAGCTGAGGCCTGCGAGTCACAGCTTGCGGAGTATAAAGCCTCTGCGGAGATGAAGGTTGCTATTTGGCAGAAAGCTTTCCGCATGTTCAGGACTGGTTATAATCGGGGTTTAAGAGAAGCCAGACATGCTCCTGATACTCCTCTGGCAGAACTTCGAGTTGCCGAAGTGGACTCTGATGGTGAGAACGTGCTGTATGGGGAAGATGATTTCCCCTTGCCTAGAGGAACTTCTCGCACTGCAGTTGGGTCTTCTGAAGAAGAATCCGAGCTGGACGGGGAGGATATAGAGGACCTCAAAACTGAAAAAGACGACCCTGAGCCTGAAGGGGAAGACCTTGGCCCTAGGCTGGAGATTGAGCCTGTTGTTGGCGTTAGGGGATCTGAGTTGGAGGGTGTCAGATCTCCTCCAGATGCAAATGTAAATAAAGATAATGTAGGCGATAACATTATTAGAAATGTAAGTCCCTTAAGGACTGTTTTTCCTTCATCCTCATAAGATGAATAGGTTGTAATATCTTTTTTTTCTTTAATGAATTTTCACTTGCATTTACTTTGATTGTTGTTTTAGCCTCATTGGACCACTTATTCTCTTAAACGGTCTGACTTGTTTAAATTTTAAAGATTTTGACAAGAAACACTTAAGCTGTGCTTAATAAACTTTGTAAAGAATTTAGTCTCATCAGAGCACGTTCTTTTCACAAGGCGTTCTTATCAGTAAGCTCTTTCCGAGCTGAGCTAACTGCCCTCGTGAGTTCTGCTTTGTTACTTTATTAATGTGAGCTCGAGCGCACAGCCTTTGCTGAGCGATAGTAAGTTAGATCATGTACCTGTCTCGATGATGAGCAGGGCTCGTCTTTCTGCCTTTGGTTCTATCTTTACAGGGGCTGGAGCTGAGGTTTTATTTGCTTCGTGTCATTAGATTTTCTTCGGATGGCCCCTTTACTTCCTCAGTACTTATTTCATGAATAGTGAGGGAGTAAGTCCCCGTACTTTATTTGTACTTGCATGGCTTCATTTATCCTCCTATATGTTCCTGCATTTATGGGCCTTTTCATAGAGGGAGCTCGGTTTTCAGTTGTTTCCTCTATACTTGGCTTCATTCTACCTGAGTGTTGCAGGTTGCGAATCTATCCGAGCTGGGAGCTCGGTTCTTTGCTCTTTGCTTAGGCTTTTATGCCCATAGTCTGTAACGCTTCTGGTACCTTTGAGTATTTTCCGGGCTCTTTGTTGTTTAGACCTCTTGCTAGGTTAGCTAGTCCAGCGCCAGCGGTCAATTCGCTAGGTTGGTGTCGTATCGAGCTCACTTTTTTCGAGGTCGGCTTGGGGCTGTGGCACTTTTGGCTATTGTGCCCCGAGCTCCTTCAGGAGGTCGGAGTCTGGTTTGTCATTGATAGTTTAGGACTCATCTTTCGTGTGAGGTCGGAGCTGTATTTTTAGGAGTTGTCCCTGCATATGATATTGGGAATCTTTGCTCTGGGAGGCCCTTAAGGCCTTCTCCGATCGTTTTGTGTTTTCCCGGGAGTTCTTAGGGGATCCCGGTCTTCTTTGTTTTCCCGGGAGTTCTTAGAGGATCCCGGTCTTCATGCTTCGGGAGGTCTTTAAGATCCTCACCGGCCGTTTTTTGTTTTGTTTTCCCAGGAGTGCTAGGGGATCCCGGTCTTCTTTGTTTTCCCGGGAGTTCTAGGGGATCCCGGTCTTCTTTGTTTTCCCGGGAGTTCTAAGGGATCCCGGTCTTCTTTGTTTTTCCGGGAGTTCTTAGGGGATCCCGGTCTTCATGCTTTGGGAGGTCTTTTAAGATCCTCACCGGCCGTTTTTGTTTTGTTTTCCCGGGAGTTCTAAGGGATCCCGGTCTTCTTTATTTTTCCGGGAGTTCTTAGGGGATCCCGGTCTTCATGCTCCGGGAGGTCTTTTAAGATCCTCACCAGCCGTTTTTGTTTTGTTTTCCCGGGAGTTCTAAGGGATCCCGGTCTTCTTTGTTTTCCCGGGAGTTCCTAGGGGATCCCGGTCTTCTTTGTTTTCCCGGGAGTTCTAGGGGATCCCGGTCTTCTTTGTTTTCCCGGGAGTTCTAGGGGATCCCGGTCTTCTTTGTTTTTCCGGGAGTTCTTAGGAGATCCCGGTCTTCATGCCCCGTGAGGTCTTTCTGAGCCCTGTTCTCTCTTTTCTATGGAGGATTAGGATGCATAATGATAATAGAGATAATCTTATTGTGCGAACAATGGTGTTGTTTTATTCATTCATGTTCGTCAAAGTACAGTGCTTTTCTTTTACAAATATATCAGGGGAAGTACCTCTTTAGGTGCTGGATATTCCAGGCGTGGGGCTCCGGGTTTCCTTGTATATCTTCAATTCGGTATACTCCCGGTCTGACTACTTTTGCTATTCTGAATGGGCCCTCCCAGGTCGGTGCTAACTTGCCCGCTGCCGCTCTTTTTTCTGTAGCCTCCAGGTTTCTCAAGGCTAGGTCTCCCACTTTCAAGCTTCTTTCTCTGACTTTTTGGTTGTAATACCGTGCTGCCTGTTGTTGGTAAGCGGCAATTCGACTTGAGCTTCTTCTATAATTTCTTCGAGAGTATCCAGGTTGCTTCTTAACTTCTCATCATTAGTGTTCTCGCTAACGAATTGGACTCGATGAGTGGGGATTTGCAGCTCAACTGGGACTACGGCTTCTGTGTCGTAAGCCAGCGCAAAGGGTGTTTCTTTAGTGGACGTTCTGGGGGTAGTTCGGAGTGCCCACAGGATACTGTTGAGCTCTTCTGCCCAGTTCGCCTTTGCCCCATCCAGCCGTTTCTTTAATCCTTGGAGGATAGCTCTGTTGGTGATCTCCATTTGACCATTAGTTTGAAGATGGGCTACGGAGGAGAATTTGTGCCATATGCCCATGTTCGCTGTAAATGCTCTGAAGGTGCTGCAGTCGAACTGTCTACCATTGTCTGAGATAAACACTCTTGGTATGCCAAATCTGCAGATGATGTTTCCCCATACAAAGTCTATCATCTTGCGAGCTGTGATCGTGGCTATTGCTTCTGCCTCTGGCCATTTTGAGAAGTATTCTACAGCCACCACCTTGAATTTCCTCTGCCCCGTGGTCTTGGGGAAGGGTCTCAGGATGTCTATTCCCCATTGTGAGAATGGCCATGGGCTGGATATGCTGGCTTGAGGAGTGGCTGGGACTTTGATGGCGTTAGCAAATCTTTGGCATACGTCACACCTTCGGACAAACTCTTCTGCTTCCCTTTTAACAGTGGGCCAGTAGTACCCTTACCTGAATATTTTATTGGCTAATGTCCCTACCCCTTCGTGAGCTCCACATATTCCCCTGTGTATCTCTTCCATCACCTTTGTAGCCTCTTCCGGGCTCACACACCGGAGCTACGGGCTAGACTTCCCTTTTCTGTACAAGGTCCCCCTTAATGCCTGATAGTTGGCAGTACGAGTTGCTATCTTTCTGGCATCGTCGTTATCCTCGGGGAGCTTTCCCTTCTCCAGGTATTCTAGGTATGGGGTCATCCAAGTTGGGCTTTGTTCCACCTGTAGCACCGTGTTTGTTTCACTAAAAGCAGGCGTAAGGACGTGTTGTATGTACACTTCGTCGGGGAGCTGTTCTAGTTCTTCTTTGGACAACCGACTAAGCAGGTCTGCTTCCTCATTTTCTTCTCGTGGTATTCTTTGAAATTTGATGGTAACTCCCTGATCTATGAACTCAGCCTCTATTGCTTTCACTTTTGCCAGGTAACTCTGCATGGTTGGATCCCTGGCCTGATATGCCCCAGTTATCTGATTGACCACCAGTTGTGAGTCGCTATTTACTTCGAAGTCGGTTGCCCCTACCTCCATTGCCACTATCATTCCGTTTATTAGGGCTTCATACTCCGCCACATTATTGGAGGCCTTGAATCCTAAGCGCAGGGCGTAGCAAACCTTAAATTCTCCAGGCCCCTTAAGCATTATTCCTGCACCGCTGCCTCCGGCGCCTGAAGCCCCGTCCACATATAATTTCCAGCTGAACTTTTGGAAGAGTTCATCCTTTCTTTCCTTCCTCGATACTTCTGAAGATGATTCTCCTTGTTCCTTACTGAATGTGCACTCTGCTATGAAGTCGGCAAGGGCCTGAGATTTTATAGTTGTTCGAGGTCGGTACTCTAGGCAGTAAGGACTGATCTCAAGGGACCATGCTAGCATCCGACCTGAGGTCTCTGGTCTATGCAGAATCTTCTTCAATAGTTGATCTGTCATCACTACTCCTTGGTGGCTTTCCAGATAAACCCTGAACTTTCGGACTGCCAATAGTAGAGCGTACGCTATCTTCTCAATATTCAAATATCTGACCTCGGCATCTTTAAGCACCTTGCTGACATAGAAAACAGGCTTCTACTCTCCTTCTTCTACCCTTATCAACACAGCGCTGACTGCTTGCTCAGAGGCTGCCAGGTATATCAGAAGTTCCTCACCTTCTATGGGACTACTAAGCACGTGAGGCGAGCTGAGATAACTTTTGAGTTCTTTGAAGGCTTCCCTACAATCTTCTGTCCATTCGAAGTTTGGCACTTTCCTCAACTTTTTGAAGAATGGTAAACACTTTTCTGCCGACCTCGACATGAATCGATTAAGTGCCACTACTCTCCCGGTCAGTCTCTGGACGTCCCTTACGCAGGTCGGTTCTGGCATATTTAATATGGCCTCTACCTTCTCCGGGTTGGGCTCGATGCCTTTCCCACTCACCATGTATCCCAAGAATTTTCCTCCTCTGATGAAGAAGGCGCACTTTGCTGGATTCAGCTTCATTCTGTACTGATCTAATACTCCGAACACCTCCCTCAAATCTGCCACGTGCTGTTGGAAAGTTAGGCTCTTGACTACCATATCGTCCACATAAACTTCTACGTTTCTGTCGATCTGTTCTTTGAAGATTTTGTTCATCAGTCTTTGGTAAGTTGCCCCGGCGTTTTTCAATCCGAAAGGCATGGCTCTATAGCAATAAGTCTCATCTTCTGTTATGAACGAGATCTTTTCTTCATCCGACCTATCCATTGGGATTTGATGATAACCAGACATTGCGTCCAAAGACGATATATAATCAAAACCGGCCGTAGAATCGACCATTTTATTAATATCAGGGAGGGGATAACAATCTTTAGGGCAAGCCTGATTCAAGTCAGTGAAATCTATGCACATCCTATATTTGCCATTGGCTTTTTTGACTAGTACATGATTAGCTAACCACTGCGGGTATATGACTTCCCTAATGAAGCCTGCCTCTTCCAACTTCTGTACTTCCTCCCTGGTAGCCTGTTGCTTTTCCCTTCCTACCACCCTCTTCTTTTGCTTTACTGGTCTGGCTTCGGGGAGGACGTTCAGCTTATGTGTCATCACTTCGGGATCAATTCCGGGCATGTCAGAAGGCTTCCAGGCGAAGCTTGGCGCATGACTTCGGACCAGGGTCATGACCTCGGTTTTCTGCTCTTTTGTGAGGCCGGCGTTGAGACTGAAGACTTTATCTGTTTCCACCTCTGACAAAGGAAAAGTCTCCAGTTCCCCCACCGGCTCTGTCCTGGCCTCTGTTTTCTCGTCCCTGACCTCTAAGACTTCTGAATCCAGCCCTTCCTCTGTTAGGCTCGGCTCTGCCACCGTAGCCAGGTATACTGCTCTTGCTTCCTCCTGGCTTCCCCGAACTATCCTCACCCCTGCTTCTGTTGGGAACTTCATCGCCAGATATCTGATACTGGTGACGGCCTCAAAGTCGAACAGCACAGGTCTCCCCAGGATCGCGTTGTAACTCAGGGGGAGTTTAGCCACCAGGAACACCGCATAATGGGTGCGAGCCCTCGGAGCCTCTCCCAAAGTAAGGGCTAGCTTTACTTTCCCTTCCACCGTCACTGGTGTTCCTCCAATCCCTTTAATCGGGGCTTGATCCTGAACCAGTTGCTCTTCAGGAATTTCCATCTGCTGGAAGACTCGATAAGGCAACAGGTTCACCTTGCTTCCGTCATCCACCAAGATCTTCTTTACCCAGTAGTTGTGAATGACAGCTTCAATGACAAGGGCGTTGTCATGAGGCATCTGAACACCCTAAGCGTCCTCCGAGGAGAAAGTGATGGTCGCTGAAGAGTGTTCGACGATCTGCATGACCTCAGCACTGCTGTTTTCTCCCTCTCTGCTTCTCTTTTTCCCCCTTCAGCTCATCCGACCTCTTGTGCCTCCTACGATCATATTGATGGTTCCGATGTTCCTTCAAATCTCTCAAGGTTTTCATGAGTTTTATCCTTGTTTGGAAGAGTTTTGAGCTAAGAAGCAAAGTTGTGAGGCTTGGAGATTCCGGATCTGTTTTCCTTTGCATCTCCGAGTTCAGACCATCAATCCTTTCGATCTTCAAGAGGTAAGCATGGATCCTCACCTTTCCTTATGTTTTAAGTGTGCTTTGAAGGGTTTAAGGGAGGTTTATGCATGGTTTGCATGGTTTTGGCTTATGTTGATCATGAGCTATTTGTATGCTAAATGAGTTGTTTGTTGGAGTTTAAGCTTGTTTTAAGCTCCTTTATGCATGGTTAAGGGCATATGCATGTTTTAGAGAGGTTGGATGCATGTTTTGGGTGTTTGGAAGGTTTGGGAGGCTTGTATGCATAAGGGGTTGAGTTCTGGATGAACTCCAGTTCGGCCGCCGAAGGTAGTTTCGGCTTCCGAACCTGCCTGTGGATGCATGGTTTGGCCGCCTAACCTTGCCCCCAAAAGTTGAGTTTCGGATCTGGAGCAGACTTTCGGTCGCCGAAGGTGCCCTGTCCAGCCTTCCTTTGCCTGTTTTTCCATGCATGTTTATGATATTTTAGGGGGTTTTTTTGGGAATGTTTAGAGTTATGTTAGCGTATGTTTGGTCCCTCATTTGAGTCCTCCATTGTAGGATCGGACCCGAGGAACCGAGGAGGCCCACAGAGTTAGCTGGTCCGAGTTAGCCCAGCAGTTACTAGAGGTGAGTAGAACTGAACTATGTTTTTTAAATAAATGAATGTTTTAGCATGTTCCATGCATCACGAATGCCATGTCTATAGTAGGTTGTATTGCATTAGTAACCACGAAGATGACGCATTGCATTGTTTATTGTGGATGTGAATGGACAATAGGACGACTCATTAGCCCTCTAGTTTTTATTGCATGTAACAGAAGTCCTGAGGAGCCCCTTGAGGGCCGGGCACAGAGCTATGTATGTAACAGAAGTCCTGAGGAGCTCCTTCAAAGGCTGAGCACAGAGTAAAGGGAGTTTTGAGTCAGTCCATCCTTTATGTGATTTACTGTGATGTGATGCATTCCATGATGGCATATGTTTTACTGTTTTTATAGTTCTGCTCACTGGGCTTTATAGCTCACCCCATTCCCTTAACCCCATGTTTTCAGGGCCACAGAGAAAGATCAGAGTCAACAAGAGTAGAGTTATGGCTATGTAATAGAAGTGTTGTGGACATGATGTAAAGTAAGATTATGTTATGTTCAGACATGTTATACCATGTAATGTATACAGAGTTATAGTATTGTGCTTGGCCCGAGTTGAATAATCCCTTTGTACATGATTTTTTTATGTTAATGTTTAATGATGAAATGTTTATGGACCGAGCTTGACATATGGTATGTTGACCCTACTAGAGCATTTGATGAGGGCTCTAGTATAGGGGTTCTATGTTTTCAGAGATAGTGCATGCACAGGTCAAGCTTGGTAAATGAAAAGTTTAAAGGTTTATGGAAATGTTTGATCATGTATGGGATTATACCAACTGTACAGGATGCATAGTAGGCTTGCTACGGGTCCTGGTGGCCTTAAGCCGATCTGGATCCTAGCGCATGTAGCGGTCCGGTTTCCGGGTCGTTACAGGGATCCCCAAGATCTCCCGGTGCCACAAGGCCGGGATCTCCAAGATCTCCCGGTGCAACATAACTGGGATCCCCAAGATCTCCCGGCACCAAAAGGCCGAGCTGAAAAGATAAAAGTAACATGAAGACAAAAGTGCCGACCTGAGACACGCAAACGTAAGCCCGGAGAGGCAAATAAGGAAAAAGTCGAACTCAGCAAGTTATAAACCTCCTATGATCCAGAAGGAAACCTAAAGCACGAGCAAACAAGGCCCCAGCCTCGGTTCCTATCGGAGTAGAACTAAGAACAAAAGGGCTAGCCCTGCTCATCACCTTAAAAGGTACATGATCCATTTCACTTTGGTTATATGAATGTTGTACATTTGAACTCGCATTGTGGACGAGTCAACAAAACAGAAATTAATAAGAACGCCTGTACGAAGTTATAGAAACTCATGAATTGGAAGTATAGTCAATTGTTAAAAATCGAACTCATAGGTGACGACCTGATATGTTTGAACCCCGTGAGAGAATAATTAAACACGTAGCTTAAAGGTTTTCATTCTTAAGGCAAATTCAGTTCGGAAAAAGCCTGCAGATAAGAATGCCCTTGTGAAATTCGAAAAGTTTACAAGTCAGAAGCCAAGTCTTTTGCTAAATTTCCAGCCCTGATTAGCTTAAAAGCAAGGAGTAAGAGACAGTATGCTCAATTCCTTATAAATTATGGGGCATAGCTTAAATGTTTTATTCTTAACAAATTGAGCAAATTATGCTTGTAACAGTTTAAATAGCTTGGTGAAGCAGGAAAAATAAACAAAGGTAAAAACAACTTAAGCATAAACATAAAATAGAAAATAACTCAAAGTATGAGCATGAAGCAGAAGACAAAAATAAATTTTCATTAAAGGAAAAGTATATTACAGCCTATTCTAATCATCTACATTGGATGGAGGAAAAACTGTCCTCAAAGGACTTACATGCCTAGGTGTATCTATGTTATCTACATCACTGTTTCCTATATTGCTATTTACAAAGGGTACAATCTCCCCCCCTTGGGGTCCTGCTCCCTCCTGCCCCTGAGGCCCAGCACCTTCTTCTCCTTCCCCTAGCTCGGCGTCTGCCTCAGAAGGCCCAGCAACAGTGCGAGAAGCACCTTTAGGCAAGGGCCTGTCATCCTCCCCGTAAAGCATGTCCTCGCCATCGGAGTCTTCCTCAGCGGCTCGGAGTTTAGCCAACGGGGTGGAGGGGGCATATCTGACAGTCCTCAGGCCTCGATTGTATCCAGAGATGAACATGCGGAAGCTTTTATTCTATATGGCTGTCTTCATCTCGCCAGAGCCTTTGAATTCCGCAAGTCGTTCCTTACAGGCCTCAACTATCTTGGTCTTTAGCTCCGAAGAGTCCTTATATTCTTGGAGATAAGCTTCACAGGCCTGCTGGATCTCCCTTTTGAGCTCAGCCGACTCCTTGTACTCCCTTAAGCGCTCCTCGCACTCCAGCTAGACTCTGTCCCCAGCATGCTTGGCGTCCTCTAGCAAGGCCGCACACCTTTTCTTAAGAACCTCGACCTCCTGGCAGAGATGTTGGTTTTGAAGTTTAGACGTCTCTACTGCCAGGGCTAGGTCTCTCTCATTATCAGCCCGCTTAGCCAGCTCTTGCTCAAGGACCACCACCCGGGCCAGGGCTTCTTCTCTCCGTGCCAGCATGGCATCAAAATTTGCCTTCAGTAGCTCGTGCTGGTGCCGGGCCTCATCCTTCTGACTCAGGGCCTCATCCCTTTCTTGCTGGATCTCCTCCAAGGAGGACAGCTGCTTTAAAGCTTTGTCACGCTGATCCTCCGCCTCAGTTGTCCTCTCATCAGCCCTTTTGAGGGCCTCCAGCGCAGTGTGTAGCTCTATCTGGAGGAACCTGGAATGCTCTCGGGCAGCCGCGAGATTGCCCCTGGCGTCACTGGTTGTAGATAGGTTCTCCTCTAGGCATGCCTCCTCAATCCGGCGATCCACAGACTCCCGGAGAGAGTGCTCACGAGCGTCCACCTCCATGAAGAGGCCCATCACCTAGTACAAAGAGACAACCGTTAAGACAAAGAAACCAAGAAAGCTAAAATGAAAACAAAAGGGACAACTTACCATCAGGAGCATCTCCCTGATTCTATCTCCGAGCTCCCCTCGGGGTCGAGACCAAAATGCTGCCTGCTCTCGAGTAAAACCAGCCAAATGGCCAGTCAGAGCAAGCACACGAGGGTCCGAAGCCTCCGTGATCCCACCGAACATCTGCTCCCGCAAGATCTCCGCTACAACGCTCGCCGGAGTTTGGTGAGTAATATCCTCCGCGTTTAAGATGTCGTTGTCAGGAGCAGACAATAAGGGCACCACGGGAGCATCTTTCTTCTTTTCGAGAGGAGGGAGAGCTGGAGCCGGTCTCCTAGAAGCCCGAGATTTCTTTGGGACAGAAACCGGGGCAGTCACTTCGGTGGGGGCAGGACGCTTGTCCCCGACCTTCTCCGCGACACCCCCACCATCAACAGGACTGGGTCCCATTCCCTCAAAAGCAGGGGCAACCTCGAAAGGGGCCTCCTGGGCACCTTCGCCCGCAGGAATAACCTCCATTCCTTTCTCCGGAGCCCTATCTTCAGCGGCAGAGGCCTCAAGTCTCACCTCAGGAACCTCCTCGGAAGGAAGGACAGGATCCGTCCTCGCCAGTTCGGTGCCTTCGACCAGCTTAGAGATGACCCTTGGAGCCTCTTCCGTCCCCTTATTAGAAGCCCGTCGAGACCGGGGGGCTTGGGAATGCTGAGGAGCCGAGCTCGATTTGTTGCGGCTGGATGGCTGGGATGACTTGCTATGTCGGGAGCTCGGTCTGGGAGCCCGAGAGGAGACTGGAGGAGGAGGAGGTCGGGTAGCCGACCTAGAAGAAATGACTTCGGCCACCCTTTGAGTAGCCTCCCCCACGGATTGCCCAGCCAAGAGGGCATCCAGAGCAGCGTTCATGCTCTCCCGGGATAATATAAGATTCTTGGGAGGCTTAATTTGGTCTATTTTCACCTCAGAAGCTGCAAAGATCCAAAATCATGGCAAGTTAGAGCAATCCTCAACAAAAATCACAAAAATAAAGCAAAACGGGTAAATGAAATAGAGTACCCGTATCCTGGATATCCCGGAGACTGGACACAAACATACACTTCTCGACATCATACTTCTTTTCGACAAAAGTCAGTCGAACAAACCCTACCTGCTCGGTAAGGCTCAACTGGGGCAGGTCATTGCAACCCAACGAGACGTCTTCCCAGTCGAGTTCTACCCCTCAAGACAAACCGAGGTCTTCTTTCAACTCCACCACAACAAAGCCCTCTACCCAGCCCTTTATTGAGTCCTTATAGCCCGTGAAAATGGATAAGCCACCACGGGGGGCAAAGTAGTAGAAGCACTGACTTGCCCGGACGAGACGGAAAAAGGTCACGAACAGACACACCGTGGGCACAAACCCCCAGCTCAGACAAATGGACTCGAAAGAACACATAAATAAAATGGAGTTGGGAGATAACATTCGGGGGGTTATCCTGAAGTATTGGAAGACCTCGGTGAAGAAGGGAGTGAAAGGAAAAGTTAAGCCATAGTCTCGTTGTTTAATAAAAAAGACTAGGCTAAGGTCCTTCTGTGGGTCTATCAAACCGGGAGGGGGAGGATCGGGAAGAACAATCCTCTCATTCCGATAAGGAGCTCGGATACGGTAAAGAGGGTTGTCCAAATATTTTCGAGAGAAGAAGTTTGTCAGATTGGAAGGGGTGATACTAGACTCTAGATTAAAGACTTCAGGAAGCTTTGAGCCTTCCATGGTGAAGAGAGAAGCGTACCTTGAAAATAAAGACAGGGAGACGAAGATAGCAGTGCGCACGAAGAACAGAGGAAAGCAAGAACTTGGAGAAGACGGAGAGAATTCGAAATTCAAAATGACAATAAGGTGAAAAGATGTTCTGAGGCAAGCTGTATTTAGGCGGCGCGGTCATAATGATTCTCGGTATTTACCCCCTCATCATTCAGGCAATAACTGATGAGAAGGTAAAGGGGCAATTGATGACCGTTGGATTTCACTACCCCGGTCTAAGGCCAGGCCCACGATGACAGCCTATTACCTAGAGGCCTTTAAGCTTTCCACATGAACCAGGTCCGGCCCGCTCAGCCTTAAGACTGGGCTCCATCCAGATTTCTCAATTAGACCGGCCCAACCTTCTCAGCCCAACGATCAGATCTTCTCTGGGCTCAGTCTTGAATTCCTCTTCCTACCCAGCCCGGAGGAAGGAAGGTGGCCAGCCCGTCCAGCCCGACCCCTGGGTGGGTCTGTCCGTATGCGCGCCAGGGGAGAATTAAATGGCCGTTACGCATGCAGCAGATATATGATATTCTCATACGACCGTATTAGTATGGCAGAGATAGGTGGCCCAATGGAAACAAAGCCGTTACACGTCACTGACAGAGGAAAGAAAAGAATAAAAGGAGAAGATCACTCTCCTTTCAGACTAAGCTTTTTCTGAATTTGCAAAACCCTTGTAAAACCCAACTTTCTGGATCTCAGATTATCAGATACTATTATGGTCTTTGAGGAGCAGCTGAAGGCGGATCTTCGGTTCCCCATAGACCCCTTTTTTATTGATGTCCTTTGGTTCCATAAGCTTTCGATTGTCCAATTGCATCCTAACAACTAGATAATCTTGGTGGCCTTTCGATTCATCTGTCTTAACAACCATATTAAACCGAGTGTAGCGCTCTTCTTTCAGTTGTACCAGCTGGGTACTCGCAAAAATGAAGAGTTCTGATTTCTTAGCGGGCAGAAATGCCAGACCATATTCAATCGAATACCTTATTCACTAAAGTGGTGAAAAAATAAGTTTTTTATGCTTCGTCACTGGATGTTTGGGGGTTTTGGACGGCTCCACACGAGCTAAAACTTCTGGATAGAATTGAGGAAGGATGGGGTCCAACTGAAGAGGGATGAGGACGAGGCTTTAGCATTTCTCTTGATGAATGCTAAATCTCTAAAGAAAATGGACATCACTCAGGCGGTGAGGAATGTTGTTTTGTCTTGGCAGAGTCATTTACAAGCGAGCCAAACTCGAGGTACTCACCCGCCCAGCCTTTCTGGCCTTGTGGAGAACACTTCCCTAGCTAGAGATTAGAGTACTTTTCTTTATGCCTTCTTTTAGATTTCAAACTGCTTTACTTACTTACTTTTCAATTTATGCAGATATGGCTGGATCAAGGAGCAAATTTGTTGAAGCGGCGTGTGCTGCCCGCCAAGGCAAGGCTGTCATTGAGGCAATTGGTCCCCCTCTCAAGTGTGCTTGGCAAGCAGAAGGAGTGATCATGCTTCCTCCTCCTCCCCCACCTACCATAGAAGAGTCGGCCCACTTGCAGCCTAGGCTTCTACCATGGGCGCCTTTGAATCTGCCCCCATTTCTGAGCCTTCTGCTACCATCCTTGCTCTTACCGAGCTTGTTCTTATGAACATGGGGGTTGACTCCTCATGGCTTCCCAGTATCCAGTGTCTCGCCTTGGCACTGAATCGAACACCTTCTCTCATTGATGATCCTACCCTAGCCGTCCTGTTAACCAAGAATACTCTAAGGCCTAGGGACCATTGCTGCCAAAATGATCTCGAGACAGATGATCTTTTTGACAATTCCATGCACTCTGCCCTAGAGAGTGCCCTGTGTGTCTATGTGGCCAAAGAGCGTAACAAAATCCTGAGGCAAGCGTTTGGTGCTGAAGAAATAGACAGAAGGCTCCTAGTAGAGGAGTGCTCGAGACTGAAGGCTAGGGTTGACGAGGTGGAAGGCACTATGAAGGAGACTCTGGAGTCCGTTGATAAGCTCCATGCAGACCTGGTTGAGGCTAACACTTTTAAACTTGCCCTTGAGACTCAAGCTAAGAGTGCTGAGGATCAAGTGGCTATGCCTCAACACCAAGTGTAAGAGCTGTAGTCTCAAGTTGAGGAGAATCGGGCGACCTCCCATAAAGTTGCTGTAGAGGCTGAGCTTTAAGAAATGGTGGCTTGAGGAGGGGAGATATTCGTCAAAGGCTAAGACTAAGTCAAGAAGGAGCTAGTGAAGCAATTTCGTTATGAGGATTTTGCTTGGATAAATGACATCCTTCTAAAGGAGAAAGAGGATAAGGATGAGGATGAGCATGAAGAGGGGAGGGTTTATGATATTGACTAAGCTCTTGCAGAAAATATAATAGATGTATCGAATGCTGATGTAATAGATGCTCCTGAAGTCATCCCTCCTTTGTAATCTTCCAAGGCTTTTAATGAAGAATATTTTTGTCACATCTTTATTATCTTTGATTCTTTGTGTGCTTTTGTATGATCGGTACTCGCACTCTTTCATTTATTTATCAATCCATACTTGAATAATTGATAAAAATTTCTAAGAGATTAACACCCAATCATGATACTTGGTCTTTGGCTTAACAACTGGTCATAAGATAACCCATCCTTTTTGTAAAATGGGATCGACACCTGGCATGAAGTGGCTTGAAGAAATATTTTATATGGGACTAACACTCGGTCATTGAGCCTGGCGATTCCCGCCTTATGGCATCGTTTGGTGGGACTAATGTCGATCTTCTAGCCTGATGAAACTCACTTAGTGGCCCTTATTTAGTGGGTCCAACACCCGGATGGCCTAGCAAATTGCCTTATGGACTTTGTTTATTTGTTTCCACAATTCGATGCTCGGATTATGGCCTGACAATTGCCTTATGGCCTTTGTTTGATCCAATACCCAGATTATAGCCTGGCAATTGCCTTATGGTCTGGCATGAGATGCTTTGTTATGCGGAACCCATGCCTAGATGGCCTCATGGCCTTTTATGAATTTGTTTGTTTCCATGGTCCAACACCTGGATTAAGGCCAGACAACTACCTTATGGCCTAACATGAGATGCCTTGTCATATACATGCCCGAATGGCCTCGTGGCCTTTTATGAATTTGTTTGTTTCCATAGTCCAACGTCTAGATTGTAACCTAGCGACTACCTTATGGCCTCTTAGTGAATGCTACTTAATCTTTTTTTGAAGAAGGCAATCCCAACATTCCTTGTCACTAAAGAGCAAAAATATATGAAAAGTACATCGTTAACTGTTATTAATAAAATTTTCTTATATTATAAATATTCCAAGAGTAGGAAATGACTTAGCTATCTAGTTTGGCCAGCTTATAAGACCCTGGATGAATAATCTTTAGGACCCTAAATGGTCCTTTCTAGTTTTCGCCCAACTTACTAGACTCAACATCTATTACATTTGTTCTTCAAAGGACTGAGTCTCCATCACTGGATTGAGTCTCCATCATTGTCAGGGGTGGTCTTGGAAATTGTTACCTCAAGCTCAAGCCTGCTGTCTTTTCTACTCTTTCTAATGAAATTCTGAAGTGTGTCATTTCTTATTAACCTCTTGATCTTGTTTTTCAACTGTCGACATTCCTCCATTGTATGTCCGTGCTCTTTATGAAAATGGCAGTATTTGGTCTTATCTCGCCTTCCAGCTTTCTTAGGATTGAGTTTAGGAGGTCATCTAACTTTCTTGTCATTATTCCTAATGCATACCAAAATATGTGTTTGTGAGTCATTCAGGAGAGTGTAATTCTTATACTTACCTCGGTCATTCCTTTCTCTAGAGACTGGATAACTTCTATGTTCTCTCCCGTATCCTTGCCTTTTCGGCTTTTGGTCTTGCTTTTGGCTTGTTGTTTTGTCCTCTTCCTATTCTTCTCAGTAACTTTGAGCGGTCCGTACCGACTTCTAGTCGATGCCCTTCGAAGCGTCATTTGATTACTCCTTTTCTTCGAACTTGTTTTTGGACCGCGTATGGATTTCTCCTGTCCGAGTTTTTAAGGTATCAATGAAGGCTTCCTCCCTTCCCTTAGGAGCCATGAATGACGCCTCTTTCCGAGTTTTGTATTGCTCAAAAATAACATGCAACATTCTAATGTATTGGAGTATTTGCTCAATACTCAGATTGTTGGGATCTACTTCGCTGACCATAGGGAGTGTGTTTTGTCCACTACCAAGAATAGAAGAAATGATAAAATTCTCCTTGATAGCAACCTTAGCAACAGCTCATAAATTGTCGGTCATTTCGAGAGAGAAAAGAAAGATTTCTTTCCAGGAGAAAAAGAATAAGAGATCGGGCTTTAATCCAAATGAACAGAAAGGATTTAATAGATTTTCCAGCAATGGACTTAAATGATGTGGCCATAAAATAGAGTTGTATTGTGATTGACTAGACCTATAAGGAAGAGAATGTGAGGTGGTGGGCTTCCACAGCAGCTACTCTGACACTCAAGTCAGTATACTGGAGAATAAGGCAAATGTAATGAATTACTTAGAACTTGAGTATAGTTGTGTGAGAGAATAACATACGTTTACCTCTGTGATTCTTCTCCTTTTATATTGTAAGAGAATGAAGATAAATATAACATTTCTTCATAATCCGACGATGATATGGCCAACTGCTTAATAAGGAATATTGCCAGTTAATAGGTCGGTGATTCCATGATTACAGGTGCTGGACTGTGCCTCATAACAGTAACTTTATGCTGAGACTCATCCTATCTTGGAGAAGGCGAGTCTTGATAATAAATCATTGTTGAGGTGTCCGGATCTTTGTTTTCTTGGGTCGGACTGTATTTTTCACTTATTAGATTTTTGCCATGTGGACCTGTTATGTGGTGATAACTTATGACTTATTTTGGACGATTTTTGTATAGCAGCAAATACATGTTTAAATTTTTTATTTTTTAGTTTAATTAATTTTATTTGTTAATTAATTAATATTTAAATATATTTTAATAACTATTATTTTAAAATTTTAAACATGTTTTGTACATTCAATTTTTTTATTTTTTAATAAATATATAATTTTATTAATATTTAAAAACTTTAAATTAAACTTATTGCTCATTATGTAAATAAAAAAATTAATTATATTTTTATTAAAATTTAATAATATATATGAAAACTATATTATTAATTAAAATAAGTGTAACGACCCGAAAACCGAACCGCTATCAACACTAGGTTTGAAATTGGCTTAAGGTCGCCGAAATCCATAACAAGCCTACTACACTTTTTATTACATGCGATATAATTCTAAAAATGATCTAAAAAAATACAAAAATATTTCCATCTTTTAAGGCAAAACTTGATATGTATATGCAAATATAGCTGAAAACATATACTCGTACTAGAGATCTCCATTATATACCTCAGTTTGGTTCAAATATAACTTAAATTTAAAACTTTTACTCAAGAAGATCATACACAAGGATCATAAAAGAAATTTTGAGCAAAGCACAATTCTAAACCACAATTTATTACATGTCTACCACTATACTATTACATCAGAATTATACCATAAAACATTGTTGACTTATTGAGCTAACTCTGGTCCTGTAAACTTGTGATTATAAGAAAGTGATAAACTAGTAGAATCTAGAGAGTAAAAAAATAATCATAAAACAATTTAATAAAATATATGATCATATGAATGCATCATAACACAAACAATTGACATCGAGATGGACTTGTCACTATAACCCTCCATAATTCCAATAGTGCCCGACCCACCACGAATGCTCCTCAAGACTTCCTCTTAAATATAACATAATATATCCATAGTGCCAGGGGGTGTAGAATGGATACTCAATCTTTCTCTTACATAATGTTAGTGTAACGACCCCAAAATGGACCGTCACCGGCGCTAGGATTCAGGTCGGCTTAAGGCCGCCAGAACCCGTAGCAAGCCTGCTATACTCTCTGTGTACCTGTAAATCTCATACATGATCATACATTTTATGTGAAAATAAAAATTCTTTTCTGAACCAATGCTTAACTTGTGCATGCACTATCTCTGTACTCTGTACTCTGTACTCTGTATCCCTGACTAGAGCTTGCTCTAGATGGGTTAACTCATACCTGTTAAGCCTGGTTTTTTTCACATACTCTGTAAAACATATACAAATACAGATCATGTACATAACACAAGATTTACAACACAAAAAAACTAAGTCAAGCACAATTCTAACATTATACACAACTGTTACATCTCTTTAATATTACATGTCCACCATATTCTATTACAAAACTCTTCTCTCTTCCTGTACTCTGCTGGACTTCCCCTATACACTGTACACTGAACCTGCAAGACTGGGGTTAAGGGAGTGGGATGAGTTCTATAGCCCAGTGAGTAGAACAGTAAAACAAGTCATTAACACATGATCTTATGGAATGCATCATATCACAGACAATTCACATCAAGGGTAAACCCGTCACCACATAGTCCCAGTATCTGTTCCGTGCCAGGCCGTAGACTGGGGTCCTGGTCTTCCTGTACTGTATATGTATACGTGTATATAACACCTGTACTTACCATTTGCCAGGGCGTAGACTGGGCACCTGGTCTTTACTATACCTGCCAGGCCGTAGAATGGGGTACTGGACTTTCCTATACTTGCCAGGCCGTAGAATGGGGTCCTGGACTTCTCGTCTGGAACTATTGGATCATTCAGCATTCACCCACATCAACAAATAAGTATGCAATGCAACATCTTTGTGAATCTAAATGCAATCAACCTATTGCATAATCATGGTGCATGACATATGCTAAAAGCATTAAATGTCTCAATTAAAACGAGTATTAAGTTTAGTTCCACTCACCTCTGGCTATCTGGATTGACTCTGCAGGCTCTGTACACTCTGGAGCAGTACTCACTGCTGCTCTCTCTGGTTCCTCTGGTCTGTGCCTACACAGATGGACTCAAATGAGGAACCAAACTAGCTTATGAATAACTCTCTTAGACTTCCCAAGAATCCCCTTAAACTCACTCAAACATCCATGCAAAGCATGCAAAGGAAGGCTGGACAGGACACTTTCGGCGGCAGGTTCGACGACCGAAAGTCCTCTCAAGAGCTGAAACTCATGCACCTTCGGCAGCCAAATCTCAACTTTCGGCAGCCGAACCCTTTCGGGGGCAAGTTTTGGGGGCTGAAAGGCACTCCAGAGATGAAAGTCTCTAACCTTCGGCGGCACCTTCGGCAGCCGAAACTCCCCTCCAGAGCCGAAAGTCCAAAAGCTCGGGGGCAAGCTTGGGCAACCGAAGCCACCTCCTCAGCACATTCGGCAGCCGAACCTTTCTTCGGCGGCCGAAGCTGGATTCATCAGGAAGGCAGAACCTTGCTCTGCCTCACGCCAAAATGCCCAAACTTTCCCAAACTCAAACACCTCAATTCCTCAACATGCATACACCTAAGCATATGCTCAAAGGGGTCAGAAACTACCTTAAAACCCCAACAACACAAAACATATAATACATAAACATGCTTTTATCAAACAAAACACCAAAAACTCACTTTTTACCCTATTCATGCAACTCTACCCAAAACCTTACAAAAACTTCCATAAATCATGAAAACAAGCTCAGGATCTTCACTTACCTCTTGAAACCAAGAAGATGAACGATCCTAACGTGGAGTTTTGGAGCAACTCTCCTTCAAACTCTCCAACATGCACAACTTTGTGTTTTTAGCTCAAAACCTTCAAAATCCATAAAAAATCAATCAAACCTTTGCATGATTTGATGAAAACATGAAGAAAACTCAAAAAGGACAGGGTCTCACCTCAGAAAGTGAAAGAAAACGGCAAAGCTTATCCTTTCAACCGACTGAGGGCCTTTTATAGGTGGCTGGCTAGACCACCTTCGGCGGCCACACGTGAAACCGAAAGCCATGCATGTTCGGCGGCCGAACCTCAACTTCGGCGGCCGAACCTGGCTTTTCTGCCTTGGTTCTTTTCTTTCAAAACAACTCTTTTCATTTTAACTTGAAAACATTAAAACATACTATATGACTTTAGAAAAACATAAATCTTACCCTTCAAGATTCAGACATCCTGGATTCTACCGGACGACAGGAATTCCGATGCCGGACTCTAGCCGGGTATTACATTCTCCCCCCCTTAAGAACATTCGTCCTCGAATGTTCCCTAAACAACAAATAAACACATAAAAGGAGGAAACTAACCTTAAAACAGATATGGATATTGCTGGAGCATGGACTCCCGCGTCTCCCAAGTGCATTCTTCGAGATTATGGTGGTTCCACAGCACTTTCACCATCGGAATTTCCTTGTTCCTTAACTGCCTGATCTGCGTGTCTAGAATCCGTACTAGCTGCTCCACATAGGTGAGATCTCTTAGAATCTCCACATCAGGCTCACTCAGAACCTGATTCGGATCTGACACAAACTGCCGTAGCATAGAAACATGAAATACCGGGTGAATTCTCTCCATAGACACAGGTAAATCCAGCTTATACGACACATTCCCGATCCTCTGTAAGATCTCAAAGGGTCCAATGTATTGTGGAGCTAACTTACCTTTTCGTCCAAAACGAACCACTCCTTTCATTGGAGACATCTTCAGCAATACCATACTACCCTCCTGAAACTCTATCTGCTTTCTGCGTACGTCTGCATAGCTTTCTGTCGACTCTGAGCTGTTCTGATCCTCTCTCTGATAATAGGTACTGTTCTACTGGTAATCTCTACTAATTCTGGCCCTGCAAGAGCTTTCTCTCCTACCTCTTCCCAGCAAACAGGTGATCTACACTTCCTTCCATATAACGCTTCATAAGGAGCCATCCCGATGCTAGCATGATGACTGTTATTGTAGGCAAACTCCACTAGAGGTAGATGCTGCCTCCAAGAATCGCCAAAGTCTAACACACACATTCTGAGCATATCCTCAATGGTCTGGATGGTCCTCTCTGACTGTCCATCAGTCTGTGGATGGAAAGCAGTGCTAAAATCCAATCTCGTGCCCATCGCACTCTGCAGACTTCGCCAAAATCTGGAGGTAAACTGCGGTCCTCTGTCTGACACTTTAGACACTGGAACTCCATGTAATCTCACTATCTCATCCAGATATACCTGTGCCAACTTATCTACAGAATAGTTACTCCTAACTGGAATGAAATGAGCAGATTTCGTGAGTCTGTCCACAATCACCCATATAGAGTCTATCCTGTTGGACGCTGCCGGTAAGCCCACTACAAAATCCATAGCTATATTCTCCCATTTCCACTCTGAAATCGGCAGTGGGTTCAGCATTTCAGCCGGCTTCTGATGTTTCAGTTTCACCCTCTGACAAACCTCACAGCCTGTCACGAACTGCACCACTTCTTTCTTCATGGCTGGCCACCAATATACCCTTTTCAGATCCTGATACATCTTGGTGGCTCCTGGGTGAACACTATACCTCGCATTATGAGCTTCCCTCATAATGTCTTCCTTCAGATTGCTACTATCTGGTACACAAAGTCGACTCCCATAGCGAAGGATCCCTTTGCTGTCAAATCTGAACTCTGCACTGTTGCCTGACTGTATAGTCCTGGCAATTTTCAGCAATTCAGGGTCCTCGTGCTGTTTCTGCGCTATCTGCTCCAGAAACACAGGTGTCACTCTCATCTGTGCTATCAATGCACCCGTACCAGACAACTCTAGCTGTAATCCTGCCTCTATGAGCTTATAAAGCTCCATCACTACTGGTCTCCGCTCTACTGCTATATGGGATAAACTGCCTAGTGACTTCCGGCTTAGGGCGTCTGCCACCACATTCGCCTTACCCGGATGATACTGGATCTTACAATCATAATCACTGAGCAATTCTACCCATCTTCTCTGCCTCAAATTCAGCTCTCTCTGGCTCAAGATGTACTGTAAACTCTTGTGATTAGTGAAGATCTCGCATTTAACCCCATAGAGGTAATGCCTCCACATCTTGAGTGCAAAGATAACTGCTGCCATCTCAAGGTCATGGGTGGGGTAATTCAACTCGTGCGTCTTCAACTGTCTAGAAGCATAAGCAATCACCCTATCCTGCTGCATCAAAACACAACCCAATCCCACTCGAGACGCATCACAGAACACTGAAATCCTCATTACTAACAGGCAGAGCTAACACTGGTGCTGATGTCAATCTCCGCTTGAGCTTCTCAAAGCTCTCTTCGCACTGGTCTAACCAGTGAAACTTCTGGTTTTTCTGAGTCAGTTTGGTCATAGGAGCAGCTATCTTCGAGAAGTCCTGAACGAACCTCCTGAACGAACCTCCTGTAGTAACCTGCCAGTCCTAAAAAGCTTTTAATCTCAGTCACTGTAGTGGGTCTGGGCCAGTTAGCTACAGTCTCTATCTTCTTGGGGTCTACCTCAATCCCTTCTGCTGATACCACGTGTCCCAAGAAGGAAATGCTCCTCAACCAAAACTCACACTTAGAGAACTTGGCATACAAACCATGCTCTCTCAGTGTCTGCAGAACTATCCTCAGATGCTGGGCATGCTCCTCTGCATCTCTGGAATACACTAAGATATCATCGATGAAAACAATGACAAAGTGATCCAGAAACTCACTGAAAACTCTATTCATGAGATCCATGAATGCTGCAGGGGCGTTAGTCAACCCGAACGGCATCACTAAGAACTCATAATGCCCATATCTGGTCCTGAAAGCTGTTTTTGGAACATCTGCCTCTCTGACTCTCAACTGATGATACCCGGATCGCAGATCTATTTTAGAGAAACAACCTGCTCCAGCTAGCTGGTCGAATAGATCATCAATCCTAGGTAAAGGATACCTATTCTTGGTAGTGACCTTGTTCAACTGTCTGTAGTCGATACAAAGTCTGAGGGATCCATCCTTCTTTCTGACAAAGAGCACTGGAGCACCCCAAGGTGAGGTACTAGGGCGGATGAAACCCTTATCTACCAACTCCTGCAACTGCTTTTTCAACTCTTGTAATTCTGCTGGTGCCATCCTGTAGGGAGGAATAGAGATAGGTCTGGTACCAAGCAGCAATTCTATCTCAAACTCTATCTCCCTACCAGGCGGTAGTCCTGGAAGTTCATTTGGGAAAACATCTGGAAACTCTCGGACTACTGGTATCAAAGCTGGTTCCCTAACCTGACTATCTAGCTCTCTCACATGAGCTAGAAACCCCTGACAACCCCTCCTAAGCAAACGACGAGCCTGAAGGGCTGAAATCAAACCTCTGGGTGTACCTCTCCTGTCTCCTCTGAAGACACACTCTGACCCATCCTGGTCTCTGAGACTCACTACCTTCTCTCTACAGTCCAAGGTCGCACTATATGCAGATAACCAATCCATCCCTAGAATGACATCAAAATCTGTCAAGTCTATAACCATAAGGTCAGCTGGAAGGTATCTACCCTCTATGAACACTGGACTGAAACGATAGACTGACGCTGCCACTGATGGGTCACACTTGGGTCCATTGACCCAGAGAGGATACTCTAACTCAGAAATCATCAAACCCAACCTCTCTATGGCTCTCGAAGCAACAAAGAAATGAGAAGCACCGGGGTCCATCAAAGCATACACATCTGAACACCCTATGATGAGATTACCTGACACCACTGTGTTCGACGTGTTAGCCTCCTCCTGTGTCACAGTGAAAATCCGTGCTGGGGCTACCGGATTTCCACCTCGGGAACTTGCTGCTGAAGTAGAGGTTGCCCCTCTCCCTCTACCTCTGCCACTACTCTGAGGTACAGCTGGAGCTGCTGGCTGTACTACACTGCCTGAACTCATCTGCTGGGATGGTGAAAAAGTCACCTGAGGACAATCCCGAGCAAAATGCCCTTCCTGTCCACACCTATAACAGGCTGAAGATCCCAACTGACAAGCTCCCTTGTGTGGTCTCCCACATCTTCTACATACTGGACTGCTTGCGCCAGAGCTTGAGCCACTACCTATTCCCAGACCAGACTTAACTTTACTCCAGAACTTAGTCTTTGTTTCTTTTGCCTTTTCCCATCTTTTGCTACCTGACGTTGCTGCACTGGGGGCCTTAGAACCCGAAGCCTGTGCCCTTGACTGTCTCTGACTATTGGCACTTGCTTCCATTTTCCTGGCTGCGTCCACTATAGAGTGGAAACTCTCCTTTTCTGCTGGAAGAATCAAGGAAGAATACCTGGGATGCAATCTCATAGTATATCTCCTTGCCTTCTTTTGATCAGTATCATTGGCGTGACCCACATACTGAAGCAAATCTAGGAACTTATCTGTAAACTCGTCAACACTCATTTAAGACAAGTTTTGGAGCTTTGGAAACTCAGGAGCTCATTTTCTTGGATCTCCAAGTTTAGGTCGTCTCTCTCTCTCGATCTTGAAGAAATAAGAGCCGATCTTAAGCTCATTGTATGTTTTAAATAAGTTTTAAGTTGTTTTATGGGGTAGAAATACATGTTTAAGTTAGTTGACCTATGTTAGGTATTATGTGATTTATGGACAATGTATGTTGTTTGGGTGTGTTTGAAGTGTTGTAGTTGGGGTATTTGATGTCTTGAGACCCCTAGGAACTTGTATGCATGTTTTAGTTGAGTTATATGCTTGATTTGAGGTTTTGGGAGGCAAGGGGTTCATGTGAACCAAGTTTCTGCCATTTTGGGAGAAACCAGGTTCGGCAGCCGAAGGGACTTTCGGCCGCCGAACCCCCTTGTGGAGGCAGCATTCGGCTGCCGAAGCTTGCCCCCGAAAGAAGACTTTCGGATCTGTCTGGGACTTTCGGCCACCGAAGGTGCCGCCGAAAGTGCCTGACTTTCGGCTCTGGAGGGACTTTCGGCCGCCGAACCTGCCGCCGAAAGTGCCCTGTTCAGCCATTTCTTGCATGTTTTTATGTGATGTTTTCATGATGTTTTAGGGGGTTTTTGGGGAGTATTTTTAGAGTTATGTTGTAGTATGTTGGTCCCTCATTTGAGTCCACCTGTGTAGGTTCGGACCCGAGGAACCGAGGACCTCAGCAGTGAGTTCAGCTGCTCCCGAGTCAGTAAAGCTTCAGCCAAAGGTGAGTAGAATAAACTCATAAGTTTAAATCAATGAAATATAATTTTGAGCATGTTCATGCATCACGATTGCCATGTGATATTCTAGGTTGCTTGCATTAGACATCACTAATATGTTGCATTGCATATTATGTTGTTGATGTGGGTAAATGCTGGATGATCCACTAGTTCCTGGCAGGAAGACCAGGGAGACTTTGACTACGCCCCTGGCACTATGAGAAAGAAAGACCAGGGAGCCTTTGACTACGCCCCTGGCACTATGGGACACCAAGACCAAGTGCCTAATAAGGCCTTGGGGCAGTGTAAGTTATGTTATGTCTACAGGAAGTCCAGTGAGCCTTTGACTACGCAGCTGGCATTAGTTATGACGATGGGACTAGCTGGTGACAGGTTTACCCTTGATGTGGTTTGTTTGTGATGTGACGCATTTCATGAAAGCATGAATTCAAAAATGTAATGTTTTATTATTCTGCTCACTGGGCTCTAGTAGCTCACCCCTTTCCCCTAACCCCAGGTGTGCAGGTACGGGATAGGCCAGAAGGTCAGGAAGAGTAGATTCATGCCTGTGTTGTAATAGTTAGTTGTGGACATGATAAATGTTGTAATGTAAGAGTAATGTACAAGTCATGTAATGTATTAATGATATTGAGGATTAGAGTTTGTGCTTGACCCCTTTTGAACATGGTTATCCCCTTTGTATACATGATCTTTATGTTTATAAATTTTGATGTTATGAGTCAACCAAGTTCTTGTGTATGATGAGATGCCCTATTGGAGTATTTGATTGAGGACTCCAGTGGAGGTTTATGTTTATGTATGTGATTACGTACCGGATGAGCTTGGTTGATATATGAGAATGTTTACAGGTTTATGAGATTGGTTGATCATGTATGGGATTAAACATGTAACGACCCGAAAATCGGACTGCTACCGGCGCTAGGATCCGGGTCGACTTAAGGCCGCCGGGACCCGTAGCAAGCCTGACATAACCTGTAAACCTGTATAATCTCATACATGATCAACAACATGCATAAAAATTTAAACTTTTCTTTTAAACATCCAACTCAACCTGAACATACATGTACATAGTCATGATCATAATCATGATCCCTCTGTGGGATCTCCTCAATGCTCCAACGGGCGATACAACATGAGATGAGTTGGCTTAAACATAAACATTATAAAACATTTCTATAGATCATGTATCACAAGGGATAACAATACTCATAGGGTCAAGCACATCTATAACCTCAATATTCCTCATTACATAACATACTGAATCTCTTACATTACATTAGTACAATTGTCATGTCCACAATCTAACTATTACATAGATATACTTCAAAACTCTGGCTAACCTCCTGGTCTACCCTGTACCTGCACATCTGGGGTTAGGGGAGAGGGGTGAGCTACAAAGCCCAGTGAGCAGAATAGTAGAAAACAATATATTAAAATTTCATGCTTTCATGGAATGCAACACATCACAACAAATCACATCTTGGTTGGTATTGTCACCATTAGTCCTCTACATTGTCCAACTGTGCCGGGACGTAGAATGGGTACAACCGGTCTTTCCCTTAACATAACATATCATACAGTCCAACTGTGCCAGGGACGTAGAATGGGTACAACCTGGACTTCCTCTTACATCGTGCCAGGGACGTAGAATGGGTACAACCTGGACTTCCATACCATATCATGCCATAACATCATCATATCATATGAGGACTAAAGGATCATCCAATAACCAAACCACATTAACATCATAAATGCAATGCAACATATTCGTGAATACTAATGCAAGCAACCTACTATATCTCATGGCATTCATGATTCATGGATCATGCTCAAAATTCATATTTCATTTATTTTAAAACTTAAGGTTTATTCCACTCACCTCTGGCTAGCTCTGACAAACTCTGTAGCAGCTGGCTCACTGCTGGGGTCCTCGGTTCCTCGGGTCCGAACCTACACAGGTGGACTCCAATGAGGGACCAACACACATAAACATAACTCTAATATACTCCCCAAAAACCCCCTAAAACATCATGAAAAACATGCAAGAAATGGCTGAACAGGGCACTTTCGGCGGCCGAAAGTCCCTCCAGAGCCGAAAGTCAGGCAGGTTCGGCGGCACCTTCGGCGGCCGAAACTCCCAGACAGAGGCGAAACTCATGCATGTTCGGCGGCACCTTCGGCGGCCGAAAGTGCCAGACAGAGACGAAAGTCTCCCTTCGGGGGCAACTTCGGCAGCCGAAAGGCCTGCCTCCTCAGCCATGTTCGGCGGCCGAAAGTGCCTTCGGCTGCCGAACCTGGTTTCTGCCAAAGGGCAGAAACTTGGCTCCTTTGTGCATTTTTGCCTCCAAACTCACCAATCATGCATAAACTAGTTCTAAAACATGCATACATATCATACATTACACCTAGGGGCCTCAAACTAGCATATACCCCAACTACAACACTTCAAACACACAAAAATCAACATACATTTCATCAAAACATCAAAACCCATAAACTCATCAACAAGCCTAAACATGCATCTCTACCCATAAAACAACTTAAAGCTTGTTAAAAACACGTAACAAGGGTGGATCCGAGCTTACCTCTTGAAGAAACGAGAGGAAAGGCGATCCTAGCTTGGAGATGGAGAGATTGAGCTCTTTGAACCTCCAAGTACCCAAAACTTGCTCTTTACTCACAGATCTTCAAAACAGAAGTTAAAACCCGTGAAAATCATGGAAGATCTAAGGAAAACACTCAAGATCGAGGGAGGGGTGGCGGAGACTCACCTTGGCCGACAATGGGGGAGAAAAAGCTCGCCCGTGCGGACCTAAGGGACCCTTTTATAGGTGGCTGGCCAGGCCACGTTCGGGGGCCGAATGTGCCTCTGCATGCATGCCATGTTCGGCGGCCGAACTTGGGTTTCGGCGGCCGAACCTGGGCTTCCCTCACTCATGCTTTCGGGGGCCTAACGTGCCTCCAAAACGCATGCATGTTAGGCGGCCGAACTTGACTTTCGGCAGCCGAACCTGGGTTTTCCTCCAAAGACTTTTCATGCAAAAACTCATTAAATGTTCATACTTAAAACCATAAAATACTTTAAAACATTTTATGAAAACATGTTTCTACCCTACTAGGGGCTCCCGACATCCGAGATTCCACCGGACGGTAGGAATTCCGATACCGGAGTCTAGCCGGGTATTACATTCTCCCCCCCTTAGGAACATTCGTCCCCGAATGTACCTCAACTAGCACACATAGCATGGCAAACCACAAAACATACATACATACACACATAGAGATCTAACCTTAAAAGAGATGGGGATATTGCTGGAGCATAGACTCCCGTGTCTCCCAAGTGCATTCTTCCATATTGTGGTGATTCTACAGGACTTTCACCATCGGGATTTCCTTGTTTCTCAGCTTCCTGATCTGGGTGTCTAGGATCCGTACTGGCTGCTCAACATAGGTGAGATCCTCTTGGATCTCCACATCAGGCTCACTAAGAACCTTGCCCGGATCTGACACGAATTTTCTCAACATAGAAACATGGAAAACCGGATGGATTCTCTCCATTGAAGCAGGTAAATCCAGCTTGTACGATACATTCCCAATCTTTTGCAAGACTGTAATACCCGGCTAGACTCCGGTATCGGAATTCCTACCGTCCGGTGGAATTTGGGTGTCGGAAACCTCTAGAAGGGTAAAAGCATGTTTTTATAAAATGTTTTCATGTATTTTAATGTTTTAAGTATGATTTTAAATAAGTTTTTGCATGAAAATTCTTTAAGGGAAAAACTCAAGTTCGGCCGCCGAAACTCACTTTCGGCCGCCGAACATGCATGGACTTTGGGAGGCACGTTAGGCCCCCGAAAGTCTAAGTGAGGGAAGTGCAGGTTCGGCCGCCGAACCTCATGTTCGGCCGCCGAACATTGCATGGATGCGGAGGCACATTCGGCCCCCGAACGTGGCCTGGCCAGCCACTATAAAAGGGTCCCCTTGGTCCGCACGGGCGAGCTTTTTCTCTCTCATTGTCGGCCAAGGTGAGTCTCCACCGTTCCTCCCTCGATCTTGAGTGTTTCCTCTAGATCTTTCATGGTTTTAAACAAGTTTATAACTTTGTTTTGAAGATTTGTGAGCTTTGAGCAAGTTTTGAGTTCTTGGAGGTTCAAAGAGCTTAATCTCTCCATCTCCAAGCTAGGATCGCTTTCCTCTCGTTTCTTCAAGAGGTAAGGGTCGATCTTGAACCCTTTTTATGTTTTAAACAAGTTTTAAGTAAGATCTATGGGTAGAATGCATGTTAGGGTATATGTTGAGTTTATGGGTTTTGATGATGTTTGAGCAATGTAGCTTGTTTGTGTGTGAATGAAGTGTTGTAGATGGGGTATATGCATGTTGGAGGCCCCTAGGAGCTTGTATGTGTGTGTTTTGGTTGAGAAATATGCATGATCTATGGTTTTGGGAGGCAGGAGGTTCATTTGAACCAAGTTTCTGCCGTTTGGCAGAAACCAGGTTCGGCAGCCGAAGGGAGTTTCGGCCGCCGAACCCCTCTTGTGAAGGCAGCTTTCGGCTGCCGAAGGTGCCCCCGAAAAAGAGACTTTCGTCTCTGTCTGGCACTTTCGGCCGCCGAAGGTGCCGCCGAACCTAGCTGAGTTTCGTCTCTGTCCAGGACTTTCGGCCGCCGAAGGTGCCGCCGAAGGTGCCCTGTTCAGCCTTTTCATGCATATTTTCTGTGATGTTTTCCTGATGTTTTAGGGGGTTTTTGGGGGATATATTAGAGCTATGTTTATATATGTTTGGTCCCTCATTGGAGTCCACCTGTGTAGGTTCGGACCCGAGGAACCGAGGACCCCAGCAGTGAGTGAGCTGCTTCAGTGTCTGGTCAGAGCTAACCAGAGGTGAGTGGAAACAAGCTTAATGTTTTAAATCAAGCAATTAAATGATTTGAGCATGTTTCATGCATCATGATGACATGTAATAGGCTGATTGCATTAGTTCACGAATATGTCGCATTGCATTTTATTTTGTGGTTGTGGGTGAATGCTGTATGATCCAATTAGTCCACGAGACTTTATGTATGATATGACAGGAAGACCAGGACCCCATGCTACGGCCTGGCACGAGACTTTATATATGTTATGACAGGAAGACCAGGACCCCATGCTACGGCCTGGCACGAGGCTTTATATATGATATGACAGGAAGACCAGGACCCCATGCTACGGCCTGGCACGAGACTTATGTATGTTATGACAGGAAGACCAGGACCCCATGCTACGGCCTGGCACGAGACTATGTTGGGACTAATTGGTGACAGGTTCACCCTTGATGTGGATTGTCTGTGATGTGATGCATTTCATGAAAGCATGAATTTTAATATGATGTTTTTAGTTTCTGCTCACTGGGCTTTTAGCTCACCCCTCTCCCCTAACCCCAGGTTTGCAGGTACGGGATTGATAGAGAAGAAAAGAAGAGAAAAGTCATATGTATGTAATAGTTAGAGTATGTGGACATGAAAATGATAAGAATGTAATGTAATTATGTTATTGAGGATAGAGTTGTGCTTGACCATAGTGTATGTTAATCCCTTGGTATGTACATGATCTTATTTTATGATGTATATGTGAACCAACTCAACACAGGATATATATTGCCCATTGAGGCTTTGATGAAATCCCACAGAGGGATTAATGTTTATGTATATGATGATTATAGTGCATGCACAGGTTGAGTTTGGTGAATGAAGAAAAAGAAAAGTTTTTAATTCTTATGTATGTTTGTTGATCATGTATGGGATTAAACAGGTAAACAGGATGTATGTAGGCTTGCTACGGGTTCCGGCGGCCTTAAGCCGACCTGAATCCTAGCGCCGGTAGCGGTCCGGATTTCCGGGGCGTTACAGAGTGGTATCAGAGCCTGGTTCATATGGTCGGACCTAGAGTGTCGGGCTCATAGATGTTATAGAAGGTCAAGCACAATAGGCAAAAATCATGTCCACTAGGATAGGATGTAGAGTCCTGTCTTGCTATGATTGTATGATATGCCATGATGATATGTATGTGATGAGGATTCATGTGTGCCCACATGAATCATATGATGCTAATATTTGCTGTGCTATGTGCTGTTTTCAGAAAACAGGATGAGAGGAACCCGTCGATCTGCACGATTGACAGGAATACCACCTCAGGACGAGGGCACTGATGCCCGTCCTTCAACATTGCCTAGGGCAATGTCAAGTAGGTCCAACAGGGACCGAGCAGTGAGAGACCCTAGAAGGTCTTTAGATCTGGGAAGAAGCAGATCAGTCAGAGGAACAGTGCAGGGAGGTATGTCAGAAGATATGGGGGATCAGATGGATGTTGATCAAAGGAGGGATGGCAGTTTGGGCGTCAGTATGTCAGAAGAGGGTATGGGGGAATCCCAAGGAGGCACTCAGGCCTCGGGATTTGTTCAGCCACCTCACTATCCGCCCTACACCCAAAATCCCGGGTATTCGATGGGAGGTACGTCGGATTACCCTAGTTTTAACCCCTACCCCACACAGATGCCATACCCACCATACTACCCACCATATCCACAGTACCCAGTGTACCCACCTCCACCATACTATCCAAATCCAGCAAACCCTACCTCAGGGGATGCTGTACCTCCACCACCACCAGCACCTACATGCCCAGATACACAGATACCTCAGCCTAGCTCATCTGGGGGAAGTAAGGCTAAAATGACAGATTACATGAAGTTGGGTGCTCCCCAGTTTGAGTCAGGTGATGACCCGTTCGTATATTTGGAGAAGGTCAAGATGATCACAGAGGAGAATGGAGGCTAGTGCCATCGTTCAGGGGACAGTCAAACAGACAGTGGCACAAGCTTCTGGTTCTAAAACTCCGGGTGGGGGAAGGTTAGATCCCTCTACCTTGAGTGCAGCAGCTTCAGGCAGTAAGAGATGGGGTAAGCCCAAGGGCAAGAAGAATAAGTTCTGGAACAAGGTCAAGTCTAGTCTGGGATTTGGCAGTGGTTCTAGTTCTGGGGCAGATAATGCAGCTTGTGCGAAGTGTGGTAGGCCACACAGGGGTTTATGCCGGTATGGGACGGCGACCTGCTACAGATGTGGGCAAGAGGGGCATATGTCATGGCAATGTCCTAAAGCAGTTCCTATGGCACAGACACAGCAGACAGCTTCAGGAAGTGTGGCACAGCCAGTAGCTCCAGCTGCTACACAGGCCAGTGGCAGAGGCAGAGGGAGAGGGTCAGCCTCTTCTTCAGCAGGGTTCAGAGGTGAGGGTCCGTCAGCTCCAGCCAGGATCTTCACCATGACGCAACAGGAGGCTAACACATCCAACACCGTGGTGTCAGGTAATCTCATCATTGGGTGTTCTGATGTGTATGCATTAATGGACCCGGGTGCATCTCACTCTTTTATTGCACCGAGAGCCGTTCAGAGGTTAGGATTGATGGTCTCTGAGTTAGAGTGTCCCCTATGGGTCAGTGGACCCAAGTGTGACCCGTCAGTTGCAGAGTCAGTCTGCCAGTGTAGTCCAGTTTTTATAGAGGGAAGATGCTTGTCCGCCGACCTTGTGGTTCTAGATTTGACAGACTTTGACGTCATTCTAGGGATGGATTGGCTATCTACCCATGGTGCTACCTTGGACTGCAGGGACAAAGTAGTTAAGTTCAGATGTCAGGATGGGTCAGAGGTCGTCTTCAGAGGAGACAAGAGGGGTACACCTAGAGGTCTGATATCAGCTCTTCAGGCTCGTAGGTTGCTTAGGAGGGGATGTCAGGGGTATCTAGCTCATGTGAGAGAGCTAGACAGTCATGTTAGAGAGCCCGCCTCAGTGCCTGTGGTGAGTGAGTTCTTAGATGTTTTCCCAGACGAGCTGCCAGGGTTACCACCTGCAAGGGAGATAGAGTTTGAAATAGAGCTGATGCATGGAACTAGGCCTATCACTATCCCTCCCTACAGGATGGCACCAGCTGAGATGAAAGAGTTGAAAGAACAGTTGCAGGAACTGGTAGACAAGGGTTTCATCCGACCGAGTACCTCACCTTGGGGTGCTCCAGTACTCTTTGTGAAGAAAAAGGATGGATCCCTCAGGCTTTGTATCGACTACAGGCAGTTGAACAAAGTCACCATCAAGAATAAGTACCCATTGCCAAGGATCGACGATCTATTCGACCAGCTAGCAGGAGCGGGTTGTTTCTCCAAAATAGATCTGAGATCCGGGTACCATCAGTTGAGAATCAGAGAGGAGGACGTGCCAAAGACGGCCTTCAGGACCAGATATGGGCACTATGAGTTCCTTGTAATGCCGTTTGGGTTAACCAACGCCCCTGCAGCATTCATGGACCTCATGAACAGAATATTCAGACCATACCTGGATCACTTCGTTATTGTCTTCATAGATGATATCCTAGTGTATTCCAGGAATGCAGAGGAGCATGCCCATCATCTGAGGATAGTTCTGCAGACCTTGAGGGAACATGGCTTGTATGCCAAGTTCTCCAAGTGTGAGTTCTGGTTAAGGAGCATATCATTCTTGGGGCATATAGTGTCAGAGAATGGAATAGAGGTAGACCCCAAGAAAGTAGAGGCTGTGACTAACTGGCCCAGACCCACCTCAGTGACAGAGATCAGAAGTTTCTTGGGTTTGGCTGGTTATTACAGGAGGTTCGTACAGGACTTCTCCAAAATTGCAGCTCCTTTAACCAGATTGACCAGAAAGAATCAGAGGTTCGAGTGGACCGATCGATGTGAAGAAAGCTTTGAGGAGCTCAAGAAGAGGTTGACTTCAGCACCAGTGTTAGCTCTGCCAACCAGCAATGAGGACTTCACAGTATTCTGTGATGCATCCAGAGTAGGCTTGGGTTGTGTGTTGATGCAGAATGGTAGGGTGATCGCTTATGCTTCTAGACAGCTAAAGAGGCATGAGATGAATTACCCCACACACGATCTGGAGATGGCAGCAGTTATCTTTGCCCTCAAGATGTGGAGGCATTACCTCTATGGGGTAAAATGTGAGATCTTCACAGATCATAAGAGCCTGCAGCACATCTTGAGTCAGAGAGATTTGAACTTGAGGCAGAGGAGATGGGTGGAACTGCTCAGTGACTATGATTGTAAGATACAGTACCATCCGGGTAAGGCTAATGTAGTAGCTGACGCCTTAAGCCGGAAATCACTTGGCAGTCTATCCCACATCACGGCAGAGAGGAGACCGGTGGTGAAGGAATTCTATAAGCTCATTGAGGAGGGTCTACAGATGGAGTTGTCTGGTACAGGTGCTTTGATTGCACAGATGAAAGTAACCCCCGTGTTTCTGGAGCAGGTGGCTCAGAAACAGCACGAGGACCCAGAGTTAGTGAAGATTGCCAGGACTGTTCAGTCAGGCAAAGATAGTGAGTTCAGATTCGATGATAAGGGGATCCTCCGCTATGGGAACAGACTATGTGTACCAGATGACATCGGGCTTAAAGGAGACATTATGAGAGAGGCTCATAATGCAAGATACAGCATTCACCCTGGAGCCACCAAGATGTATCAAGATCTGAAGAAGGTTTATTGGTGGCCAGCTATGAAGAGGGAAGTGGCACAATTCGTGTCAGCCTGCGAAATATGTCAGAGGGTGAAGCTGGAACATCAGAAGCCGGCTGGAATGCTTAACCCGCTACCTATTCCAGAATGGAAATGGGAGAACATAGCTATGGATTTTGTAGTGGGGTTACCGGCAACATCCAACAGACTAGACTCCATATGGGTGATTGTGGACAGACTTACCAAATCTGCTCACTTCATTCCAGTTAGGAGCAACTACTCTGTGGATAAGTTAGCGCAGGTTTATGTGGATGAAGTCGTCAGACTACATGGGGTCCCGGTATCTATAGTGTCAGATAGAGGGCCCCAGTTTACCTCCAGGTTTTGGCGGAGTCTGCAGAGTGCTATGGGTACTAGGCTGGATTTTAGCACTGCCTTCCATCCACAGACAGACGGACAGTCAGAGAGGACCATCCAGACCATAGAAGATATGCTCAGAATGTGTGTGCTAGATTTTGGCGGTTCTTGGAAGCAACATCTACCTTTGGTGGAGTTTGCCTACAATAACAGCTATCATGCTAGCATAGGGATGGCTCCATATGAAGCTTTGTATGGGAGGAAGTGCAGGTCACCCGTTTGCTGGGAAGAGGTTGGAGAGAGGTCCTTAGCAGGGCCTGAGCTTGTTGAGATCACCAGCAGGGTGGTGCCCATTATCAGAGAAAGGATAAAGACTGCCACCAGCAGGCAGAAAAGTTATGCAGACATCCGCAGGAAACAGGTAGAGTTTCAGGAGGGGGATCTAGTATTGCTCAAGGTGTCTCCGATGAAAGGGGTGGTTCGATTTGGTAAGAAGGGTAAGCTAGCTCCGCGGTACATTGGACCCTTTGAAGTCCTGCAAAGGATTGGGAATGTATCGTACAAGCTGGACTTGCCTGCTTCTATGGAGAGAATCCATCCGGTTTTCCATGTTTCCATGTTGAGGAAGTTCGTGTCAGATCCGGGCAAGGTTCTTAGCGAGCCTGATGTGGAGATCCAAGAGGATCTCACTTATGTTGAACAGCCAGTGCGGATTCTTGACACTCAGATCAGAAAGTTGAGGAACAAGGAAATCCCGATGGTGAAAGTCCTTTGGAACCACCACAATTTGGAAGAATGCACTTGGGAGACCCGGGAGTCCATGCTCCAGCAGTACCCCCACCTCTTCTAAGGTTAGTTGAGATGTGTTCCATGTGCTATATGTGTGTATGTTATGTTTGTTTCGCTATGCATGTACTAGTTGAGGAACATTCGGGGACGAATGTTCTTAAGGGGGGGAGAATGTAATACCCGGCTAGACTCCGGTATCGGAATTCCTACCGTCCGGTGGAATTTGGGTGTCGGAAACCTCTAGAAGGGTAAAAGCATGTTTTTATAAAATGTTTTCATGTATTTTAATGTTTTAAGTATGATTTTAAATAAGTTTTTGCATGAAAATTCTTTAAGGGAAAAACTCAAGTTCGGCCGCCGAAACTCACTTTCGGCCGCCGAACATGCATGGACTTTGGGAGGCACGTTAGGCCCCCGAAAGTCTAAGTGAGGGAAGTGCAGGTTCGGCCGCCGAACCTCATGTTCGGCCGCCGAACATTGCATGGATGCGGAGGCACATTCGGCCCCCGAACGTGGCCTGGCCAGCCACTATAAAAGGGTCCCCTTGGTCCGCACGGGCGAGCTTTTTCTCTCTCATTGTCGGCCAAGGTGAGTCTCCACCGTTCCTCCCTCGATCTTGAGTGTTTCCTCTAGATCTTTCATGGTTTTAAACAAGTTTATAACTTTGTTTTGAAGATTTGTGAGCTTTGAGCAAGTTTTGAGTTCTTGGAGGTTCAAAGAGCTTAATCTCTCCATCTCCAAGCTAGGATCGCTTTCCTCTCGTTTCTTCAAGAGGTAAGGGTCGATCTTGAACCCTTTTTATGTTTTAAACAAGTTTTAAGTAAGATCTATGGGTAGAATGCATGTTAGGGTATATGTTGAGTTTATGGGTTTTGATGATGTTTGAGCAATGTAGCTTGTTTGTGTGTGAATGAAGTGTTGTAGATGGGGTATATGCATGTTGGAGGCCCCTAGGAGCTTGTATGTGTGTGTTTTGGTTGAGAAATATGCATGATCTATGGTTTTGGGAGGCAGGAGGTTCATTTGAACCAAGTTTCTGCCGTTTGGCAGAAACCAGGTTCGGCAGCCGAAGGGAGTTTCGGCCGCCGAACCCCTCTTGTGAAGGCAGCTTTCGGCTGCCGAAGGTGCCCCCGAAAAAGAGACTTTCGTCTCTGTCTGGCACTTTCGGCCGCCGAAGGTGCCGCCGAACCTAGCTGAGTTTCGTCTCTGTCCAGGACTTTCGGCCGCCGAAGGTGCCGCCGAAGGTGCCCTGTTCAGCCTTTTCATGCATATTTTCTGTGATGTTTTCCTGATGTTTTAGGGGGTTTTTGGGGGATATATTAGAGCTATGTTTATATATGTTTGGTCCCTCATTGGAGTCCACCTGTGTAGGTTCGGACCCGAGGAACCGAGGACCCCAGCAGTGAGTGAGCTGCTTCAGTGTCTGGTCAGAGCTAACCAGAGGTGAGTGGAAACAAGCTTAATGTTTTAAATCAAGCAATTAAATGATTTGAGCATGTTTCATGCATCATGATGACATGTAATAGGCTGATTGCATTAGTTCACGAATATGTCGCATTGCATTTTATTTTGTGGTTGTGGGTGAATGCTGTATGATCCAATTAGTCCACGAGACTTTATGTATGATATGACAGGAAGACCAGGACCCCATGCTACGGCCTGGCACGAGACTTTATATATGTTATGACAGGAAGACCAGGACCCCATGCTACGGCCTGGCACGAGGCTTTATATATGATATGACAGGAAGACCAGGACCCCATGCTACGGCCTGGCACGAGACTTATGTATGTTATGACAGGAAGACCAGGACCCCATGCTACGGCCTGGCACGAGACTATGTTGGGACTAATTGGTGACAGGTTCACCCTTGATGTGGATTGTCTGTGATGTGATGCATTTCATGAAAGCATGAATTTTAATATGATGTTTTTAGTTTCTGCTCACTGGGCTTTTAGCTCACCCCTCTCCCCTAACCCCAGGTTTGCAGGTACGGGATTGATAGAGAAGAAAAGAAGAGAAAAGTCATATGTATGTAATAGTTAGAGTATGTGGACATGAAAATGATAAGAATGTAATGTAATTATGTTATTGAGGATAGAGTTGTGCTTGACCATAGTGTATGTTAATCCCTTGGTATGTACATGATCTTATTTTATGATGTATATGTGAACCAACTCAACACAGGATATATATTGCCCATTGAGGCTTTGATGAAATCCCACAGAGGGATTAATGTTTATGTATATGATGATTATAGTGCATGCACAGGTTGAGTTTGGTGAATGAAGAAAAAGAAAAGTTTTTAATTCTTATGTATGTTTGTTGATCATGTATGGGATTAAACAGGTAAACAGGATGTATGTAGGCTTGCTACGGGTTCCGGCGGCCTTAAGCCGACCTGAATCCTAGCGCCGGTAGCGGTCCGGATTTCCGGGGCGTTACAAAGACTTCAAAGGGTCCGATGTACCGCGGAGCCAGCTTACCCTTCTTCCCGAACCGAACCACTCCTTTCATTGGAGACACCTTGAGCAATACCAGATCCCCCTCCTGAAACTCTAACTGTCTCCTGCGGACGTCTGCATAGCTCTTCTGTCTGCTTGCAGCAGTCTTGATTCTCTCTCTGATTATGGGTACCACCCTGCTGGTGATCTCTACTAGCTCAGGCCCTGCCAAGGCCTTTTCTCCAACTTCCTCCCAGCAAACAGGTGATCTACACTTCCTTCCATACAAAGCTTCATATGGAGCCATCCCGATGCTAGCATGATGGCTGTTGTTGTAGGCAAACTCCACCAAAGGTAGATGCTGCCTCCAAAAACCGCCAAAGTCCAGCACGCACATTCTAAGCATATCTTCGATAGTCTGGATGGTCCTTTCTGACTGTCCATCAGTCTGGGGGTGGAAGGCAGTACTGAAATCCAACCTAGTACCCATGGCATTCTACAGACTTCGCCAAAACCTGGAGGTGAACTGGGGCCCTCTATCTGACACTATCGAAACAGGAACCCCATGCAGCCTGACGATCTCGTCCACATATACCTGCGCCAACTTGTCCACAGAGTAGCCACTCCTGATAGGAATGAAGTGAGCAGATTTGGTGAGTCTGTCCACAATCACCCATATGGAGTCCACTCTGTTGGACGCCGCCGGTAACCCCACTACAAAGTCCATAGCTATATTTTCCCATTTCCATTCTGGAATAGGTAGCGGGTTAAGCATTCCAGCCGGCTTCTGATGTTCCAGCTTCACCCTCTGACATACTTCGCAGGCTGACACGAACTGTGCCACTTCTTTCTTCATAGCTGGCCACCAATAAACCTTCTTTAGATCTTGATACATCTTGGTGGCTCCGGGGTGAATGTTGTATCTTGCATTATGAGCCTCTCTCATAAAGTCTCCTTTTAGCCCAATGTCATCTGGTACACATAGTCTGCTCCCATAGCGGAGGATCCCCTTGCTGTCGAATCTGAACTCACTATCATTGCCTGACTGAACAGTCCTGGCAATCTTCACTAACTCCGGGTCCTCATGCTGTTTCTGAGCCACCTGCTCCAGAAACACGGGTGCTACTCTCATCTGGGCCACCAAGGCACCTGTACCAGATAACTCCATCTGTAGACCTTCCTCAATAAGCTTGTAGAACTCCTTCATCACTGGCCTCCTCTCTGCCGATATGTGGGATAAACTGCCTAGTGACTTCCGGCTTAGGGCGTCTGCCACGACATTCGCCTTACCCGGATGATACTGAATCTTGCAATCATAGTCACTCAGCAGCTCCACCCATCTCCTCTGTCTCAAATTCAGATCTCTTTGACTCAGGATGTACTGCAGGCTTTTATGATCTGTGAAGATCTCACATTTCACCCCATAGAGGTAGTGCCTCCACATCTTGAGTGCAAAGATTACTGCTGCCATCTCTAGGTCATGTGTGGGGTAATTCAACTCATGCTTCTTTAGCTGCCTAGAAGCATAAGCGATCACCCTCTCCTTCTGCATCAGTACACAACCCAGTCCCACACGGGACGCATCACAAAAGACTGTAAAGTCCTCATCACTAGATGGCAGAGCTAAAACTGGTGCTGAAGTCAACCTCTTCTTAAGCTCTTCAAAACTCTCTTCGCACTGGTCGGTCCACAGAAATTTCTGATTCTTCCTGGTTAGTCTGGTCAGAGAAGCCGCTATCTTTGAGAAGTCCTGAACGAACCTCCTGTAGTAACCTGCCAAACCCAAGAAACTCCTGATCTCTGTCACTGAAGTGGGTCTAGTTCAGTTAGCCACAATTTCTGTCTTCTTGGGGTCTACCTCTATCCCATTCTCTGACACTACATGCCCCAAGAACGAAATGCTCCTCAGCCAAAATTCACATTTAGAGAACTTGGCATACAAGCCATGTTCCCTCAAAGTCTGCAAGACCAACCGCAGATGATGGGCATGCTCCTCTGCATTCCTGGAATACACCAAAATATCATCTATGAAGACAATAACAAAGTGATCCAGGTATTGACTAAACACTCTGTTCATGAGATCCATGAATGCTGCCGGGGCGTTTGTTAACCCGAATGGCATTACAAGGAACTCAAAATGCCCATATCTGGTCCTGAAGGCTGTCTTCGGCACGTCTTCATCCCTTATCCTTAGCTGATGGTACCCCGATCTCAGATCTATTTTGGAGAAACAACCCGCTCCTGCTAACTGGTCGAATAGATCATCGATCCTTGGTAGAGGGTACCTATTCTTGGTAGTGACTTTGTTCAACTGCCTGTAGTCGATACAAAGTCTAAGGGATCCATCCTTCTTCCTCACAAACAAGACCGGAGCACCCCAAGGTGAGGTACTCTGTCGGATGAAACCCTTTTCTACCAGCTCTTGCAACTGCTCTTTCAACTCCTTTAACTCGACTGGGGCCATCCTGTAGGGAGGGATAGAGATCGGTCTAGTTCCAGGCACCAACTCTATCTCGAACTCTATCTCCCTAGCAGGTGGTAAACCTGGGAGCTCATCCGGAAAAACATCCTGAAACTCTCTGACAACTGGCACCGAGGCCGGCTCCCTGACCTGACTGTCTAGCTCTCTCATATGAGCTAAGTACCCCTGACATCCCTTCCTAAGCAACCTACGAGCCTGAAGAGCTGATATCAGACCTCTAGGTGTGCCCCTCTTGTTTCCTCTGAAGACGACCTCTGACCCGTCCTGATCTCTGAACCTGACTACCTTATCCCTGCAGTCCAAGGTAGCACCATGGGTAGATAGCCAATCCATCCCTAGAATGACGTCAAAGTCTGTCAAATCTAGAACCACAAGGTCGGCAGAGAGGCATCTTCCCTCAATAAAAACTGGACTGTACTGGCAGACTGACACTGCCACTGACGGGTCACACTTGGGTCCACTGACCCATAGGGGACACTCTAACCCAGAGACTATCAGACCCAACCTCTCAACGGCTCTCGGAGCAATAAATGAATGAGATGCACCCGGGTCCATTAATGCATACACATCAGAACACCCAATGACGAGATTACCTGACACCACGGTGTTGGATGTGTTAGCCTCCTGCTGAGTCATGGTGAAGATCCTGGCTGGAGCTGATGGACCTTCACCTCGGGAACCAGAAGAAGAGGCTGCCCCTCTCCCTCTACCTCTGCCACTGCCCTGAGTTGTGGCTGGAACTGCTGGCTGTGCCACACTACCAGAAGCTGTCTGCTGGGGCTGGCCCATAAAAGGTGCTCTAGGACAATCCCGAGCCATGTGTCCCTCCTGTCCACATCTGAAACATGTATTAGTCCCAGCTCGACACACTCCTCTGTGCGGTCTTCCACATCTCTGGCATTCTGTACCATCTGAGCCTGAGCTCGAGCCATCGCCAAATCCCAGACCGGATTTCAACTTGTTCCAAAACTTATTCTTCTTCGACTTCCTGGTGGTGTTATCCCACCTCTTCTTTCCTGAGCTCTGAGAAGAGAAACCTGGTCCTCCTCTGCCTGGGGTCTTAACCCCTGAAGACTGGATCACTGACTGCTTCACTGACCCCTCAACTATCGCACTTGCTTCCATTCTTCGAGCCATATCCACCACAGTGTGGAAACTTTCTCTCTCAGCTGACTGAATCAACGAGGAGTACCTGGAATGCAGCTTCATAACATACCTCTTGGCTTTCTTCGTATCTGTATCTAGAGCATGCCCTGAAAAAGGCAATAGCTCCAAGAATTTATCCGTGAACTCCTCTACACTCATGTGCTCTGACTGCCTCAGTTGCTCAAACTCAATCATCTTCA
Source organism: Manihot esculenta (assembly GCF_001659605.2). Lineage (NCBI taxonomy): Eukaryota > Viridiplantae > Streptophyta > Magnoliopsida > Malpighiales > Euphorbiaceae > Manihot > Manihot esculenta. Next base: position 9,986,561 of record NC_035173.2, read on the forward strand.
GTTCTCTGGAACTGTCTGGAAAAGCCCATCCAGCGAACTCATTCGCAAATTCTTCCCATGTCATACCGTCTAGTCTCGGGTCCACATAACACTTGAACCATTCCCGTGCCTTCTTGCACTTTAAAGTGAACCCTGCCATCTGAATGGCCCTGCTGTCACTTGCCCCTAGCTCATCAGTTATTGTCTTCACCACTCTCAGATACTCAAAGGGGTCATCCCCTGACTTGTATTTGGGAGCATCTAGCTTGAGGTAATCTGTCATCTTTACCTTACTCCCATCAGCTGAGCTAGGTCTAGGAGGTTGAGTAACTGGGGCTGCTGGCTCTGTAGGTGGTGGAGGTGGAGGTGCAGCATTCCCCGAGGTGGGGTTTGCCGGGTTTGGATAGAAGGGTGAGGGTGGATAAGCTGGGTACTGTGTGTAAGGTGGATAGAAAGGTGGATAAGGCATGTAGGTAGGGTAGGGGTTAAAGCTGGAGTAATCCGATGTACCTCCCATCGGATACCCTGCACCCTGTGGGAAAGGTGGGTAATGGGGTGGAAAACCATACCCCGAGGCCTGAACGCCTCCCTGAGACTCCCCTGTCCCTTCTTCCTCCATGCTCACATCCAGGTTCCCATCCCTCCTCTGTTCCTCTTCTGTAACCTCCCTCACTCCTGAAGAACTTCCTCCTCTATCTGTCCCCCTTCTGCTAACATCAAAAGACCTTCTAGGGTCCCTTGACACTCTTTCTCTGTTGGCTCTACAAGACATTGCCCTAGGCAATGTAGGAGGACGGGCGCTCGTGCCCTCATCCTCAGGTGGCACTCCAGTCAATCGTGCAGATCGACGAGTTCCTCTCATCCTGTTTTCTGAAAAACAGTACACATCATACAAACATTAGCATCATATGGTTCATGTGGGCACACATGAACCCTCATCACATATACTTCACATTCATATCATAGCATCAATGCACATGTATATAATCATGGCATTTCACATCATCATACAAGACAGGACTCCACATCCTATCCTAGTGGACATGACCTTCCTATTGTGCTTGACCTTCTAGAACATCTATGAGCCCGACACTCTAGGTCCGACCATATGAACCTAGGGCTCTGATACCATTCTGTAACGACCCGAAAATCGGATCGCTACCGGCGCTAGGATCCGGGTCGACTTAAGGCCGCCGGGACCCGTAGCAAGCCTGACATAACCTGTAAACCTGTATAATCCCATACATGATCAACAACATGCATAAAAATTTAAACTTTTCTTTTAAACATCCAACTCAACCTGAACATACATGTACATAGTCATGATCATAATCATGATCCCTCTGTGGGATCTCCTCAATGCCCCAACGGGCGATACAACATGAGATGAGTTGGCTTAAACATAAACATTATAAAACATTTCTATAGATCATGTATCACAAGGGATAACAATACTCATAGGGTCAAGCACATCTATAACCTCAATATTCCTCATTACATAACATACTGAATCTCTTACATTACATTAGTACAATTGTCATGTCCACAATCTAACTATTACATAGATGTCCACAATCTAACTATTACATAGATATACTTCAAAACTCTGGCTAACCTCCTGGTCTACCCTGTACCTGCACATCTGGGGTTAGGGGAGAGGGGTGAGCTACAAAGCCCAGTGAGCAGAATAGTAGAAAACAATATATTAAAATTTCATGCTTTCATGGAATGCAACACATCACAACAAATCACATCTTGGTTGGTATTGTCACCATTAGTCCTCTACATAGTCCAACTGTGCCGGGACGTAGAATGGGTACAACCGGTCTTTCCCTTAACATAACATATCATACAGTCCAACTGTGCCAGGGACGTAGAATGGGTACAACCTGGACTTCCTCTTATATCGTGCCAGGGACGTAGAATGGGTACAACCTGGACTTCCATACCATATCATGCCATAACATCATCATATCATATGAGGACTAAAGGATCATCCAATAACCAAACCACATTAACATCATAAATGCAATGCAACATATTCGTGAATACTAATGCAAGCAACCTACTATATCTCATGACATTTATGATGCATGGATCATGCTCAAAATTCATATTTCATTTATTTTAAAACTTAAGGTTTATTCCACTCACCTCTGGCTAGCTCTGACAAACTCTGTAGCAGCTGGCTCACTGCTGGGGTCCTCGGTTCCTCGGGTCCGAACCTACACAGGTGGACTCCAATGAGGGACCAACACACATAAACATAACTCTAATATACTCCCCAAAAACCCCCTAAAACATCATGAAAAACATGCAAGAAATGGCTGAACAGGGCACTTTCGGCGGCAGGTTCGGCGGCCGAAAGTCCCTCCAGAGCCGAAAGTCAGGCAGGTTCGACGGCACCTTCGGCGGCCGAAACTCCCAGACAGAGGCGAAACTCATGCATGTTCGGCGGCACCTTCGGCGGCCGAAAGTGCCAGACAGAGACGAAAGTCTCCCTTCGGGGGCAACTTCGGCAGCCGAAAGGCCTGCCTCCTCAGCCATGTTCGGCAGCCGAAAGTGCCTTCGGCTGCCGAACCTGGTTTCTGCCAAAGGGCAGAAACTTGGCTCCTTTGTGCATTTTTGCCTCCAAACTCACCAATCATGCATAAACTAGTTCTAAAACATGCATACATATCATACATTACACCTAGGGGCCTCAAACTAGCATATACCCCAACTACAACACTTCAAACACACAAAAATCAACATACATTTCATCAAAACATCAAAACCCATAAACTCATCAACAAGCCTAAACATGCATCTCTACCCATAAAACAACTTAAAGCTTGTTAAAAACACGTAACAAGGGTGGATCCGAGCTTACCTCTTGAAGAAACGAGAGGAAAGGCGATCCTAGCTTGGAGATGGAGAGATTGAGCTCTTTGAACCTCCAAGTACCCAAAACTTGCTCTTTACTCACAGATCTTCAAAACAGAAGTTAAAACCCGTGAAAATCATGGAAGATCTAAGGAAAACACTCAAGATCGAGGGAGGGGTGGCGGAGACTCACCTTGGCCGACAACGGGGGAGAAAAAGCTCGCCCGTGCGGACCTAAGGGACCCTTTTATAGGTGGCTGGCCAGGCCACGTTCGGGGGCCGAATGTGCCTCCGCATGCATGCCATGTTCGGCGGCCGAACTTGGGTTTCGGCGGCCGAACCTGGGCTTCCCTCACTCATGCTTTCGGGGGCCTAACGTGCCTCCAAAACGCATGCATGTTCGGCGGCCGAACTTGACTTTCGGCGGCCGAACCTGGGTTTTCCTCCAAAGACTTTTCATGCAAAAACTCATTAAATGTTCATACTTAAAACCATGAAATACTTTAAAACATTTTATGAAAACATGTTTCTACCCTACTAGGGGCTCCCGACATCCGAGATTCCACCGGACGGTAGGAATTCCGATACCGGAGTCTAGCCGGGTATTACAAAACAGGTTTACAGGTTATGTCAGGCTTGCTACGGTTCCCGGCGGCCTTAAGCCGATCTGGATACTAGCGCCGGTAGCGGTCCGAATTTTCGGGTCGTTACATAGGCGGCCTAAACTGCCTTCCCTGGCAGGTTCGACAAACGAACCTTGCTTCGGCGGCCGAACCTTGCTTCGACGGCCGAACCTTGCTTCGGCGGCCGAACCTGGATCCTTCTAAGTGGCAGAACTCGATTCTGCCATCCCACATTCAGCCTTCCCAACTTCCCAACATGCATTCAACTATTCTAAAACATGCATAAACACTTATTCAAGCATATAGGGGCATAAAACTAGCCTATACCCCAACAAACATCACATTAAGCATACATTTATCAATAACCACACATAAACCCTAACATTTTACAACTAGCCTAAACATCCATCAAAACCCCTTAACCCTTCATAAAACTTACTTAAAACATGAAAGAAGAGAAGGATCTACACTTACCTCTTGAAGATCGGGAGGAGGGTGATCCAAACTTAGAGATTGGGAGAAATCGAGCTCCGGGGGTCTCCAAGCTTCAAAAACTTGATCTAAGCTTAAAATCTTCAAAACAAAGTAAAAACTCATCAAAACTTGAAGGGATTGAAGGAAAACAACAAATCGACCATGGAAGGGCGAAATCTCACCTATGCCCAAAAATAGAGAGAGAAAACTCGCCCATTTTCGGATAAGGGACCTTTTATAGGTGGCTGGCCAGACCACCTTCGGGGGCCAAAGGTGTCTCCGCAAGAGGCCAATGTTCGGCGGCCGAACATGAGATTTGACGGCCGAACCTGACTTTTTCCTTCCTTGGTCTTTTCTTTCAAAACTCAATTTCTTTCTTTATTAAAACCATAAAAACACATGAAAACACTTTAGAAAATCATATTTTACCCTTCTAGAGGGTTCCGACATCTGAGATTCCGCCGAAAAGTGGGAACTCCGATGCCGGGGTCTAGTAAGGTATTATATTCTTTTCCCCTTAAGAACATTTGTCCCCGAATGTTCAACACACAAGCATAGCAACAAGGAAGCACACAAAAACATAAAACACTAACCTTAGAAGAGATAAGGATATTGCTGGAGCATGGACTCCCGTGTCTCCTAGGTACATTCTTCTATGTTGTGGTAATTCCAAAGGACTTTCACCATCGGGATTTTCTTGTTCCTCAGTCTGATCTGCGTGTCTAGGATCCGCACTGGCTGCTCAACATAGGTGAGATCTCCTAGGATCTCCACATCAGGCTCACTAAGAATCTTGCCCGGATCTGACATGAACTTCCGTAACATGGAAACATGGAAAACTGGATGGATTCTCTCCATTAAAGCAGGTAGGTTCAGCTTGTACGATACATTCCCAATCTTTTGCAAGATTTCAAAGGGTCCGATGTACCGTGGAGCTAGCTTACCTTTCTTCCCAAAACGAATCACCCCTTTCATAGGAGACACCTTGAGCAACACCATATCTCCCTCCTGAAACTCTATATACTTTCTCCGGATTGGGCTCGATGCCTTTCCCGCTCACCATGTAACCCAGAAACTTTCCTCCCCTGATGAAGAAAGCGCATTTTGCTGGGTTTAACTTCATCCTATACTGTTCTAGCACTTCAAATACCTCCCTTAGGTCTACTAGGTGTTGCTGAAAAGCAGGGCTTTTCACCACCATATCATCTACGTATACTTCTACGTTTCTGCCGATCTGATTTTTGAAAATTTTGTTCATCAGTCTCTGGTATGTTGCCCCGGCATTCTTCAGCCCAAAGAGCATGGCCTTATAACAATAAGTCCCATCTTCTGTTATGAATGAGGTCTTTTCTTCATCCGACCTGTCCATTGGGATTTGGTGATAACCAGACATAGCATCCAAAGAAGACATATAATCAAATCCGGCCGTAGAGTCGACTATTTTATTAATGTCGGGGAGGGGGTAACAATCTTTAGGGCATGCTTGATTAAGATCAATGAAGTCTATACACATCCTATATTTGCCATTGGCTTTTTTGACTAATACAGGATTTGCTAGCCACTGTGGGTACATAACCTCCCTGATGAATCCAGCCTCTTCTAACTTTCGGACCTCCTCCCTGGTAGCCTGTTGCTTCTCCCTTCCTACTATCCTTTTCTTCTGCTTCACCGGTCTGGCTTCTGGGAGGACATTTAGCTTGTGCGTCATCACTCCAGGGTCAATTCCGGGCATGTCAGCAGGCTTCCAGGCAAAGCTTGACGTGTGGCCTCAGATCAGGGCCATGACCTCGATTTTCTACTCTTCGGTGAGGCCGGCGTTGAGACTGAAGACTTTATCTATCTCTGCTTCTGATAAGGGAAAAGTCTCCAGCTCCCCCACTAGTTCTGTCCTAGCCTCTTTCTTTTCGTCCCTGACCTCCAGCACTTCTGAGTCTAACTTCTCTCCTGCCGAGCTCGGTTCTGCCACTGTGCCTAAGTACACCGCTCTCGCTCCTTCCTGGCTTCCCCGAACTACTCCCACTCCTTCCTTTGTTGGGAATTTTATCGCCAGATATCTGATACTGGTTACGGCTTTGAAATCAAACAGTGCAGGTCTTTCCAATATCGCGTTGTAGCTCAGTGGGAGTTTTACCACTAAGAACACCGCATAATGAGTGCGAGTTCTTGGTGCTTCGCCTAAAGTGAGAGCCAGCTTTACCTTCCCCTCCACGGGCACTGGTACTCCTCCGATCCCCCTTGACTGGTGCCTGATCCCGTACTAATTGCTCCTCGAGGATTCCCATCTGCTGGAAAACCCGGTAGGGCAACAGGTTCACCTTGCTCCCATCATCCACTAAGATCTTTTTAACCCGGTAGTTGTGAATGACGGCTTCAATGACAAGAGCGTCGTCATGGGGCATCTGAACACCCTGAGCATCCTCCGGAGAGAATGTGATGGCCACTGAAGAGTACTCGATGACCTGCATGACCTCGGCGTGGCTGCTTTCTCCCTCTCGACTCCTCTTCTTCCCCCTTCGGCTCATCCGGCATCTTGTGCCTCCAACAATCATGTTGATGGTCCCACTGGACCCATCGTTCACCGGTCCGGCTCCCGTTGTCCTTGGTGCTTGGGCTGCTGGGTTAGGCTGAGGCCTCTGTCCCTCTGGCTTCTTTATGAAGTTTATGAGGTGTCCCCTTTTTATCAGCCTCTCAATTTCTGCAATCAACTGGTAGCAGTTGTTGGTGTCATGGCCGTGTGTACGATGATACTGACAATATTTGTCAGGATCTCGCTGGTTTGCTTCAGCTTTTATGGGTCTGGGCCATTGAAGGAACTCCTTGTCCTGTACTGCCATGAACACCTCGGCTCTGGAGGCGTTGAGCGGGGTCAGGCTCTCTGGAATCCACGGAGGGAGCGATTTATGTTCTGGGACCCTTGGAGGGTGGGGTCTTTGGTCCCTTCGCTCCCAGGGCTGTCGGTAGGTTTCAGGCCTTCTGCTTTGTTTCTTCTCCTGCCTCTCCGACCTTTTTTCTTCGGGGGCTTTTCCTCTGTCCTCTGCCCCTTTGGCAAACCTGCTCGGCATTAAGGCATCATCCTGCCTTATGTATTTCTCCTCCCTCTTCATGAGCTCTGCTAGTGAGGTCGGGGGTTTCCTGCTTAACGAGCCAAAGAACTCGGGCCCTTTCTGCATGGTCTCCACCGCTCGACTCTCATCTAGCTCGGGGATCTGTAGGGCCTCTGTGTTAACATGGGCCACATACTCCCTCAGCGATTCATCCTTCCTCTGCTTGATCGTCTCCAAGTAACTAGTCTTTCTCTCTGCTGGCACTCCGGCTATGAACCGGATGATGAAGGCACTGGCCAGATCCCCGAAACTCCTGATGCTCCCCGCCTCCAGGCTATTGAACCACGCCCGCGTTGGTCCTGTCAGAGTTGTAGGGAATACCTTGCACATCAAGGCATCCGACATAGTCTGCAATTCCATAAAAGTTTTGTAGTTGAGAACATGCTCCCTCGGGTTGCCAGCCCCGTCATATGCTGCCATGGGAGGCATCATAAACTTCTTGGGGACGATCTCCTACTGCACCCACTTCGAGAAGGGTGAAGAGGTGGGCAAGAGAGTTTGATTCTGATCCTTCGTTCCCAACTCGGCCAAGAGCTGCTCTCTCATCTTTTGCAGCTTTTAGTCTACACTCTCCTCCTCCTGCCTGGGTTTCTTCTCCCGGCGGTACTCCTCTTCCTCCGCTTCGCTTCTCGTCCACTTGGTTGTTCCGACAGAATAACTGTCGGCTTCGTCATTCTCAATCAACTCCCTTACCCTCCTTCCGTGAACCCTTGCTTCTGGCTCTACTTCTCCACCGGCTCTCCTGCTTCTCTCTCCTGTTTCTTAGCTGGTTGTTTGAGGAGGATTGAGGGTAGGTTGGCGAGGTTCATTGGTTCTGGGTTCTTCTACTGCTGGCAACACATTCACCGGGGTGTTAAGGCCCCTTTGTTGCATTATCTGCCCCAACCAGTGAGCGGTATTTTGTAGTTGGAGGGCCATGGTTTGAAGGTCTTGGTTGGATAGGGCCGCTCCAGGCACATTCCCTGCCAAGCTTGGCGAGGGGTTGAAGGGAATTGATGTTTGGTTGTTTGGGGTTGTGGGACTGGAAAAAGAGAACTGTTGTCCCTCTTGAGCGGAGCTCAGGTCATTGGGGGTGTTGACAAGGTTGTTTTCGTTGTGATTAGCCATCGTGGATCTCAGTGGGTATTGTGAAAGTGAAACTCCGGCGATGAAAAGATCTCCTTCGTTCCCACAGACGGCGCCAAATGATAATCTGAGATCTAGAAAATAGGGTTTTACAAGGGTTTTGCGAACTTAGAAAAAACTTAGCCTTAGAGGAGAGTGTTTCCTCCCTTTTATCTTTTTTCTTCCCCCTCACGCGAGATGGCTATTCTGCTATAGGACCACCTACCCCTTGGGACAGGTCCGTACATATAGATGACCTCAGGACCACCCCTGTGTCAGGCCAGCATTTAATTCCCTTCGGCGCGTGCGTAGACAGGGTTACGAAATGACTGGACCCGCAGTCTTTTCTTCTTGCGACCGGGTTTGAGGAAAAAGGTCCAGAACCTAGAAAAGGGCTGGCTTTAAGGCTGATAAATGGGTTGGGCCGGTCTGAGTGAGTGACTTAAATAGGGGTCCAATCCGGAGGATGGATGGGTTGGGCCTGACTTATTCGGGGGCTTAGGAGCCTCCTGATTGTGGGCTGCTACTATAGGTCCGGTCTCGTAAAGAGATGGAGAAATTCAACGGTCATCAGATTATATCTTAAAGATCAAATTAAAATTGCCCAATTCTAGTAATTCTTCGTCCATCAATCTGTCCAGAAAATTAACAACTCTAATTATAGAAAAAAAATATCTACAATATTTATTATGGATCCAAGCTATAAATAAGTAGATTTTTAGAGATGACGACTGTATTTATGATATACCAAATTTAAATAAGAATAACTTTTTAAATAGAACTGAAAAATAATTGATTTTTAGAAAAAAAATAACCAGAATATTAAAGGAGCATAATAATATGTCGCTTAATTTAATTTAATTTAGTGGTTAAAAATATATTTTCTTTATTTTATAATTTTTATTAATTTTATTTTTTTATACATATTAATTAAGATATTTTTTATTAATTTTATAATTATATTTATATTAAAAATATTAAATTTTATTAAATATTAAGAGATATTTAAAAAATTATATTAAAAATAAAATAAAATAAATAAAATTATAATAATTAATTTATGTACTAATTATAATTTAAAAATTAAATAATAATTTTAAAATAATTATAAAATAAAAATAAATAAAAATTATGAAACAATCATAAACGTACGTTGCAATTATCAAGTATCCTATACTGTCAGCGAAAAAAAAAAAAAAAAAAAACAAAGCACAGTAATACGGTTAAAATAGAGCAATGTGAAACCTGTGAAGGAATTATAACCAAAACTCAACTTCTCTGGCGCGTCGTTCCGTTTCAAATCATCTGCGCTCCCACCACTTCCCTCCCTACATTTCCCGCCTCTAACTCTAACTCTACTCGTTAAAAACATCCCAAAATCTATCTCATTCTCAAACCCTAATCTCATCCCTCTCTCTGATCATGAAGCGAAGATCTCCTCTCTCCTTTTCCAGGACGGAGCCCTATCTAAGATTTCTTAAACCCGGTGCGTTAGCTCAACTCAGGGACTCTCGAATCAGCGCCAGATCTCACCGAGTCAACTCTCTCCGACTGATCGCTCTACACCGAGTCTCTCGTCCGTCATCGCCGTCGTCTGATTCCGTACAGCCCCAGCTCAACAACTTTGACGGTATGCCTTGCTTCTTGAGCCGGTTCTATGGTCCTAGGTGTCCTCAAAGGAAGAAGCTCGTGGCTGCTAAATCGGTGTTGTTTTTGTGCTCGAGGCCGTCGAGTCCAGTATCAGATTCGCCAGATCCAATCATTAATTTGTTGAATAGCGACAGTATTGTTGTTGCTCACTGAATGAAACTTTGTTTTTTTCTGTTGTAGAGTATGTTCCATTTTGTAGTTATTTTCATCATCCTTTGAGGAATTAGGCTGAAAATTGTCTTAGATAGAACTGAAATCAATAATGATAATTGCGTAGATTTTCCATTTTAGATATGGTTTTATGGATAGATTGATTTTGGGCATCTATTACGTTTACAGCTCTAACTCATTTATGCTACTATGGTGATAATAATCATGCTGATGTTAATTTTATCAAATGGTTCAGTCACAAGTCACTCATTATTGCTAGTTATTAGTGATTAATCTACAACGAATCTTATTATTGGTTGTATGATGTGTTGTCTGAAATCTTGTAATTAGGAATGCCATTTCAAAGCCATCAGTTATGCATCATTCTTCTTTACCTGGTTGGGTTTTATATGAAAATACCAATTTCACTTCTTTTGATCGCCAATATTGAACAGGGACAGGCATTCGTGAATCTATGTTTTGTTTTTTTGTTTTATCTTTGCATGGTGCGCAAGTAGGTTTTGGCAGTACGCAGATTTGTGTGAGTGACGAATACAGGGAAGATTCTCATAGCTGGTAGACAATATAAATTCTTTTAATTGAAATATTTCGTCAAAGATCAGAGTGTTTATTAACTATCTTAAACTGCTACTTTCTTTAAGAATAATTCTTCTCGGTGTTTCAGTTACTTGGCTTAGTTTCTAGAATGATATGCTTTATCATGTACTTAGTTGAGCTATCACTTTTGACTTACTGTTCTTGGCTTTTTATAGGCAATTTCAATTCTAGAAACACAAATTGTTCAGAGCAAGCTCTCACCAAATTTCACAAGTATGTATGTTCCTTGATGTAGCTTGGAATGGTACAGGGATTGGTCTCATGGCCTGTTACATGGATTGCCAAGTTTGTCAACTTTAAATGCATGTCTGATAGTGATATATTCTGTAATTACATTCTCTGTGCATTCCAAATTTCAGAACTTTTCATGTAGATGAGAAGCCCAACTGATCAGCAGCATCCACTAGTAATTCCATGCAGAAAAGAATACACGACCCATGTTTTTATTAGTGGGAGCTTATGTGTTATAACAAGTAGCTGTATCCTGATTTATGGTGCTTTCAGAATGATGATACAGGAAGAAAGGTTTTATTTTGATCGACTTGATTGTAGTGTGGCGCCTCTACAAAGAAATCAGGTACTTATGCTAGTTGAGTTATGAAGAAGATTTAGTTTGCTCCCTGTGACTTTATGATATATATAAGTGCTCTTTCAGCTTGTGATAAATTATTTTTATATTCATCCTTAATTGGAATTTTTTTCCCATCCATATGCTTTTAAAGATTGCAGATTTGAGCAAATAACTTGTACACTTGGACTTGATGGGTGAACTTCTGTAATCATTACTTTTTTTCCATATACGTTGATGGTTGCAGAACTAGATTCTCCCTACAACACTGCTGGTGTAGTATTATGAGCGCTGGAAAGCACTGGATTTTGGTTTCACTATTGCAATTCGGAATCCAATTTTGCCCTTGTTTGTACATATATGATGAATGGTTGGAGTGAATTAAAGGACAAAGTCCAAACAAACCTTTGAATCTTTTTATTTTAGTCAAAATATAGAAACCTCTCTATTTTGTAAAGAGAAAATCCTTTCATTTGGCCTCGTTTTTCCCTAGGTTTTGAAAGCTCTTTCTGTCGCTAACCTCATCTTTCCCTTACTCCTACGCAGAGGGAATGGCCTTCCCCATTAGCGTTGGAAGAGGGTTTCCCTCCTTGCCTCTAGGGGAGTGTATACATATGGATTTTGTTATTTGCAGGCGATTCTTCACTCGGTCTTTTGAGTAAGTCAGCTCACGCTCGCATATAATATTTATTGGTACATGAATTTAGTTTTATGTTTGGAATCTTGGTGTACTGGTGCAGCAAACAAAACAATGCATTTCTTTCTTATGCTGGGTTGAATTCCCAACATGTAAATTTTTTTCAAAATTTTTTCTTTTTTATTTTCTTATTAATTAGCTAATTATAGATTAAATATTTAAATATTTTAAGATTTCATTATTATATTCTTCTTTTTATGTTTTATAACTTTAAATATTAATATTTATTGATACTATAAAATTTTTAATTAATTATATAAAACATATTTAGAATAAGTTCAACATCATTATGTAGTCAAATATTTATAAAAGTTTTATATAAAATTAATTAAAATATATAAAATGATATTGAAATCTATATATAAATATTTTATTTAAGTGAGGGAAGAGACCGTGAATTATATTTAAATTATATAATTTTAGTTAAAACTAAGAGATATTAATATGTTGTCGTAGATTAAGAAAGACTTAAAGAATATATCTTTTAGAAGGCACTTGGAGAATGTCTACTTATATAGTGTGAGAAAAATATATTAATTAGTAGTATAATTATTCAATTAGAGGGAAATAGATGTATAGAGTAATTATATATATATGATTATAAGATTTAGAATTATTTAATATTTTAAAAGTTTAAAAACTAAACGAGAGAAAAATAATAAAAATAAATGTTATAAATTAAGAGTGGTTTTAAGATAACCTATATCATTATTGTTATAACATTTATAACTTTTTTCTATTATATTTATAATATTATTTAATATTTATTATTTACAATAGAACATATTTATATTTAATATATTAAGTTTATTTCTATATATAATAATAGGATTAACTTGTTTTTTACTAAAAATTTAAATTTAAATTTAAAATTAAATTATAAATTATTATATTTTATTCAAATATCTTTCTAATAACCATACTATAATTTTAAATAATAAATTATCTTTAGAAAAAATTAACATTAAAATAAATATAATTATATTTATAAAATATGAAGTTAATATAAATATTCAGCATAATCCATAAGTATATCCAATGAGTTAATAAATGAGCTCTTTATTATATCTATTTGTCAGCTTTATAAATGAGCTATTTGACAAGATAACTCACGAGTTTGACTAATAAGCCTATCAATGAATTTGTCTGTAAGTCTGCTTAATAAGTTAGCACATGAATTTATTTATAAATTTAAAAACTGAATTGAGTTTACAAGTCTCAATGAGTTGAGTTCACGAGTATTAATGAGTTAAATATTATTAAGTTCATGCTCGGTGAATTTAAATTTGACTCGTTTTTAAATTTTTATCGAACTGAATTTTGAATAATTCACGAATAATTTGATTTGTTTATATCTCTAAACTTACTTGAAATGTATAGTTTATTTAAAATCTCGTGTTTAGACTAAGTGGTTTTCTATGACTAATAGTGGTATAATTCCACTCCTCACAATTACGATGTCTACCTTTCAAGCACTTTGTGGCTATTCCCTCCCGGTTTTCCTATAGATCTACTGGCTGAAATTGCTATTGAAGCTATGAGTAATGTTTTGCAGGACAGGCAAAAGCTTGTGCAACTTTTAAAGTGTAATTTGGAATCGGCTCAAACTAAAATGAAATAATAAGCATATTCTAAAAAAACTGAAAGAGAATTTATTGTAGGGAATTGAGTTTATTTAAAGCTTCCCCATATAGACAAACCTTATTAGTACTCAGATAGTCTCTTAAATTACCACAACTCCAACATAATAATTTTATAGTGACTCCAAAGATGGTATTACAGACTAGAACTATTTTCAAGAGAGCTGATTACGTGGCATAAGGATTAATCAAATGGGTGAATCTTCCTCTGAACTATTCTCAGTTTCCTCATGCTTTCCTTTCTCGGAGTCATGAAAGTTCACATATTTTAAGAATAAATATACAAATAATAGAGACTAAGGAAATATTATAGGTAGTATAAACTGTTATAGGTAGTAGCAAAGGTTGTGACAGCTGGTGAGTATACAGTTGTCAAGTTAGTTAATGAGATAGTATATATCTCAGTATAATACACATGTAAAAGCATTCTCTGTTCCATTTCCATTTCAACCTCGTTAGAGCTACTGCTCTGACAGTCTCTGACCACACATCACCATTTCTGAATAAAATAGATGTGCAATTTTTTTCATTGAATTTGTAAATGATTAAACCTGAGGTAGTGTTTAATTATCTTTTGCACACATAGTTGTCAAAGTGAGAATTCGAAAAAAATTTTGAAAATTAATTAAAAATAAGTATAAAAATATCATAATCTTATTAAAATATGTTTTATAATAAAATAATATATTTTTATTATGTTATATCGTTTTATATTCTAAATTAAGAACTCTAAATTATAGATAACGAGTGTCGCTAGAACGCTCATTTAAATTTATCAAATGCAAGTAAAGTTTGACGAACATATCCGCAAGGTAAGACGCAACACACAAGATTAAAATAAGAAGATTTACGGGAAATCTTTCATCAGAAATCGAATAGTTAAATGAAGACAGTGAAACAAAGGGACCATTTGTGGGAGTGAAAGTTCTCTCTGCATTCTGGAGGTTAAGTTTGGATGGAGAGAAAGTGAGAAGACTACAAAGCAAGAGAGACAAAGGAAAAAATAAAGAGAGAAAGAAAGAATAGAAAAGGGTGTTTGCAGGGGTAATTAACTAATGTTTAATTTAAATAGCCTTAGTTAAAATCATTACTTGCAAAATTTTTAAATCATTTCCCACAAAATTTGAAAAGCACTTAATTCTAACATTGTTGATATTATCAAACACAAAATAGTCCATTCCAAACACACTATAGATGCTGGTTGATTATAAACAGAACGACAAGTCATTTTCTCTAACAGAGAAAACATATTCAAATTTAAGCCTGCCTGTCAACAAATGAAGTTGAAAGTAAATTAATAAGGTATTAGAGTGAACTTAAATCCTCCAATCCTAATATTGTCAAGTCATTCTCCATCAAACAACAAAATTACTTGACAAGTTATCAGTTATCATTAACTGTTAATTCTTTTCATTTGCAGGTAACCGTTAATTCTTTTCATTTGCAGGTAACCGTTAATTCTTTTCATAATGTTAGATTTCTACAGAAGGTTACTAGAGATAACCTGCTCTAATAAAACATACGTAACGCCGCATCTCATATTGCTATCCTTGACCATTCAAATGGCAAGAAACATTAATGATGCTGTGGACTCGACCAGTAAAATCTTCAACGACTTTTAGCATAGAGTTACAGTCAATCCTATTTAAATTGCAACTCGCCTGTAATTTGCCATCCAAATGAGAGGAGTTATTTAATCCATTAAGTCTTTTAGCTTCTTGATGATACAAGGAATATTTTACAAGTTTTAAATAATTATCAATATGCATTATATGTAATGCATGAACAAGTGCCAAAAAAATAAATGTGTTGTGCTTGACCTTAACTAATGTCTTTTTTCAACTTCGCAGATATGATGCCCACCACAAATTTTGAGTTTCAAAAGTTGAATATTTTCAATGAAAGGTTCTGTTCAATGCTGAAACACTCGTCGCTCCCAATGGAAATATATGGCCAGCATATTAATGATATGCTGTACACTTTATTGCATTTTCTCGGAGTATGCCATGTGATGACCTTTGGGCTCATCTCACCCCAGTCTAGGGCCAGATCCATGAAAATAGCCCATTACTTAGAAATCCTCAAGCCACTCACGCGAACTGGGTCCAGCCCGCTCAGCCTCACAACCGGGCTTCATCTGGCTTTCTCCACCAGGCTGGCCTCGTCTTCACTGCACCTCGGGCCGATCCCATTTGGGCCCAGCTTTGTTTCTATTCTCCGGCCCAGCCCGGAACCCAAAGAAGGATTCATCCATCCGCCTCGTAGACCCGCCTACACGCGCACAGAGAGAATCAGAGGCCGTTATGCATGGGGCAGAGATCTGATTCCCTCGTACGTCCGTATCAGCGTAGCAGGGACAGGTGGTCTAATGATACTCGTTCTGTTGGCACGTCACTAGCAGACAAAAGGAAACATATAAAAGGAGAAATACTCCTCTCTATGTTTAAGCTTTTTCTAAGTTTTACAGAGCCTATTGTAAAAACCCTATTTCTCTGGATCTCAGATCATCAATTGGCGCCGTCTGTGGGAAACGAAGGAGATCTTTTCATCACCGGAGTTCCACTCTTAACAAAACCCACTGAGATCCACGATGGCTAATCACAATGAAAGCAACCTTAACATCCCAAATGACCTGAGCTCTGCCCAAGAGGGGCAGCAGTTCTCCTTTTCTAGCCCTACAACACTAAACAACCAAACACCCATTCCTCTCAATCCCTCGCCAAGCTTGGCAGGGAATGCTTCCACCACTACCTTATCCAATCAGGACCTTCAAACCATGGCCCTCCAACTACAGAACACCGCCCACTGGTTAGGCCAGATAGTGCAACAAAGGGCCCTCAGCACCCCGATGAATACACTCCCAGTGGTAGAAGAACCCCAAACCAATGAGCCCCAACCTATCCCCGACCGCCCTCAAACCAGCAGCCGCGGTACCGGGAAAAGGGAGAGAAGAGCCGGAGAAGAGGAAGAGCCGGAGGCTCGAATCCATGGAAGGAGGGTGAGGGAGATGATAGAGAATGATGAGGCCGACAACTATTCCGCTGGGACAATCAGGTGGACCAGAAGTGATGCAGAGGAGGAGGAATATCGCCTGGAGAAGAAGCCCAGGCCAGAAGATGAGGATGTGGACCAGAAGCTGCAGAAGTTGAGAGAGCAGCTCTTGGCCGAGTTGGGAAAGAAGGATCAAAGCCAAACCTTCCTGCCCACTTCTTCGCCTTTCTCGAAGTGGGTGCAGCAAGAGACTGTCCCTAAAAAGTTTATGATGCCATCCATGGCAGCCTATGACGGAGCGGGTAACCCGAGGGAGCACGTCATGAACTACAAGACCTTCATGGAACTGCAAACTTTATCGGATGCCTTGATGTGTAAGGTATTCCCAACGACGCTCTCGGGGCCAGCGCGAGCGTGGTTCAACAGCCTGGAGACCGGAAGCATTGGAAGTTTTGGAGATCTGGCCACTCGTTTCATCAGCCGGTTCATCACCGGGGTGTCAGCGGATAGGAAGACGAGCTATCTGGAAACAGTAAGGCAGAGAAGGGAGGAATCGCTTAGAGAATATGTAGCTCGTTTCAATACGGAAGCCCTGTAGATTCCCGAGCTCGATGAGGGAAGGGCGGTGGAGGCCATGCAGAAGGGGACGACCTCTGCCGAGTTTTTCGGCTCATTAAGCAGGAAGCCTCCGACCTCATTGGCCGAGCTGATGAAGAGGGCTGAGAAGTATAGAAGGCAGGATGACGCTCTGGTGACAAGCCGATTCGCCAAGGGAGTGGCAGGCAAGGAGAAAGCCCCGGAGGAAAGGAGGCCGGAGAAGCATGAAAAGAAACATGGCAAAAGGTCTGAGCCTTACAGACAGCCCTGGGAGCGAAGGGACCAAAGACCTCTTCCCCCTCGAGTCTCAGAGTAGAGGCTACTCCCTTCATGGGTTCCGGAGAAGCCAACCCCACTTAATGCCTCTAGAGCCGAAGTGCTCGTAGCCGTCCAAGATAAAGAATTCTTACAATGGCCCAAGCCCCTGAAATCGGAAGCTGACCAGCGAAATCC
The DNA here is from genome assembly GCF_001659605.2 of Manihot esculenta. Classification (NCBI taxonomy): domain Eukaryota; kingdom Viridiplantae; phylum Streptophyta; class Magnoliopsida; order Malpighiales; family Euphorbiaceae; genus Manihot; species Manihot esculenta. The sequence continues at coordinate 10,004,074 of NC_035173.2, forward strand.
TGACAAATACTGTCAGTTCCATCGTACTCATGGTCACGACACCAATAACTGTTTCCAGTTGATTGCAGAAATCGAGAGGTTGATAAAGAGAGGACACCTGAAGAACTTCATAAAGAAACCGGAAGGACAGAGACCTCAACCCCTTCCTCAATGAGCTTGTAAAACTCCTTCACAACTGGTCTCCTCTCTGCCGTGATGTGGGATAGACTGCCTAGTGACTTCCGGCTCAGGGCGTCTGCCACGGCATTCGCCTTACCCGGATGATACTGAATCTTGCAATCATAGTCACTCAGCAACTCTACTCATCTCCTCTGTCTCAAGTTCAAATCTCTTTGACTCAGGATGTATTGCAGGCTCTTATGATCTGTAAAGATCTCACATTTAACCCCATAGAGGTAGTGCCTCCACATCTTAAGTGCAAAGATTACTGCTGCCATCTCAAGGTCATGTGTGGGGTAATTCAACTCATGCTTCTTTAGCTGTCTAGAAGCATAAGCAATCACCCTCTCATTCTGTATAAGCACACAACCCAGTCCCACACGGGACGCATCACAAAAGACTGTAAAGTCCTCACCACTAGATGGCAGAGCTAAAACTGGTGCTGAAGTCAACCTCTTCTTAAGCTCTTCAAAACTCTCTTCGCACTGGTCGGTCCACAGAAACTTCTGATTCTTCCTGGTTAGTCTGGTCAGAGGAGCTGCAATTCTCGAGAAGTCTTGAACGAACCTCCTGTAGTAACCTGCCAAACCCAAGAAACTCCTGATCTCTGTTACTGAAGTGGGTCTAGGCCAGTTAGCCACAGTTTATGTCTTCTTGGGGTCCACCTCAATCCCATTCTCTGACACTACATGCCCCAAGAACGAAATGCTCCTTAGCCAGAACTCACACTTGGAGAACTTGGCATACAAGCCATGTTCCCTCAAGGTCTGTAGAACCAACCTCAGATGATGGGCATGCTCCTCTGCATTCCTGGAATACACCAAGATATCATCTATGAAGACAATAACGAAGTGATCCAGGTACTGGCTAAACACTCTGTTCATGAGATCCATGAATGCTGCAGGGGCGTTAGTTAACCCGAACGGCATCACAAGGAACTCAAAATGCCCATATCTGGTCCTGAAAGCTGTCTTTGGTACATCTTCTTCCCTTATCCTCAGCTGATGGTACCCCGATCTCAGATCTATTTTGGAGAAACAACCCGCTCCTGCTAGCTGGTCGAATAGATCGTCGATCCTTGGCAATGGGTACTTGTTCTTGGTAGTGACTTTGTTCAACTGTCTGTAGTCGATACAAAGTCTAAGGGATCCATCCTTCTTTCTCACAAACAGCACTGGAGCACCCCAAGGTGAGGTACTCGGTCGGATGAAGCCCTTGTCTACCAGCTCTTGCAACTGCTCTTTCAACTCTTTCAATTCTGCTGGCGCCATCCTGTAAGGAGGGATAGAGATCGGTCGGGTTCCAGGCATCAGTTCTATCTCGAACTCTATCTCCCTAGCAGGTGGTAAACCTGGCAGTTCGTCTGGGAAAACATCTAAGAACTCTCTGACCACTGGCACCGAGGCGGGCTCTCTAACCTGACTGCTAAGCTCTCTCACATGAGCCAAATACCCCTGACATCCCTTCCTAAGCAACCTACGAGCCTGAAGAGCTTATATCAGACCTCTAGGTGTACCCCTCCTGTCTCCTCTGAAGACAACCTCGGACCCATCCTGACCTCTGAACCTGACTACCTTGTCCCTGCAGTCCAAGGTAGCACCATGGGTAGATAGCCAGTCCATCCCTAGAATGACGTCAAAATCTGTCAAATCTAGAACCACTAGGTCGGCGGACAAGCATCTTCCCTCAACAAACACAGGACTGCACTGGCAGACTGACTCTGCCACAGATGGATCACACTTGGGTCCACTGACCCAGAGAGGACACTCTAACCCAGAAGTCATCAGACCTAACCTCTCTACGGCTCTCGGAGCAATAAATGAATGAGATGCACCAGGGTCCATCAAGGCATAAACATCTGAACAACCAATGATTAAGTTACCTGCCACCACGGTGTTAGATGCATCTGCCTCCTGCTGTGTCATCGTGAAGATCCGTGCTGGAGCTGATGGACCTTCACCTCTGAAACCTGCTGAAGAAGAGGCTGCTCCTCTCCCTCTGCCTCTGCCACTGGCCTGAGTCATGGCTGGAGCTACTGGTTGTGCTACACTACCTGAGGCTGTCTGTTGGGACTGTGCCATCGGGACTGCTCTTGGACAATCTCGAGCCATATGCCCCTCCTGACCACATCTGAAACAAGCGTTCGTCCCAAACCGACATACTCCCCTGTGTGGCCTACCACACCTTGCACAAACTACATTGTCTGCACCAGAGCTTGAGCCACTCCCTAGTCCCAGACTGGACTTAACCTTATTCCAGAACTTATTCTTCTTCGACTTCTTGAGACCTCTGTCCCTCTTTTTACTGCCTGAAGCTGCTGCACCCAGAGAAGAAGAGCCTGGGGTCTTAGAACCGGAAGGCTGTGCCACTGATTGCTTGACTTTCCCCTCGATGATAGCACTAGCCTCCATTCTTCTAGCCATATCCACTATGGCATGGAAGCTCTCCATATCTGCAGACTGAATCAAGAAGGAATATCTGGAGTGAAGTTTCATGATATACCTCCTTGACTTCTTCTGGTCTGTGTCAAGAGTTTGCCCTGCAAACGGCAACAGCTCCAAGAATCTGTCGGTGTACTCCTCCACACTCATTTCATCCGTCTGCCTCAACTGTTCAAACTCTATCATCTTCAGCTCCCTTGAACTATCGGGAAAAGCCCATCCTGCAAACTCGTTTGCAAACTCTTCCCAAGTCATGCTGTCCAACCTCGGGCTCACATAGTTCTTGAACCACTCACGGGCCTTTTTACATTTTAATGTGAACCCAGCCATCTGAATGGCTCTACTGTCATCTGCCCCTATCTCATCTGTAATTGCCTTGACCCGCTCCAAGTACACAAACGGATCATCACCGGTTTCAAACTGGGGAGCACCCAGCTTCATATAGTCGGTCATCTTGACTTTGCTCCCACTGGCTGAGCTAGATCTAGGAGGTTGAGCAACTGGGGCTGCTGGTTCCGTAGGTGGTGGAGGTGGGGCAACATTTTCTATGGTAGGGTTTTCTGGATTTGAATAGTAAGGTGGGGGTGGATACATTGGGTACTGGGAGTATGGTGGGTAGTAAGGTGGGTATGGCATCTGTGTGGGATAAGGGGTGAAGCTACGGTAATCCGATGTACCTCCCATTGAATACCCGGGATGTTGTGAGAAGTGTGGGTAGTGGGGTGGCTGAACAAATCCCGAGGCCTGAGTGCCTCCTTGGGACTCTCCCATTCCCTCTTCTAACATACTAACTCCCAAACTGCCACCCCTCCTCTGCTCTACATCCATATCATCCCCCAAGCCCTCAGACATTCCTCCCTGAACTGTTCCTCTGACTGATCTGCTTCTACCCAGATCCAAAGACCTTCTAGGGTCTCCTGCTGTTCTTTCTCTGTTAGACCTACTAGACATTGCCCTAGGCAATGCTGGAGGACGGGTGCTCATGCCCTCATCCTCAGGTGGTACTCCAGTCAATCTTGCTGATCGACGAGTTCCCCTCATCCTGTTTTCTGAAAAACAGTACACATAGCACAAACATTAGCATCATATGGTTCATGTGGGCACACATGAACCCGCATCACATACATCACATATCATAAATGCACAAGCATACTATCATGGCATTTCACATCATCATGCAAGACAGGACTCCACATCCTATCCTAGTGGACATGATCTTTTCCTATTGTGCTTGACCTTCTATATCATCTATGAGCCCGACACTCTAGGTCCGACCATATGAACCTAGGGCTCTGATACCATTCTGTAACGACCCGAAAATTCGGACCGCTACCGACGCTAGGATCCAGATCGGCTTAAGGCCGCCGGGAACCGTAGCAAGCCTGACATAACCTGTAAACCTGTTTAATCCCATACATGATCAACTAATCTCATAAACCTGTAAACATTCTCATATATCAACCAAGCTCATCCGGTACGTAATCACATACATAAACATAAACCTCCACTGGAGTCCTCAATCAAATACTCCAATAGGGCATCTCATCATACACAAGAACTTGGTTGACTCATAACATCAAAATTTATAAACATAAAGATCATGTATACAAAGGGGATAACCATGTTCAAAAGGGGTCAAGCACAAACTCTAATCCTCAATATCATTAATACATTACATGACTTGTACATTACTCTTACATTACAACATTTATCATGTCCACAACTAACTATTACAACACAGGCACGAATCTACTCTTCCTGACCTTCTGGCCTATCCCGTACCTGCACACCTGGGGTTAGGGGAAAGGGGTGAGCTACTAGAGCCCAGTGAGCAGAATAATAAAACATTACATTTTTGAATTCATGCTTTCATGAAATGCGTCACATCACAAACAAACCACATCAAGGGTAAACCTGTCACCAGCTAGTCCCATCGTCATAACTAATGACAGCGGCGTAGTCAAAGGCTCACTGGACTTCCTGTAGACATAACATAACTTACACTGCCCCAAGGCCTTATTAGGCACTTGGTCTTGGTGTCCCATAGTGCCAGGGGCGTAGTCAAAGGCTCCCTGGTCTTTCTTTCTCATAGTGCCAGGGGCGTAGTCAAAGGCTCCCTGGTCTTCCTGCCAGGAACTAGTGGATCATCCAGCATTTACCCACATCAACAACATAATATGCAATGCAACATATTAGTGATGTCTAATGCAAGCAACCTAGAATATCACATGGCAATCGTGATGCATGAACATGCTCAAAATTATATTTCATTGATTTAAACTTATGAGTTTATTCTACTCACCTTTGGCTGAAGCTTTACTGACTCGGGAGCAGCTGAACTCACTGCTGAGGTCCTCGGTTCCTCGGGTCCGAACCTACACAGGTGGACTCAAATGAGGGACCAACATACTACAACATAACTCTAAAAATACTCCCCAAAAATCCCCTAAAGCATCATGAAAACATCACATAAAAACATGCAAGAAATGGCTGAACAGGGCACTTTCGGCGGCAGGTTCGGCGGCAGAAAGTCCCTCCAGAGCCGAAAGTCAGGCACTTTCGGCGGCACCTTCGGCGGCTGAAAGTCCCAGACAGATCCGAAAGTCTTCTTTCGGGGGCAAGCTTCGGCAACCGAATGCTGCCTCCACAAGGGGGTTCGGCGGCCGAAAGTCCCTTCGGCTGCCGAACCTGGTTTCTCCCAAAATGGCAGAAACTTGGTTCACATGAACCCCTTGCCTCCCAAAACCTCAAATCAAGCATATAACTCAACTAAAACATGCATACAAGTTCCTAGGGGTCTCAAGACATCAAATACCCCAACTACAACACTTCAAACACACCCAAACAACATACATTGTCCATAAATCACATAATACCTAACATAGGTCAACTAACTTAAACATGTATTTCTACCCCATAAAACAACTTAAAACTTATTTAAAACATACAATGAGCTTAAGATCGGCTCTTACCTCTTGAAGATCGAGAGAGAGAGACGACCTAAACTTGGAGATCCAAGAAAATGAGCTCCTGAGTTTCCAAAGCTCCAAAACTTGTCTTAAAAGCTCAAAACTTGCAATGTGGGGTTAAAACTCAAGAAAAATGGAGAAGATTTGGGGAAAGAACACAAGATTTGGAAGAGGGAGGTCGGAAGCTCGCTGTGGCCGAAAATGGGAGAAAGCTCGCCCATTTCGGCTAAGTGCCCCTTTTATAGGTGGCTGGCTAGGCCACGTTCGGGGGCCGAAAGTGCCTCCGCACCCATGCAATGTTCGGCGGCCGAACTAGAGTTTCGGCGGCCGAACCTGGACTTCCCTCGCTCATGCTTTCGGGGGCCTAACGTGCCTCCAAAACGCATGCAAGTTCGGCGGCCGAACTTGACTTTCGGCGGCCGAACCTGGGTTTTCCTCCAAAGACTTTTCATGCAAAAACTCGTTTAATTTTATACTTAAAACCATTAAAACATGAAAACATTTTACAAAAACATGATTTTACCCTTCTAGAGGTCTCCGACATCCGAGATTCCACCGGACGGTAGGAATTCCGATACCGGAGTCTAGCCGGGTATTACAGCCTAAACTCGCTCCCAAAAGTTTGGACTTTTGGCTCTAGAGGGGAGTTTCGGCCGCCGAACCTGCCCCCGAAAGTGGGTGACTTTCGGCTCTGGAAGGACTTACCGCCGAAACCTGCCCCCGAAAGTGCCTGACTTTCAGCTCTAAAGGGACTTTCGGCCGCCGAACCTGCCGCCGAAAGTACCCTGTCCAGCCTTCCTTTGCATGTTTTCTATGAATATTTTAGGGGAGTTTTGGGGAGATGTTTAAAGTCATGTTAGAGTATGTTTGATCCCTCATTTGAGTCCACCTGTGTAGGATCAGACTCGAGGAACCGAGGAGTTCAGCAGTGAGATAGCTGCTTTAGAGTCAGTCCAGTATCTGCCAGATGTGAGTAGAACATAACTCTCTTATTTATAAAGCAATTAAAATTTTAAGCATGCTCATGCATCATGGATACATGTTTATGGATTAGGTTGTTGCATTAGAATTCACGAATATGATGCATTGTATAATTTGTTGTTGATGTGGATGGATATTGGATGATCCATTAGCTCTCGATATGTGATGATATGATATGAAAAGACCAGGCCTGCCCATTCTACGCCCCTGGCACAGAGTAAGGGAAAGACCAGGGTTGCCCATTCTACTCCCCTGGCACAGTTGGACATGTTATGTTATGTTTAAGAGGAAGTCCTGAGGAGCTCTGTCGAGGGCCGGGCATTTATTGGATCTGTAGAGGGCTATTGGTGACAATACCATCTTAAGGTGATTTACTTGTGTTGTGATGCATTTCATAAAAGCATGTGATATTTAAATTGTTTTATTGTTCTGCTCACTGGGCTTTAGTAGCTCACCCCTTTCCCTGACCCCCAGGCTTGCAGGTTCAGGATAGACCGGAAAGTCGTAAGGGTAAAAGTTGTGTTATTGTAATAGGTTAGTAGTGGACATGATATGTAAATTAGTGTAATGTAATGTAAGGTATTGTCCAGTGTTGTAATGAGGATTAGTATTGTGCTTGGCCCTAATTATGATTAATCCCTTTTGTACATGATCTTATGAAATGTTTTAATGATGAGTTATGTTGAACCAGGCTTGACTTATGTTATGTTGCCCCACTAGAGCATTTGATGAGGACTCTAGTGTGGGGTTTCATGTATACAGTATGGTGCATGTACGAGTCAAGCTTGGTATATGAAAAGTTTAAAGTTTTTATGAAATGTATGATCATGTATGGGATTTTATCAGGTGCACAGGATGTATAGTAGGCTTGCTACGAGTCCCGGCAACCTTAAGTCGATCTGGATCCTAGCAGCGCCGGTAGCGGTCCGGTTTCCAGGTCGTTACACATGCAATTAACAAGAAAGCAGGTGGTATAGGCAGCATCAATCCATAATTGTCTAGGGACTTGCACTTGGAATAATAAGGCTCGAGTAGTCTCAAGAAGGTGCCTATTCTTCCTTTCAATAACCCCATTTTGAGCAAATATATCTACATATGACGATTGGTGAAGGATACCATGTTGAGTCATATAAGTCTGAAATAAGTCCGACATGTACTCTTTTGCATTTTCACTTCACAAAATGTACACAAGAATATTAAATTGAGTCTTGATTTCAGTACATAAAGTAAAAAATTGAGAAAGGACTTCAAAACAAGAAAGGACCTCAAAACAATGCTTCATAAAATAAATCAAAGTCATTTTAAAAAAATCATCCACAAAGGTGACAACATATCTAAGCCTAGTCTTAGACCCAACAAGACAAGATCCCTAAACATATGAATGAACTAGTTCAAAAGTATATTCAACTTGTTTATTGATTCTATGACTCAATGAGATATGATAGTGTTTTGCAAAATGACTAGACTCACTTTCTACTAAAGATACATCATAAACTTGGAGGCATAGCTTCTTAAAAGTTGGCAAAGAAGGATGTCCCAATTGACAATGTGCTTTAAACGGAGAAACTGTACTGGCACAGATAACTGATCAAGGCACACAAGCATCCAAAATATATAGACCATTAGATACATATCCTTTACCAATAACCTTCTTCGTCACAAGATTCTGAAAAACATAATAATCAAGGAAAAACAAGATACAACCGTTTAGATTTTTAGTAAGTTTACTCACATAAATTAAATTAAAGGTAAGATTAGGTAAACGTAGCACAATGATAAAGTGATAGAAGACGTAGGCTTAACAGTCCTAAAACTCTCAATATTATATTGTGACCCGTCAACTATGGTTATGGAGGAATGTGTTTTATGTGATTGAAAATTAGAGAACATATACAGATTATCTGTCACATGTTTTGTGGTACCTGAATCAATGACCCATTTGTTTAAGGAATAAATGAGGTACGTTGTATCTGTCTCAGCAATAGTAGTAATTGAGCGGACGCTTTCAGTAGGTCTTGATAATGAGTATATTGTTAGTGACAATCTTCACCGAAGAGTCGGATGCAACAACATTAGCAATAGTAGTCCTCTGATTTTTATTTTGTGACTTTAGATAATTTTTTTTTGTACAACTAACCTCCTTATTGTAATACCCGGCTAGACTCCGGTATCGGAATTCCTACCGTCCGGTGGAATCTCAGATGTCGGAAACCTCTAGAAGGGTAAAACCATGTTTTCATAAAATATTTTAATGTATTTTATAGTTTTAAGCAAGAAAGGAAATTGAGTTTTGAATGAAAAAGACCAAGGAGGCATTTCCAGGTTCGGCCGCCGAACATTGGATAGTTTAGGGGGGCAAGTTAGGCTTCCGAAAGTTTCAAAGGTTCGGCCGCCGAACTTGCATAAGTTTTGGAGGCACTTTAGGCTGTCGAAAGGTGGTCTGGCAGCCCCTATAAAAGGGCTCCATGGCCGAAACGGGCGAGTTTTCTCCCCATTTTCGGCCACAGTGAGTCCCTGCTCTCCCATGGTTCGTTTTTGATGTTTTTCCTCCGATCTTTAGAGTTTTAATGAGTTTTATCTTGATTTGAAGATATTTGAGCAAAAGAGCAAGTTTTGGAGCTTGAAGACCAAAGAGTTGAGATCTCCCCCATCTCTAAGTTAGGATCGTTTCTCCTCTAGATCTTCAAGAGGTAAGCTTCGATCCTGCCATTCTAGTATGTTTTAAACAAGTTTTATGAGTTTTGTGGGGTAGAAATGCATGTTTAGGTTATTGTTGGTTTTATGGGTTTATGTTGAGTTTTAGAGCAATGTGGGTTGTTTGATGTGTTTTGGTTGGGATTTAAGTTAGTTTGAGACCCCTATGTGCTTGTTGGCTTGAGTTTGCATGTTGTAGACTAGGTAAATGCATGATGGAATGGATTGGGAGGCATTTGTGCATGAAAGAGGCTGAGTTCTGCCCTTTGGAAGAACTCAGGTTCGGCAGCCGAAGGGACTTTCGGCCGCCGAACCTGCCTGTGAAGGCCAACTTTTGGCTGCCGAACCCTGCCCCCGAAAGTGGACTTTCGGCTCTGGAAGGGAGTTTCGGCCGCCGAAGGTGCCGCCGAAGGTGCATGACTTTCGGCTCTGGAGGGACTTTCGGCCGCCGAACCTGCCGCCGAAAGTGCCCTGTTCAGCCCTCCTTTACATGATTTCTATGATTTGTTTTAAGGTGTTTTAGGGAGTTTTTGGGGAGTATTTTATAGTCATGTTCATGGATGTTTGGTCCCTCATTTGAGTCCACATGTGTAGGTTCGGACCCGAGGAACCGAGGGCCTTAGCAGTGAGATAGCTGCTTCAGATTCATTAGAGCTTCAGCCAGAGGTGAGTGGAATAACTCTTCACGTTTCAAAGCAAATAAATAAATTTTGAGCATGATACATGCATCACGTATGCCATGAGATATACTAGATTGTTTGCATTAGAATTCACGAATATGTTGCATTGCATTATTTGATGTTGATATGGATGGATGTTGGATGATCCTTTAGTCCTCGTATGATATGATATGATGATGATACGGTATGGAAGGCCAGTGAGGCCCATTCTACGCCCCTAGCACTATGTTAAGAGAAAGACCAGTGAGGCCCATTCTATGCCCCTGGCACTATGGAATGTTATGCTATGCTATGTTATGTTAAGAGAAAGACCAGTGAGGCCCATTCTACGCCCCTGGCACGATTGGACTATGTAGAGGACTATTGGTGACAAGTCCATCCTTGATGTGATTTGTTTGTGATGTGTTGCATTTCATGAAAGCATGAAATTTAAATTGAATGTTTATTTATTCTGCTCACTGGGCTTTATAGCTCACCCCTCTCCCTTAACCCCCAGGTTTGTAGGTACAGAATAGACCAGGAGGTCAGCAGGAGTAGAGTCATGTTGTATGTAATAGCTAGATGTGGACATGAATATGATGTAATGTGAAAGTATAGTATAGAAATGTAATGTATTGATGCTTATGGAAGTTTAGAGTTGTGCTTGACCATAGTATTGTGTTAATCCCTTTCTAGTACATGATCTTAAATGTTTAATGATGATTATTGTAAACCAAGCTTAATGTATGTTATGTTACCCCATTGGAGTATTTGATGAGGACTCTAGTGCGAGGTTTTATATTATGATTTGTGCATGCATCGGTTAAGCTTGGTGAAAGAATGAATGAATGAATGAGTGAAAGAATGAATGAAAGAATGAGTGAAAGAATGAATGAAAGAATGAATGAAAGAATGAAAGAATGAATGAATGAATGAATGATTAAATGAGAAATTTTTAAATTTTTATGTAATTGTTGATCATGTATGGGATTAAACAGGTATACAGGATGTATGTTAGGCTTGTTACGGGTCCCGGCGGCCTTAAGCCGATCTGGATCCTAGCGCCGGTAGCGGTCTGATTTTCTAGTCGTTACAGATTGGTATCAGAGCCCTAGGTTCATATGGTCGGACCTAGAAAGTGTCGGGCTCATAGAGGTTATAGAAGGTTAAGCACAATAGGAAGATCATGTCCACTAGGATAGGATATAGAGTCCTGTCTTGATTGATGATGTGAAATGCCATGATATTATGCATGTGCATTAATGATATGCTATGTATGTGATGCGGGTTCATGTGTTTTCACATGAACCATTTGATGCTAATGTTGTGCTATGTGTGCTGTTTTTCAGTAAACAGGATGAGAGAAACTCATCGATCTACACGATTGACTAGAGTACCACCAGAGGATGAGGACATGAGTGCCCGTCCCCCTGCATTGCCAAGGGCAATGTCTAGCAGGTCTAGCAGGGAAAGAGCAGTGAGAGACCCTAGAAGGTCTTTGGATATGAACAGAAGCAGATCAGTAAGGGGAACAGTGCAAGGAGGAATGTCAGAGGATGTGGGAGATGATATGGATGTGGATCAGAGGAGGGATGGCAGTCTAGGAGTGAGTATGTCGGAGGAGGGTATGGGAGAGTCCCAATGAGGCACTCAGGCCTCGAAATTTGTTCAGTCACCCCAGTACCCACCCTTTTCTCAGAATCTCGGGTATTCGATGGGAGGTACATCAGATTACCCCAGCTTTAACCCTTACCACTCCCACATGCCATACCCACCTTTCTACCCACCATACCCACAGTACCCTATGTACCCACCTCCGTCCTTCTACCCAGGTACAGCAAACCTTACCCTAGGGGATGCTGCACCTCCTCCACCACCAACAACACCTACTGTCCCAGAAACTCAAATGCCTAAACCTAGCTCATCTAGAGGGAGCAAGGTCAAGTTGACCGACTACATGAAGCTGGGTGCTCCCCAGTATGAAACCGATGATGACCAGTTTGTATATCTTGAGAGGGTCAGAACGATTACAGATGAGATAGGAGCTGATGACAGTAGAGCCATTCAGATGGCTGGGTTCACACTAAAATGCAAGAAGGCCCGAGAGTGGTTTAAGAACTATGTGAACCCGAGGTTGGACAGCCTATCATGGGAGGAGTTTGCAAATGAGTTTGCATGATGGGCTTTCCCTGACAGTTCAAGGGAGTTGAAGATGATTGAATTTGAGCAGTTGAGGCAGTCAGATGAGATGAGTGTGGATGAGTATACGGACAGATTCTTGGAGCTGTTGCCGTTTGCTGGGCAGAATCTGGACACAGATCAGAAGAAGTCAAGGAGGTATATCATGAGGCTCCATTCCAGGTATTCCTCCTTGATTCAGTCAGCAGAGAGGGAGAGTTTCCATGCCATAGTGGATATAGCTCGGAGGATGGAGGCTAGTGCAATCATCGAGGGAAAAGTTAAACAGTCAGTGGCACAGCCTTCTGGTTCCAGGACCCCTGGTGGGGGCAAGTTAGACCCTTCTTCTCTGAGTTCAGCTAGTAAGAGGTGGAGCATTACCACCAAGAAGTCAAAGAAGAACAAGTTCTGGAGCAAGATCAAATCAGGTATGGGATTGGGAAGTGGCTCGAGCTCAGGTGCAGATAATGCAGTATGTAGGAAGTGTGGGAAGCCGCACAAGGGTGTATGTCTGGTTGGAACGACAGCCTGCTTCAGATGTGGGCAGGAGGGACACATGGCTCGGGAGTGTCCTAGAGCAGCTTTTATGGCACAGTCTCAGCAGACAGCTTCTGGTAGTGTGGCTCAGCCAGCAGCTCCAGCAGCGACTCAGGCTAGTGGCAGAGGCAGAGGGAGAGGGGCAGCCTCTTCTTCAGCGGGTTTCAGGGGTGAAGGTCCATCAGCTCCAGCACGGATCTTCACCATGACACAGCAGGAGGCAAATGCATCGAATACCGTGGTGGCAGGTAATCTCATCATTGGTTGCTCAGATGTTTATGCCTTAATGGACCCTGGTGCATCTCATTCTTTCATTGCTCCGAGGGCCATCGAGAGATTGGGTTTGATGGTCTCTGGGTTAGAGTGTCCCCTATGGCTCAGTGGACCCAAGTGCGACCCATCAGTGGCAGAGTCAGTCTGCCAGTATAGTCCAATTTTTGTTGAGGGAAGATGCCTTTCAGCCGACCTTGTGGTTCTAGATTTGACAGATTTTGACGTCATTCTAGGGATGGATTGGCTATCTACTCATGGTGCTACCTTGGACTGCAGAAACAAGGTAGTCAAGTTCAGATATCAGGATGGATCAGAGGTTGTCTTCAGAGGAGACAGGGGGAGTACACCTAGAGGTTTGATATCAGCCCTTCAGGCTCGTAGGCTACTCAGGAGGGGTTGTCAGGGTTTTCTGGCTCATGTGAGAGAGTTGGATAGTCATGTGAGGGAGCCCGCCTCAGTGCCCGTGATCAGAGAGTTTTTAGACGTTTTCCCAGACGAGCTGCCAGGTTTACCACCTGCTAGGGAGATAGAGTTTGAAATTGAGTTGATGCCTGGAACCAGACCGATCTCTATCCCTCCCTACAGGATGGCACCAGCAGAATTGAAGGAGCTTAAGGAGCAGTTGCAAGAGTTGGTAGATAGAGGCTTCATCCGACCGAGTACCTCACCTTGGGGTGCTCCAGTGTTGTTTGTAAAAAAGAAGGATGGATCCCTCAGACTTTGTATCGACTACAGGCAGTTGAACAAGGTCACTACCAAGAATAAGTACCCGTTGCCGAGGATCGATGATCTATTCGACCAGCTAGCAGGAGCAGGTTGTTTCTCCAAAATAGATCTGAGATCTGGGTACCATCAGCTGAGGATAAGAGAAGAGGATGTGCCGAAGACAGCATTCAGGACCAGATATGGGCACTATGAGTTCCTTGTGATGCCGTTCGGGTTAACCAATGCCCCTGCAGCATTCATGGATCTCATGAACAGAGTGTTTAGCCAGTACCTGGATCACTTTGTTATTGTCTTCATAGATGATATCTTAGTGTATTCCAGGAATGTAGAGGAGCATGCCCATCATTTGAGGTTAGTTCTGCAAACCTTGAGGGAACATGGCTTGTATGCCAAGTTCTCCAAGTGTGAGTTCTGGTTGAGGAGCATTTCATTCTTGGGGCATGTTGTGTCAGAAAATGGAATAGAGGTGGACCCCAAGAAAGTGGAAGCTGTAGCTAACTGGCCTAGACCCACTACAGTGACAGAGATCAAAAGCTTCTTGAGTTTGGCAGGTTACTACAGGAGGTTCGTACAGGACTTCTCAAAAATTGCAACTCCTATGACCAGACTGACTAAGAAGAACCAGAGGTTTGTATGGACCGACCAGTGTGAGGAGAGCTTTGAGGAGCTAAAGAAAAGGTTGACTTCAGCACCGGTATTAGCTCTGCCAACTAGTAATGAGGACTTCACGGTCTATTGCGATGCGTCCCGTGTGGGACTGGGTTGTGTGCTAATGTAGAATGAAAGGGTGATTGCTTATGCTTCTAGGCAACTGAAGAAGCATGAGTTGAATTACTCTACACATGACCTAGAGATGGCAGCAATAATCTTTGCACTCAAGATGTGGAGGCATTACCTTTATGGGGTAAAATGTGAGATCTTCACAGATCATAAAAGCCTGCAGTACATCCTGAGTCAGAGAGAGCTGAATTTGAGGCAGAGAAGATGGGTAGAACTGCTCAGTGACTATGATTGCAAGATCCAGTACCATCCGAGTAAGGTGAATGTTGTGGCAGACGCCTTAAGCCGGAAATCACTTGGCAGTTTGTTCCATATTTCAGCAAAGAGGAGGCCAGTAGTGAGGGAGTTCTTCGAGCTCATCAATGAAGGTCTACAGTTGGAGTTGTCTGGTACAGGTGCTTTGATAGCCCAGATGAGAGTGGCACCCATGTTTATGGAGTAGGTGGCTCAGAAATAGCACGAGGAACCAGAGTTAGTAAAGATTGCCAGGACTATTCAGTCAGGCAAGAATGAAGAGTTCAGGTTTGACAATAAGGGGATCCTCCGCTATGGGGATAGATTGTGTGTACCAAATGACGTGGGACTGAAGGGAGACATTATGAGAGAAGCTCATAATGCCAGATACAGTGTTCACCCTGGAGCCACCAAAATGTATCAAGATCTGAAGAGAGTATATTGGTGGCCAGCTATGAAGAGAGAAATGGCACAGTTTGTATCAGCCTGCGAGATATGTCAGAGGGTGACGCTGGAATATCAGAAGCCGGTTGGAATGCTTAACCCACTACCTATTCCAGAGTGGAAATGGGAGAATATATCTATGGACTTCGTGGTGGGGCTACCGGCAGCGTCCAACAGATTGGACTCCATATGGGTGATTGTGGACAGATTGATCAAATCTGCTCACTTCATCCCTGTCAGGAGTGGCTATTCTGTGGACAAGTTGGCGCAGGTGTATGTAGATGAGATTGTCAGGCTGCATGGGGTTCCTGTTTCAATAGTGTCTGATAGAGGACCCCAGTTCACCTCCAGGTTTTGGCGGAGTCTGCAGAACGCTATGGGTACCAGGTTGGATTTTAGCACTGCTTTCCATCCACAGACGGACGGATAGTCAGAGAGGACCATCCAGACAATAGAGGATATGCTCAGAATGTGTGTGCTGGATTTTGGCGGTTCTTGGAGGCAGCATCTACCTTTGGTGGAGTTTGCCTACAATAACAGCCATCATGCTAGCATAGGGATGGCTCCATATGAAGCTTTGTATGGAAGGAAGTGCAGGTCGCCTGTCTGTTGGGAAGAAGTTGGAGAAAGGGCCTTGGCAGGTCTTGAGCTAGTAGAGATCACCAGCAGAGTGGTGCCCATAATCAGAGAAAGGATCAAGACTGCTGTGAGCAGGCAAAAGAGTTATGCAGATATCCGCAGAAGGCTAGTAGAGTTTCAGGAGGGGGATTTGGTATTGCTCAAAGTGTCTCCAATAAAAGGGGTGATTCGGTTTGGGAAGAAAGGTAAACTAGCTCCACGGTACATCGGACCCTTTGAGATCTTGCAGGAGATCGGGAATGTATCGTATAAGCTGGATTTACCTACTTCAATGGAGATAATCCATCAGGTTTTCCATGTTTCTATGTTAAGAAAGTTCGTGTTAGATCCGAGCAAGGTTCTTAGTGAGCCTAATGTGGAGATCCAAGAAGATCTCACCTATGTTGAGCAGTCAGTGCGGATCATAGACACCCAAATTAGAAAGTTGAGAAACAAGGAAATCCCGATGGTGAAAGTCCTTTGAAATCACCACAACATTGAGGAGTGTACCTGGGAGACACGGGAGTCCATGCTCCAGCAATATCCTCATCTCTTTTAAAGTAAGTGTTATGTGTTTTATGTGAATGTTTATGTTTTATGCCATGCTATGTTTGTTTGGTGAACATTCGGGGACGAATGTTCTTAAGGAGGGGAGAATGTAATACCCGGCTAGACTCTGGTATCGGAATTCCTACCGTCCGGTGGAATCTCGGAAACCTCTAGAAGGGTAAAACCATGTTTTCATAAAATGTTTTAATGTATTTTATGGTTTTAAGCAAGAAAGGAAATTGAGTTTTGAATGAAAAAGACCAAGGAGGCATTTCCAGGTTTGGCCGCCGAACCTCAAGTTCGGCCGCCAAACATTGGATAGTTTAGGGGGGGGCAAGTTAGGCTTCCGAAAGTTTCAAAGGTTCGACCGCCGAACCTCATGTTCGGCCGCCGAACTTGCATGAGTTTTGGAGGCACTTTAGGCTGCCGAAAGGTGGTCTGGCAGCCCCTATAAAAGGGCTCCATGGCCGAAACGGGCGAGTTTTCTCCCCATTTTCGGCCACGGTGAGTCCTTGCTCTCCCATGGTTCGTTTTTGATGTTTTTCCTCCGATCTTTAGAGTTTTAACGAGTTTTATCTTGATTTGAAGATATTTGAGCAAAAGAGCAAGTTTTGGAGCTTGGAGACCAAAGAGTTGAGATCTCCCCCATCTCCAA
Organism: Manihot esculenta; assembly: GCF_001659605.2. NCBI lineage: Eukaryota > Viridiplantae > Streptophyta > Magnoliopsida > Malpighiales > Euphorbiaceae > Manihot > Manihot esculenta. The sequence continues at coordinate 10,020,971 of NC_035173.2, forward strand.
GTTAGGATCGTTTCTCCTCTAGATCTTCAAGAGATAAGCTTCGATCCTACCATTCTAGTATGTTTTAAACAAGTTTTATGAGTTTTGTGGGGTAGAAATGCATGTTTAGGTTATTGTTGGTTTTATGGGTTTATGTTGATTTTTAGAGCAATGTGGGTTGTTTGATGTGTTTTGGTTGGGGTTTAAGTTAGTTTGAGACCCCTATGTGCTTGTTGGCTTGAGTTTGCATGTTGTAGACTAGGTAAATGCATGATGGAATGGATTGGGAGGCATTTGTGCATGAAAGAGGCTGAGTTCTGCCCTTTGGAAGAACTCAGGTTCGGCAGCCAAAGGGACTTTCGGCCGCCGAACCTGCCTGTGAAGGCCAACCTTTGGCTGCCGAACCCTGCCCCCGAAAGTGGACTTTCGGCTCTGGAAGGGAGTTTCGGCCGTCGAACATGCATGAGTTTCGTCTCTGGAGGGAACCTTCGGCCACCGAAAGTGCCGCCGAAGGTGCATGACTTTCGGCCGCCGAACCTGCAGCCGAAAGTGCCCTGTTCAGCCCTCCTTTGCATGATTTCTATGATTTGTTTTAAGGTGTTTTAGGGGATTTTTGGGGAGTATTTTATAGTCATGTTCATGGATATTTGGTCCCTCATTTGAGTCCACATGTGTAGATTCGGACCCGAGGAACCGAGGGCCGCAGCAGTGAGATAGCTGCTTCAGAGTCATTAGAGCTTCAGCCAGAGGTGAGTGGAATAACTCTTCACGTTTCAAAGCAAATAAATAAATTTTGAGCATGATACATGCATCACGTATGCCATGAGATATACTAGGTTGTTTGCATTAGAATTCACGAATATGTTGCATTGCATTATTTGATGTTGATGTGGATGGATGTTGGATGATCCTTTAGTCCTCGTATGATATGATATGATGATGATACGGTATGGAAGGCCAGTGAGGCCCATTCTATGCTCATGGCACCATGTTAAGAGAAAGACCAGTGAGGCCCATTCTACGCTCCTGGCACTATGAAATGTTATGCTATGCTATGTTATGTTAAGAGAAAGACCAGTGAGGCCATTCTACGCCCCTGGCACGATTGGACTATGTAGAGGACTATTGGTGACAAATCCATCCTTGATGTGATTTGTTTGTGATGTGTTGCATTTCATGAAAGCATGAAATTTAAATTGAATGTTTATTTATTCTGCTCACTGGGCTTTATAGCTCACCCCTCTCCCTTAACCCCCAGGTTTGCAGGTACAGGGTAGACCAGGAGGTCAGCAGGAGTAGAGTCATGTTGTATGTAATAGCTAGATGTGGACATGAATATGATGTAATGTGAAAGTATAGTATAGAAATGTAATGTATTGATGCTTATGGAATTTGCATGGTTGTGCATGTGAGGGTTTATGGACCCTTTATACCTTTGTATGCTATATGAGTTGTTTTTGGGGTTTTGAGCTTGTTCTAAGCCCCTATGTGCAAGAAGAAGTGTTTATGCATGTTTTTAAGAGGTTGGATGCATGTTTTGGGTGTTTGGAAGGTTTGGAAGGCTTGGTTGTGCATGAGGCTGAGTTTTGGATGAACTCAGGTTTAGCCCCCGAAAGTAGTTGCGGCCGCCGAACCCTTGTGGAGGTGGTTTTGGCCGCCTAAACTTGCCCCCGAACGTTTGGACTTTCGGCTCTGGAAAGGACTTTCGGCCACCGAAGGTGCCGCCGAAAGTGCCTGGCTTTCGTCTCTGGAGGAGACTTTTGGCAGCCGAAGGTGCCGCCGAACATGCAGGAGTTTCGGCTCTGGAGAGGGAGTTCGGCCGCCGAAGGTGCCCTATCCAGCCTTTCTTTGCATGTTTGTGATATTTTAGGGGAGGTTTGGGGAGATGTTTAGAGTTATGTTAGAATGGTTTGGTACCTCATTTGAGTCCACCTGTGTAGGATTTGACCCGAGGAACCGAGAAGGCCCCAGAGTTAGAGTTGGCCCAGAGTTACTCAGCAATGGCAGGTGAGTGGAACTAGACCCTATGTTTTTAAGTGAATGTTTTAACATGTTCCATGCATCATAATATCATGTTAGAATAGGGTGTATTGCATTAGCAATCACGAAGATGATGCATTGCATATTATGTTGATGATGTGGATGGACCAAGACGACCCCAATAGCCCGACAGTGTATGTTTTAGAAGTCCTGAGGAGCCCTCTGAGGGCCGGGCACAGTGCATGTTATAGAAGTCATGAGGAGCTCCTTTGAGGGCCGGGCACAGAACAGAGGGAGTTTTTGTGGTCATGTCCATCCGAGATGTGAGTAGTTGTGATGTGATGCATTCCATGATGGCATATGTTTTTAATGTTTTTTATAGTTCTGCTTACTGGGCTTTATAGCTCACCCCATTCCTTAACCCCCATATTTTCAGGGCCTCAGAGAAAGATCAGAGTCAACAAGAGTAAAGAGTAAAGTCAGGACTATGGCTAAGGGTATGAGTTTGTACTAGAAGTTTAGTGGACATGTATCTTAATGTATCTTGATGTACAGTTATTTATAGACATGTTTTAACATGTATTGTATTCAGAGTTATAGTTTGTGCTTGGCCCTAGAGTTTGGATAATCCCTTTGTACATGGACCCTGTTTTAAGTTTCTTGATGAGAAATGTGTTGAACCAAGCCTGATGTATTATACTGACCCATCTAGATGTGGTTCTATGTTTTGAGACATAGTGCATACAGGTCAAGCTTGGTAAATGAAAGAAAAGTTTGAAGTAAAAGAGTTTTACAGTTTTCAGTTTTATGTTTAGAGCAGCTGTATGGTACTAGAGCCTAGGTCACAGTAGTATACTGTGCTACACAATGGATGTGTTATGGGAAGAAAGGGTTTCAATCCCTTGACCCAAAGAGCTTCAGGATTCACTGGTGTAGGTCTAGAGGCTTTTTCAGTTTGGTATCACTCTCAGAGTACATATAGAGCCTGCTCAAGTTAAGCCTATTATTTAAAGCAAAGTGTTAAAGCAGTTTCAGAGCAGAAGTCCAGTCTGTTACAGATTGGCATTTAAAGAAAAGTTTTAAAGGTTTAGCAGAAAATGTGGATCATGTATGGGATTATTCCAGATGTGCAGAGAGTTTAGCGGTTTGCTACGGGTCCCAGCGGTCTTAAGCCGATCTGGATCCTAGCGCCGGTGGCAGTTTGGACCGTTATAGAGGGATACCAGTTCCGGGCTGTTACAGTTTACTTAATACGGGATATTACCGACTAATAGGTGGAAATCCCGTGAATACAAACATAACATGTGTGTTAACAATAACTTCATGCTAAGACTTGTCTTATTAGAGGAAGAGACATGTGTAATAACAATAATTTCATGCCGAGACTCGCCTTATTGGAGAAAGGGCGAGTCTAGTGATGGCGCGGGTGTTAAGGTATCCAAATCTTTTTTTTCTTGTACTTTGTTCATATTTTATAATTATAAAAAATATGCTACATAGTCCTGTTTTATATTGACAACTCACATCTTACTTTAAAACATGATTACTTTAATTTAATTTAAAAATATAAAACTAATATGAGATATCTAGATTGAAATCCTCCTTCTCTCAATTTGGTATTAAAATCCATAAAAAATTTGTATAAAAATAATATTTATATTCCGTGATAGTGTTAACATCAAAATTTATAAACATTTTTAAATATGTTATTTTATTATAGTAGGAATATTTTAGTAATAATATTTATTACATATAATATATTTATTATTTATATTTATTATATATAAAAGTGGAAAGAGAGAACAATGGGATTTTCCATAACATTCTTAATCCTTTAAGTAGTTAATAATTTATTATTTAAAATTTAAATTTTTTATATTTTTTAAATTAATTTTAGTTAATTAATGAAATCTTAAAAGATATATAAAAATATAATAAGATTAAATTTTTTAAATAAGAATATATATTAGATTATAATTTTATTATTTAAATTAATTTTAGAGTTTATTAAGAAAATCTAAAATAAAGATCTAAATTAATTTAAATATCACTAAATTAATTTTAAAATAAAAATTATTAAAATAACATATTTAAATATTAGATAAACATTAAAAATATTATTAAAATAATAAATTCATATTTTTAAAGTAGAAATTAAAATAAAAAGTTAAATTTAATTAATGAATATTAAAAATATTAATGAAATAACAAGATAAAATAAGAAGTACATAAAATCATTTTTTTGTGAATTAATAATTTAAAAATTATTTCACTTAAATATTTCTATTTTTTTTAATTTTTTTATTTGTTAAATTAGTTTTCGAAATTATTTCACTTAAATATTAAAAATATGTATTATCACAATAAAGCAGTAAATCTAATTATTTTTAAATTTCTTTTATTTTAATTTTTATTTAAATTAATTAATGATTTTGAATAAATTTTAAATTCTTATCATATTTATAATTTTTTAATTAAGTTTTTATTATAATTTAAATTGTTTTAAAAAATTAATACTTTTATTTTTTTTAACTTTAAAAATAAAATATTAAATTTCTGTAATCTAATTCCGTTTTAACAACAATTAAAAGCTAAAAAATATAGCTTTTATTATTAAAATAAGTAATTTCATAATATTTTTAAAATTCAAAATTTAATTTATTAAATCTAAAATAAAAATATAATTTGCAATGAAGGGAAAAAGAGGAATAATATAATTGTTAAAAATATCATAATACTTTTTAATTATTTATAATTTAAATTTTTATTTAAATCTTAAATTGATTGATATATTTTACTATTTAAATAAATTTTATAGTTAGCTTAAAAAATATCAAATTTTGAGATATGTTTTATAAACTAATAGAATAATATATTCAAAATATTAAATAATATAAAAAGCATTATAAAAAAATAAATCTTAAAATAATAAATTTTCAATTTTATATTAAAGTAATAATTTTAAATTTTATTAATTTATAAAGATTATTGAAATAAGATATTTCTTTTAAAATAAATAAAATATTCACAATCTTATAAAATTAACTGATAATTCAAGGATTATCTAAGTTTATTATTCTTAATTTTTTAATTATTTTTAATTATATTTAAATTTTAGAGTAAATTATAATTTTATCAAATAAATTAATTATAAAATTATCTGGAAATTTCAAAATTTAAAATATGTATTCTATACTACAGAAGATGACTATAGTAGTGACAATTCATCAGAAACAATGGATAGTATAGATAGTAACCATGATTGTCAAGGAGAAATTTGTAATTGTAATAACAAAATAAATGTTCTGATAGAATATCATCAAGTATTAGAACAAATAGAACAAGTACAAGATTCTAACATAAAAAGAAAATTCTTCAAAAAATTAACAAAATTAATTAATGAAGAAATAAAACAAGAAACTGAACCACCAACTAAGTTCGAAGACATTGAACAAATGTTTAAACACAAAAAATCAGTAACAACAATTTCTTCCATGGATTTACAATCAGAAATAAAACAATTAAAATTAGAAGTGAGACAATTAAAATTAAGATGTGATTATTTAGAACAAAATCAAAACATAAAACAAAATTTAGATATAGGACAAAGTTCTGAAAAAGAAAAAATAAATATAGAACAAAATCCAGAAAACATAGATTCAGATAATGAAAGTAATAAAGATTTAAAATTTAATGACATTACAAGAATTAGATACCAAAAATGGTATGTAAAAATTATGTTAACCATTAAAGATTTTAAATTAGAAACCATAGCTATGTTAGATTCAGGAGCAGACATGAATTGTATAGACCAAGGTATCATACCAAGTAAATATTTTCATAAAACAAAACAGACCTTATCAGCAACAAATTCTACAAAAGTAAAAATAGATTATAAAATCCCAAGTGCACATATATGTAATAATGGTATTTGTTTTAAAACTAGTTTTATGCTAATTAAAAATCTTAATACTCAAATTATATTAGGAAATCCATTTTTACAAATGTTATATCCATTTAAAGTTGCACAATTAGGATTAGAAACTCATGTATTAGGACAAGATATCATATTTAAATTTATATCACCAATTAATTACCATGATGTAAATTTATTTCAAAATAAAAACATAAGTAAAATAAATAATTTAGAAAATCAAATTAAATTTTTAAAAGAAGATTTACAATCTGTAAAAATAGAAGAACAATTAGAAAAATCAAATATTTAACAACAGATAAAAGAAATTCAAGACAAATTTGAAATGGATTTATGCTCAGATTTACTAAATGCTTTCTGGAATAGAAAACAACATATAGTTACATTACCGTACGAACCAGACTTTAAAGAACAAAATATTCCTACTAAAACCAGACCTATTCAGATGAACCAAGACATGTTAGAATTTTGTAAAAAAGAAATACAAGATTTATTAGATAAAAAACTAATTAGACCTAGTAAATCACCATGGTTTTGTGCGGCCTTTTATGTGATAAAAAATGCAGAAATTGAAAGAGGGGCACCTAGACTAGTCATCAACTACAAACCTTTAAATAAAGTGTTACAATGGATTCGATATCCTATACCAAATAAACAAGACTTATTAAATAGGTTATACAAAGCACAAATATTTTCAAAATTTGACATGAAGTCAGGTTTCTGACAAATTCAAATAGCTGAACAAGATAAATACAAAACTGCTTTTACAGTACCATTTGGACAATACGAATGGAATATTATGCCTTTTGGACTCAAGAATGCACCAAGTGAATTTCAAAAGATAATGAATGATATATTTAATCCATATGAATTTATAATTACATATATTGATGATGTCTTAATTTTTAGTCAAAATATAGATCAACATATTAGACATTTAAACATATTTTATAAAGCAGTAAAAAGAAATGGCTTAGTTTTATCAAAACCAAAAATGAAATTATTTCAAACAAAAATTAGATTATTAGGACATGAAATATATCAGAATACCATAGTACCAATACAGAGAAGTATAGAGTTTGCCGACAAATTTCCAGACATAATTAAAGATAAAAACTAATTACAAAGATTTTTAGGATCTTTAAATTATATAGCGGATTTCTTACCAAATTTAAGAATATTATGCAAACCTTTATATAATAGACTAAAAAAGAACCTCAAATCATGGACAAAAGAACACACCAAAATAATAAAAGAAATAAAAAAGCATGTAAAGACTTTATCTTGTTTGAATATCTGTAACCCAATTATTCCAAAAATTGTAGAAACAGATGCCTCTGACCAAGGTTTTGGAGGCATATTAAAACAAAATATAAATAATAAAGACTATATTATAAGATATTATTCAGGCATTTGGAATCCAACGCAAGAGAAATATTCCACAATTAAAAAAAAAAATTTTGCCATTGTTTTATGTGTAACCAAATTTCAAAGTGATCTTTTAAATCAGAAATTTACCATTCGGGTTGACTGTAAAGCTGCAAAAGATGTATTAACAAAAGATGTAAAAAATTTAGCAGCTAAACATATTTTTACTAGATGGCAAGCATTTTTATCTATTTTTGATTTTGAAATTATTCATATTAAAGGAGCTGATAATTCCATTGCTGATTTCCTAACCAGAGAATTTTTGCAGGGCCATGACAGACAAAGGCAAGGAAGTTGAAAAGATCTCTTTGAGATCAAAAACCAATATTTCTAAAACAAATTCGACCAAATTGCAACTATTTACTTCAGGGCATAGCTCTATACAAAGTTTCACATCTGGACAAAATATCACAGGACAGCTTGCTGCTCCTAGACCATTGTATACAAATACTACTAGTATTATTAATAGACCTATTGGTCATATTTCTAGTGCCTTAATCACACAACCAAATTATTCTCGGCCCAGATCTCCAAGACCATATTTTACCTCATTAAATAAATTTAGCCCTTTACAAGCCGAACCAATTCCCCCATCTACTTTCAAACAAATAGTAACTGGACCAGCTTCACCAAGTCCAATAGCTTCTGCAAGCTCACCATCTTTAAGCCAAATAGACCAAACCCAATATACATATAAAGATGCTGAAGACCTTGTAATTACAATAGAACCAGAATATTTGGCCCAAAATCCCAATTTGAATATTTACCAACTTTGCGAATCCATTTTCCCAAAAACCCATTATTATCTCCCAGATAATTTTCAGAAATCTCAACCATATTATGAGGCCCTATTAGTTCACACCAATTCTATTCTTATTCAAAATAATTATGACCCAAAGAATCATACCAAACTAAGATATTGCAAAGTCAGACTTTTAAAAGTGTGGACTCTGACCGAATGGGGACAAGAGCCCCATCGAACCAAAGATTTTACTTTGACCAATGGACAAAATGCTAAGTATAATTACTATGATTATCAGATAGCTTGGGAAAGAACTTTTTTCAAGCAAAATGACCAATTATCTATTTCATTCTTTTTCTATATATCTGACACTTTCACCTATCCTATACCATATTGGTTTCACCAATGGTGGAATAAATTTGGAATCATTGAAACCATTATTCCTGATCACATTAAGCTTGCACAGACTCAGTTCTTTGAAAACAATAAATTACCAGACACTATCATTTGTTCTCCAAAATGGCTTATCTATTCTCATTACTTTCATATACCATGGATCCTTATGATTGAATACCAAATTAAGGATCAAACCTTTGATAATTTTCAAGTTCCTGTGTTAGTCCGCAAATATAAAATCAAATGGTGGGCTAAAATTGACCAAGAAGCCTGTGGCTCAAAAGCAGTAGACCAATTTTTTACAAACTACCCCCAATATTGCAAAATTCCAAACCCATCTGCAATTACCAAACAAGAAACCTTTTTAGCCCGTAAAAAACAAATTATGGTTCAAATGGCAGCATGCACTTCAGAACAAGAATATGAAAAATTACTTGAAGAATTACAAGAAACCAGAAGCTCTTCTGTATCACCATCCCCAGCAGACTTAGCAGATGATAATGATGATTTCTTTACACAAGAGATGTAGGACCCACTGAACAGACACAGCAAAAGCAGACAATATGGCCGACAAACATAAATGGTGGGACCCATGGCGCATTACAGACAAATGGCAGACAAAAACAAAAACAATGACGAAAGCAATGACGCAACATGCAGACAAGTGGCCGACATGAACAGTTACCAAACAGTACCAAACAGTAATGGACCGCTCAATTCCATTGAAGAAAATTTTGGCGTCCGCGGCCTATAAAAGGAGAGCTCCAGACCATTAAAAAACACACCGAAATTTCACCAAGAAATTCTCTCTCAAATCTCTTTATGTATTCAATGCTTAGCTTAGTTTTATTTTCAACAAGTTGTAAGGAGTCTATGGTTTACTACAACCAAGACGTAGCAGTTATTGTATAAGTATTTTGTATTTACACAGTAAGTCCTTTATATTTGTATTTTGTATTCAATAAAATTATACCAACTGTTACTTTGTAAGTCCGTATTGACGGCAATTATTTTCTCTCTCTCTCTCCGTTTATCACTCTAGCTAATTCTGGAGATTCCAGTTTAAGTGTGCAGGAACCCCAAAACCTTAAAACAAATTGCATATCATTTGCTTTAAGTATGCTCTGTGGTTGCGGTTTATACCGATCTTCCACATCAGAAATTGAGTTGATCATACAAGCATATTAAAATGAGGTTTATAATATCTGCACTAGAAAATTTAAGCTTAGTTGATTTGACAAATAAAGCGGAAGTAGAACTTTTTAGACATTGTTTGGTAAGACAAGGAACACATATATTCGAATGGCACATGACAAATCATAATATTCTCTGTGATTGTAGGGAAACTCAAAGAATCTTAGATTTATTTAATTGTATGATAGCTTATTTAGACCAATTATTGAGAAATAATAATTTTTAAAATGGAAATTAAAGTAATAACATATTATTGTTTTGTCTGTAGATGTTATTATAAAGAAGTAATTACTAAATTTGAATATTACTGTCATATACGTAGAGGATACTATACGAGTACCAATACATATTATTATTATTCATACCAAGTGAAACATTATAAACATAGTAACTGTCTAAATTGTATATAAATTATTTCAATCAAACTTGGGATCGTTTTTATGATCTAATACTTTATTATTATTTAAATTTCTTCAATCTAATTTATTAAATGAATTTTCTAATTAAATTTGGTTAAACACTACATAATTAATTTTGTTATAGTTTTAAAAAATTACTGAAAAATATTTGACTAAAAATATTTTTTTTAAGTTAAGAAAATATCAATTTATCTAAAAAAAATGAGTTAGTGACCATAAATTTATATCTAATGCATATTAAATATCACTAATAATATTTAGTGCCGATCAATTATATTTTTAAATAATTTAAAATTTAAAAATTTTTTAAATTTATTTTTTATTTGAGTCAAAATGGTTAATTTAAATTATTTATATATATTTTTTACAAAACTTAATATTATATAACATCAAATAAAAAGTTAGTATTATTTTAATAATAATTCTAATTTATATTAAGAATTTTATTCTACTTAAAATTTAAAATAATTTTATTATCAAATCTAATAAATGATATTAATTAATTAAAATTATTCTCGATTAAAATAAGATTAACAAAATTATATATAAAATGATTGTTAAAATTGCTATAATAATTTAAAATTATTACAATAAAATTAATTTTAATTATGAATTAATATAAATTTTATTTTTTATTGTTCATAAAAATTTCAATAATATTAAATACTAGGATAATAATTATTAGAATGACACATTTAAATATTAAATAATATGAAACATTATTTAAAAAAATAATAAATGTTAAAATAATAAATTCTTAATTTTATATTAATTTGATATATTCAAATTTAATTAATTGATAAGGGTTATTGAGATAAAATTTTCTTTTGTACTACTAATTTTTTTTAAAAGTATGAACGGGTAATTTAATCATTATTCTACCTCAATATTTTTAATTTTTTAATTATTTATAATTTTATTAAATAAATTAGTTATAAAATTATTAAAAAATATCAAATTTTAAAATCTATAATTTGTGCTATATTATAAATACAGAGCATAAATGATGTGAGAATAATGAAAATATTAAAAATGATTTATAAACTCATTTAATAATTATAAAATTATTTTTACTTTAATTAGCTAAAAAATAATATAATACATGATACAATATATATTTTTTTTAAATAAATCATTGTAAAATAATAATTTAATAAACTGATAATCGATTCTATTCATAAAAATAAAGATTCAAACGATCAACTCCTAATCAAAACTCGAACTACTATAAAATAAAATAAAAAAACTCGACCTCATAGCATATTAACTTCATATCAAATAGATTCGATTTCTTACGACTAATGAAGTTCTTTCATCCGCATAGCCATATTATCATCACATTATATTTATTTTTATTTTCTTATCATATAAAAAGAAGATGAACACAAAATATAATGTGTACTATTCTCTTATATAAATATTTTAAATTTTAAATAATTCTTTACTTTTAATTTATTTTATAATTTATTAATTTAAATGTTAGAGTGACAGTAATAGACACTAACCATTTTTTTTTTTTGCAAATTTAGCTAATTAGAGCACCGCTTTGATACGGATCGTATCATAATTTTAGTTTCAACAATATCAATATATTTTATTATTTAAAATTTTTTATTTTAATTTATTAAATTAAATTTTAATTTCTTTTTTTAAATGTACAAATTAAGAAATTATTTTTAGTGATATATTTAAAAAAATATAATTTAATAATAATAAATTTATCATTGATATTAAATTACAATTAATAAAATTTACCGATAATTATTCTGTGAACGATAATGTTAAATAATGAAAATCTGTATAAAAACTTACATTTATAAATAAATTCAATTGTTAATATAATTTTGTCTTGACGACTTCCCTTGCCGTTTAGAATTTTTGAGTGCTGCCAAAGGTCGTCCACCTTTGAACGCTATGGTGCCCCATGACCCATTGCATTATATATATATATATTTACATAACCACGTGGGAATTTAACATTGGTTAGTACCAGTAAGCGCTTATTAGACTCGGAAGCACTGGAGCAGCTTTGGCTACCGAATTTAAAGGAGGTATAAAGGAATGATACGACGCCACTTGTGGAACTGAACAGAGTTTTGCCTAGAAAAAGTCATGTCCGGCGAACAAGCAGATTCTTTTGTTCTAACCTGGAGGAAACTAATTGGTTGGACCCTAAATAACAAAAATATCTCACCGCATCTAATTACTCCCCCATCGTCCATTTGAAAGGCTCCCCCGTTTCACAGTCCGAGCTCTGAACCAGTTAAGAAGAGAGCGGCACGCAGCCCTAGGTCTCCATTGCTGTCCACACGCCTCTCTTTCTTAAATCATCAAATCATTTATATAGAAACCGTTCCTTATCTCTGCGATCTTTCTTCTTTGTCTGTCTCGCCTCCTGCCTTATCTGCAAATTTGTGCTTTTTTATGTGAATTCGTCATGTATATAACCGCTTCAAGCTCAACCTCTTCGCTCATCAGAGCGTCTAGGGCTAGACTTTCATCTTCCTTCTCTTCGTCCATTACTAGAGCCTCTGCTCTCGCTTCTCCGCCTCCTAAGGTTTCTTCTTCGTTGCTCGCTAATACTGCTCAGCACCGATCTCTCAGCTTTTCTGCTGCTGTTCGATCCATTCGGTGCTCGGTTCCTCGCTGGAGCCACGGTGTCGATTGGCGGTCTCCGGTTAGTCTCCGGTCCCAGATCAGAGCTGTTGCTCCTGTGATCGAACGATTTCAGCGGAAGATTGCCACTATGGGTAGAGTGATTGATTTCCCATAATTTTGGAGGGATTGTTTTTGTTGATTTTTTTTAATGTTTCTGAGTTTGGCATGCTTGGCTTCGGAACTTAGTAATGACTGTTTGATTTCTGTGCCTGTTTTTAGCTAGTTCGAATGATCGCCAATCTTTTTTAGCTTTTTTTATTTAAATTTCTTTTTTGAAGTTTTTGAGATGTAAAATGAATTTAGTCTTTTCAATTAACTTGGAGAGTTGACTTTGGCCGGTTTCCTGCGGTCTGAGAAAAAAAGATTTTGTAACGGTGATATTTTATTTCATTGGATTAATGCGAATATTTGGAAGTTCGTTTGGGTGTTTTGCAGAGAAATTTTCTGTCATATCTGCCGATACTTCAGAGAATAAATAAATAAAAGACACCCTTTTAAGTAGTTCATAAAAAAAAAGGAACATTGTGATGTAAAAGCGTCCCTTATGGGTTCTAATTCTGATGAACTTGGTATTAAGAGTGATTTATTTATTTTTGTTTTAAATCTAATTCATTTCAGCTTCTGAGAATCCTTTCAAGGGAATATTTACAACTCTCCCAAAGCCAGGCGGCGGTGAATTTGGGAAGTTCTATAGTCTTCCCGCACTAAATGATCCAAGGATTGGTAAGTTTTCAAAATATTTTCTGAATGTCAACATGTATGCGTCATGTATTTAGTACCTGTTCGCTTTCAAACGATACATGGTTATACTAACCGGCTAGTTATCATAATGTTGACTGGCTTATGGTATGCTATTATATAAACTTTAGCATGTTCTTCAATGCTTAACCTAGGCTGATAGTGTGAGCATACTGGAATGTTCTGCATATCTTGTGAAGTTCCCTAATTAATAGTTAATTTGAACATATTGAATTATAAAATATAAACATTGTTCCTATTTATTATTAACAAAATGTTGTCTTTGTTGGGTATGATTCCAATGATGTGTGCTTCCTTGTGTCCATATCAGATAAGCTTCCTTATTCTATCAGAATTCTTCTTGAATCTGCTATTCGTAACTGTGACAATTTCCAAGTCACAAAAGAAGATGTTGAAAAGATCATTGATTGGGAAAATACATCACCAAAACTAGTTGAAATTCCTTTCAAGCCTGCCCGTGTTCTCCTGCAGGTATGTGATAATCTTAGTAATTATTGTTGTCATGATCACTATTATTAGAACTGTATGACTCTCAATTTGAATCAAACTATTCAATATTTCAATTTGATTCTCCATTCTAGCAATTTGAATCTATGGGTTTAATTTGCAAATGCACTCAAATCATGATCAGAAGAATTGATAGTGAATAGAGTGAATTGAATGATGGACTGATTTGTTTGTTTCCTTTTCTATAGGGTTATTGGACTTTATACTTTCAAAATTTAAGATTTTCACTTCATTTGGAGATGAAATATGTATATAGAACCTGTACTTAGCTATCTGCCTTCTGTTAATTAATTTATCTAATTATTAGTTGTCAAATTATGACATTTTTTATTTTAGAAAAAAAATTATGACATTTTATACTAATACATTCTGACCTTTTAATTTAACTCAGTATCCTTGTTATCAATTTAATTATTTGATCAAATTTAAATGGGGTTTCTGCACATGCATAATAATAATAGTCATTGTTTGCAATTCAAGTGTTCGTAATTATACTAAAAATATCTTATAAAGCATACATCTAATTAGCTAAATGATAATTTTATATTTATTGAAATATGTGGTGATGCATACTTTTTATTTTTAAGAACATGTATAACTTTTGAGAAACTTCAAGTTTTGTAGTTGATTTACAAAATGAAGATTTTGATTCTCCATTCAAATCTCTATCTGAGATGGTCATGCAAAGAATGTCTTCATGTATCAATTTGTCTCTTCTGTTACTAGGACTTTACTGGAGTACCAGCTGTTGTTGACCTTGCTTCAATGCGTGATGCCATGAGCAACCTTGGTGGTGATTCCAACAAGATCAATCCTCTGGTGAGTATTGTATTCATGCAAGTCAGAATAAAAAGCACAAGTAGTAGGTCTTTTCATTCAGTTTTTGCTTTTGAAACTTGTAGTGGAACTGCTTTACAATAAACAATTAGTTGGCTAATCACCATTGCTCGATAACGAGTGAGTGCATGTTGACCTTAAAAAGCCCATTGGCTAAACAAATCCAAAAATTTATGAAATTTTCAATTTCAGTCATTTCTTTTATTTGTATCAACTAGTACTATTTTTTCAGTTATAGCAATCAATTTAATTGGGCACAAGGTGCTAACTGCTGACAATTGACTGAACTGTTGACAAATGACTGAAACTACTGATCCCAACAAGCCCAAAAATTAAAAGAATCAGATAAAATTGATAGTGAACAAACTTTTGGAATTTTTTTGGGTCATTTGACCACTTAATTAAGCTACTTATGAAAATTGATATGCATGTTGAAGTTCTAGGTGCTGAACTGCTAATTGATGATATTAAAATAATTGCCTATAGGTGGAGAAGTGCATAAAAGGGCAAAAATTTGGTATTTTCTGGTTAGTTGACCTTGGTGAAATTGTCCATGGGTTTACATTTAACAAACTCTTTTTAGAAAAACAGCGGGATTGCAATTTCATCTTCAACCTGTTGATTGATCATTTTCTGCATTTATCAATACTGTTGAAGTGGTTATCCTTGTACACTTGCTTATGAATGTGAACTAATTTGACGTATTTCATTTTAAACTGGCCCTTTTTTTATTTGTCTTTGACTTTTTGACTGTCATTTGCAGGTTCCTGTAGATTTGGTTATTGATCATTCAGTCCAAGTTGACGTGGCACGATCAGAAAATGCAGTGGAGGCAAATATGGAGCTTGAATTTCAGAGGAACAGGGAGAGGTTTGCTTTTCTTAGATGGGGATCAAATGCTTTCCATAATATGCTTGTGGTTCCTCCAGGCTCTGGTATTGTGCATCAGGTATGACTAGGAGCAGGAAAGCTGCAATATTATCTGTTATCTGTAACATTTAAAGTAAATGCTTCCTATCAGTTAATATGTAGTTGAAATGTACTCCTTACCTTTTCAGTTTCCATAGGTAATCTTTAGTTTTCATGGATTTGGCATGGCATGATTTGACATTATAAATTTCAGGTGAATCTTGAATACCTTGGACGGGTTGTTTTCAACACTGATGGCATTCTTTACCCTGATAGTGTGGTTGGTACTGATTCTCATACAACCATGATTGATGGATTAGGAGTTGCTGGCTGGGGGGTTGGAGGTATTGAAGCAGAAGCTGCAATGCTTGGCCAGGTGACTGATGTGAATATTCCGTGGAACAATGGAATAGTATTCTCTTTCGTCCATTAGCAAGATTGGACTTGGTTAGGCAAAAACTGAGAGCTCATTTTATATCATGCTCCTATAGTATGATAGGATTGTGGATGCAAATGCCAAGAGTTTACTTTCTGTTAGTGCACATTCTTCTTCACTAGTATAGAATCTAGTTGCCATGATTCTTCTTTGATGTTCATCTGCATGTTGTAAATTCTCATGTGCATTTCCTCTTAATTTTAGAACAGGGTTAGTTTCCTATTACTAGAATGGCTTATTTTACTAGTTAAAACATTTTCCATTATAGAGGGGCTTATGCATCTTTGTCAGCATATTTATGGCTCCAAATCACGTGGGCATTTAATGACTTACTCTTTTTAATTAATTTTGTACATTTGAATAGTCTATCTTTCTTGTTTTATTCCCCTATGCTCATTCTTTTATGTGCTGATAATTTGCTTTTTTTTTTTTTTAAATAAAAAAACTAATAATGTGCAAAACACTTGCACGTACGAGATACTTAATTCTTTTTAACTTCACTGCATCTTGTTTTATCATCTTGCTTCCACTACCTGAATTCTTTTGATTTTTGTGCTTTAGTTTTAATTTCTGATTTTGTTAATTTTTGACATTAACAGGCCATGAGCATGGTGTTGCCTGGTGTTGTTGGGTTTAAGTTATCTGGAAAATTACGCAATGGTGTCACAGCTACTGACTTGGTCTTGACTGTGACTCAAATGCTGAGGAAGCATGGTGTTGTTGGCAAATTTGTTGAGTTTTATGGTAATCCTATTCTCATGGTGGTCAATTGGATTATGCATCAATCATTTTGGTCTAGGTTTTCATGTCAGTATGTCCTTGCAGGGGATGGTATGGGTGCCCTATCATTGGCTGACAGGGCCACTATAGCTAATATGTCTCCCGAGTATGGTGCAACCATGGGATTCTTCCCTGTGGATCATGTTACTTTACAATATCTAAAATTGACTGGAAGGAGCGATGAAACTGTGAGTTTCTCATTTTTGATATGTGTTTCTTCCAATTCTGAATTTTAAATGAGGTGGCTTTTTTTTTTCAGGTGTCAATGATAGAAGCATATCTTCGTGCAAATAAAATGTTTGTAGACTACAGTGAGGTAAGATGGTTTCTTCTTCTTTATCCTGGTATGACTCATTTAAGTTTTCAATGCAAGATCTAATATTTTGCTCATTTTTCATTTAACTTTTTCTCCTGCTACTGATTTCAGCCTCAACAAGAAAGAGTGTATTCATCATATCTACAATTGAACCTTGCTGATGTTGAGCCATGTATTTCTGGACCTAAGAGGTGTGTACTTGGTACTTGCATATACTCATTCATTAATGCTATCCCATACCCTAATTCTGTGTTTTCTTCTTCATTATCATGTCTTAGTTCTTTTTCTAAGATTTCCTGGATATGTATTTCTTACTGTTGTTCTTTGCAGACCTCATGATCGTGTTCCTTTGAGAGAAATGAAGAATGACTGGCATTCTTGTCTTGACAACCCAGTTGGATTCAAGGTTAGTTTTATACTTATGCCCATCAAATTTTTTCTTTCATTGTTGCAAACTAATCAAGTTACTTGCTCCCTTTTTATTTTGGATAAAATGAATAAAAAAAATTATGTTATTTTATTTTTTTGATTTAGCTGATAAATTCAATTTCCAGCACGTGGGCATAGTATTTATGGTGTAGAGTGGTTGTATGACTAATGAATGTGAATTATGAAGTTGTTTTTCACATTTTACACAGGCACCGTATGCTGCATTTCTTTCAAGTGGATATGTTTTTTAGAATTATTAACAGGAGTCTGGCATATATAGAATAAACCATTTTGAATAAAATTTGTATTTGTAATCCCATCCATGTGCCTTGTCTGATTATTGCTTTTCTTTAAATAATGTAACAATTCCTCTTATGTTGTGATTTTGCAGGGATTTGCTATACCAAAAGAAGCACAAGACAAAGTGGTAAAGTTCTCGTTCCATGGACAACCAGCAGAGCTGAAGCATGGTAGTGTGGTGATTGCTGCAATCACAAGTTGCACAAATACATCAAATCCAAGCGTGATGCTTGGTGCTGGTCTTGTTGCAAAAAAGGCTTGTGAACTTGGTTTACAGGTTAGACATGCTCATGCTATGGTTTTTAGATAATGTGACGTTGTGCATTATCTTTGGCCAAATATATGTTTACACCCCTATATTAGTTGGGATTAACCCATTGAACATTTGAACTAAAATTGTAACTGATTTAATACTTGAACTTATAAAATCATAATAACTAACAACACAAGTTTGTCATATTGTGATAATTTGTTAAAAAACTAAAAATTAAGCATACATGTTCTGGACTGATTATACTAAATTTTCATAAAATGATAAAATTACTCTCTTTTAACTTTTTCAATTTATTAAAATTCAGAGCACGGTCAGCAAAATTTAGAGCACAGTTAATAAATATGTATGATTATTTTAACTTTTTTCAGATAAATCATTGATAATATGACTAGCCTATGTTTAATTATTATGATTTTTATTAGTAAGTGTTAGATAGGTTATGGTTTTAGTTCAGGCGTTTAATAGATTAATGGAAAGTAGGACAGCTTGGAGATTTTTTTTTTTGCCTCTCTTTTCATTTGTAAGATTTGAACAGTAATTTATGTGAACAACTTGATCATGGCTGTGTATTATTGTTATTTATTAGGTCAAACCATGGATAAAGACCAGTCTGGCCCCTGGTTCTGGAGTAGTTACAAAATATTTGCTCCAGAGGTATTGCGTATGATTTATGTAAATATTTTATAGGAGCTGCTGCGCTTTAATGTGGTTTCTTTGTTGTAGTTTGTGCGCCAATTCTTTTTTCTTTTTTACATGGTGCAGTGGACTGCAAAAATATTTGAATCAACAGGGTTTCCATATTGTTGGGTATGGCTGCACAACATGCATTGGAAATTCTGGTGAACTGGACGAGTCAGTCGCATCTGCTATTTCGGAGAATGGTAATTTTAAATTTCCTACCAAGAGTATATATAAATAATACAGAGTGTTATAGCCATATAACTTAAGCATTAGCATATTTGGGGGTGTCCAGATTTTCCTTTGGCTTATATTTTTATATACATATTTTTTCTCCTTCTCTCTCAGACATTTTAGCCGCTGCTGTGCTCTCTGGTAACCGGAATTTTGAAGGTCGGGTTCATGCTTTGACACGAGCCAACTACCTTGCATCGCCTCCTTTAGTGGTTGCCTATGCTCTTGCTGGCACGGTATTTTTGCTGTTTATTTTTTTCTGCAGATCTTGTAATCATTGTGGATGGTCACATGAGATTTGAGATCCTAGCCTAATTTCAGTCATACCTAGTTTGGCTAGGAGCATTCTGCATCATGATTGCCTTAGGTTTTCAAATTTTACTTGCTATTTACAGTGGGAAAAAAGAACTTCTTTGTTACTAAGGCCTGTTGTTTCAATAAATTAACATGAAATTACTTTTCAGGTTGACATTGACTTTGACAAGGAGCCAATTGGAACTGGAAAGGATGGTAAGAGTATCTATTTCAAGGATATATGGCCTACTACAGAAGAAATTGCAGAGGTAGAATTGCACTCCGAGATGTAGATTCTGTCCTCATGTATCACTTCTGGTATAAAATGACCCTGGAATGTCATGCTATGTAGGTTGTTCAATCTAGTGTTTTGCCTGATATGTTCAAAAGCACTTATGAGGCTATCACAAAGGGCAATCCCATGTGGAATCAGCTAATTGTACCAGCTACAACTTCGTACTCATGGGACCCTAGCTCTACCTACATTCATGAGCCTCCATACTTCAAGAACATGACCCTGAATCCTCCTGGAGCACATGGAGTGAAGGATGCTTACTGTTTGCTTAACTTTGGTGATAGTATCACAACGGATCACATTTCTCCAGCAGGAAGTATCCACAAGGATAGTCCTGCTGCAAAGTACCTCCTTGAGAGAGGAGTGGATCGAAAGGAATTCAACTCCTATGGAAGTCGACGTGGAAATGACGAAGTGATGGCTAGGGGAACTTTTGCTAATATTCGCCTTGTTAACAAACTTTTGAATGGGGAAGTAGGACCAAAGACGGTACACATTCCTACAGGAGAAAAACTCAATGTGTTTGATGCAGCAACGGTAAGCTTTTAGGCTATATTGGTTTTATTTTTTATTTTTCCTTCTTCGTTATCTTTCTCTCTCCCTTTCCCTCCTTCCCTTTTGAGGTTGTGGGATCTTAAAAATGAGATCATTTCCAAGGTCTAGACATACAATGTGCATTTATAAAAATGTCCTCTTCGTGTGTATTAGAATAATTTTCTTGATAGGTATGTTGGTCCCATATTAATTGTATGGCATCATGAACTGCTGCAGTCATCTTCCAAAATTGGATGAGTTATATCCTTGTTTGGAAGACATGTTGACTAGGATATATTGCTGAATCTATACATGCCTGAACACTTTCATCTCTTCAAAATATATATAAACTAGGGTTTGCTACTTTTAATCGCTCACTCTGGGTGATCTCTCTACTATTGCAGAGGTACAAGACTTCTGGACAAGACACCATTATTTTGGCTGGAGCCGAGTATGGAAGTGGAAGCTCGAGAGATTGGGCTGCCAAGGGTCCAATGTTACTGGTGAGCCTGATGATTTTTGTTTGCTTAACTTTTAACTATTGTTGAGTTTTTAGTTTAGTTTGTGGGTGTGCTTACTGTTGTATTGTTTTCTGATTTATTTATTTTACAGGGAGTTAAAGCTGTGATTGCTAAAAGTTTTGAGAGAATTCATCGTAGTAATTTGGTGGGTATGGGAATTATTCCACTTTGTTTCAAGCCTGGTCAGGATGCAGATACACTAGGGTTAACTGGTCATGAGCTGTATAGCATTGACCTCCCAAGTAATATCAGTGACATTAAGCCCGGCCAAGATGTAACTGTCACAACTGATAGTGGAAAATCTTTCACCTGCACAGTTCGCTTTGACACTGAGGTAATACCCACTATTCCTTCAGCCTTCTTCAAATTTGGGTTTGATATCATCCAGTAATAGGTACCAAATTGCCACATGCTACTTAGTTTAAGGAAATTCATATGGAAACAAACCATTTATCTCCAAGGGAGGGCATATATGCATGCTATTGGTGTGTTAACACTTAACATGTTCCTCTTGCTTGGAACATTGTGTTGCAACTACATGAAAATTATAGGGTTTATATTTGTAAGTAAACTATGACGTTTCACCAGCACCAGAACGAGTAATTAAAACATGAAACCAATTGAATTTGCATATACACCTGTGCCGCTCCCTTCAGGCCAGATAATTTCTGTTTTTTAGGACGGCCATCTTTTGTTTCTACGTCAATCATCCCATTGATTTGGACCAGTGTGATGGTGCTAAATTTCCAATATATTGCATATATGATTCGATTAACTGGCTCTGTTCAGTGGACAAGTGCTGTAGATATGTAATATTCGTTTAGACATGCATCATTGCACTGATAATACACGTTTTACGCAGTTGCTTTAACACATTCCATAATTTTTTTCTTGTTGGCCTGCATGTTTTCCAAATTTAGTTACCGCTTCAAATGTTGAAAAACCATTACATTATTATTATTACTCTCTCCGTCCTATAGTTTTTATTCACTTTTTTTTTCTGCATATATTAAGAAAGATATTTTTTTTTTATTGACTTTTCAATTATACTCATATTAAAGATACTAAATTTTATTAAATAATAAGAGATGTTTTGGAAGGTTTCTGGAAATAAGATAAAATTACATAGGATTATAATAGTTATTATATGTTATTATAGTGTAAAAAAGAAAAGTGGATAATAATTTCGAATATTTGAAAAGATTGGATAAAAATTAGGAGTTGTGAGTTTTTTCTTAATAAATGAAAAAGGTTTTGCGTTTATGTATTATATTGTCTGCTCGTTAGGGATAATGAGTTTGTGTGGCAGCTCTGGCGGGTTAATGAAATGACTTGTTATTGCAACTGCAGGTGGAATTGGCTTATTTCAACCATGGAGGTATTCTTCCATATGTTATCCGCAACCTGATGAAACAGTGAAACAATTGATGATTTGCCGGTGACATTTCTCCATGAAATGAAATGGGATTTGATATTTTCAATTGTAAAATTTGAGAATGAGAATAAAAGTTTTTCAATAATAGGAAGAAGAAATCCCTTGAGTGGGATCCTTGATATTTTTTGTTTTAACAGTTTCAGATGAACACACAGATAAGGATTAGCCTTTTGATGATCAGTGAATTCCAACTCGAATCCATGATTTATGGAAGTTTTATGACCATAGAATTTGATATAAAGTATTTTGTTATGCCACCATTCTCCCCCTTTTGAGGAATAACTAATCCATTTATCTCAAATGCAAGAACTTTTAGTTTCTTTTATTTTCATTTATTGTATGGCCATGGAACTATAAACTAAGTTATCGGATTATAAACTAAACAAAAATAAAGTAAAATAACAAGAAGAAATGGAGAAATTGAGAGATTTTTATCCCAATTTTTATAAAATTCTTAATGACTTTTAAAAATATTTTTAATGACTTTTAAAAATTACTACTATTAATTAACGGCACCACAATAAATTAATCATAAATTTTTTATTTTAAAAAAAATTATATATTTTAAAGTGAAAATAAATAAAATTATTAAATATATATTTTTTTATCTTTTCCTTTAAAATAATTATTAATCTTTGGCCGTTACAAATATTTGGTTTATTACATTATTTATGATAATGTGGCTCGTTAAGATTTTATTAAGAAAAATATTGTGAAATGAAAAATCTAGTGAAGGTAAGAACACATACTATTTATAATACATATTGCAAGTTGTCTCGTTAAAATTTTTAACAAGGAAAATCCAGTAAGATAAAACCTTGATTACAGAAAAGAAAAATACATCACTTAACAGTTGGCAAATGCTAATACTGTAGACTAATTTCTAGATTAATTTGAATAAAGCAACTCAATTATTAATTGTTCTTGGAGATATTATAATGTGTTTAGCTTTTTTTTTTTTTTTTTTTTTTTTTTTTAATTGAAAAACTAACTTGGAATAGGGGTGGAGAGGAGCAGGGAATGCTCTATGATGTACAATGAAAGAGAGATTTTGAGGGAATTTGTTGCTAAAGCATGAGTAATATAGAGTTCCCACCCCCTTAACAAAAGAAAAGGAACAGTGAGCAATGTCTTTCACTAATCCATTAATGTTGATAGTAGGAAACCCATTCAAAACTTGGATAACAATTTTAGAATCTCTTTCTATAATAACATGATTCAAGTTAGAGTGGCAACATCACAGCAGGCGAGAGCTTCCAATATAAAAGGGTTCATAATAAAACTATGAATTTTGCATTTCCAGCCTCTAACACTAGAGGCACCTTGATTCTGAGTAGAGGTAACAACTGCATCAAAGTTAACCATGATAAAAGGATTGCTTGGCGGAGTCCATAGGCTACAATCTTCAAGGAAAGAATTATTCTAGTTGATTTCTTCACAAAAGGTACAAGTCAATTTCAAAATAAGGGCAAATGAATTGGTCTTATGGAGAAAACATATATCATTTTTGTTTTTTCAAAGTTGCCAAAGGATTAACACTACAGCTTGGATTAGCTTCTTTTCTAGACTCATTGAACAAAAATGATTGGCAAGTTTTAGATAAATTTTCCATAAGAACCCCAAGCATGGAGGGTGCGAAGGCGTAAACGAGAATAGAGCTAAACTTCAACAGTTGTAGGATAATATAAAAAGATTAATAGGAATAGTTTAAAACTTGGACCAACCAAGTTTTCCATATCAAAACGTGATTACCATTAGAAATCACGTTTTCCAACTTTTTAGATTCATAAAACTTGGACCAACCAATCCAATGATGTTTCTTTTTACTCTCTACATGAATACAATAGAAATAGACAATAATATTATTAATTTTATTACTCCAAAACCGAGAAAAACTTATGACACGTAGAATAGCTCTTATTAAAATTTTTTTCTATATTTACATAGAAGTTGGAATTGTCCATCTTGAATTTTTTTTTTTTTTTTGTTCATAATCTATCGGATTTAAGCAAACGCTCGATTTTTATTATTTATTAATTTTTTTTAAATAATAAAACTAAAAACTGAAAATTATAAATATTCATTTTTCATTATAAATTTTATCAAATTATTATTTTTGTTTGTAAATTTTATCAAATTATCATTAATAATTTTAAAAAATTATTTTAGTTGATCAAATTTATTTATTTTTAAATACATATTCAATCGGTTAATTTATAAAATATAATTTTATTTTAATATTATAAAAAATTTTAACATTTAATCTCTATAATATAAAAATTTATTAATTAAATTTTTAATTTTAAAAAATATGTTAAAATATCTTTCAAATTTAAAAAAATTACTAATCCATCCTTTTATTAATTTTAGTTATTAAATATTTATTATTTAGTTTTTAATATAAAAACTCATTGATTTCTTAATTTTATAAAAAAATTATTAATTATTCTTTCTGTACTGAAATTATTTTAAATTTTTTTATAAAAAAATAAAATATCCTTAGAAGTATTACAAAATATACTAATTAGTCCTTCTATTAACTAATTATTAAGTATTTTACTATTTAATTTATGTAATAGGAGAAAA
This sequence comes from Manihot esculenta, assembly GCF_001659605.2. Lineage (NCBI taxonomy): Eukaryota > Viridiplantae > Streptophyta > Magnoliopsida > Malpighiales > Euphorbiaceae > Manihot > Manihot esculenta. The sequence continues at coordinate 10,045,825 of NC_035173.2, forward strand.
TTTAATAGTTAGTCCCTCAATTTTATAAAATATTTATTAATTAATCTCTTTGCATCGAAAATATTTTAATTTTTTATAATATTTAATAATTAAAATTATCATGTTATTTTAAATTTTAAAAATATTTTAATATATTTTTTGAAAATTAATTGACTAAAAATTAAATTTTTTTATATTGCAGGAATTAAATAGTAAATTTTTATTTTATAATATTTAATAATTAAAATTAATAAAATAACTAATTAGTAGATTTTTTAAGATTTCTAATATATTTAATATATTTTTTAAAATTAAAAAATATATTAATAAATTTTCTTATAATACAAAGACCTATTAGTAATTTACCTACTTTGTAAAAATAATTTATTATATTTTTATGTATAAATATTTATAAAATAAGTTGTATTCTTATTTTATTTTTAAATATCATATTTTAAAAAAATATAATTTATTATTTATTTTATATAAAAATTTGTAAATAATAAAAATTAAAAAATTATTTTTAATTCTTAAAAAAAAATAAAATAGAAATCTTACAATGTTATCCAACATATCCTTAGCTTTACTCACTTTCAAGTATAATTATAATTTGGAAAAAAAAAAGTTACAACAGTTAGCGTTTCTTATTAAGCAAATTAATATTTAGTTAATGTGTTAGTGATGAAATTAATTAGTTATTTTTTATTTTTAAATATTTACCAAATAGTCCCTGTAATTTTAAAAGTTGAATTAAATAGTCCAATTAAAACTTATAGTGCAATTTTAGTGCAATTTTGTTTGGTAGTAACCGTGTCGCCACTGATTTAAACTAAACAATGGCAAGTTGATCCATGCAATTATGAAAGCCAAGTTGCCTCTTCTACTGTTTCTCCCTCCTTTTCCCTTGGACACCAAAGCTATTTCTTTGCCAATTCCAATCTTTTCCATATCAAAACGTGATTACCATTTTAAATTCTTTTAATATTTTTCTCGCCTTTTTTCATGATCCCCACAAGGTTGAATTCAGCCTTACGAGTTTATTTCTCTCTTTCTTATGGAATTTAGGGCCCAATTACCTAACCCTTTTGGATCTTTTTCATGTTTTCCCCTGTACTTGTTTCTGACCTTGCCCATATTTCTCAGTTTCTTTGGAAAACTTGGCCACCAGAGTGGGTAAGGGCACTTCATGGGTCACCAAACAGAGTAACAGACCCTCTTTTCATAATGATTGTTTATGGATTCTTGAACACCTCATCTTAATATTCTTGAATTTTCTCCTTTGAGTTTCCAATTGTTTTTATATTTTCTGTTGGGTATTGCTTAGTTATGGATTTATAGTCCCACTTTTGCAAAACCAAAGCTTTAGGGACAATGGCTAAGGCTTTATTTTTGTTTATTTTCATATGGGTACTTCTTATTGCTTTTGTTTGCTGCCAAAGGCCTAAATTTGTCAATATAGGTGCAGTTTTTACTTATGATTCGGTTATTGGTAGAGCTGCAAAGCCAGCAATAGAAGCTGCAGTGTATGATATTAATAGGGATACAAGAATTCTCAATGGGACAGAGGTGAGGCTGTTCATGAAAGATGCACAGTGTAATGTCTTCGTGGGTTCTGTTGGAGGTAACCTTCAAATTCCCTTTCTTGATTTTGGTCAGTTGTTGCAACTAAGAAAATTTAGATTAGTAGATAAGATTGGAGTTTTTAGGGTTAAATTTATCTGTGTGTGATTCTATCAACATGTAATTTTATCGTTATATGTTGAACTCTGCTAAGTGCCTTTTCTTTATTATGTTGGCTTTGATGGTTATTTTTGTCTAGTTGAGTACTAAGATCCGGAGCTTTCGATTTTCAATGACTGAAACTTATCTTTTTAGCTAAGTTATCCAATTTCGGCATCCATAATCTTCTTTCTACGGCTTTTGCAACTCATGACTAGTTCTTACCGCTTGCAGTCCTTTATGAACAAAGAATTGAAGTCTTTGCACATTTACATTATCTTGATTGCACCTGCCGCTTTTCTGCCAGCTTTTCAGGTACTTGAGGAACAGGTGGTGGCAATAATTGGTCCACAGTCTTCTGGAATAGCTCATATGATTGCCGAAATTGCAAACGGTCTACAAGTGCCCCAGGTTTCATATGCTGCTACTGATCCGACTCTATCTGCCCTTCAATTCCCCTTTTTTGTGCGAACTACACAAAGTGACTCATATCAGATGACTGCCATGGCTGATTTGATTGGTTTTTATGGTTGGAAAGAGATCATTGCGATATATGTGGATGATGATTCTGGGAGGAACGGGGTAGCTGCTTTGGATGATCAACTTGAAAAGCAAATGGCAAAAATATATAAATTGAGGTTGTCTATAAATTTCGATGATACTGAGATAATGGATTTGCTTAAGCAATCCAAACTGCTTGGTCCTCGTGTTTATGTTGTTCATCTTAATCCAGACCCCAGATTGAGATTCTTTAGTGTTGCCCAAAAACTTCAAATGATGAATGACAATTATGTTTGGCTGGCTACAGATTGGCTCTCAACTACAATAGATTCATTCTCTCAGATAAATCAAACTTCACTCAGTGCTCTTCAAGGAGTAGTTGGGCTTCGTCAACATATTCCAGAGTCCAGCAAGAAGAAAGCTTTCCTGTCTCGATGGAGAGTAACGCAGGAGAAAGGTTCAGCAAGTTCTGAGATGAATAGCTATGGACTTCAGGCCTATGATACAGTTTGGACAGTTGCTTATGCAATTGATAGGTTCATTGATGAATTCAAGAATATTACCTTTTCTTCCAATGACAAGCTAAATGACATGAAAACATCTGACTTACAGCTCGGCAAACTCAAAATTTTTAGTAATGGAAGTAGTCTACTTAACAAAATATTGCAGATGAACTTCACTGGTTTAAGTGGTCATATTCAATTTAATGAAGACCGGAACATTGAAAGTGGTGGTTATGATGTCATTAATATTGCGCATATGTCCATCAACATTGTTGGTTATTGGTCTAACATCTCAGGTTTCTCAATTTTACCCCCCGATACTCGCCAAGGGAAACAAACTAACTATTCTCGTGTGGATCAGAAGCTTCAAAAGATTACTTGGCCTGGTGGAAAGACTGAAAGGCCACGTGGTTGGGTAATTGCTGACAATGAAAGACCATTGGTAATCGGAGTGCCATATAGAGCTAGTTTTGTTGATTTTGTTACCGAAGTAAACAAGAGCCACAAAATTGAAGGATATTGTATAGACGTGTTCCTTGAAGCAAGAAAACTAGTCCCCTATGATGTACCTTACAGGTTTGAGCCTTTTGGGGATGGTCGATTCAATCCCAATTATAATGAGCTCACACAGATGGTGGCAGAAGATGTAAGTAAATATTGTTGCCTTCCATAATTGGTGAGAATGAAAGCAAATAGAACATTTTGGCAAGGTCTTTGGAGGCAAGCATTATCTGGCATACATGGAAAATATGCAAAAATATGGAGTTGCTGCTCTCAGGCTTGCCTAAAAAATCATTAATACCAAAAGTATCTCCTTGGATTCATGGAAATGCCTTATAACTTGATTATGCCTTGTCTATTTGTATGATTAAGTTTTAGCTTCACCATTATGAGGAATAAAATAGTGGGGGTTTGTGGACAATATATCATGTAGATCTTGGTCAGCGAGATCCATCCCATGATGGATCTACTCTGAGTGATGCATTTATCTACTTGTATATACCAAAGATAGAACTTAGGCAAAGATTTTTTATTCTTTAATGTTTTGTCCTCAGGTGTTTGATGCAGCTGTTGGAGACATTGCGATTGTAACAAATCGGACAAAAATAGTGGATTTTTCTCAGCCTTATGCTGCTACTGGTCTTGTCATTGTGGCTCCAGTCAGGAATTCAAAATCAAGTGCTTGGGTATTTCTTAAACCATTCACAGTGGAAATGTGGTGTGTCACAGCAGCATCTTTTGTGATGATTGCAGTGGTTATTTGGATTCTTGAACATCGAGTCAATGATGAATTTAGGGGTCCTCCTAGAAGGCAGATTGTAACAATGTTCATGTATGTCAATATTTAAACAAATCATTTCAGAAATTCCCTGCCACTTTACCTCCCAGTTCACTGTTTAAATAGATAAACCTAATGTGTCTCCAGGATAATTAACTTCTCTTAACATTATTCAACTGTAATTTTTGCAGGTTCAGCTTCTCAACACTATTCAAGACAAATCGTAAGGAATCCTTTGGCTTTCTTAATTTATTTCCTTTGTATTTAAGATATGAATCTATCTTTTGGCTCCTAACTTCAAATCATGTTTCTTCCGAAAGCCTATGGCTGTATCTCACACTTCACTCTAAATTTCAGAAATCACTCTTGCAGGTTTGAAAATACAAAGCAGGAGTAATTGTACTAACTCTTGCAGTTGCCCTTGAAAGGAAACTGTAATGTTCATATGAAAATGAAATCTATGTCTTAACCTTTTCCCCTTAACATCAAATGTAGTCTTATGTGGCATTAAATCTGCTCTGCTTTGTTAATGTTATATAAGTACCCTTCTAAATGTTTCTGTTACAGAAAATCATTTAAAGGACAATTTGATAACTGCTATGCCAAAATGTAATTGGGACTATATCATGAAGCATGGTTCAGAAAATTATAGTTTGAATCTATTCTGAATCAGATTATCAGTGTTTTCTTTAGTTCAGAATTCTGTTTTTGCATTCTGAAAATGGTGTGTAATGCGCATTCCTACTAAAGCAATTGTTGTTTTTTGGTTGCCTCATTGCAGAGGAAACTACAGTAAGTCCACTTGGACGCATGGTGATGGTAGTATGGCTTTTTATATTGATGGTGATATCTGCAAGCTATACAGCAAGTTTGACTTCTATTCTTACTGTTCAGCAGCTTTCATCACCCATTACTGGTATTGACAGCTTGATTGCAAGTAATTGGCCTATTGGATACCAAAGCGGGACATTTTCCTATGACTACCTAACTGAAAGTCTTTATATACCTCCTTCTAGACTTGTTCCTCTTCGGACCCCAGAGGAGTATGAAAAAGCGTTGAGGCTAGGCCCGAATAATGGAGGGGTGGCGGCAATAGTAGATGAGCTTCCATATGTAGAGGTTTTCCTCACAAACCAAAGTGATTTTGGGATCATTGGACAACCTTTTACCAAGGCTGGATGGGGATTTGTAAGTACCTTCCTCTACAAGCAATTGAATCTTCTTACGTGACACACAAGATGGTGTCTAGTGGGCTGCTTGATAAACTGGTAACTGAAATTGCATGTCTGGATATAAACCAAGCTCCCAAAAGAAAGAAAAAAGAAAGGCATGCTTTTGTTCTAGCATGCATTGAACTCTTTATTTTACTCCCAAGGATAGAACTAGAGATATTTTGAAATGAATTAAGAAAATGTTAATCATATAGTTAAAGTAATGAATTTTATATTGTCTTTTCTGATATACCTGATATGGCTCGTGCCTCGTCCATCAAGATAATACTCTTGGATTAAGTCCCATAGGTTCGTCACCCATGACATGGTGGTCATTCAGTCCTCACCTGTTGACCTAGTCAAAGGCGATGACTGAGGACGAGGACCGAGTCACTGCTATGCAATGGGACTTAGTCAAAGAGTCATCTTGATGGGCGAGGCATGAGAATCTCCACTTGCTTGTTTAGCTTACACCAGAATTTGTTCTAAATGTTATTCATTGTAATAAATCAGGCTTTTCGAAGAGAATCTCCACTTGCTGTTGACATGTCTACTGCAATTCTAAAACTTTCTGAGACTGGTGAGCTTCAGAGGATCCACAAGAGGTGGTTCTGTAAGAAGGGCTGTGCTGGAGACAAAAGAAGAAATTCTGAGCCTAACCAGCTACATTTGATCAGTTTCTGGGGTCTATATCTTCTATGTGGTGTCATCACTAGTTTAGCCCTTCTACTATTTCTACTAAGAGTTGTTCGCCAATTTGTGCGCTATAAACGCAGGCAAATGCAAGTGGCTTCACCATCAGTAATTTCATCAGCCACTCACTGCTCTCAAGTCATTTTTCACTTTTTTGACTTCATTGATGAGAAAGAAGAAGCCATCAAGAAGATGTTCACTCCGTGTGAGAATCCTACTTCCCAGATGAGCTTGGGAAGATCATAAGACTCCTCCAAAGAAATCAAAGGATCTGCTACTGCTAATGATGTAAACTGAAGGATTTGGCGTTGAATAGATTCCTGTTCTTGTGTGTATACTCATTGTATCCAGCAATTATAGAGAACTCTGTAACGTAATATTTTCGTGAAATTACATTAAATTTTCGTAAATGAAATTAAATTTTCGTGAAATTTTCAATATTAAATGGAGCAGTAATTTATTGCTAACCGTAAGCTACTATGAACCGTCCTGCGGGAGCACATGGAAGCATCTATGAACCATGACTTCCCTTTGTATGTTCTCTTCTATGCTTTTTCTTTTTCAGTCACATGCTTAAGATTATTATTATTATTATTATTATTTTTTGAAGTTGCTGCACCACTTGGTACTGGCAAGGAATGGATTCCTCCAAATGCAAGCGGCTCTTTTATAAAGCTTTATTTCAAATTGCTTTTGGAAGAGAATACACTCCATAAGATTTATCAACTCCTATGCCAAAGCATTGTTAATTTATTCCATATCACGTTCTCCTACCTATTTATACTTTAGCTAAATTATACATGTCATTTTTATTGTTATTATCACGTAACGGAATATATTAAAAAAAATTACTATTTGATTTTTATAATATAAAAAATTTTATTAATTAATATCTTAATTTTAAAAATACATTAAAATATTTATAAAGTTTTGAAAGATATAATATATATATGTATGAAAGAAATAATAAATTATACTATATGCCTGGTGTAATATGTAAATATACGCATTCATTCCAAAAAAAAAAAAGATTTTCTTTTAATTAAGAAAATTTAAATTTTGTGGAGTCCACCCATTAAAAGTGAGGAGCATATGCCTGTAATGTAGACAAAAACATTAAAAAAAATAAATTTCGCTACTGCTACTTCTTGAGACTCATCTATCAAGCAGTCCTGTTGATGTTGAGTAATGTAGATTGTAGGGCTAGCCAAATGTGTAGTCACGTTGGCAATCTCCCTTAACTAGGAAAAGTAAAAGAAATATCTTAGTCCCTCTAAACTACAAATTAAATTGACTTTATTCTTGGATTTTTGCTTTCTAATTTTTGTTATTTGTCAAAAACCTATTGATATGATTATTGAGATCGTGATAGACGTATGATTTAAAAAAGACAGAACTAATATTTTTAATTGATATGATTGAATTAAAAAAAGATTGATCTGTAAAAAATTAAATATCAAACTATTTAGCACTCTTAACTTTCATTATATCTAAAATAAAAAGAATAATCTCTTCAATGATTTTAAGAAAAAAATTAATTTTACATAAATATCTCTATTCTATTAATTTATTATATTATATAAATATTTTATAGGATACAACGGTTTTATTTTATAATTTTTTTATTTATCGTTTGCGTATAATATAATGGTTTTATTTTATAATTTTTCTACTTATTATTTGCCTATAATACAACGATTTTATTTATAATTTTTCTACTTATCGTTTGCCATTAATTACTAATCGTTAGGGCAACTGGATTTTGTCATTTTAATAAAAATTATCAATATGCATTTGGTGATACGTGCTTTCTTTGTAATATAAAATTTTTAAAAATATTTTTATGTCAATACATATATATGTTATCTTAATATTTAAATATGCTATTTAATATAATGTTTTATTTTAATATTATATATAAAATAATATTAAATAAGTGTTGTTTTCTTGCTTTCTTTTCCTTTGGATGCAGAAGCATATGAGCATTTCAGGTCCTCAGGACAAAGCAAAGGTTCCATCAGCATGCTTTCCACGTTGATACACAACTGGGTTGCTGTCGGCGCTCAGATTCCGATATTACATATATACCCTCCTGCTTTTATATATTTTCATTCATTGCCACTCTTTATTACCTCAAAATTATTTCTTATTAAAAATAATTATTTTCTTATTTAATAAATTTTAATTTTCTCATTTTATAAAAGTATATAAGAAAATAAAATACTACTTCTTGATAAAAAGTAATAAATATTTAATTTTACATAAACAAGCAAAATATTCAATATTAGGCCTTTTGAGAGTTGCAAGTGTATTATGATCACGTGACTAAGATGTGAGGATTTTACTTTATGGGGTGTTATTTGTCCTTTCCATTTCTCCAAAAAACTTTGGTAAAGCTATGTATGTCAACATCTATGTACTTAAAGTGATTCAATCTACCAATAGAATTCAAATGGCTAAAAGTCCAAACCAACCTCAACTTTTGTTCAACTTCGATAAAAGCTTTTTTGGTATTAATTTGAATTTTTTAACGATTTAAATGTATATAATTATATATCCTTATAAATAAATTCATTAAGTTGATCCAAATTACAATAAGATAATATTTAAAAACAAAAGGGAAAAAATATTTATTTTAAATTAATATTTCGTGTAGTGTCTATATCATCTATTCAAATATTATAATATTAACTTCTTAGAGATTAAAACTATACTATCTTAATTAAAAAATTTCGTAGATATTAATATTACAAAATAATAGTTTAGTAAGTTATAAACTGTTAAAATTATGTAATAAAAGTCTGATCAATTGTTAAGAGAAAAGATTTAGACACTGTAATATTTGGTCATTCATAAATTGTTTTTTTTAAATGTCGAATTTTCATATAAAATTATTATTAATAGATACAATTCAGCAGACTTTTATTACACCTATAATCACAAGATTTTAATTAATTAGTGAACGTGATTCCTTATTAATTAGCTGGTTACGTCATTATCGAATTATTAAAAAATATTATAATTAACTCGCTATTTTTATATTATAAAAATTAGTGATTACAGAGATAAAAATATATAATTTTTATATAACTATTCTTCAATTCTGAATAATTTTTTATACTCGCCTTATTTTCCAGTTTATTGACTTAAACGTCATAGTAGCCATTGGCGCCAACCACCTTATATTTTCTTTCTTATAAATTATAGGGTAAGCACTATTCGGTTTAAACCAAAAAAACCGATCGAATCGAATTAATTTTAAAATTTAATTCGATTTTTTATTCAATTTGATTTGGTTCGGTTTGATTTTGATCAGAAAAAATTAAAAAAATCAAATCGAACTGATTAGTGATAATAATATGTTATTTTTAATAATATAGAGAAATTAAATTATATTAAAATTAAACTATTTTAATTAAATTTTAAAAAATTAAAAATAAAGTGTAAAAAATAAAAAAATTATTAAAAAACAAACATATCAAATCAAATCGAATCGAATCGAACCGAATCAGACCGGTTCGATTTGATTTGATTTTTGATCAAAATCAATTCGATTCAATTTTTATAAATACTAAAATTTCGATTCTTAATTTATTCAATTTGATTTAATTTTAAACCAAACCGACTGAATGCTCAGTCCTAATAAATTAATAAAAAATGACACAATTCTATTTCAGCCCTATAATCAGCTGTGTTTCAACAACATCAGATATTATATTTAAATAAAATATATTTTATTTACTAAATTATATACCAACTATCTTATTCATCAATTAACTTTTTTTAAATAAAAAGAAATATTTTATAATCAAATAGTGACACCTGTTTTTTTTAAAAAAAATAAATAGTGACGTCCATTAAAAGTAAATAAATAAATAAATAGTGACATTTGGACACAGACAGATTAATTTAAAATGTGAATTAAATTCATATACACTTGATTAAATTTAGATTCAAATTAGCCCATAATTCTTATTTGATAAAAAAACTAAATTTAATCATAAATTATACAATAAAGTTAAAAATATTAAATTTTATTTTTTAATTTAAATTTATTCAGGAACTAATATTAAAAAACTAAATAAATCTGAATAAAAAGTGAAATAAACTAGGTAAAATGTTACTTATACTCTAAAATTTTAATAAGTAATAATATTATTTAACCTTCATTTGAGAGTAAAATTAAAAAAAGAAATTTAATATTTTTAACCGTATTACATATTTTCAGTGGTAAATTTTACATTTATTATTCCTATTTTGGAATAATTATGCAATCGAGATAAAAGAGGTGCAACTTTAATTTTAATTTTCTACTTTTTGAACTTGATTAGAATGGACTCAAAATTACCGATTTAATTGCTAATTTAAACCAATGTTCTCAAATCAAAACTATACTAAAAATTTACATTAATTACCTTAATTTTTTAATTATAAACTAAATAAAAGATATCTTATCAATTTATATATTAATAATATATGAAATGTTAAATTCATTGTACTTTTTTAAAACATTCAGATTAGAATTAAATTATAATTGAATCGAATCGAATGATAAAACTAAAACTATTTCGACCCATAATTAAATTTAAATTAAAACCATTTAAAATATAACTATTTAAATTCGAAATCATTTTGAATTGAATTCACTCCATACACCTTCAATTTGGCATATATAATTCATTTTATAAGAAAGGGATGAAATTCTTACAAAAATCACACATGGCTTTATTTTTTTAAAAATAAAAATTTTATAAGTTAAAAAAGAAATAAATTCTTTCATCTCAAATAGAATTGAGTTCTTATAAATTTTTTTATTCCAAACACAAGGATAGTGAAATTAGCCAAATTGAAATGTCTGATCTCTCTTCGACAAGCCAATAAATAGTTTTAGGAGTCAATTTTATTTTATTTAATAGAGACACACAATGTTAAAAATTAAATCACACACGTGGATCAATCCAATCCCATTAAAAAGCATATCCTTAAAAAAGCTTAGTATTTGGTCTTTAAAAATTCTTATTGAGTGGAGTATTTTGGTTTTATAAATATAGTATACATTTAGACCGTGAAAATCTCTTGAAATAATATTAAATACATGTAATTATATTAAAAACTGATAACACAAATGATTGTCCTAAGGTGCTATACATAGATATGGATTGAAATCCATGTATAAAAATCTGGGTGTTGAATATGATATATTTTTCTTCATTTGTATCAGTCCTAATGTTTATTTTTTGGTCAACATATTTGTTTAATATGTTAAAATATTTATGTTGAATTAAATTATCTTCAGAATTATTTTCAGTATTTTTTGAAATAGGGGGTTGGGAGAGTCGAACCTTAGGCCTTTCAAGGCTACAGGATGCACTTTCCACCAGGCTAAGCCTTGGAGTGCTTTTCAGTAAAACTCTTGAATTTGATAAATACATTATTTTAGACATTAATATTTCCCTGTATGGTTTATACTATTAGCAAGTAGATATCAAGTTTTCTGCTAAAATAATATATGCTAAATTTAATCAGAAAATTATAAAAATATAACTCTAAATTTTTAAAAAAATTTAAAATTCTATCCTGAAGAAAAGTTCATATTATAAAATTTCTTACCAGAATTCTCTCATATGCCCGAACATAAGAACAAATTTAAACATCATGTCATTTCACTGAAAATATGTGTTCTTTCATATAAAAAGATGTGTCATTTTAATTAAAAGATGTATACTTTCAATTAAAAAGATATGTCTTCTCAAATAAAAAAATTGTGCCTTTTTAAATCTAAAAATTATGTCCTTTCAATCGAATTTTTTTTTAAATAAAGATATATCATTTGGCCCTTACATAAATGTTATATATGTTTGAATATAAATCATCTCCCACATGTACTAAAGCCGTATGGGAGCACAAGCCACATTTCTAAAATTTTTTCTTTGGTGAGAAATTTTTAAAATATTTTTTTTGTAATTAATGTTGTAGAGATTAGATTGATGACGTGGCTGGAACAGAGCTATGCTGTGATTGGTTGGAACCTGCAAGAAAGAGAATGTGAGGTGGTGGTAGATGCACACGGCAGCCACTCCAACGTTCAAGTCAGAATACTAGAAAAGAGAGTAAATCTAATGAATTGCTTAGAGCTTTTGTATGAGAGAATAACATACATTTGTCTTTATAATTCTTCCTCTTTTAAACTGTGAGAAGGTGAGGATAAATATAGCATTTCTCAACTATTCGGCGGCGATGTGGCCGGCTGCTTGATAAGGGATATTGCTGGCTAATAAGTTGGCAATCCCACGATTACAGGTGTAATGGGAATACGCTGAACTGTGTTTCTTAACAGTAACCTGGTGCCGAGACTCGCCCAATTGAGGGAAAGGCGAGTCTTGATAATGCACCGGGTGTTATGGCATCTAAATCTTCCTTCCTTAGGATGGATCACATTTTCTACTTATCAGATTCTTCCCACGTGGACCTATCTTGTTATGACAGCTGACGACTTACTTTGGGCAGTTATTATGTAGCATCAGAGGTCCCTCCTCTGGTCTTTGATTCTTTAGATTTGAAGGTGACAGTTTGCCTTTTTGGTTACGTAGCACGATTTGAATGGCTTTTACCATTTGCGTCATTTTGTCTTTCCTTGGTCATGGTGGTGCCTCAATTTTTTGAGCCATATTAAAAACTTTGCCGACTATGCTATTGTATAAGAACCCTCTTTTCTCTTTTGTGTTTGCACCTATCATATGTGGGAGACATGCATGGGGGTGCTTTCTTTCCTTTTCTTGAGAATAATTAGATCTATGCGGAGGATATCATCATGGTTTATGAAGAATAGCTGAAGGTGGGTCTTCATGAAGGTTTAAGCATACTGCTTAGTTCTGAGGATTGCAACCAGCTCAACTATAATGCCTTTTCGGCACTACGACCCAAAGGAGAGGGGTTGGATTATGTAAGATTGATTCTGAGGGTCAGCCAGGAAGGTAGTTGGAGAGACAATCCTTCATACGGCCTTTCGAACGACATCTTTTTAGAGAATAAGATCGAGCAAGAGGCTGAGGAGAACCTTGCCAATTGGGTCTCTACTAATAGATTTTTAAAAGATTCGATATAATAGAGACTTACCCAAGTTCCTTTTATCCCCTTGTAATATTTTGTAATGAAAATGCATATTTTGCATATCTATTTGGAGGCAGAAACATATTCATTTTGTGGGTTTTAATGTATGGTTTTAATCAATTATACTTTATAGAATTTTTGCAAAATGGGATTAATACCTGGGCTCATGGCCTGGTGGACTCCTACCTTTGCACCATAAAATGCCTTGGGCGTTTTTGTAATAAGGGGCTTTCACCTAGTTATTCATCTTGATTCTTAGTCATATGACTCGCCTCATCAATATACCTTTAATTGATACCTTTATCTTTTGGGGATTAGTACAATCTCTTCGTGGTTGTCTAGTGCAGATAACCTGTTTATAGGGATTAATGCCTAGCTTGTGGCCTAGTGAAACCCGCCTCGTGGCCTCATTTTAGTGGGACCAACACCCAAATAGTTTGGCGAGAATTGCCTTGTGACCTGGCATGCGAGACTGTCTTGTAACCTTGTTTAGTGGGACCAACGCCCCAATAGTCTGGCGAGAATTGCCTTGTGACTTAGCCTGGCAGAAATTGCCTTGTGGCCTTGTTTAGTGGAACCAACGCCCGAATGGTCTAGCGAGAACTGTCTTGCGACCTGACTTGGCGGAGATTACCTTATGGCCTTGTTTAGTGGGACCAACGCCCGAATGGTCTGACGGGAAATGCCTTGCGACTTGACTTGGCGGAGATTACTTTGTGGTCTAGCGGTAACTGCCTTGCGACCTGACCTGGAGAAAACTGCCTTGTGGCCTTATTTAGTGGAACCAATACCCAAATGGTCTGGCGAAACCTGCCTTGGCGGAACCCATCTTATGGCCTCTTCTTGTCTTTTTAAATCTTCTAAAGAAGGAAATCCCATCGTTCCTTATCATTGAAGAACAACATGTGAAAGAAATACTTTGTTAACTTATTATTGATAAAACTTTCTCAAATTATAGATATTCCAGACATGAGGAATGACTTGACCATTTAGCTTGGTCAGCTTATATGACTCTGGACTAATAACCTTCGAGACCCTAAATGGTCCTTTTCGGTTTTTGCCTAACTTACCAAGCCCAACAATGCCACTTGTTACATATGTTCTTTTGAGGACTAGATCCCCCACATTAAAAGCTCGTGGCCTGACTTTATTATTGAACATTCTGGACATTTCATTTCTGTAAATCGCCATTCTGATGCCTTTTCTCATAAGAACTCAGCTTGGTCCAAATTGAACTGCATCTCCTCTGAATTTTCTAAAATCTCAGGGTATTGTGTCCTAAAGCTGCTTACTTGGATTTTCATGAGATGATTGCCTCGACCCCATATATAAGGGAAAATGACTTATTACAGGGCAGGAGGGACATCATCAGTCATCTCCTCTCGAACTTCTGTTACAGGTTCATCATTGGCTATGGCATTAGAAGCCGGATTGGGAGGGTTGTCTTGAATTAGCCCTTCTGTCCTGCCCATCCTCATCCCCATTCTCCTCCTTAGGAAAGATGTCATCGATTTAGGAGAAGTCCTCTGCAGGAAAACGCCTGAGAAGCTCCTTCTTGACGGAGCCTTGGCCTTGTACGGACATCTCCCCACCCTGAACCACCATCTCTTAAAGTTCTGCCTCCATATCAATAATGTTGGTAGAGGCGGCCCGAGTCTCCTCAGCTTGAGCCTACAGTTCCAAGACTTGGTGATGAAACATAGCAACTTGATTCTCGACAATCTTTGCCCTATTCTCAAAGACTAGCTTGAAAGCATTGGCCTCACTTAGCTTAGTCTTGAGCTTGTCCATGGACTCCAGAGTCTCCTTTATAGTGCCTTCCACCTCGTCAATTCAAGCCTTCAACCTCGAGCATTCCTCTGCCAAGAGCCTCCTGTTTGTTTCATGAGCATCAAACTCTCGTCTCAGAACTTTATTACGCTCCTTGGCCATATAGACACAAAAGGCACTCTCTAGGGCAGAATACATGATATTTTCAAAAAGCTCGTCTGTCTCGAGCTCATTTAGGCAACGACGGTCCCTAGTCAAGGAGAGAAGGCATCCGGGTTAGAGCCAATGCCAGGCACTGGATGCTAGGAGGCCATGAAGAGTCAACCCCCACGGGCTCAGTAAGAGTGGGGATGGCAGCAGGAGGCTCGAAAATGGGGGCAGACCTAGAGGCACGCATAGCAGAAGAGTCAGACTGCAAGTGGGCTGAATTTGTTAATATATCTGCCCTAGGCCATTATCTTGAACTTTTTTGTATGTCATTTTAGTTATTAATAAAAGAGGTTTTATTATCATTATTATCTGTTTGCATGTTACATAATAATGATTAACATCCCTGGTTTCTTATTATTATGTTGATAATAATAAAATATAACTAGTATGATTATTGATTGATAATCATGAGATGATTATGTATATATTGATATAATTCAATAATCATAGATACTTGTTAGAGAACAAAGTATTGGATGAACCCGCATTGAGATCACTACATGGGTTATTATTATAAGTGAATCTCAAAATAGTTATGTCTTAATCCTTTGACTTGAGATTGTCGTAGTTTTCAACATAAGAACTGTTATGTTTTGACATAACCAAACATTGTCTTTAATCGGACAATCATAAAGGCTGTGATTGAGCATAATAGAAATTATGTAGAGGATATTGAACAATCAAGATAGAATTTATCCCTCTCTTTGAGAGAGATATCTTCTGGACCCCCTCGATAAGTGAGACTGAGAAATGCATGGCCGTGCTCAAATAAATTGATAGTGTGATCAATATCATTTGATTTTATCAGTCTACTTAGAGATCGAGAAATCATAAGTTTGAACATTATAAGTTTGACATTAACCATGACTTATGTTCAAACTAGATATTGTGTGACAAAGGGATTAATACATGTTCTATTTATTAGGCTTTATCGGACTATCGATCCTCATATTAGTTAGGTAGTCATAATGTCTTGCTAGAGGCCGCTTATGATTTATGGGTCTTGTGGGACTGGACCTATTGCCAATTAATGTGAGCCTATTGGGTCACATACAAAAGAACGTTGTTGATTTGCTATATTAATGGACTAAAAGCCCATTAGTATAACTAATAATAATAAAGATGTTATTGTAATACCTGGCTAGACCCCGGCATCAGAATTTCTACCTTCCGGCAGAATATCCGTTGGAATCCGGAATTCTCGGATGTCGGAGCCTTCTAGAAGGGTAGAATAAAGGTTTTCTAAAATATTTTTGTATGTTTTTATGGTTTTAATGAAGAAAGAAATTGAGTTTTGAAAGAAAAGACCAAGGAGGGAAAAGCCAGATTCGGTCGCCGAACCTCATGTTCGGCCGCTGAACATTGGGCTCTTGCGGAGGCACCTTTGGCCCCCAAAGGTGGTCTGGCCAGCCACCTATAAAAGGTCCTATGTCCGAAAATGGGCGAGTTTTCTCTCTCTATTTTCGGGCATAGGTGAGATTTCGCCCTTCCATGGTTGGTTTTATGTTTTCCTTCAAATCTTACAAGTTTTTGACAAGCTTTTATCTTGTTTTGAAGTTTTAAGCTCAAAATCGAAGTTTTGAAGCTTGGAGACCCCCGGAGCTCGATTTCTCCCAATCTCCAAGTTTGGATCACCTCTCCTCTCGATCTTCAAGAGGTAAGCGTAGATCCTCACCTTCTTTTACGTTTTAAGTAAGTTTTGAAGGGTTTTAAGGGTGTTAGATGCATGTTTAAAGTAGATGTAAAATGTTAGGGTTTATGTACCCTTTATGCTTAAAGTGATGCTATGTTGATGTTTGTTGGGGTTTAGGCTAGTTTTATGCCCCTATATGCTTGGAAATGTGATTATGCATATTTTAGAATAGTTGAATGTGTAATACCCGGCATGTTCAGACATCAGAATTCCTATCGTTCGGTGGAATCGAGGATGTCAGAGCATCCCTGAAGGGAGAGTGGAGGTTTTCTAAAATGTTTTTAGATGTTTTAAGCTTTTGTTTTAGCAAAGGAATAAGTTTTGAAGAAACAAGGCTAAGGAAAGTTTTGCCACTTTCGGCCCCCTAAAGTGTAAGTTCGGCCGCCTAAAGTAGCTCATGTTCGGCCCCCTAAACTCAATGTTCGGCCCCCGAACGTGATGAGGTGTTACATGTAGCTTTGGCCACCGAACGTGAAGCGGTGGTTCACCTTTTTTAAGTGGATATGGCCGACTATGGAGGTGCTTAAGCTCTCCTTTGGGTCAGGAACAAGCACATGTTTCCCCTTGGTGATTTTCTTGAGTTTCTAATCAAATCTTTCAAAGAAAAATAAGTTTATGGTGAGTTTTAACTAGTTTTGAGAAGTTGTGGAGTTTGAGAACTTGTGAAGCTTGAATCTTCATTTCTTCAAGTTTGGGGTCACGCCAGCCTTTGTTCTTCAAAGGGTAAGAGTGAATCCTTTGCTTTTATCATGTTTTAAATGAGTTTGATAATGGGAAAGGGGAGTTGTGCTTGAGTATGCATAAGTTGTCCATATTAGGGTGTATGGATCCTATGCTTTGTGTATGGTTGTTGTGTGTTGTTTGTTGGAGTTTAATTTATTTGAAGCTCCTTTATGCTTATTGAAGTGTTTATGCATGTTTTAGAAGGGTTAAATGCATGTGTTGAGGTCTGAGCAGGTGATGGAGGGATTGGCAGGCGTCCTTGTGCACGAAACTGAGTTCTGGATGAACTCAGGTTCGGCCCCCGAAAGTCCAAGTTAGGCCGCCGAACATGCCTGACTTTCGTCTCTGGAAGGGACATTCGGCCGCCGAAGGTGCCCCCGAAAGTGCCCTGTCCAGCCTTCCTTTGCATGTTTTCTATGTTTGGTCTAAGGTGTTTTAAGGGGTTTTAAGGGGAGATGTTTAGCGGTATGTCCGAGTATGTTTGGTCCCTCATTTGAGTCTATCTGTGTAGGCACAGAGCAGAGGAACCAGAGAGAGCAGCAGTGAGTACTGCTCCAGAGTTTTCAGAGCCTGCAGAGTCAGTCAGTCCAGATAGCCAGAGGTGAGTGGAACTAAACTTAATGCTTTTTGAATTGATCAAAGACATGTTTTAGCATATCTCATGCATCATGATTATGCCATAAGTTGATTGCATTAGTATCCACGAATATGTTGCATTGCATTGTTATTTGTTGATGTGGGTAAATGCTGAATGATCCCATAGTCACAGACAGGAAGACCAGGAGCCTTTGACTACGCCCTGGCAAGTATAGCAAAGACCAGGAGCCTTTGACTACGCCCTGGCAGGTATATAGTAAAGTCCAGGAGCCTTTGACTACGCCCTGGCAATGGTAAGTACAATGGTGTTATATACACATATACATATATGACAGGAAGTCCAGGAGCCTTTGACTACGCCCTGGCACAGAGTTACTGGGACTATGTGGTGACAGGTTTACTCTTGATGTGAAATGTTTGTGTTATGACGCATTCCATGAGAGCATCTATTAATGAATTGTTTTACTGTTCTACTCACTGGGCTATAGAGCTCATTCCACTCCCTTAACCCCAGTTTTGCAGGTTCAGTATACCGTGTACAGGGACAGTCCAGCAGGGTTCAGAGAAAGAATAAAGAGAAATGTAATAGTCTAGAGTGGACATGTACTGTTAAAGAGTTGTAATAGTTATATATGTGCTTGACTTAGTAGTTGTAAATCTATTGTGTTGTACATGATCGGTATATGTATATGTTTTACTGTATGTGGACTACCAGGCTTAACAAGTATGAATGAACCCATCTAGAGCAAGCTCTAGTCAGGGGTACAGAGTACAGAGTACAGAGTACAGAGTACAGAGATAGTGCATGCACAGGTTAAGCCTTGGGCCAGAAAAGAGTTTTCATTTTCACAGAAAATGTATGATCATGTATGAGATTTACAGGTACACAGAGAGTATAGCAGGCTTGCTACGGGTTCTGGCGGCCTTAAGCCGACCTGAATCCTAGCGCCGGTGACGGTCCATTTTGGGGTCGTTACAGATTGGTATCAGAGCCCTAGGTTCACATGATCGGACCTATAGCGCTAGTGTCGGGCTCATAGAGGGTGGTCAAGCACAATAGGAAATCATGTCCACTAGGATAGGGTGTTGCGTCCTATCTGTTTCATGCCATAAGTTATGCATGTGCTGTATTGATATGTGATGTTTATGTGCTAAGTGTTATGTTATGTATTGTTTTCCAGATAGAATAAAGATGCGAGGAACTCGTCGATCAGCTCGATTGACTGGAGTCCCACCAGATAGTGAGAGATCAGCTGCTCGTTCTCCTGCATTGCCGAGGGCAAGGTCTCAGCGATCTAGCAGGGAAGGTACGTCAATAGACCCTAGAAGGTCTGTGGACGAGAGCAGAAGAGGTACAGCAAGAGGAGGAAGATCAGAGGAGGAGATTGAGCAGTCGAGGGATGACAGTATGGGTATAGGCAGATTTGAGGAAGGTATGGGAGAGTCGCAGGGAGGCGCTCAGACGTCAGGCTTCGGCTACCCAGAGTATCAGATGGGAGGTATGTCGGAGTACTCGAGTTTTGTCCCCTATCCTCCTTACATGCCATATATGCCTTATCCTTCTTATTACCCACCATATCCTATGTATCCATCTTCCCCTACTCATCCAAGTGCAGCACACCCAGAACCAAATGAGCCAGTATTACCACCAGAACCAGTAGCCCCTGTTGTTGACAGACATCAACCTAGCTCATCTGGAGGTAAGGTACAAATGACGGAGTACTTGAAATTGGATGCTCCTAAGTATAACACGGGAGATGATCCATTTAAATACCTCAGGTCAGTTAGGATGATAACCAGTGAGTTGGGAGCTGATGATAGTCGAGCCATTGAGATGGCAGGTTTCACGTTAAAATGCAAGAAGGCCAGAGAATGGTTCAAGAATTATGTGGAACCCAGGATGGACAATATGTCTTGGGGAGAGTTCGCCAATGAATTTGCAGGGTGGGCTTTTCCTGATAGCTCCAGGGAGATGAAAGTCATAGAGTTTGAACAGTTGCGACAGACAGATGAGATGAGTGTTGATGAATTTACAGATAAGTTCCTGGATTTGCTTCAGTATGTGGGTCAAGCCTATGATACTGACCAGAAGAAGGCAAGGAGATATACTATGAGATTGCATCCCAGGTATTCTTCCTTGATTCTTCCAGCAGAAAAGGAGAGTTTTCATACGATAGTAGATGCAGCCAGGAAAATGGAGGCTAGTGCCAATATTCAGAAACAGTCAAAGGCACAGGCTTCGAGTTCTAAGGCCCCTAGTGCAGCAGCCGCAGGTGGCAAGAGATGGGATCGAGCAAAAGGAACAAAGAGTAAGTTCTGGAGTAAAGTGAAGTCAGGTCTGGGAATAGGTAGTGGCTCAAGCTCTGGCACAGCTACAGTCTGCAGAAGATGCGGAAAACCACATGGCGGAGTTTGTCGGTTGGGATCTACAGCTTGTTTTAAATGTGGACAGGAAGGGCATATTGCTCGGGATTGTCCTCAGATGACTTTTGTACCATCCCAGCAGATGAGTTCAGGCAGTGTGGTACAGCCAGGTGTTCGGCCAGTAGCTTCAGTCATGCCTCAGAGTAGCGGTAGAGGTAGAGGGAGAGGGGCAGCCTCTACTTCAGCAGCAGGTTCCCGAGGTGGAAATCCGGTAGCCCCAGCACGGATTTTCACTGTGACACAGGAGGAGGCTAACACGTCGAACACAGTGGTGTCAGGTAATCTCATCATTGGGTGTTCAGATGTGTATGCTTTGATGGACCCCGGTGCTTCTCATTCCTTTATTGCTTCGAGAGCCATAGAGAGATTGGGTTTGATCAGTTCTGAGTTAGAGTATCCTCTCTGGGTCAGTGGACCTAAATGTGACCCATCAGTGGCAGTGTCAGTCTGTCGTTTCAGTCCAGTGTTCATAGAGGGTAGATACCTTCCAGCTGACCTTGTGGTTCTAGATTTGACGGATTTTGATGTCATTCTAGGGATGGATTGGTTATCTACATATAGTGCGACTTTGGACTGTAGAGAGAAGATAGTGAGTCTCAGAGACCAGGATGGGTCAGAGTGTGTCTTCAGAGGAGACAGGAGAGGTACACCCAGAGGTATGATTTCAGCCCTTCAGGCTCGTCGTTTGCTTAGGAGGGGTTGTCAGGGGTTTCTAGCTCATGTGAGAGAGCTAGACAGTCAGGTGAGGGAACCAGCCGCAGTACCAGTAGTCCGAGAGTTTCTTGATGTGTTTCCAGACGATTTACCAGGACTACCACCTGATAGGGAGATAGGGTTTGAAATTGAATTGCTGCCAGGTACCAACCCTATCTCTATTCCTCCCTACAGGATGGCGCCAGCAGAGTTAAAAGAGTTGAAAGAACAGTTGCAGGACTTGGTAGATAAAGGGTTCATCCGCCCTAGTACCTCACCTTGGGGTGCTCCAGTGCTCTTCGTCAGAAAGAAGGATGGATCCCTCAGACTTTGTATCGACTACAGACAGTTGAACAAGGTCACTACCAAGAATAGGTATCCTCTACCTAGGATTGATGATCTGTTTGACCAGCTAGCTGGAGCAGGTTGTTTCTCGAAAATAGATCTGAGATCCGGGTATCATCAGTTGCGAGTCCGAGAGGCAGATGTGCCTAAGACAGCTTTCAGAACTAGATATGGGCATTATGAGTTCTTAGTGATGCCGTTCGGGTTGACTAACGCCCCTGCAGCATTCATGGATCTCATGAACAGAGTTTTCAGTGAGTTTCTGGATCACTTTGTCATTGTTTTCATCGATGATATATTAGTGTATTCCAGAGATGCAGAGGAGCATGCCCAGCATCTGAGGATAGTTCTACAGACACTGAGAGAGCATGGTTTGTATGCCAAGTTCTCGAAGTGTGAGTTTTGGTTAAGGAGCATTTCCTTCTTGGGACATGTGGTATCAGCAGAGGGTATTGAGGTAGATCCCAAGAAGATAGAAGCTGTAGCTAACTGGCCCAGACCCACGACAGTGACTGAGATTAAAAGCTTTCTGGGACTGGCAGGTTACTACAGGAGGTTCGTTCAGGACTTTTCAAAGATAGCGGCTCCTATGACCAAATTGACTCAAAAGAACCAGAAGTTTGTCTGGTCAGCCCAGTGTGAAGAGAGCTTTGAGGAGCTCAAGAAGAGATTGACTACAGCACCAGTTTTAGCTCTGCCTGTAAGTCATGAGGATTTCACAGTGTTCTGTGATGCATCCCGAGTGGGATTGGGCTGTGTATTGATGCAGAGTGATCGGGTAATAGCTTATGCTTCTAGACAGTTGAAGAAACATGAGTTGAATTACCCCACCCATGACCTAGAGATGGCAGCAGTTATCTTTGCACTTAAGATGTGGCGGCATTACCTCTACGGGGTTAAATGCGAGATCTTTACTGATCACAAGAGTTTACAGTACATCTTGAGTCAGAGAGAGCTGAATTTGAGGCAAAGACGATGGGTCGAATTGCTCAGTGATTATGATTGTAAGATCCAGTATCATCCGGGTAAGGCGAATGTGGTGGCAGACGCCCTCAGCCGGAAATCACTAGGCAGTTTATCCCATATATCAGCAGAGCGAAGACCAGTTGTGATGGAGCTTTACAAACTCTTAGAAGAGGGACTACAGCTCGAGTTGTCTGGTACAGGTGCATTGATAGCACAGATGAGAGTGACACCTGTGTTTCTGGAGCAGATAGCTCAGAGACAGCACGAGGACCCTGAATTAATGAAAATTGCCAGGACTGTTCAGTCAGGCAACAGTGCAGAGTTCAGATTTGATAGTAAAGGGATCCTTCGTTATGGGAGTCGACTTTGTGTACCCGATCGTGGCAGTGTGAAGGAAGACATTATGAGGGAAGCTCATAATGCGAGATATAGTGTTCACCCAGGAGCCACCAAGATGTACCAGGATCTAAAAAAGGTCTATTGGTGG
This sequence comes from Manihot esculenta, assembly GCF_001659605.2. Classification (NCBI taxonomy): domain Eukaryota; kingdom Viridiplantae; phylum Streptophyta; class Magnoliopsida; order Malpighiales; family Euphorbiaceae; genus Manihot; species Manihot esculenta. The sequence goes on from NC_035173.2 coordinate 10,068,728, forward strand.
CCAGCTATGAAGAAAGAAGTAGCGCAGTTTGTGACAACCTGTGAGGTTTGTCAGAGGGTGAAACTAGAGCATCAGAAACCAGCAGGAATGCTTAACCCATTACCGATTCCCGAATGGAAATGGGAAAACATAGCTATGGATTTTGTAGTGGGTTTACCAGCAGCGTCCAACAGAATAGACTCGATATGGGTGATTGTGGACAGACTCACGAAATCTGCTCATTTTCTTCCAGTTCGGAGTACCTATTCTGTGGATAAGTTGGCTCAGGTCTATCTAGATGAGATAGTGAGATTACATGGTGTTCCAGTATCAATAGTCTCAGATAGAGGACCTCAGTTTACCTCTAGATTTTGGCGAAGTCTGCAGAGTGCGATGGGCACAAGATTAGAGTTTAGCACTGCTTTCCACCCACAAACTGATGGACAGTCAGAGAGGACCATCCAGACCATAGAGGATATGCTTCGATTGTGTGTGTTAGACTTTGGCGGTTCTTGGAGGCAGTATCTACCTTTGGTGGAGTTTGCCTACAATAACAGCCATCATGCTAGCATAGGGATGGCTCCGTATGAAGCGTTGTATGGGAGGAAATGCAGATCCCCTGTTTGTTGGGAAGAGATAGGAGAGAAGGCTCTGGCAGGGCCAGAGTTAGTCGAGATTACTAGTAGAGTGGTGCCCATGATCAGAGATAGAATCAGAACAGCTCAGAGTAGACAGAAAAGTTATGCCGACGTTCGCAGAAAACAGTTAGAATTTCAGGAGGGTAATTGGGTATTGCTGAAAGTGTCTCCGATGAAAGGTGTGGTTCGTTTTGGGAAGAAGGGTAAATTAGCTCCACGGTACATTGGACCTTTTGAGGTTGTGCAGCGGATCGGAAATGTATCATATAAGCTAGATTTACCTGCTTCGATGGAGAGGATTCACCCGGTCTTTCATGTTTCTATGCTACGGCAGTTTGTGTCAGATCCGACTCAGATTCTGAGTGAACCTGAGGTGGAGATTCACACAGATCTCACCTATGTAGAGCAGCCAGTGCGGATTGTGGACACACAGCTCAGACAGCTAAGGAACAAGGAGATTCCGATGGTGAAAGTCCTATGGAACCACCATAATGTAGAAGAGTGCACGTGGGAGACGCGGGAGTCTATGCTCCAGCAATATCCATATCTGTTTTGAGGTTCGTTTCCTCCTTTTTGTATGTTTCCAATTTGTTTTAGGAACATCCGAGGACGAATGTTCTTAAGGGGGGAAGAATGTAATACCCGGCATGTTCAGACATCAGAATTCCTATCGTTCGGTGGAATCGAGGATGTCAGAGCATCCCTGAAGGGAGAGTGGAGGTTTTCTAAAATGTTTTTAGATGTTTTAAGCTTTTGTTTTAGCAAAGGAATAAGTTTTGAAGAAACAAGGCTAAGGAAAGTTTTGCCACTTTCGGCCCCCTAAAGTGTAAGTTCGGCCGCCTAAAGTAGCTCATGTTCGGCCCCCTAAACTCAATGTTCGGCCCCCGAACGTGATGAGGTGTTACATGTAGCTTTGGCCACCGAACGTGAAGCGGTGGTTCACCTTTTTTAAGTGGATATGGCCGACTATGGAGGTGCTTAAGCTCTCCTTTGGGTCAGGAACAAGCACATGTTTCCCCTTGGTGATTTTCTTGAGTTTCTAATCAAATCTTTCAAAGAAAAATAAGTTTATGGTGAGTTTTAACTAGTTTTGAGAAGTTGTGGAGTTTGAGAACTTGTGAAGCTTGAATCTTCATTTCTTCAAGTTTGGGGTCACGCTAGCCTTTGTTCTTCAAAGGGTAAGAGTGAATCCTTTGCTTTTATCATGTTTTAAATGAGTTTGATAATGGGAAAGGGGAGTTGTGCTTGAGTATGCATAAGTTGTCCATATTAGGGTGTATGGATCCTATGCTTTGTGTATGGTTGTTGTGTGTTGTTTGTTGGAGTTTAATTTATTTGAAGCTCCTTTATGCTTATTGAAGTGTTTATGCATGTTTTAGAAGGGTTAAATGCATGTGTTGAGGTCTGAGCAGGTGATGGAGGGATTGGCAGGCGTCCTTGTGCACGAAACTGAGTTCTGGATGAACTCAGGTTCGGCCCCCGAAAGTCCAAGTTAGGCCGCCGAACATGCCTGACTTTCGTCTCTGGAAGGGACATTCGGCCGCCGAAGGTGCCCCCGAAAGTGCCCTGTCCAGCCTTCCTTTGCATGTTTTCTATGTTTGGTCTAAGGTGTTTTAAGGGGTTTTAAGGGGAGATGTTTAGCGGTATGTCCGAGTATGTTTGGTCCCTCATTTGAGTCTATCTGTGTAGGCACAGAGCAGAGGAACCAGAGAGAGCAGCAGTGAGTACTGCTCCAGAGTTTTCAGAGCCTGCAGAGTCAGTCAGTCCAGATAGCCAGAGGTGAGTGGAACTAAACTTAATGCTTTTTGAATTGATCAAAGACATGTTTTAGCATATCTCATGCATCATGATTATGCCATAAGTTGATTGCATTAGTATCCACGAATATGTTGCATTGCATTGTTATTTGTTGATGTGGGTAAATGCTGAATGATCCCATAGTCACAGACAGGAAGACCAGGAGCCTTTGACTACGCCCTGGCAAGTATAGCAAAGACCAGGAGCCTTTGACTACGCCCTGGCAGGTATATAGTAAAGTCCAGGAGCCTTTGACTACGCCCTGGCAATGGTAAGTACAATGGTGTTATATACACATATACATATATGACAGGAAGTCCAGGAGCCTTTGACTACGCCCTGGCACAGAGTTACTGGGACTATGTGGTGACAGGTTTACTCTTGATGTGAAATGTTTGTGTTATGACGCATTCCATGAGAGCATCTATTAATGAATTGTTTTACTGTTCTACTCACTGGGCTATAGAGCTCATTCCACTCCCTTAACCCCAGTTTTGCAGGTTCAGTATACCGTGTACAGGGACAGTCCAGCAGGGTTCAGAGAAAGAATAAAGAGAAATGTAATAGTCTAGAGTGGACATGTACTGTTAAAGAGTTGTAATAGTTATATATGTGCTTGACTTAGTAGTTGTAAATCTATTGTGTTGTACATGATCGGTATATGTATATGTTTTACTGTATGTGGACTACCAGGCTTAACAAGTATGAATGAACCCATCTAGAGCAAGCTCTAGTCAGGGGTACAGAGTACAGAGTACAGAGTACAGAGTACAGAGATAGTGCATGCACAGGTTAAGCCTTGGGCCAGAAAAGAGTTTTCATTTTCACAGAAAATGTATGATCATGTATGAGATTTACAGGTACACAGAGAGTATAGCAGGCTTGCTACGGGTTCTGGCGGCCTTAAGCCGACCTGAATCCTAGCGCCGGTGACGGTCCATTTTGGGGTCGTTACAGAATGCATGTTGTGAGGTTTTTGGTGGCTGGATGTGAGAGGCAGAATCGGGTTCTACCCTTTGGGAGAGCCTAGGTTCGGCCGCCGAACCTGCCTGTGGAGGCAGTTTTGGCCGCCTAAGCTCGCCCCCGAAGGTTTGGACTTTCGACTCTGGAGGGGAGTTTTGGCCGCCGAACCTGCCCCCGAAGGTTGTGACTTTTGGCTCTGGAAGGACCTTCGGCCGCCGAACCCTGCCCCCGAAAGTGCCCGACTTTCAGATCTGTAGGGACCTTCGGCCGCCGAACCTGCTGCCGAAAGTCCCCTGCCCAGCCTTCCCTTGCCTGTTTTTCATGCATGTTTTATGGTGTTTTAGGGGATTTTTGGGGAGATGTTTAGAGTCCTTATAAAGTATGTTTGGTCCCTCATTTGAGTCCACCTGTATAGGATCGGACCCGAGGAACCGAGGAGGCCAGCAGTGTTAGCTGTTTTAGAGTCAGCCAGAGGTGAGTAGAACACAACTCTTTTTATTTCAAAGCAATTAAACTTTTAAGCATGTTCATGCATCATGAATGCCATGTATATAATTGTAATACCCGGCTAGACTTCGGTATCGGAATCCCTACCGTCCGGTGGGATCTCGGATGTCGGAAACCTCTAGAAGGGTAAAGTCATGTTTTCATAAAATGTTTTAATGTATTTTATGGTTTTATTCAAGTAAGAAATGAGTTTTTGCTTGAAAATAATCTTGGAGGAAGACCTAGGTTCGGCCGCCGAACGTGCATGCGCTTCGGGTGTGCCTTAGGCCCCCGAAACCATGAGTGAGGGAAGTCCAGGTTCGGCCGCTGAACCTTATGTTCGGCCGCCGAACATGGCATGCATGCGGGGGCACGTTCAGCTCCCGAATGTGGCCTGGCCAGCCACCTATAAAGGGGTCCCTTAGCCGAAATGGGCGAGCTTTTCTCCCCATTTTCGGCCAAGGTGAGCTCTCCGCCGTCCCTCATCCATCTTGAGTTTCTTCCTTCAAATCTTTCACGATTTTCACAAGTTTTCACTTTGTTTTGAAGATTTTGAGCATTTGAGCAAGTTTTGAAGCTTGAAAGGCACAGGAGCTCTTTTCCTTTGGTTTTCAAGTTTAGGTCGTTTTCCTCTCGATCTCCAAGAGGTAAGAGCCGATCTTGAGCTCACTGTATGTTTTAAACAAGTTTTAAGTTGATCTATGGGGTAGAAATGCATGTTTAGGTTTTGGTTGGTTTTATGGGTTATGTTAAGTTTTTTTTGAGCAATGTATGATATTTGTGGTTGCTTGATGTGTTGTAGTTGGGGTTTAAGATAGTTTGAAGCCCCTAGGAGCTTGTTTGCTTGAGTATGCATGTTGTAGATCAGGTTTATGCATGTTTGAAAAGTTTGGGAGGCGTTTGTGCATGTTGGAGTTGAGTTTCTGCCACTTTGGAAAAACTCAGGTTCGGCCGCCGAATGGACTTTCGGCCGCCGAACCCGCTTGTGGAGGCAGCCTTCGGTTGTCGAAGCCTGCCCCCGAAAGAGGACTTTCGTCTCTAGAGGGCAGTTTCGGCCGCCGAAACTACCGCCGAACATGCATGAGTTTCGTCTCTGTCTGGGAGTTTCGGCCGCCGAAGGTGCCGCCGAACCTGCCTGACTTTCGGCTCTGGAGGGACTTTCGGCCGCCGAACCTGCCGCAGAAAGTGCCCTGTCCAGCCATTTCTTGCATGTTTTCTATGATTGTTTTGAGGTGTTTTAGGGGGTTTTTGGGGGATGTTTTAGGGTTATGTTTATGTATGTTTGGTCCCTCATCTGAGTCCACCTGTGTAGGTTCGGACCCGAGGAACCGAGGAGGTCAGCAGTGCTAGCTGCTTCAGAATCCTTAGAGCATCAGCCAGAGGTGAGTGGAACAGAACTATGTTTTAAATTTAATAAAATGTTTAGCATGATCCATGCATCATAAATGCCATGTTTATGTAGGTTGTATTATATTAGTAATCACGAATATGATGCATTGCATTTTTACTGTTGATGTGGATGGATGTTGGATGACCCACTAGCTCTCAGTATGTAACCTATGAAGTCCAGGACTGCCCATGCCACGCGTCCTGGCACCATGTTATGAAGTCCCGGGCTGCCCATGCCACGCGTCCGGGCAAATGCCTGATTGTTTATGGAAATGAGAGTTATTGGTGACAAGTCCGTCCTTGATGTGAAATGTATGTGCTATGATGCATTCCATGAAAGCATGAATAATTAAAATGTTTTATGGTTCTGCTCACTGGGCTTTTTAGCTCACCCTGTTCCCTTAACCCCCAGGTTTGCAGGTACAAGATAGAGCAAGAGGTCGGATAGAGTAAAGTTTTGGTTATGTAATAGCTAGTAGTGGACATGATGGATGTTGTAATGTAATGTTGAGTTATGTAATGTAATGACGATATTGAGGTTTAGAAGTGTGCTTGACCCTAACTGTGTAATCCCTTTATGGATGCATGATCTTTTATTGATGTTTATGTTTTACCAAACTTAATGCATGATTATGGCACCCCATTGGAGCATTGTTGAGGACTCCATGGTGGGGTTAATGTTAATGTCTATGTTAATGCATGCACAGGTTGAGTTTGGTTCATGAATGAAAAGAAAAGTTTTAATGTTTATGTATGTTGTTGATCATGTATGGGATTAAACAGGTTCACAGGATGTATGTTAGGCTTGCTATGGGTCCCGGCGGCCTTAAGCTGATCTGGATCCTAGCGCCGATAGCGGTCTGATTTACGGGCTGTTACAATAATAGGTTGTATTGCATTAGAATTCACGAATATGACACATTGCATAATATGATGTTGATGTGGATGGATGTTGGATGACCCATTGGCCCTTGATATGATATGATATGATATGATATGGTATGTAAGTCCAGGTCGAGGCCCATTCTACGCCCCTGGCACAGATGGATATGTTATGTTATGATATGTTAAGCGAAAGTCCCGAGGAGCTCCCATTGTGGGCCGGGCACATTGGATTATATAGAGGGCCATTGGTGACAAGTCCATCCTTGATGTGAATTGTTTGTGTTGTGATGCATTTCATGATGGCATATGTTTATAAACTGTTTTACTGTTCTGCTCACTGGGCTTTGTAGCTCACCCCTTTCCCCTAACCCCCAGGTTTGCAGGATCAGAGATAGCTCAGGGAGTCTGCAAGGGTAATGGCTATGGCTATGTTATGTAATAGTCTAGTAGTGGACATGAAATGTAAAATGATGTAATGTAAAGTAATGTAATGAGGATTAGCATTGTGCTTGGCCCTAATGTTTATTGTAAATCCCTGTTGTACATGATCTTTTTATAAATGTTTTAATGATGAAATATGTTGAACCAGGCTTGACATATGAGATGTTAACCCAACTGGAGCATTTGATGAGGGCTCCAGTAAGGGGTTTTATGTATACAGTATGATGCATGCACAGGTCAAGCTTGGTATATGTAAAAGTTTAAAGTTTTTATGAAAATATATGATCATGTATGAGATTTTATCAGGTACACAGGATGTATAGTAGGCTTGCTACGGGTCTCGGCGACCTTAAGTCGATCTGGATCCTAGCGCCGGTAGCGGTTTGGGTTCCAGGTCGTTACAGAGTGATATCAGAGCCCTAGGTTCATATGGTCGGACCTAGAGTGTCGGGCTCATAGAGGTTATAGAAGGGCAAGTACAATAGGAAAAATCATGTCCACTAGGATAGGATGTAGAGTCCTGTCTTGATGATGATGTGAAATGCCATGATTATATGCATGTGAATTAATACTATATGATGTATGTTATTTCTCAGAAAACATAATGCGAGGCACTCGTCGATCTGCATGATTGACTGGAGTTTCACCTAAGAATGAGGGCATGGATGCCCATCCCCCTGCTCTGCTAAGGGCAAGGTCTTGTAGAACAAGTAGAGAAGGAACATCAAGGGACCCTAAAAGGTCTTTTGATGTAAACCGGAGGAGATCGGTTCAGGGTGGAATGTCAGCTGATGTGAGGGAATCAGAGGAGGATGCACAGAGAAGAGATAGTAGTCTGAGCATGAGTATGTCAGGAGAGGGTATGGGAGAGCCCCAAGGAGGCGCTCAGGCCTCAGGGTTTGGTTATCCACCCCAGTATCCACCCTTTCCTCAGGGCCCAGGGTATCCGATGGGGGTACATCAGATTACTCCAGCTTTAACCCATATCCCTCCTACATGCCTTATCCTCCTTTTTACCCACCATATCCCCAGTACCCCATGTTTCCACCCTCACTCTTCTATCCAAATCCAGCAAACCCTAACCCAGGGAATGCTGCACCTCCTCTACCACCAGCAAAACCTATGGTCCCTAATATCCAAAGACCTAAACCCAGCTCATCTGTGGGGAGCAAAGTAAAGATGATAACAGATGAGTTGGAGGCAAATGATAGTAGAGCCATTCAGATGGCGAGGTTCACATTGAAATGCAAGAAAACACGAGAATGGTTTAAAAATTATATGGACCCAAGGTTGGACAGCCTAACCTGGGAGGAGTTTGCAAATGAGTTTGCAGGATGGGTGTAATACCCGGCTAGACTCCGGTATCGGAATTCCTACCGTCCGGCGGAATCTCAGATGTCGGAAGCCTCTAGTAGGGTAGAATCATGTTTTCATAAAATGTTTTAAGGTATTTCATGGTTTTAAGTAAAATGGAAATGAGTTTTTGCATTAAAACAACCTTGGAGGAAAACTCAGGTTCGGCCGCCGAACATGCATGCCTTCGGGAGCGCCTTTAGGCCCCCGAAAGCACAAGTGAAGGAAGTCCAGGTTCGGCCGCCGAACCTCAAGTTCGGCTGCCGAACATGGCATGCATGCGGAGGCACATTCGGCCCCCGAACGTGGCCTGGCCAGCCACTATAAAAGGGTCCCTTAGCCGAAAACGGGCGAGCTTTTCCCCATTTTCGGCCAAGGTGAGCTTTCCGCCGCCCCTCACCGATCTTGAGTTCTTTCCTTCCCATCTTACTCGATTTTCATGAGTTTTTTATTTGGTTTTGAAGATTTTCAAGCTTTGAGCAAAGTTTTGGAGCTTTGAGGTTCAAGAACTCAAAACCTCCCACCTCCGAGTTTAGGACGTCTCTCCCTCGATCTACAAGAGGTAAGAGCCGATCTTAAGCTCATTTTATGTTTAAAGTAAGTTTTAAGTGGATCTATGGGGTAGAATGCATGTTTAGCTCATAGTTAGGTTTATGGGTTTTATATGTGTTTTTGAGCAATGTGAGTTGCTTATGTATTGTAGTTGGGGTTTTTGATGATTTGATGCCCCTAGGAGCTTGTATGGTTGCTTGTGAATGCTTGGGAATGTTGTAGAATAGGTTTATGCATGATTGGTTAGTTTTGGAGGCACAAATGCATAAGGGAGCCAAGTTTCTGCCCTTTGGCAGAAACCAGGTTCGGCAGCCGAAGGAACTTTCGGCCGCCGAACATGGCTGGGGAGGCAGGCCTTTCGGCTGCCGAAGTTGCCCCCGAAAAGAGACTTTCGTCTCTATCTGGGACTTTCGGCCGCCGAAGGTGCCGCCGAACATGCATGAGTTTCGCCTCTGTCTGGGAGTTTCGGCCGCCGAAGGTGCCGCCGAACCTGCCTGACTTTCGGCTATGGAGGGACTTTCGGCCGCCGAACCTGCCGCCGAAAGTGCCCTGTTCAGCCATTTCTTGCATGTTTTTCTATGATTATTCCATGATGTTTTAGGGGGGTTTTTGGGGAATAGTTTAGAGCTACGTTCATGTATGTTTGGTCCCTCATTTGAGTCCACCTGTGTAGGTTCGGATCCGAGGAACCGAGGACCCCAGCAGTGAGTCTGTTGCCCCAGTGTCTGGTCAGAGCTATCCAGAGGTGAGTGGAATAACCTATTATGTTTTAAAGCAAATAATGTACTTTTTAGCATGCTTCATGCATCATGAATGCCATGTGATGAACTAGGTTGCTTGCATTAGAATTCACGAATATGTTGCATTGCATATGTTAAATGTTGATGTGGATGAATGTTGGATGATCCATAGCCCTCGATCTATGATATGACGATGTGATATGTACGGTACGGAAAGTAAGACCAGTGGGACCCATTCTACGTTCGCTGGCACTATGTAAGGGAAAGACCAGGACCCATTCTACGTTCTGGCACAGTTGGACACTGTTATGTTATGATATGTTATGTAAGGGAAAGACCAGGACCCATTCTACGTTCTGGCACAGTTGGACCATGTAGAGGGCTATTGGTGACAAATTCATCCTTGATGTGATTAGCTGTGATGTGATGCATTCCATGTTATCATATGTTTTAAATGTTTTATCATTCTGCTCACTGGGCTCTAGTAGCTCACCCCTCTCCCAATTTCCCCAGGATTGCAGGTACAGGGTAGACCAGGAGGGTTACAAGAGTAATGAAGTCTTGTGTATGTAATAGATAGTGTGGACATGATAAATGTATTAATGTTATGTAAAAGTACAGTTTTAGTCATGTAATGATATTGAGGATTAGATATTGTGCTTGACATTGTGTATGAGGTATCCCTTTTATTACATGATAAAAAATGTTTTATAATGTTCATGAAAGCCAACTCATCTTATGATGTATCGCCCATTGGGGCATTGATGAGATCCCAAAGAGGGGTCATGATTATGATTATGGCAGTGCATGTTCAGGTTGAGTTGGATGTATGAAAGAAAAGTTTTAAATTTTTATGTATGTTGTTGATCATGTATGGGATTAAACAGGTTTTCAGGTTGCAAGTCAGGCTTGCTACGGGTCTTGGCGGCCTTAAGCCGACCCGGATCCTAGCGCCGGTAGCGGTCCGATTTTCGGGTCGTTACAGAATGGTATCAGAGCCCTAGGTTCATAGGATCGGACCTAGAGTGTCGGGCTCATAGATGTTATAGAAGGTCAAGCACAATAGGAAAGATCATGTCCACTAGGATAGGATGTGGAGTCCTGTCTTGTATGATGATGTGAAATGCCATGATTATATACATGTGCATTAATGCTATGATATGAATGATGTATATGTGATGAGGGTTCATGTGTGCCCACATGAACCATATGATGCTGATGTTTGTGTGATGTGTACTGTTTTTCAGAAAACAGGATGAGAGGAACCCGTCGATCGGCAAGATTGACCGGAGTACCACCTAAGGATGAGGGCACGAGCGCCCGTCCTCCTACATTGCCTAGGGCAATGTCTTGTAGAGCAAACAGAGAAAGAGTGTCAAGGGACCCTAGAAGGTCTTTTGATGCTAGCAGAAGGGGGACAGATAGAGGGGGAAGTTCTTCAGATGTGAGGGAGGTTGCAGAAGAGGATCAGAGGAGGGATGGGAACCTGGATGTGAGCATGGAGGAAGAAGGGACAGGGGAGTCTCAGGGAGGCGTTCAGGCCTCGGGGTATGGTTTTCCACCCCATTATCCACCCTTTCCACAGGGTTCTGGGTATCCAATGGGAGGTACATCGGATTATTCCAGCTTTAACCCCTACCCTACCTACATGCCTTATCCACCTTTCTATCCACCTTATACACAGTACCCAGCTTATCCACCCTCACCCTTCTATCCAAACCCGACAAACCCCACCTCGGGGAATGCTGCACCCCCACCTCCACCACCTACAGAACCAGCAGCCCCAGTTACTCAACCTCCTAGACCTAGCTCAGTCAATGGGAGCAAGGTAAAGATGACAGATTACCTCAAGCTGGATGTTCCCAAATACAAGTCAGGGGATGACCCCTTTGAGTACCTGAGAGTGGTGAAGACAATAACTGATGAGCTAGGGGCAAGTGACAGCAGGGCCATTCAGATGGCAGGGTTCACTTTAAAGTGCAAGAAGGCACGGGAATGGTTCAAGTGTTATGTGGACCCGAGACTAGACGGTATGACATGGGAGGAATTCGCGAATGAGTTCGCGGGATGGGCTTTTCCAGACAGTTCCAGAGAACTGAAGATGATTGAGTTTGAGCAACTGAGGCAGTCAGAGAACATGGGTGTAGAGGAGTTCACGGATAGATTCTTGGAGCTATTGCCTTTTTCAGGGCAAGCTCTAGATACAGATACGAAGAAAGCCAAGAGATATGTTATGAAGATGCATTCTAGGTACTCCTCGTTGATTCAGTCAGCTGAGAGAGAAAGTTTCCACACTGTGGTGGATATGGCTCGAAGGATGGAGGCGAGTGCTATAGTTGAGGGGTCAGTGAAGCAGTCAGTGACCCAGTCTTCAGGGGTTAAGACCCCAGGCAGAGGAGGACCAGGTTTCTCTTCTCAGAGCTCAAGTAAGAAGAGGTGGGATAACACCACCAAGAAGCCGAAGAAGAATAAGTTTTGGAACAAGTTGAAATCAGGTCTGGGATTTGGTGGTGGCTCGAGCTCAGGCTCAGATGGTACAGAATGCCAGAGATGTGGAAGGCCGCACAGGGAGTGTGTCGAGCTGGGACTAATACATGTTTCAGATGTGGACAGGAGGGACACATAGCTCGGGAGTGTCCTAGAGCACCTTTTATGGGCCAGCCCTAGCAGACAGCCTCCGGTAGTGTGGCACAGCCAGCAGCTCCAGCCACAACTCAGGGCAGTGGCAGAGGTAGAGGGAGAGGGGCAGCCTCTTCTTCTGGTTCCCGAGGTGAAGGTCCATCAGCTCCAGCCAGGATCTTCACCATGACTCAGCAGGAGGCTAACACATCCAACACCGTGGTGTCAGGTAATCTCATCATTGGGTGTTCTGATGTGTATGCATTAATGGACCCGGGTGCATCTCATTCATTTATTGCTCCGAGAGCCGTTGAGAGGTTGGGTCTGATAGTCTTTGGGTTAGAGTGTCCCCTATGGGTCAGTGGACCCAAGTGTGACCCGTCAGTGGCAGTGTCCGTCTGCCAGTACAGTCCAGTTTTTGTTGAGGGAAGATGCCTCTCCGCCGACCTTGTGATTCTAGATTTGACAGACTTTGACGTCATTCTAGGGATGGATTGGCTATCTACCCATGGAGCTACCTTGGACTGCAGAGACAAGGTAGTCAGGTTCAGAGATCAGGACGGGTCAGAGGTCGTCTTCAGAGGAGATAAAAGGGGCACACCTAGAGGTCTGATATCAGCTCTTCAGGCTCGTAGGTTGCTTAGGAAGGGATGTCAGGGGTACTTAGCTCATGTGAGAGAGCTAGACAGTCAGGTCAGGGAGCCAGCCTCAGTGCCAGTTGTCAGAGAGTTTCAGGATGTCTTTCCTGATGAGCTTCCAGGTTTACCACCTGCTAGGGAGATAGAGTTCGAGATAGAGTTGGTGCCTGGAACTAGACCGATCTCTATCCCTCCCTACAGGATGGCCCCAGCCGAGTTGAAGGAGTTGAAAGAACAGTTGCAAGAGCTGGTAGAAAAGGGTTTCATCCGACAGAGTACCTCACCTTGGGGTGCTCCGGTCTTGTTTGTGAGGAAGAAGGATGGATCCCTCAGACTTTGTATCGACTACAGGCAGTTGAACAAAGTCACTACCAAAAATAGGTACCCTCTGCCAAGGATCGATGATCTATTCGACCAGCTAGCAGGAGCGGGTTGTTTCTCCAAAATAGATCTAAGATTGGGGTACCATCAACTAAGGATAAGGGATGAAGATGTGCCGAAGACAGCTTTCAGGACCAGATATGGGCATTTTGAGTTCCTTGTGATGCCGTTCGGGTTAACCAACGCCCCTGCAGCATTCATGGATCTCATGAACAGAGTATTTAGCCAATACCTGGATCACTTTGTTATTGTCTTCATAGATGATATCTAAGTGTATTCCAGGAATGCAGAGGAGCATGCCCATCATCTGCGGTTGGTCTTGCAGACTTTGAGGGAACATGGCTTGTATGCCAAGTTCTCTAAGTGTGAGTTCTGGCTGAGGAGCATTTCGTTCTTGGGGCATGTTGTGTCAGAGAATGGTATAGAGGTAGACCCCAAGAAGATAGAAACTGTGGCTAACTGGCCTAGACCCACTTCAGTGACAGAGATTAGAAGTTTCTTGAGTTTGGCAGGTTACTACAGGAGGTTCGTTCAGGACTTCTCAAAGATAGCAGCTCCTCTGACCAGACTAACCAGGAAGAATCAGAAGTTTCTGTGGACCGACCAGTGCGAGGAGAGTTTTGAAGAGCTTAAGAAGAGGTTGACTTCAGCACCAGTTTTAGCTCTGCCATCTAGTGATGAGGACTTTACAGTCTTTTGTGATGCGTCCCGTGTGGGACTGGGTTGTGTACTAATGCAGAATGAGAGGGTGATTGCTTATGCTTCTAGGCAGCTGAAGAAGCATGAGTTGAATTACCCAACACATGACCTGGAGATGGCAGCAGTAATCTTTGCACTCAAGATGTGGAGGCACTACCTCTATGGGGTTAAATGTGAGATCTTCACGGATCATAAGAGCCTACAGTACATCTTGAGTCAAAGAGATTTGAATTTGAGACAGAGGAGATGGGTGGAGCTGCTGAGTGACTATGATTGCAAGATTCAATACCATCCGGGTAAGGCGAACGTTGTGGCAGACGCCTTAAGCCGGAAATCACTCGGCAGTTTATCCCACATAGCAGCGGAGAGGAGGCCAGTGGTGAAGGAGTTCTACAAGCTTATTGAGGAAGGTCTACAGATGGAGTTGTCTGGTACAGGTGCCTTGGTGGCCCAGATGAGAGTGGCACCCGTGTTTCTGGAGCAGGTGGCTCAGAAACAGCATGAGGACCCGGAGTTAGTGAAGATTGTCAGGACTGTTCAGTCAGGCAATGATAGTGAGTTCAGATTCGACAGCAAGGGGATCCTCCGCTATGGGAGCAGACTATGTGTACCAGACGACATAGGGCTAAAAGGAGACATTATGAGAGAGGCTCATAATGCAAGATACAACATTCACCCCGGGGCCACCAAGATGTATCAAGATCTGAAGAAGGTTTATTGGTGGCCAGCTATGAAAAAAGAAGTGGCACAGTTCGTGTCAGCCTGCGAAGTGTGTCAGAGGGTGAAGCTGGAACATCAGAAGCCGGCTGGAATGCTTAACCCGCTACCTATTCCAGAATGGAAATGGGAAAATATAGCTATGGACTTCGTAGTGGGGTTACCGGCGGCGTCCAACAGAGTGGACTCCATATGGGTGATTGTGGACAGACTCACCAAATCTGCTCACTTCATTCCTGTTAGGAGTGGCTACTCTGTGGACAAGTTGGCGCAGGTATATATGGATGAGATCGTCAGGCTGCATGGGGTTCCTGTTTCGATAGTGTCGGATAGAGGGCCCCAGTTCACCTCCAGGTTTTGGCGGAGTCTGCAGAACGCCATGGGTACCAGGTTGGATTTCAGTACTGCCTTTCACCCCTAGACTGATGGACAGTCAGAAAGGACCATCCAGACTATCGAGGATATGCTCAGAATGTGTGTGCTGGACTTTGGCGGTTCTTAGAGGCAGCATCTACCTTTGGTGGAGTTTGCCTACAATAACAGCCATCATGCTAGCATCGGGATGGCTCCTTATGAAGCTTTGTACGGAAGGAAGTGCAGGTCACCTGTTTGCTGGGAGGAAGTTGGAGAGAAGGCCTTGGCAGGGCCTAAGCTAGTAGAGATCACCAGCAGGGTGGTACCCATAATCAGAGAAAGAATCAAGACTGCTGCAAGCAGACAGAAGAGTTATGCAGACATTCGCAGAAGACAGTTAGAGTTTCAGGAGGGGGATCTGGTATTGCTCAAGGTGTCTCCTATGAAAGGAGTGGTTCGCTTCGGAAAGAAAGGTAAACTAGCCCCACGATACAACGGACCCTTTGAAATCTTGCAAAAGATTGGGAATGTGTCGTATAAGGTGGATTTACCTGCTTCAATGGAAAGAATCCATCCGGTTTTCCATGTTTCAATGTTGAGGAAGTTTGTGTCAGATCCGAGCAAGGTTCTTAGTGAGCCTGATGTGGAGGTCCAAGAGGATCTCACCTATGTTGAACAGCCAGTACGGATCATAGACACCCAGATCAGAAAGTTAAGAAACAAGGAAATCCCGATGGTGAAAGTCTTGTGGAACCACCACAATTTGGAGGAATGCACTTGGGAGACACGGGAGTCTATGCTCCAGCAGTATCCTCATCTCTTTTAAGGTTAGATCTCTATGTGTTTATGTGCTATGTATGTATGTTATGTTTTATGCCATGCTATGTGTGCTAGTTGAGGTACATTCGGGGACGACTGTTCTTAAGGGGGGGAGAATGTAATACCCGGCTAGACTCCGGTATCAGAATTCCTACCGTCCGGCGGAATCTCAGATGTCGGAAGCCTCTAGTAGGGTAGAATCATGTTTACATAAAATGTTTTAAGGTATTTCATGGTTTTAAGTAAAATGGAAATGAGTTTTTGCATTAAAACAACCTTGGAGGAAAACTCAGGTTCGGCCGCCGAACCTCAAGTTCGGCCGCCGAACCTCAAGTTCGGCCGCCGAACATGCATGCCTTCGGGAGCGCCTTTAGGCCCCCGAAAGCACAAGTGAGGGAAGTCCAGGTTCGGCCGCCGAACATGGCATGCATGCGGAGGCACATTCGGCCCCCGAACGTGGCCTGGCCAGCCACTATAAAAGGGTCCCTTAGCCGAAAACGGGCGAGCTTTTCCCCATTTTCGGCCAAGGTGAGCTTTCCGCCGCCCCTCATCGATCTTGAGTTCTTTCCTTCCCATCTTACTCTATTTTCATGAGTTTTTTATTTGGTTTTGAAGATTTTCAAGCTTTGAGCAAAGTTTTGGAGCTTTGAGGTTCAAGAACTCAAAACCTCCCACCTCCGAGTTCAGGACGTCTCTCCCTCGATCTACAAGAGGTAAGAGCCGATCTTAAGCTCATTTTATGTTTAAAGTAAGTTTTAAGTGGATCTATGGGGTAGAATGCATGTTTAGCTCATAGTTAGGTTTATGGGTTTTATATGTGTTTTTGAGCAATGTGAGTTGCTTGTGTGTTGTAGTTGGGGTTTTTGATGGTTTGATGCCCCTAGGAGCTTGTATGGTTGCTTGTGAATGCTTGGGAATGTTGTAGAATAGGTTTATGCATGATTGGTTAGTTTTGGAGGCACAAATGCATAAGGGAGCCAAGTTTCTGCCCTTTGGCAGAAACCAGGTTCGGCAGCCGAAGGAACTTTCGGCCGCCGAACATGGCTGGGGAGGCAAGCCTTTCGGCTGCCGAAGTTGCCCCCGAAAAGAGACTTTCGTCTCTGTCTGGGACTTTCGGCCGCCGAAGGTGCCGCCGAACATGCATGAGTTTCGCCTCTGTCTGGGACTTTCGGCCGCCGAAGGTGCCGTTGAACCTGCCTGACTTTCGGCTCTGGAGGGACTTTCGGCCGCCGAACCTGCCGCCGAAAGTGCCCTGTTCAGCCATTTCTTGCATGTTTTTCTATGATTATTCCATGATGTTTTAGGGGGGTTTTTGGGGAATAGTTTAGAGCTATGTTCATGTATGTTTGGTCCCTCATTTGAGTCTACCTGTGTAGGTTCGGACCCGAGGAACCGAGGACCCCAGCAGTGAGTCTGTTGCCCCAGTGTCTGGTCAGAGCTATCCAGAGGTGAGTGGAATAACCTATTATGTTTTAAAGCAAATAATGTACTTTTTAGCATGCTTCATGCATCATGAATGCCATGTGATGAACTAGGTTGCTTGCATTAGAATTCACGAATATGTTGCATTGCATATGTTAAATGTTGATGTGGATGAATGTTGGATGATCCATAGCCCTCGATCTATGATATGACGATGTGATATGTACGGTACGGAAAGTAAGACCAGTGGGACCCATTCTACGTTCGCTGGCACTATGTAAGGGAAAGACTAGGACCCATTCTACGTTCTGGCACAGTTGGACACTGTTATGTTATGATATGTTATGTAAGGGAAAGACCAGGACCCATTCTACGTTCTGGCACAGTTGGACCATGTAGAGGGCTATTGGTGACAAATTCATCCTTGATGTGATTAGCTGTGATGTGATGCATTCCATGTTATCATATGTTTCAAATGTTTTATCATTCTGCTCACTGGGCTCTAGTAGCTCACCCCTCTCCCAATTTCCCCAGGATTGCAAGTACAAGGTAGACCAGGAGGGTTACAAGAGTAATGAAGTCTTGTGTATGTAATAGATAGTGTGGACATGATAAATGTATTAATGTTATGTAAAAGTACAGTTTCAGTCATGTAATGATATTGAGGATTAGATATTGTGCTTGACATTGTGTATGAGGTATCCCTTTTATTACATGATCAAAAATGTTTTATAATGTTCATGAAAGCCAACTCATCTTATGATGTATCGCCCATTGGGGCATTGATGAGATCCCAAAGAGGGGTCATGATTATGATTATGGCAGTGCATGTTCAGGTTGAGTTGGATATATGAAAGAAAAGTTTTAAATTTTTATGTATGTTGTTGATCATGTATGGGATTAAACAGGTTTTCAGGTTGCAAGTCAGGCTTGCTACGGGTCTTGGCGGCCTTAAGCTGACCCGGATCCTAGCGCCGGTAGCGGTCCGATTTTCGGGTCGTTACAATGGGCTTTTCCAGACAGTTCCAGGGAGCTGAAGGTTGTTGAGCTTGAGCAGCTGAGACAGACAAAGGACATGAGTGTCGATGAGTACACCGATAAGTTTCTGGAGTTGCTGTAATATGTGGGCCAGGCATACGACACAGATCAGAAGAAGGCCAGGAGGTATACCATGAGACTCCACCCTAGGTATTCCTCCCTGATCCTAGCAGCAGAGAGGGAGAGCTTCCACACTATTGTGGATGCAACACGGAAGATGGAGGCTAGTGCCATCATTGAGGGGTCAGTTAAGCAGCAGGTGGCACAGCCCTCGGGTTCCAAGACCTCAAGCAGAGGAAAGTTTGATCTCTCATCTTTGAGTACGGCAGCCTCAGGAGGCAAAATGTGGGGTAAAGCCAAGCCCAAGAAGAATAAGTTCTGGAACAGGTTAAAGTTTGGTCTGGGTTTAGGTGGTGGTTTGAGCTCTGGTTCGAATGGCTCAGAATGTTTGAGGTGCGGTAAACCGCACAAAGGAGTCTGTCGGTTTGGGACAACAGCATGTTTCAAATGCGGACAGGAGGGACACATGGCACGGGAGTGTCCTAGGGCAGCTTTTATGGCACCTTCCCAGCAGACGGCTTCAGGTAGTGTGGCTCAGCCAGTAGCTCCAGCCATGACTCAGGGCAGTGGTAGAGGCAGAGGGAGAGGGACAACCTCTTCTTCAGCAGGTTCCCGAGGTGAAGGTCCATCAGCTTCAGCTCGGATCTTCACTATGACACAGCAGGAGGCAAACACGTCAAACACCGTGGTGTCAGGTAATATCATCATTGGTTGTTCAGATGTGTATGCTTTAATGGACCCTGGTGCTTCTCATTCTTTTTCTGCTCCTAGAGCCGTAGAGAGGTTGGGTTTGATAGTCTCTGGGTTAGAGTGTCCCCTCTGGGTCAGTGGACCCAAGTGTGATCCATCAGTAGTAGAGTCAGTCTGCCGGTATAGCCCAGTGTTTATTGAGGGTAGATGCCTTCCAGCCGACCTTGTGGTTCTAGACTTGACGGATTTTGATGTCATTCTAGGGATGGATTGGCTATCTGCTCATGGTGCTACCTTGGACTGCAGAGACAAGGTAGTCAGGTTCAGAGGACAGGATGAGTCAGAGGTTGTCTTCAGAGGGGACAGAGTAGGGATGCCTAGAGGTTTGATATCAGCCCTACATGCTCGTAGGTTGCTCAGAAGGGGTTGTCAGGGGTTTCTAGCTCATGTAAGAGAGCTTGATAGTCAGGTCAGGGAGCCCGCCTTAGTGCCCGTAGTCAGAGAGTTTCCAGATGTCTTCCCAGACGAGCTTCCAGGACTTCCACCTGCTAGGAAGATAGAGTTTGAAATACAAGTGATGCCTGGAACCAGACTAATCTCTATCCCTCCCTACAGGATGGCACCAGCAGAGTTGAAGGAACTAAAGGAGCAGTTGCAAGAGTTGGTAGACAAGGATTTCATCCGACCGAGTACCTCACCTTGGGGTGCTCCAGTGCTTTTTGTAAAGAACAAGGATGGATCCTTGAGACTTTGTATCGACTATAGGCAGTTGAACAAAGTCACCACCAAGAATAAGTATCCGTTACCTAGAATCGACGATCTATTTGACCAGCTAGCAGGAGTAGGTTGTTTTTTCAAGATAGATCTGAGATTCGGGTACCACCAACTGAGAATAAGGGAAGAAGATGTGCCGAAGATGGCATTCAGGACCAGATATGGGCATTATGAGTTCCTAGTGATGCCGTTCGGGCTAACCAATGCCCCTGCAGCATTCATGGACCTCATGAACAGAGTTTTTAGCCAGTATCTGGATCACTTTGTTATTGTCTTCATTGATGATATCTTAGTATATTCTAGAAACACAGAGGAGCATGCCCATCATATGAGGATTGTGTTGCAGACCCTGAGGGAATACGGCTTGTATGCCAAGTTCTCCAAGTGTGAATTCTGGTTGAGGAGCATCTCATTCTTGGGGCATGTTGTATCAGAAAAAGGAATTGAAGTGGACCCCAAAAAGGTAGAAGCTGTAGCTAATTGGCCCAGACCCACTACAGTTACAGAGATTAAAAGCTTTTTGGGTTTGGCAGGTTACTATAGGAGGTTCATCCAAGACTTCTCTAAAATTGCCGCTCCTATGACCAGACTGACCAAGAAGAATCAGAGGTTTGTGTGGTCTGATCAGTGCGAAGAGAGTTTTGAAGAGCTGAATAAAAGGTTAACGTCAGCACCGGTGTTAGCTCTGCCTACCAGTAATGAAGACGTCACAGTGTTTTGTGATGCGTCCCGTGTGGGACTAGGTTGTGTGTTGATGCAAAATGAGAGGGTAATTGCTTATGTTTCTAGGCAGCTGAAGAAGCATGAGTTGAATTATCCTACACATGATCTAGAGATGGCAGCTGTGATCTTTGCACTCAAGATATGGAGACATTACCTATATGGAGTAAGATGTGAGATCTTTACAGATCATAAAAGTCTGCAGTACATCTTGAGTTAGAGAAGATGGGTGGAACTGCTTAGTGACTATGATTGTAAAATTCAGTACCATCCGGGTAAGGCAAATATTGTGGCAGATGCCCTAAGCCGGAAATCACTTGGCAGTCTATCCCATATTACAGCAGAGAGAAGACCGGTGGAGAGGGGATTCTACAAGCTCATTAATGAAGGGCTGCAGTTGGAGTTGTCTGGTACAGGTGCTTTGATAGCCCAGATGAGAGTGGCACCCGTGTTTCTGGAGCAGGTGGCTCAGAAACAGCATGAGGACCCAGAATTGGTAAAGATAGCCAGAGCTGTCCAGACAGGCAAAAATGAAGAGTTCAAATTTGACAACAAAGGGATCCTCCGTTACGGGAACAGGTTATGTGTACCAGATGACGTGAGTCTGAAGGGAGACATTATGAGGGAAGCTCATAATGCTAGATACAGTGTTCATCCTAGAGCCACCAAAATGTACCAGGACCTTAAAGGAGTCTATTGGTGGCGAGCTATGAAAAGAAAAGTGGCATAGTTCGTGTCCGCTGGCGAGGTATGTCAGAGGGTGAAGCTGGAACATCAGAAGCCGGATGGAATGCTTAACCCACTACCGATTCCAGAATGGAAATGGGAGAATATAGCTATGGATTTCGTGGTGGAGTTACCGGCAACGTCCAACAGATTGGACTCCATATGGGTGATTGTAGACAGACTGACCAAATCTGCTCACTTCATCCCTGTCAGGAGTGGCTATTTTGTGGACAAATTAGCGCAGGTATATGTGGAAGAGGTTGTCAGGTTGCATGGGGCTTCGGTATCTATAGTGTCAGATAGGGGACCCTAGTTCACCTCCAGGTTTTGGCGGAGTCTGCAGAGCACTATGAGCACCAGGTTGGATTTTAGCACTGCTTTCCATCCACAGACTGACGGACAGTCAGAGAGGACCATCCAGACTATAGAAGATATGCTCAGGATGTGTGTGCTAGATTTTGGCGGTTCGTAGAGGCAGCATCTACCCTTGGTGGAGTTTGCCTACAATAACAACTATCATGCTAGCATAGAGATGGCTCCATATGAAGCTTTGTATGGAAGGAAGTGCAGGTCACCTGTCTGTTGGGAAGAAGTTGGAGAAAGGGCCTTAGCAGGGCCTGAGGTAGTAGAGATCACCAGCAGAGAAGTGCCCATTATCAGAGAAAGAATCAGAACTGTTGTGAGTCGGCAGAAGAGTTATGCAGATGTCTGCAGGAAGCACGTAGAGTTTCAGGAGGGAGATATGGTGTTGCTCAAGGTGTCTCCTATGAAAGGGGTGATTCGTTTTGGGAAGAAAGGTAAGCTAGCTCCATGGTACATTGGACCCTTTGAAATCCTGCAGAAGATTGGGAATGTATCGTACAAGCTGGACCTACCTGCTTCAATGGAGAGAATCCATCCGGTTTTCTATGTTTCCATGTTATGAAAGTTCGTGTCAGATCCGGGCAAGGTTCTTAATGAGCCTGATGTGGAGATCCTAGGGGATCTCACCTATGTTGAGCAGCCAGTGCGGATCCTAGACACGCAGATCAGAAAGCTGAGGAACAAGGAAATCCCGATGGTGAAAGTCCTTTGGAATCACCACAACATGGAAGAGTGTACCTGGGAGACACAGGAGTCCATGCTCTAGCAACACCCTTATCTCTTCTAAGGTTAGTGTTTTTTATGTTTTTTTGTGTGCTTCCTTGTTGCTATGCTTATGTGTTGAACATTCGGGGACGAATGTTCTTAAGGGGGGAAGACTGTAATACTTGGCTAGACCCCGGCATCGAAATTCCTACCTTCCGGCGGAATCTTCCTTAGAATCCGGAATTCTCAGATGTCGGAGCCTTCTAGAAGGGTAGAATAAAGGTTTTCTAAAATGTTTTTGTATGTTTTTATGGTTTTAATGAAGAAAGAAATTGAGTTTTGAAAGCAAAGACTAAGGAGGGAAAAGCCAGGTTCGGCCGCCGAACATTGGGCTTTTGCGGAGGCACCTTTGGCCCCCGAAGGTGGTCTGGCCAACCACCTATAAAAGGCCCCATGTCCAAAAATGGGCGAGTTTTCTCTCTCTATTTTCGGGCATAAGTGAGATTTTGCCCTTCCATGGTTGGTTTTATGTTTTCCTTCAAATCTTACAAGTTTTTGATAAGCTTTTATCTTGTTTTGAAGTTTTAAGCTCAAAATCGAAGTTTTGAAGCTTGGAGACCCCCGGAGCTCAATTTCTCCCAATCTCCAAGTTTGGATCACCTCTCCTCTCGATCTTCAAGAGGTAAGCGTAGATCCTCACCTTCTTTTACGTTTTAAGTAAGTTTTGAAGGGTTTTAAGGGTGTTAGATGCATGTTTAAAGTAGATGTAAAATGTTAGGGTTTATGTACCCTATATGCTTAAAGTGATGCTATGTTGATATTTGTTGGGGTTTAGGCTAGTTTTATGCCCCTATATGCTTGGAAATGTGTTTATGCATGTTTTAGAATAGTTGAATGCATGTTGTGAGGTTTTTGGTGGCTGGATGTGAGAGGCAGAATCGGGTTCTGCCCTTTGGGAGAGCCCAGGTTCGACCGCCGAAGCCAGTTTCGTCCGCCGAACCTGCCTGTGGAGGCAGTTTTGGCCGCCTAAGCTCGCTCCCGAAAGTTTGGACTTTCGGCTCTAGAGGGGTGTTTTGGCCGCTGAACCTGCCTCCGAAGGTTGTGACTTTAAGCTCTGGAAGGACCTTTGGCTGCCGAACCCTGCCCCCGAAAGTGCCTGACTTTCGGATCTGTAGGGACCTTCGGTCGCCGAATCTGCCGCCGAAAGTCCCCTGCCCGACCTTCCTTTGCCTGTTTTTCATGCATGTTTTATGGTGTTTTAGGGGGTTTTTGGGGAGATGTTTAGAGTCCTTATAGAGTATGTTTGGTCCCTCATTTGAGTCCACCTGTGTAGGATCGGACCCGAGGAACCGAGGAGGCCAACAGTGTTAGCTGTTTCAGAGTCATCCAGAGGTGAGTAGAACACAACTCTTTTTATTTCAAAGCAATTAAACTTTTAAGCATGTTCATGCATCATGAATGCCATGTATATAATAGGTTGTATTGCATTAGAATTCACGAATATGACGCATTGCATAATATAATGTTGATGTGGATGGATGTTGGATGACCCATTGGCCCTCGATATGATATGATATGATATGATATGGTATGGAAGTCCAGGTCGAGGCCCATTCTACGCCCCTAGCACAAAGTAAGAGAAAGTCCAAGTCGAGGCCCATTCTACGCCCCTGGCATAGATGGATATGTTATGTTATGATATGTTAAGCGAAAGTCCTGAGGAGCTCCCGTTGTGGGCCGGGCACATTGGATTATGTAGAGGGCCATTGGTGACAAGTCCATCCTTGATGTGAATTGTTTGTGTTGTGATGCATTTCATGATGGCATATGTTTATAAACTGTTTTACTGTTCTGCTCACTGGGCTTTGTAGCTCACCCCTTTCCCCTAATCCCTAGGTTTGTAGGATCAGAGATAGCTCATGGAGTCTGCAAGGGTAATGGCTATGGCTATGTTATGTAATAGTCTAGTAGTGGACATGAAATGTAAAATGATGTAATGTAAAGTAATGTAATGAGGATTAGCATTGTGCTTGGCCCTAATGTTTATTGTAAATCCCTGTTGTACATGATCTTTTTATAAATGTTTTAATGATGAGATATGTTGAACCAGGCTTGACATATGAGATATTGACCCAACTGGAGCATTTGATGAGGGCTCCAGTAAGAGGTTTTATGTATACAGTACGATACATGCACAGGTCAAGCTTGGTATATGTAAAAGTTTAAAGTTTTTATGAAAATGTATGATCATGTATGAGATTTTATCAGGTACACAGGATGTATAGTAGGCTTGCTACGAGTCCCGGCGACCTTAAGTCGATCTGGATCCTAGCGCCGGTAGCGGTCCGGGTTCCGGGTCATTACAGTTATTATTATTATTATTAATTATTATTATAAGATAATAATATTTAAAAAGATCTGCAGTCTATCTGTAACGGTTATAAATAAAAGATTCTTCGATTTTCCTTATCAAAACAAACTATCACGTAAGATATTTGAGTATTTGTGAGATTGTGATAGTGGTGATAAACACAACTCTTTTGTAAAAAGAATTGTGGGAAAGCAAAAAGACTTAAAACGTATAAAACTCCTACTGTGAATTGTGGGGGTAATATTTTTAGAGAAATCGTTTCAAGCTACAGATTGTGGAGCACATAGTTTATCCATCTTGAGAGAGCTAGCACTCTAGAAGGATAAAATACGTTCGTGTGGATACCATTGAGGGTGTTCGTTGAAAAAGTAGCACCTTGAGTCCGGAATTGTATCTTCTCGTCGAGTCTAACAGGTTAGTCTCTTATCCTTCCTTTTGAAATAAACGAAGCACACGAATCTCGGGAAGAAAAATAGAAATTTTAATTTTTTCCGCTGCATGTTTGGGTTGCAGTAATCTCTGGATTTTCTAATAGAATTTTCTATGGTAGGTTGGGGAGGAGGAGGAGAAAGCATGATCACTTCTTTTGCTTGGCAAGGGGGTCCGGTTGACCCAGCGACAGCCTTGCCTTTGCGGATAGCACACGCTGCTTCAGCAAATTTACTTCTTGACCCAGCCATATTTCTGAAAATTGAAAAGTAAGCAAGGTAGTTTAAAATCTAAAAGAATGCAGGAAGAAAAATACCCTGATCTCTAGCTAGAGAAGAGCTCTCCCTGAGGCTAGAAAGACTGGGCGGGTGAGGACTCCGAGTTTGGCTCGCCTGCAGAAGACTTTGCCAAGACAAAATAGTGTTTCTCACCGGTTAGGTGATGTCCATTTTCTTTGGGGACTTAGCCATTATCAAAATAAAGTTTAGAGCCTCATCCTCATCCTCATCCTCATCCTCATCCTCATCCCTCTGTGGCTGGACCCTATCCTTTCTCAACTCTACCCACAGGTTCTAACTCATTAGGAGGCACCCGAAATCCTCGGACATTTGTTGACGGAAGACAAAAACTTATTTTCCATCGTTTTAATGAAGAGGGGATTCAGTCAAACATTGTTTGGCATTTTTACTGCAAAAAAACTAAAACTCTTCATTTTTGTGAGTACACAACTGGTACAGCTTGGAGAAGAGGGCCACGCTGTGCTCGATATTGTTATTCGAGCAAACAAACCAGAAACCTCCAGGATTCTCCAGCTATTGAGATGCAATTGGGCGACTGCAAGCCTGTGAAATTGAAGGACTTCAACAAAAAATGAACCATGGAAAACCAAAGACTCGATTTCAGTTGTTCTTCATAGACAATAAGGGTTTCCTCTGTAGGGATCTGGTTAGTTACACGAACGCCTGAGGAAGGAGTAAAAACACAAAAAGTCTCTTGAAAAATTTGGTATTGATTGTGAAGACGATCTAGATCTTGCTTTGATAGTATGGAAGGGACATCGCCAATCAAGATGCCTTCGCCTTCAGAAGCTGACCTCAATAGAACGATAGGGGCTGGAGCACGGATGGGGCCATTAGAGAAAGAGCTTGGGGTAGGGTTTCCACCGAGAGAAGAAGAGAAAATATTCCTATTTATTATAAAAGGGAAAAAATAGAAATTATTGTGAAAGCAATGGAGTATTAGGAAAGAAGGAGTGACTGAGTCTTTATAAAAATGAAGATCACAGTTAAGAGCAAAAGTGATATTTGGGGAAGAAGAAGGGTTCTTATAAGAGGATTTTGACGACAAGCTTTAAATGCGACTCGAGAAATGGAGCATCCATCATTAAAAAGTTAGACAGGCAAAGCGGTGTGAGTTAGGAAAAAATCAATATTCATAAGCAATGTACCCCAGATCGTGAGAACAATTGTCACCTTCGAACCTGAAGAATTGAAGACCAGCAGGAAACCTCTGATATTATATAACAATCGCACAGAGTGAGCTATGAGCTGTCATTACAAAATAGAGCCACATGGCAAGGAACTAATAAGTGGAAAACACGATCCCACCTGAGGACAAAAAGACCAAGACATCTTAACACTCGGTTCATCATCAAGACTGGCCTTTTCCTGAATAGGTCAAGTCTCAGCCTAAAGTTATCGTTAGCAGGTACAGTCAGCGAGCTTCCGTCACGCCTGTAATCACGGGATTTACGACCAGTTAATCCTGTAGAATCTCTTATCAAGCAGCCAACTATATCATCGGCAGATCATCAGAAAATACTATATTTATATCTATCTTCTTGTAGTATAAAAGGAGAACGATCCCAGAAGTAAAAGTACGCAATTCTCTGACACAATTACTCTTAAGTTCTATATTCGCCATATTCTCTGGTTCTATATTCGCCATATTCTCTGGTTCTATATTCGCCATATTCTCTGGTTTGCTGACTTGAGTGTTGGAGTGGCTGCCGTGGATGCCCACCACTTCACGTTGTTTTATTTATAGGTTTATCCAATCATAACACAAATCTATTTTCCAGCCACATCAGCCAAATATAAAAGTATCTTAGTTATTTTACATATTATTAATTGTTTAAATATATTAGACTTAATAATTAACCGTCTTGAAAAAAATAAAAACTAATTCATATATTTTCAAAATAAATAAATAAATTAATTTTTTTTAAATTATAAGAACTAAATAATAAATTATTTATTTTTCATTAAATTGAAAAAAATTGAAAAATCCAATTATTTATTTTTTATAGTCCTAAATTAAATTGAAACGAACTAAAATTTTTTAATTCAATTCTGTTAATTGATTTTCAATCCCTTAATCACTCAAAAACCTATTCAAAACTCCAACAAATCATATTAAACAATGCATTATACAAAATCTATTACTCATTTATTAACAATTTATTATAACTCAATACAACCATTTTTTGAAGGACTGCATGAAGTTAACCATATACTAAATTTGCTTCTAAAGTGAATCTCAATTGCAGAGAAAAAAAAATAAAGTCTCAAATTAAGAAAAAAAAAAAGCGCTTTTCCTTCTCAACTATTCTTTGGTATGCAAACCCAGAGGTCTAATGATGTGACTGAGGTTCGAATAATTCGTCAATTGGAAGTTGAGAAGAGAGGAGAAATCAATAAAAGGGAGTAACAGTCAAGAGGGAAGAGGCAAAAGAGGAAGGAGGCGTGATAAAGGAGAAGGGCATAGAGTAGAGGACTCAACGTAGATGTTTCGCTAGTGGAACACAAGAGAGAACTTGTGGAAGAGAATTGAGGAAAAGAAAACGAAGAAACTGAAATTTTTATTTTAAAAAATTATAATTAAAATTAAATCGAGTAATTAAAAATAAATTAATTTAAATCGAATTTTATGTTTTATCCAAAATTATAGTATTGTTTGATTCATATTAATTATTTCTTAAAAATTTTTTCTAGAAAGTAACTAAATTAGATAAGAGAAAGTGACGTATTTCACTTTCATTAAGAGAGTAAATGCGCTTATGGGTTGATAATGTGCTTATGGGTTGTCAATTAAATTATCAAAACATTCTGTTATTGTTGAAGGAACTCAAATCTAATGAAAACTCTGGTCAGGTTCAACTTATAAAATTGCTTGTTTGGGTTCAGATTTATAACGTACTTAGAGGATTTTGACTGAGTGTGTAGCAAAAGATGTTGGAAATTATTTTGGAGATTTTTGTGGCAGCTAATCCCTCTAATTTTCTATATATTTGATAAGAATACATGTGTGTTAGGGTGGAGGTGGATGTTAGAGTATCTATCAAATGCAAGCTGCTTATTCGACGCCTTAAAGAGAATGCATGGGTTTATTTTGTTTAGGAAAAGTTTAATACCTTTTGCCATTTTTTGAGATAATTGGTCATACAGATAGGGGTGAACATTTGGTCGGTTCGGTTTAAAATTGAATCGAACCGAATAAATCAAAAATTAAAATTTTAGTATTTATAAAAATTGAACCGAATCGATTTTTGTCAGAAATCGAATCGAACTGAATCGGTCTGATTCAGTTTGATTCGGTTTGATTCAATTTGATCGATTTCTATTTTTAATAAATTTTTATTTTTTACACTTTATTTTTAATATTTTAAAATTTAATTAAAATATTTTAATCTTAATATGATTTAATTTCTCTATATTATTGAAAATAACATATTATTATCACTAATCGGTTCGGTTCGATTTTTTTGATTTTTTCTGATCAAAACTGAACCAAACCGAAATAACCAAAATTTCTGAAATTAAAAATCAAATTGACCCAAAATGAATAAAAAACCAAACCGAATTTTTAAATTAATTCAGTTTGGTCGATTTTTTTAGTTTAAACCGAATACTGCTCACCCCTACATACAGATAGATTTTGCAGGAAACTTTTTGATTTACCTATTGAAATCCCTAGAGACAAATATGCTTATGGTCCATGGCTTACTGCGGGTTTTCGTCAGCAAAAAAATTCTGGTGCTAAATGATTGCGTACTAAAAAAGATTTGCTCCTGGAATCCACTACGGTGGCTAGAGAAAGATCAAAATCGAAAGTACAATCGGAGAAGGACAGTGCCGTGAGGAATACAGATAAAGGTGTTAATTACCTTCCCGTTTAGAATAGGCCTCTTGGTTCGAATTTTGAAGTAACGGATAAGGAGGAAAATTCAGTTATTTTGCCAATTGAAGTAGGTGAGCCATGTAAAGTGGTATTGCATGACACTGTGGTAACAGATTCAGTTGATGTGGTGGACCCTAAGCGTAGGAGAATGGAAGCTGATTTTATGGAAGAGGAGTTTGTTCTGGAATCTTTGGAGATAGATCCAAAAAATGAAAATTTGGCAGGTTCTGGGTTCCAGGCTCGCCTAGAGCAATGAGTACTCTAAGTTGAAACTATTCTGGTCTTGGGAACCCAGGAATAGTTCAAGCTTTACAGGACTTAGTGTCAGAAAAGAAATCCAACTTTTTTTTTTAATAGAAACAAAGATTAAAAAAGACAAAGTCCTACAAGTTAAAAATAAATTGGGCTTTAGTGGATGTTTTATTGTGGATCTGATTGGCATTGGGGGAGGTATTGCGTTGTTGTGGCATGAGGCTAATACAACTAAACTTCTAAGTTATTCACAACATCACATAGATATTGAAGTTTGTATTAATGGAATGTATTCTTGGAGGCTCACTGGTTACTACGGTTTTTTAGAAAGGCAGAATAGAAGATAAGGTTGGGATTTACTTTGATCCTTAGCTCCAAAGTCACCATTGCCTTGGTGTGTCTTAGGCAATTTTAATGATGTTTTATTTAATTCGGAGAAACAAGGAAGGGACTTGCAGCCTCGGTGGCTATCACATGGTTTCGAACAACTCTTCAAGACTGTGGTTTGCACGATCTTTATTATGAGTGTAACGACCCGAAAACCGGACCGCTACCGACGCTAGGATCCAGATCGGCTTAAGGCCGCCGGGACCCGTAGCAAGCCTGACATATAACTTGAGAACCTGTCAAATCCCATACATGATCATACATACTCAAAAACCTGTAAACTTTTTCTTTCCATAAACCAAGCTCAACCTGTATATACTCATAACATAACATAACCCACACACTGGAGCTCTCATCAAATGCTCCAATGGGGTAACCCAACATGCATACATTAAGCTTGGTTGAACATAAACATCATAAAAAACATTCTATAAATCATGTATCAAAAGGGATAACCATATACATAGGGTCAAGCACAAACTCTAATCCTCAATATCATTATTACATATCATGACTATGTAAGACATTACATTACAATTTCATCATGTCCACAACTTCTAACTATTACATTAAATCAGACTTTACTCCTGCCGACTTCCTGGTCTACCCTGTACCTGCAAACCTGGGGGATAAGGGGAAAGGGGTGAGCTACAAGAGCCCAGTGAGCAGAATAATATAACATTCAATTTATTTTTCATGCTTTCATGAAATACAACATATCACAAACAATTCACATCAAGGATGAACTTGTCACCAATAGCCCACTACTGAATCCAATAGTGCCAGGGGCGTAGTGCAGGCCACATCTGGTCTTTCTCTTATACATAATACATCATAACATATCCAATCATGCCGGGGGCGTAGTGCAGGCCACTTCCGGTCTTTCTCTTACATAGTGCCAGGGGCGTAGTGCAGGCCACATCTGGTCTTTCCACATCATATCATAACGTAGTGCGGCTAAAGGATCATTCAACATTCATCCACATCAACAACATATTATGCAATGCAACACATTCGTGAATTCTAATGCAAGCAACCTAGGATATAACATGGCATTTGTGGTGCATGATTCATGTTAAAACTTTCATTTATTTAAACATAAGAGTTTATTCTACTCACCTCAGCTAGCTCTGACACAGACTGAAGCAGCTGACTCATTGCTGGGGTCCTCGGTTCCTCGGGTCCGAACCTACACAGGTGGACTCAAATGAGGGACCAAACATACTAGAACATGACTCTAAAAATACTCCCCAAAAACCCCCCTTAAAACACCTCAAAACATCCATGGAAAGCATGCAAAGGAAGGCTGAACAGGGCACTTTCGGCGACAGGTTCGGCGGCCGAAAGTCCCTCCAGAGCCGAAAGTCAGGCAGGTTCGGCGGCACCTTCGGCGGCCGAAACTCCCAGACAGAGACGAAACTCATGCATGTTCGGCGGCACTTTCGGCGGCCGAAACTGCCCTCCAGAGACGAAAGTCCTCTTTTGGGGGCAGGCTTCGGCAGCCGAAGGCTACCTCCACAAGCGGGTTCGGCGGCCGAAAGTCCATTCGACGGCCAAACCTGAGTTTCTCCAAAGTGGCAGAAACTCAACTCCAACATGCACAAACGCCTCCCAAACCTTTCAAACATGCATAAACCTGACCTACAACATGCATACTCAAGCATACAAGCTCTTAGGGGCTTCAAACTATCCTAAACCCCAACTACAACACATCACAAGCATCACAACAACTTACATTGTCCATAAAACACATAAAACCTAACAAAATGCTCATCTAACTTACACATACATTTCTACTCCCATGAATCAACTTAAAACTTGTTTAAAACATATAGTGAGCTCAAGATCGGCCCTTACCTCTTGAAGATCGAGAGGAAAACGACCCTAGCTCGGAGATGGGAGGGATTGAGTTTCTTGAACCTCAAAGCTCCACAACTTGCTTTATACTCGAAAATCTTCAAAACAAAGTGAAAACTTGTGAAAATCGTGAAAGATCTGAAGGAAGAAACTCAAAATCGGTGAGGGATGGCGGAGAGCTCACCTTGGCCGACAATGGGGAGAAAAGCTCATCCATTTCGGCTAAGGGACCCCTTTATAGGTGGCTGGCCAGGCCACATTCGGGAGCCGAAAGTGCCTCCGCATGCATGCCATGTTCGGCGGCCGAACATAAGGTTCGGCGGCCGAACCTGGTTTTCCTCACTCATGCCTTCGGGGGCCTAAGACACACCCGAAACACATGCATATTCGGCGGCCGAACTTGAGGTTCAGCAGCCGAACCTGCATCTTCCTCCAAGGCTATTTTCATTAAAAACTCAATTTCCTTTTTACTTAAAATCATGAAACACATTAAAACATTTTATAAAAACATGGTTTTACCCTTCTAGAGGTCTCCGACACCCGAGATTCCACCAGACGGTAGGAATTCCGATACCGGAGTCTAGCCGGGTATTACAATGAGGGTCCTTTCTTCACTTGGAAAAATAGAAGAGGTGATGGTGAGCTTATAAGGGAATGACTGGATAGAGTTGTGGTTACAGGTTTATGGTCTGCGAAACTCAGGATAGCTAAGTTACAGATTTTGGCTACTGATTCTTCTGATCATCTACCAATATTCTTATCTTTGGGAGTCCAGCTTTATCATTTTGTTCGGAAACGATTCAGGTTTGAAAATTCATGGGTATTCGAAATTGATTGTAAGGAGATGGTGCGGAAGGGTTGGAAGGAAGACTTCAGTTTTGCTTCATGATCGAATCATTTCTTGTTTCCAATTGTTACAGAGATGGGCGAAGGATCATCATAAACATTTTATTGAGGCTTTGAGGGAGGTTCAACAGCAGCTAGCATTCTTATGAAAATAAACTTTTCTAGATATGGATTTGTTGAAATTGAAAGAAGTTTGATATAGTGAGCTATTGTTACAAAATGAAAAGTATTGGAAATAGAGATCAAAGCAACATTGGCTAGCTGTTGGTGACTCAAACTCGAAAATTTTTCCATGCCATGGCATCAAACAGAAACCAGAAAAATTTCATATGAAAGTTGAAGAATGATGAGGGAGTTTGGGTTAATGGGGATTCGGGGCTTCCAGAGATAATTATAAACTTTTATTCAACTCCCTTTACATCTTGTATGGGTGAAACTGATCCAATTTTGCAACATGTTTTGAGTAAAGTATCACAGCATCATAATCAATTTCTCTTGCCTCCTTATATGTCTAATGAAGTTTGGACAACCTTGTTCTCTATGCATCTGGATAAGTCTCCTGGATCGGATGGATTTAATCTAGGTTTTTTTTTAAACATATTGAGATATAGTGGGGCCTGATGTCATTACTGCATGTTTGAACTGCCTTAATGATGATGCTTGTTTACCTGGACAAAATAGGACAAATATAATCCTTATTCCAAAGAAGTCGACTCCTACGTGTGTGGTAGACTTACGTCCTATTTCTTTAAGCAATGTGGTTGATCGTGTTGTTTGTAAGTGATAGAGCATAATTTAGTCCATTTTATATTGATATTGTTAATGATTATTTACATGATTTCTGCTTAATTTATTGCTTTTAATATTATTTTGCAGAAAATTGTATAAAAGGACAATTTGGAGAAAATCCCCCAAAAACTGTCTTATTTGGAGCAAAAGAGTGCAAAGCCGTCAAGTTGAATTCAAGACGGGCTAAATGAGGAAAATATTTTGAGGATTAAGTAACTTAGCACTTTGGCCCGCAATTGGACAGCCCATGCCCGCGCTTCAAAACCAGCCTGCTCGTGCACATGACTAGCACGCCAAGCCCAGCGCATCCTCACGCAGCCCGCGCTTCACCAAAGGCCCATTCACGCAAAAACACATGGCCCCATGGACCCGCCTCAGCATCACGCACACCTGCAATTCACAATTCCACCAATTCCCATGGAACAAACACATGCACGTGGACCGTCTCACCAGCCCGCACAACTCCACTCTCACGCACCCTCAGCACCAGCTTCACGTGGACCGCGCTTCACCAAATCATGCGCATGTGGACAGCACCTAGGGCGCACATCTCCAGCTCTATTTAAAGAGCTTTTCACAGACAGAAATTGGAGACAATTAAATTCAATCCCATCTCTCGGCAATTTCCGCCGCTCCAAGCGCAAGGCAGAATTTCTCTTCGGTTTCGTTTTCTTTTCCTTTATTTTTCTATTTTTAATCAGCCAATGAGTGGCTGATTTCTTTTATTCTAGTTGAGGATTGGTTGAAACTAAGGTTGTTTAATGGGTTGTGAGATCTGAACATAAATTATTGTCTTTGGTTTTGCTCAATATTTATGCAATTGATGCTTTGATTCCATGATTACTTTGTTGTTTTGATCAAATTGGCCACTTGATTTTAATTGCAAGGTTAATTGATTGCTAGTTGGGATTATTTTTAGTCCGTAATTGCTAGAAATATTCTGACCTTAGAACACTTGGTGTAAAAACCAAGCAATTGCATGATCTAGCGTTATCTCCATACGTTTGGGTAGCTAGGATTGGGTCTCTCTATTTCTTTATGCAATTGACAATTGTTTGATGCCTAGGGCCCAAGGACGTTCCTTGGCAATTTGTTAATTAGTAATTAATTAGAGGACGTTCCCTAATTAATTTAATCATAAGGAGAGACATGGTGGTGAGAAGCGTCTTCCACCCCCATAACTAATCTATTGAACCAATCAAGATAATCTAAGTTTCAATGATCAATCCAAACAACCAAAGTGGATCCATATCTTCAACTAGGCTTTTCTCATATTGATTTACTCTTTTATTTTAATTATTTGCTTTCTATTATTACTCTCATTATTAGTTATTACAATCAATCTCAAACCCCCCATTTTACTTTTATTGCAATTTATTTTTATTATGTTCCCAGTTTATCTCATTTGATCCCACTTTCAGTCTTTTATCTCATCTTTAATTTATTATTGTTTCAGTTCATTTTATTGGTCTTGTTGAGAAAAATAAATAAGTAATCAATTCTCTGTGGATTCGATCCTTTCACCACTATCTGCAGTTGTAAAATTGTTGATAACCAGGAAGGTTATTTTTGACCGGCTTCGACAACCGCGAGTCAAAAATTGGCGCCGTTGCCGGGGAATTGATTTAACTTGTTTATTTTTCTTTCATGACCAGATCTGAACACAGGGACACACTGCCCTTTGATCCAGAAATTGAACGCACTCTCAGAAGACTTAGAAAGCAAGCCGCAGAAGCTTCATCTGAAGCAACCGAATTTTGCCAACAAGCCGCACCAATGGCAGAACCTCAAGCACCAGCTGCTGCCCATGATGGACATGCTGTCCAAGGCCAATTAATTCAAGAAAATCCAGCAAATAGGCCTCAAGAACAGAGAGAAAGAACCATGAGAGAATTAGCAACTCCCATAGGTGATTATGCTCCACTTTGCATCACCTATCCACCTCTTACAGTTCCCTTTGAACTGAAATCAGGTTTGATTCATCATCTCCCTAAATTTAGAGGTTTGCAAAATGAAAATCCACATAAGCACTTAAAAGAATTTAAAATTATTTGCTCATCCATGAGACCTCAAGGGATCTCTGAAGATCATGTTAAACTAAGAGCCTTCCCTTTTTCATTAGATGACCATGCTAAGGATTGGTTATTTTATTTGCCACCTGGATCTATAACTTCTTGGGATGATATGGTCCAAGCCTTTTTGGACAAATACTTCCCACCATCTAAATCAATTGGCATAATAAGAGAAATCACAAGCATAAGACAAAAACCATCTGAAGATCTATATGATTATTGGGAAAGGTTTGAGAGACTTTGTACAGGATGCCCCCAACATGACATGACAGATAGGGCCCTCATTGAGTTCTTCTATGGTGGATTATCTCCTTCGGAAAGAAAATTTATCGATGTAGCTTGTGGAGGATCCATTAAAGACAAGACACCCAGACAGCTAAGAGAATTGATCTCCACTCTTGCAGCCTCATCCAGACAATATGGAGAGGAGAAACAACTACAAAGAGCCAATGAGGTAAATTCTACTATTGTCTCTGATCTAACATCTGTTATGAAAAGTTTTGCCATAGAATTAGCTCAACAGATGCAAGCACCCCAGCCATCAAGGCCCTGTGGAATTTGTTCATATGTGGGACACCCAACTGATCAATGCCCCACACTCCAAGAAGACCATCACCAAGCCAATGCAATTGGGAGGTACAACAACCAACCTAGATATGATCCATACTCCAATACATACAATCCAGGTTGGAGAGACCATCCCAACTTCAGCTATGGGAAGGGCAACAGTGATCAGAATCACCAAAGTTACCAAAGAAGCCAAGTCCAACCAGCACCACCAATAGACACTAATAATGAGGTAATGAAGACCTTGCAAATGATGCAACAACAGATGGGACAAATGGCCATCGCCATAAATAGGCTTGAAGCTCAAGGAAAGTTGCCATCCCAAACTGAGGAAAATCCCAAACTTAATGTAAGTGCCATTACCTTGAGAAGTGGGAAAGAACTTCAAGATACTAGATGTGAGGAAGAAAGACAAGTTGCACCAAAGCTTGCACCATCTGAAACACTTGCAGGGCAACCTGAAGCCTCTCCAACGCCATCTGCAGCTCCCCCTGCGCAAAAGGCTGAACAAAAGGTACGCTTTCAGATTCCACCTCCTTTTCCAAAAAGATTTGAAAGAACACAAAAAGAAAAGGAAGAAAAGGAGATCCTTGACACTTTCAGAAAAGTACAAATCAATATACCTTTGCTAGACGCTGTCAAGCAGATTCCCAGGTACGCAAAATTTCTGAAAGAGTTGTGTACCAATAGAAGAAAGCTAGCTGAAAGAGAGAAAGTAAGTGTAGGTGAGGTTGTGACTGCTGTTATTAAAAGAGAACTCCCTACCAAATGCAAGGACAAAGGTATGTTTGCTATCTCTTGCAAAATTGGGAATGTTGGAATTAAGAAAGCCATGTGTGATCTTGGTGCATCCATCAATGTTATGCCTCTCTCCATCTATAAATCTCTAAATGCATGTGCTTTGAAAGAAACAAAAGTTGTGATTCAACTAGCTGACAGATCTGTGGTATATCCCATAGGTGTTCTGGAAGATGTGTTAGTCCAAGTAAATGAACTAGTCTTTCCTGCTGATTTTTATGTGATTGATACTAAGGAAGATAGTTGTAATACTAGTTCTGATATCCTTCTTGGACGTCCTTTCTTGAGTACTGCTAGGACTAAAATTGATGTGCATGATGGTACTCTTACCATGGAATTTGAAGGGGAAGTCATTAAATATAATGTCTATGATGCTATGAAATATCCACATGATATGTCCCCTGTTTATGGTCTTGATATTGTTGACTGCTTGAGCCAGGAAATTTTTGATGAAAATCAAGATGATATTCTTAATAGTGATTTCTGCAGAGATACTAATCAGGTACAGAAGGAGAGCCAGAAGGAACCAAAACTGAAAGAAACTGTTTGCAGTATCCAACAAATTGATGTTGTGCAGACTGAAAGTTTTCGGCCACCAAAACCCTCACTTCAGTCTTCGACGCAAGCCAGCTCTTCCAGTTCGGCACCATCTCCTTCGCATTCTAGTCAGAAAGCACCAGATTCAGATCTGAAGCCTCTTCCAGGCCATCTGAAATACATGTACTTGGGGACTAACAAGACACTACCAGTAATAGTGTCCAATGAATTGAACCAACATGAAGAAGCAAGCCTCCTGAAAGTACTGCAGAAACACAAAGGAGCCATAGGGTGGACCATAGATGACATAAAAGGTATTTCACCTTCCACATGCATGCATAGAATTCACATGGAGGATGAATGCAAGCCAGTCAGAGATGCTCAAAGAAGACTGAATCCACCTATGATGGAAGTAGTAAAGAAAGAAATAGTCAAGCTCCTTGATGCAGGTATTATCTACCCTATCTCTGATAGCAAATGGGTGAGTCCTGTGCATGTAGTTCCAAAGAAAACTGGAATTACCATTGTTCCAAATGCTGAAGGGGAACTTGTCCCCACTAGAGTTCAAAATGGATGGAGAGTATGCATGGACTATAGGAAGCTCAATGCTGCAACAAGGAAGGACCACTTCCCACTGCCTTTCATTGATCAGATGCTAGAAAGGCTTGCAGGTAAATCTCACTATTGTTGTCTTGATGGTTATTCAGGTTTCTATCAAATTCCAGTTGCCCCAGAGGACCAAGAGAAAACCACCTTCACTTGTCCCTTTGGCACTTTTGCCTTTAGAAGAATGCCATTTGGACTATGCAATGCACCTGCCACTTTTCAACGGTGTATGATGAGCATATTTTCTGACTATGTGGGTAAGACAATTGAGGTATTTATGGATGACTTCACAGTTCATGGAAATTCTTTTGATGAATGCCTTACCAATTTAGAAAAGATCTTGCAAAGATGCATTGAGACTAACCTTGTACTTAATTATGAAAAATGTCATTTTATGGTTAATCAAGGTATGGTCTTAGGTCATGTTGTTTCAGCTAAGGGTATTGAAGTGGACAAAGCAAAGGTGGATACCATCAAAAATCTGCCTTATCCCACAACTGTTAAAGACATCCGATCATTCCTTGGCCATGCAGGATTCTATAGAAGATTCATCAAAGATTTCTCAAAAATTACTTTGCCATTATGCAGATTGCTCCAACAGGATGTAACGTTTGATTTTGATGCAGATTGCAAAAAGGCATTTGATTTAATTAAAGAATTGCTTGTGACTGCCCCAATTATTCAAGGGCCTGACTGGAACTTACCATTTGAAATCATGTGTGATGCAAGCAATTATGCAGTGGGAGCAGTCTTGGGGCAACGTGTGGGAAACTCACCCCACGTCATTCACTATGCCTCTCGCACATTGGATGCTGCACAAAGCAACTACACAACAACTGAAAAAGAGCTCTTGGCAGTTGTATTTGCTTTGGAAAAATTCAGACCCTACCTCTTGGGTACCAAAGTCATTGTCTATTCTGACCATGCAGCTTTGCGATACTTGATAAAGAAAAAAGAAGCAAAGCCAAGACTAATTAGGTGGATTCTCCTCCTACAAGAATTTGATCTGGAGATAAGAGATAAGAAAGGCAAAGAAAACCTTGTGGCTGATCACCTCAGTCGGCTTCCATCCAGTTCTGCGCCTTGTCCAGTTGAGGAAGCCTTTCCAGACGAACATCTGTTCGTCACTCATTCTGCCTAAGAGGATCACGCCATGCACACCACACCCCAGGGGAGTATTCTGATTCCTTTGTTCTCTTTTTCTCTCTTCTTTTACATTGAGGACAATGCATGATTTAAGTGTGGGGGTGCATATCTCTTCTTCCTCCTCTCTTTCTTTCTATCTTCTTCTTCTCTCTTTCTTTCAGATTTTTTTTTTTTTTTTTCAAAAAAAAAAAAAAAAAAAAAAAAAATTCAGTTATGCGATTTATGCTTTCAGTTCTCTTTTAGTTTATTTTTACTTTCAATAATACACACACAACCACAACCTTCTTCCTCTTTTTGTTTTGCTCTACTCAAACTTATGAACTATGTTGGATGAGTTTTTCTTGCCATGACCCCATTGATGTGATAACTCTTTAAACTTATGTTGAATCAATTGCAGTGAGTTATATTCATGTTTGAGAATTGCCTTTTGAATTGAATCTTTGAGTTTGCCATGGTGAAAAATATATTGATGACCCTCAATTGATGAGAAAAATCTGAAATTTGTGTGAATGAACTTAATGTGACTTGATTTAGCAATTGGTGTTGATTTGCCCAAATCATTGAGAGAAAGAAAATTCAGCAAAGGCAAAGACCTCAAAAGCACAAATCTAAGATTGTTCCAATGGTCGAAAGACTATGAACAGAGCTAGTGGCCACTTGGATAGGTGACCAACTGAAATATCAAAAAATATATCAAAAATAGGTTGGTGACCTTTCCAAGCAAGATCTAAAGTGCAAAAAGCCTGAATAAAGTATTTCAAGGTAAGGGCAAGTCACACCAAAAGTTAGAAAAAGTCTTAACAAATAATGTGCATGGTTCCTCTTGAGGAAAACAAATCCTAGCCATGGTAAGCAAAGGGAAACAAGGAGAAAGGTGAGTAATCTTCATGCATATATTTCTCACTGCAATGATTCAAAATAGGGGTCTAGAGTAAGAGTTTAAGTGGAAATAAGGATCTAGAGTGAGAAGACTTATTTGACTATGTTTATTTGCTTGAGGACAAGCAAAAGGTTAAGTGTGGGGGTATTTGATAGAGCATAATTTAGTCCATTTTATATTGATATTGTTAATGATTATTTACATGATTTCTGCTTAATTTATTGCTTTTAATATTATTTTGCAGAAAATTGTATAAAAGGACAATTTGGAGAAAATCCCCCAAAAACTGTCTTATTTGGAGCAAAAGAGTGCAAAGCCGTCAAGTTGAATTCAAGACGGGCTAAATGAGGAAAATATTTTGAGGATTAAGTAACTTAGCACTTTGGCCCGCAATTGGACAGCCCATGCCCGCGCTTCAAAACCAGCCTGCTCGTGCACATGACTAGCATGCCAAGCCCAGCGCATCCTCACGCAGCCCGCGCTTCACCAAAGGCCCATTCACGCAAAAACACATGGCCCCATGGACCCGCCTCAGCATCACGCACACCTGCAATTCACAATTCCACCAATTCCCATGGAACAAACACATGCACGTGGACCGTCTCACCAGCCCGCACAACTCCACTCTCACGCACCCTCAGCACCAGCTTCACGTGGACCGCGCTTCACCAAATCATGCGCATGTGGACAGCACCTAGGGCGCACATCTCCAGCTCTATTTAAAGAGCTTTTCACAGACAGAAATTGGAGACAATTAAATTCAATCCCATCTCTCGGCAATTTCCGCCGCTCCAAGCGCAAGGCAGAATTTCTCT
Source organism: Manihot esculenta (assembly GCF_001659605.2). Taxonomy (NCBI): domain Eukaryota; kingdom Viridiplantae; phylum Streptophyta; class Magnoliopsida; order Malpighiales; family Euphorbiaceae; genus Manihot; species Manihot esculenta. The sequence goes on from NC_035173.2 coordinate 10,109,207, forward strand.
TCGGTTTCGTTTTCTTTTCCTTTATTTTTCTATTTTTAATCAGCCAATGAGTGGCTGATTTCTTTTATTCTAGTTGAGGATTGGTTGAAACTAAGGTTGTTTAATGGGTTGTGAGATCTGAACATAAATTATTGTCTTTGGTTTTGCTCAATATTTATGCAATTGATGCTTTGATTCCATGATTACTTTGTTGTTTTGATCAAATTGGCCACTTGATTTTAATTGCAAGGTTAATTGATTGCTAGTTGGGATTATTTTTAGTCCGTAATTGCTAGAAATATTCTGACCTTAGAACACTTGGTGTAAAAACCAAGCAATTGCATGATCTAGCGTTATCTCCATACGTTTGGGTAGCTAGGATTGGGTCTCTCTATTTCTTTATGCAATTGACAATTGTTTGATGCCTAGGGCCCAAGGACGTTCCTTGGCAATTTGTTAATTAGTAATTAATTAGAGGACGTTCCCTAATTAATTTAATCATAAGGAGAGACATGGTGGTGAGAAGCGTCTTCCACCCCCATAACTAATCTATTGAACCAATCAAGATAATCTAAGTTTCAATGATCAATCCAAACAACCAAAGTGGATCCATATCTTCAACTAGGCTTTTCTCATATTGATTTACTCTTTTATTTTAATTATTTGCTTTCTATTATTACTCTCATTATTAGTTATTACAATCAATCTCAAACCCCCCCATTTTACTTTTATTGCAATTTATTTTTATTATGTTCCCAGTTTATCTCATTTGATCCCACTTTCAGTCTTTTATCTCATCTTTAATTTATTATTGTTTCAGTTCATTTTATTGGTCTTGTTGAGAAAAATAAATAAGTAATCAATTCTCTGTGGATTCGATCCTTTCACCACTATCTGCAGTTGTAAAATTGTTGATAACCAGGAAGGTTATTTTTGACCGGCTTCGACAACCGCGAGTCAGTAAGGCTATCGCTAACAGATTGAAACACATCCTTCTACACGTCATCTATGAAACCCAAAGTGTTTTTTTGCCTCAACGCCTGATAACGGATAATATAATCATAGCTTATGAATTATTTCATTCATTAAAGCGACGTACTCAAGGCCATCAAAGCTTTTTAGCTCTGAAGATAGACATGAGTAAGGTGTATGACAGGATTGAGTGGGGTTATTTACAGTTGATTTGATAAAATTGGGTTTTGCAGAAGCTTGGGTTCATAAAATCATGATGGTGGTGACTACTGTATCTTACTACTTTATCCGTGGTAGTGAAGAGTATGGCCCATTGATTTTCGGAAAGAAGTTTGAGGTAAGGAGATCCACTCTCTCTGTATTTATTTATCCTATGTGCAGAAGGATTGTCAACAATTTTATCAAAGTTCTAAGCCTAAGACTGTGTTCATGGTGCTAAGGTATCAAAAAATGTAATTTCAATTTCTCATCTTTTTTTTTTTTTTTGCTAGTGATGCTTTGTGTTTCACTAAAGCGAAGTAAGAGGAGGCTACCATATTAAAGGAGTGTTTGCACATGTATGTTCAAGCATCTAGACGGCTGGTCAATTTCACCAAATCGGTAGTTTTGGTCTCTCTTAATACAAATAATCGTGATCGATAGTTAGTTTATCAATTGATGAAGTAGAGAACCATGGAAATTACTTGGGTATGCCATTAGTTATAGGACGAGACAAACGTCATGTGTTCCATTATGTTATTGAGAAGGTTACAAAGAGAATCCAAGGGTGAAAAATGAAATTGCTTTCTAAAGAGGGTAAGGATGTACTCTTATGTACAGTGGCACAAGCAATGCCCAATTATTTGATGTCACTTTTCCTCCTTCCCCTAGATACTTGTAAAGATTTGGAAACTTTAATGAATGGATTTTTTTGGCATAATGGCGGCAATGATAATTCTGGCCTTAGATGGCTTTGATGGAAGTGTATGACTGATAAGCGGTTGTCGAAGCCGTAAAAAATAAACCTATTAAACAATCAACAATAAACTTGTAGATAGTGGCAATAGGGTCGAACCACAGAGAATTGACACCAATGATTTTCCTAATAATGACTAGGTCAAGTAAATAACAAGTAAATAAAAAAGGGGGGTTTTGAGTTGATGGATTAACACTAAATAACAAAAGAAAGCAATAATTTAAAGATGAGTAAATCAATAAGAGAAAAGCTTCTAGTTGAAGTATGGATCTATTTCAGATTGTTTAGAATTGATCATTGATTCTTTAACACTCCTATTTATTCCAATAAATTAGTTTAGGATGTGGAAGACGCTTCTCACAATCAAAATTCCTCCTTAGTTCTAGTTTGATTAGGAAACGTTCGCTAATCAAACACTAGTAAACAAGTTGCCAAGGAACGTCCTTGGGGCCTTTGGCATCGAACAACTGTCAACTGCATTAAGACTTAGAGAAACCTAATTCTATCCTTGCCAACCGCGTGGTCAAGTTTAGATTATGCAATTTGATTAAATGTGTATTTGAACAACCTAAGCAATTATGGACCTAAATCATTCAAACAATATTACTTAAGCAATTTAAAAGCAATGGGCCCTTATTGATTCTAAAAGCAATGGGCCCTTATTGATTCTAAAAGCAAAGTAATAATTATGGAAAGCTCAAATTGCATAAATATTGAAAATAAATAGAAGTTTAACAATGGAGATTTAAATCTCCCAATTCATCACAAAATCTGAAATTCACCAACTTCAACTAGAAAAGGAGGAAATTAGCCACTCATGGTGGACTAAATACACAAAAGATGAAAAGAAAGGAAAGAAAGCAGCTGCAGAATTTCTGGTGAGGGGAGAAGATGCTGAGTAGCTGATCCGAAGATGCTCTGCTGGTTTGGAGGCTCTCCTTTTATAGCTGAAGAATTCCATTCATCTAGGGTTTCAAAATCCCTTTTTGATTTGGTGTTTGACTCCTCTTTTGATGTTGAATTTAATTGCAATTGGAATTTCTTGGATGAGAAGCTCTTTCGTGGCTCTTGGTTTTATGTTGGTAGTGATTGGGTTGGAATTGGACTTCTGAAAATTCGGATTTCTGTTTTCTGCCCAATTTCCCTCTCTTCTGTCAGTTTCTGCTGTCAAAGTGATTTGCCCGGTGATTTGAGTGTTTTGGGCAAATCACTGATCCAATCACTTTTCTGTGAGTCAGTCCAGTTTTTTTGCTCTCTGTCTTCTGCGAGTGATTTGGCCAGTGTCTTCGAGTGTCTTGGGCAAATCACTTGCCCATATCACTTCTGCCTGTTGCCTCCAGGTTTCTGCTGTCAAAGTGATTTGCCCGGTGATTTGAGTGTTTTGGGCAAATCACTGACCCAATCACTTGTCTGTCAATTTTCTGCACTTTTTCTCCAATTTTTCAATTTCTTCCTTTTCTATAAAAACAAGATAAAAACCATAAATTAAACTAAAAAATGTGTAAATAAACAATAATAATTATGATAAAAATGTGGCTAAATTATGCTTGATCAAATACCCCCACACCTAGCTTTTTGCTTGTCCTCAAGCAACAAATAATTTAGTCAATCAAGCTCCTTTTTCTTTTGAGCTTAAGTACCACTTAATCAGCCCCCCTAGACTCCTAAATTGAAGTATCACAGTATAGAATATATGCACCAAGGTTGTTCTTCTCTTTTCCTTGTTTCCCCTTACCTATCATGGTCAAAGGAAAGGTTTTTGATTCATTCATGCTTATTCTCTTTGTATAAGCTCAATGCAACCTCTAAGAGAGACTTGCCCTTCTTTGAGCATTTTATTTTATTTTATTCAGCAGCACTTTTTTTTATTCTTGCCTGAAAAAGTCACTAACCTTTTTACGCGAAGGTGCATATTGGTGATACCCACCCCCGGTTACTCAGTTAGTCACTTCTTCGAGTGGCTACTAGCTCTGTTCATAGCTTATTTGGCCATAGGAACAGGTTTTATGATTTGTGCTTTGTGCTGGTTTTTCTTTTTCTTTTCTTTTCATGACAGTTTGGGCAAATCACCTCATAGGGAGTTACACTAACTTTTTATTTGCATGTATTTATATTTTTATTTCCCTTGACCAATGCAAATTTAGAGATTCAATTTAAGAAAAGAACTCCCAAAGTGAAGGTAGCACACTATAATTGATTCAATTTAGGCTTAAAGGGGTGGAAAATCAATGGGGTCATGAGATAGGAAGCTCTTTTAACCTTGTTATCTATGCTGAGTAGAGCAAAAGCTAAATCAAAATTCTGTGTGTGTGTGTGCAAAAAGTGAAAAAAATGTGTGAAAAAATTTTGGTGTGTGTTTATGGGGCAAAAAGATGCAAAAAGAAATAAAAAGAAAGCAAAAAGATAATGTAAACGGAAAAAATATAACCTAAACCTAACAGCAAATACCACCACACCTATCCCAAACATTGTCCTCAATGTTTAAACATAAATATGAAAAAATTAATAAGGAGAAGGAAAGGGACTGCCTGGGATGTGGGTGATTTGAGCAGGTGATTTGGGCAAATCACTGGTCAAATCACTGTTGTGGCTGGTCTGTGGGCAGAAAATGTTGAATCAGCAGCTGCAACATGCTTTCCATGTGATGCATCCTGTCTTGAGCCTCCACCGAATGGTCTTGAGGTGCCTTTTATGTTCTCCAAGGTACACCCAATTGCTTTCTTGTGCTTCCTCAACAGATCAAGGAGCTTTTCCTCTTCTTCTTGGCTGAGCTGGTTAGAAATAATTGCTGGAAGTGAATTTCCAGCTCCCAAGTAGGCATATTTGGGGTGGCTGGACAATGATTTCAGTTCTGGTGCAGTTGCTGTTTGTGCTGATTTCTGCTGTTTGCTGTCTGATTTGGGCTGTGATTTGGGCAGATTATCTGGTGATCTGGGCAAATCACTGTCTGTCAAGTCTGTCTGCTCCAGTGATTTGGTCTGTGATTTGAGCAGATTATCTGGTGATCTGGGCAAATCACTGGGCAAATCACCCACGTCTAGCAAGTTACAGCAGTCTGCTGTTTTTTCTGCTTCAGTGATGTTGTTGTCCACTTCTCCTTTCCTGCAAAGACCATCATAAAGTAAATTTTCTTGATCAAAATCAAAAATTTCTTGACTTAAATCATCAATAACATCAAGGCCATAAACAGGAGAAACATCATTAGGGAATTTCATGGCATCATAAACATTAAATTTGATAACTTCCCCTTCAAACTCCATAGTCAATGTGCCATCATGCACATCAATTTTAGTTCTTGTTGTACTTAAGAATGGTCTTCCAAGTAGGATATCAGAGGTGATTTTGCCCTTGTCTTCCTCCATGTCAATAACATAAAAATCTGCTGGAAAGACTAATTGGTCCACTTGCACCAACACATCTTCTAGCACTCCCTTGGGGTAGACAACAGATCGATTAGCCAATTGGATCATAATACTGGTGCCCTTGAGTGTACCTGCATTCAACAAGTTAAAAATAGAAAGAGGCATGACATTTATTGAAGCTCCAAGGTCACACATGGCCTTCTTTATTCCTATGTTGCCTATTTTGCATGAAATGGCAAACATTCCTCTATCCTTGCATTTGGTGGGAAGTTTCCTTTGAATGACAGTTGAGACACACTCCCCCACACTTACCTTTTTATGTTCAGCAAGTTTCCTCCTATTGGTGCATAGCTCTTTGAGAAATTTAGCATACCTTGGTATTTGTTTGATAGCATCAAGTAGGGGTATGTTGATTTCCACTTTGCGAAGTGTCTCCAATATCTCTTTTTCCTCTTTCTCCTTTTGGGATCTTGCAAATCTCTTTGGGAAGGGAGGAGGTACCTTGAATTTCTCCATAAGTTGCTGTTTCTGCCTTTGACTGGATTCTACCTGGTCTGTTGATTTGGGCAGATCACTCTCTGCCTTCTCTGGTGATTTGGGCAAATCACTGCTGGACAGCTCAGTTTGCCCAGCGATCGGGTCAGTTTCTACTAGTGAATTGGGCAAATCACTGCCCTGATCACTTTCTGGCAGAATTTCTTCCATGGCCTGTTTTTGCAATTTTTTAGCCATGCTGTCTTGTAGCTCTTTTCCACTCCTCAATGTGATGGCACTAGCATTTTGTCTTGGATTTATCTCAGTTTGGGAGGGTAGCTTCCCTTGAGACTCAAATTTGCTCATTGAAGTGGCCATTTGGCTCACTTGTTGCTCAAGATTTTGGACAACAGCAGGGGATGCAATAGTGGCTGATTCAGTGGTGTATGTTGCTGGTTCAGTAAGTGCAACATCTTCTGGTTCAGTTGTGTCAATTTTTGAGGTTGCTGGTGTTTGGACAGCAACAAGGGATGCAATGGTGGCAGATTCAACACTTGCTGATTTTTGGACAGCAGGTTCAGCAATTGCCGGTGCAATTTCAGCAGTGGCAGGTGTGGCATTGGGTGAATTTGCTGGTGTAGAAAATTTTGCAGTAACCTGGAATCGGGTATCTGGTTCAGCTTCAAGTGTAGTGGTGATTTGTGCAGCAGACTCAACAGCTTGGTCTGTTTCTTCGTCATCGTCCCATAGATCTTGAAGCTCTTCCTCTCTTCTTAATATGTGCGTGTTCATTGAATTGACCGCTTGATCCACTTGCTGTTGGAGAATTTTCTCAGAAATTTCCAATTTCCTTACCATCTCTTCAAGTTCCATATTGGAGTTTTGAGGTGTTGCTTGGGCTTGATAGTTTTGGTAGTAGTCAGCCCTTGCATAGCCATAATTCGGATTGTCCCCCCAACATGGATTGTATTGCAAATCTCTTTGGTAGTCATGGTAGTGGTCTGTCCTTGTATAGCCATAGCTCATATTGTCTCCCCAACCTGAATTGTATGTGTCAAGGTAGGGATTATGTCTTGGCTGTCCATAGAATCCTGCATGTGCTTGTTGAAGTTGTTGGGCTTGACCTATACCATAATTTCTCACCATAGAGGTTAGTTCAGAAATTTGAGAAGAGAGAAAATACATACTTACCGTAGCCATGCTTATAAGGTCTTGGCAGTGCGTTCAATTTCAGGATCGTAAAGAAGAGCTTCTTTACGATCAGCCCTGGTCACAAAAGGAAAATACGTTAGTTAGATTAATTTCCCGGCAACGGCGCCAATTTTTGATAAGCGGTTGTCGAAGCCGTCAAAAATAAACCTATTAAACAATCAACAATAAACTTGTAGATAGTGGCAATAGGGTCGAACCACAGAGAATTGACACCAATGATTTTCCTAATAATGACTAGGTCAAGTAAATAACAAGTAAATAAAAGAGGGGGGTTTTGAGTTGATGGATTAACACTAAATAACAAAAGAAAGCAATAATTTAAAGATGAGTAAATCAATAAGAGAAAAGCTTCTAGTTGAAGTATGGATCTATTTCAGATTGTTTAGAATTGATCATTGATTCTTTAACACTCCTATTTATTCCAATAAATTAGTTTAGGATGTGGAAGACGCTTCTCACAATCAAAATTCCTCCTTAGTTCTAGTTTGATTAGGAAACGTTCGCTAATCAAACACTAGTTAACAAGTTGCCAATGAACGTCCTTGGGGCCTTTGGCATTGAACAACTGTCAACTGCATTAAGACTTAGAGAAACCTAATTCTATCCTTGCCAACCGCGTGGTCAAGTTTAGATTATGCAATTTGATTAAATGTGTATTTGAACAACCTAAGCAATTACGGACCTAAATCATTCAAACAATATTACTTAAACAATTTAAAAGCAATAGGCCCTTATTGATTCTAAAAGCAAAGTAATAATTATGGAAAGCTCAAATTGCATAAATATTGAAAATAAATAGAAGTTTAACAATGGAGATTTAAATCTCCCAATTCATCACAAAATCTGAAATTCACCAACTTCAACTAGAAAAGGAGGAAATTAGCCACTCATGGTGGACTAAATACACAAAAGATGAAAAGAAAGGAAAGAAAGCAGCTGCAGAATTTCTGGTGAGGGGAGAAGATGCTGAGTAGCTGATCCGAAGATGCTCTGCTGGTTTGGAGGCTCTCCTTTTATAGCTGAAGAATTCTATCCATCTAGGGTTTCAAAATCCCTTTTTGATTTGGTGTTTGACTCCTCTTTTGATGTTGAATTTAATTGCAATTGGAATTTCTTGGATGAGAAGCTCTTTCGTGGCTCTTGGTTTTATGTTGGTAGTGATTGGGTTGGAATTGGACTTCTGAAAATTTGGATTTCTATTTTCTGCCCAATTTCCCGCTCTTCTGTCAGTTTCTGCTGTCAAAGTGATTTGCCCGGTGATTTGAGTGTTTTGGACAAATCACTGACCCAATCACTTTTCTGTGAGTTAGTCCAGTTTTTTTGCTCTCTGTCTTCTGCGAGTGATTTGGCCAGTGTCTTCGAGTGTCTTGGGCAAATCACTTGCCCATATCACTTCTGCCTATTGCCTCCAGGTTTCTGCTGTCAAAGTGATTTGCCCGGTGATTTGAGTGTTTTGAGCAAATCACTGACCCAATCACTTTTCTGTCAATTTTCTGCACTTTTTCTCCAATTTTCCAATTTCTTCCTTTTCTGTAAAAACAAGATAAAAATCATAAATTAAACTAAAAAATGTGTAAATAAACAATAATAATTATGATAAAAATGTGGCTAAATTATGCTTGATCAATGACAGTGCTTAAAATCTAAGGTGGTATGGGATTCCGAGATCTTCATCAATTTAATTTAGCGTTACTAGCGAAGCAAGGATGTCATTTGTTGAAATATCCTGATCCTTTAGCAGCGAAGGTGTTCAAGGCACGTTATTTTCGGGATTGTGACTTTTTTCAAGCTAATGTTGGTTGCAATCCTAGCCAAATATGGCATAGTATTTGCGCTGCAAGGGTCATTCTGGCTCAAGACTGTAGGAAGCAAGTGGGGGATGGTTTGACTATTAATATTTGGCGTGATCCATGGCTGTTTCATATAGTGGAACTGAGGGTTCTTACTGAGCAAGATGATTCTCTTCCTTTATTCTAGGTAGCTGATTTAATCCTTAACTGCCAATGGAACAGAGAGTTAATTACCAGCACTTTTTTACCATGTGAGCTGATCTAATTATGCAGATTCCTTTATCAAGGATTGAGCACAGGGATGAGTGGGTGTGGTCTTTGAATCGATATGAGATTACTTTTGTAATACCCGGCTACACCCCGGCATCAAAATTCCTACTTTCCGGCCGAAGTCTCCGTTGGAATTCGGGATTCGAGGATGTCGGAGCCTTCTAGAAGGGTAGAGCAAAGGTTTTGCAAAATGTTTTTACATGTTTTCATGGTTTGAGAAAGAAAAATGAGTTTTAAAAAGGAAAAGAAGGTTCGGCCGCCGAAGGTTGCCTAGTTTTGCTGCCTCCGAACCCCATGTTCGGCCGCCGAACGTTGCATGGTTTTGCATGCAGCTTTGGCCGCCGAAGGAGAGGCGGTTGGCCACCTATAAAAACCCATTTGACCTGCCATGGAGGGTGTTGGAAGCTTTCTCTTTGGTCAAAGGTAGGGTTCTTGTTCTCCTTGGGTATTTTCATGTGATTTCTTCAAATCTTGCATGGTTTTACATGTGTTGCACTTGGTTTTAGAGGTTGGAGCAAAAGAAAGCAAAGTTGGTGAACTTGGAGGGTTTGGATCGTTTTTCCTCCACATCTCCGAGTTAGGACCATCAATCCTCTCGTTCTTCAAGAGGTAAGCATGGATCCTCACCTCCCCTTATGTTTAAGAGTTTTAGAGAGTTTTATAGGTTAAGGTTGAAGGTTGAGGCATATGTTGATCATATGCCATTGGTTGATGTTTGTTGTAGTTTGTGGAGTTTAAACTAGTTGTTAGGCCCCTATTTGCATGAGATTTGCTATGTGTAGGTTGTTGAGAGTTGGTATGCATGATATGGGTGTTTTCTAGGTTTTTGAAGGCTGGAGACTTGAGTTGTGCATGGGTTCTGCCTTTTTGGAGAGCCCAGGTTCGGCCGCTGAAGGAAGGTTCGGTCGCCGAACCCCTTGAGGAGGCTGTTTCGGCTGCGTAAACTCGCCCCCGAAAGCTTGGACTTTCGGCTCTGGAAGGGACTTTCGGCTCTGGAAGGGACTTTCGGCCGCCGAAGGTGCCGCTGAAAGTGCCCGAGTTTCGGCTCTGGAGAGGAGTTTCGGCCGCCGAACCTGCCGCAGAAAGACCCCTGTCCAGCCTTCCTTTGCTCATTTTTCCATGTATGTGTAGGATGTTTTAGTGGGGTTTTGAGGAGATTTTCAGAAATATGTTAGAGTATGTTTGGTCCTCATTTGAGTCTACCTGTGTAGGTGCGGACCCGAGGAACCAAGGAGGCTCACAGAGTTAGAGTCACAGAGACTGCTTAGCAGTTGATAGAGGTGAGTGGAATAGAACCATATGTTTTTTTTTTTAATTAATGAATGTTTAGCATGATCCATGCATCATAAATGCCATGTTTATGTAGGAGTCTTGCATTGCACTAGTACTCACGAAGTTGATGCATTGCATTAGTACTTGTTGCTGGGGACGGACACAGTATGGACCCTTTAGCCCTCTGAGTTTTATGTTGCAAAGTCCTGCGGTGCTCCTTAGAGGGCCGGGCAATCAGCTGAGTCACGAAGTCCTGTGGTGCTCTTTTGAGGGCCGGGCATTGAGCTGAGGGATTTTTGGGCCCGTCCGTCCATGATGTGAAATGTTTGTGCTGTGAGGCATTTCATGATAGCATGATTTAAGTGTTTTATTGTTCTACTCATTGGGCTCTAGTAGCTCACCCCTCTCCCTAACCCCATGTGTTCAGGGTTTCAGAGGAAAGACAAGGACAGCAAGGGTAAAGGCAATTGTAATAGTTAGAGTAGTGGACATGATGTACAATATAGAGATGTTGTCATATGTATAGAGACGATGTATAAATTATATTATGTACAGAGTTATAGTATTGTGCTTGGCCCCAGTGTATGTTTATCCCTTTTGTACATGATCATTTTTATGTCTTATGTTTTATGATGATGAGAACTAAGCTTGGTGTATGATAGTTTGACCCATCTAGAGCATTTGATGAGGGCTCTAGTGAGGGGTTTCTATACTATATGGTACCACAGCAGGTATTACTCTCAGAGTGCATACAGAGTATATTCAGTCCAAGCTTAGTATATGAGAAAGATCAAAATTTTTATAGAAATGTAAGATCATGTATGGGTTTTATCAGGTACACAGAGCTCACAGTAGGCTTGCTACGGGTCCTGGCGGCCTTAAGCCGACCTGGGTCCTAGCGCCGGTGGCGGTCCGATTTCTGGGTTGTTACAACTTTATAAAGGAAGGTTATCAAGTGGCCATGGATTTACACCTTGTTAATCAAGAAATGGAGGACTTTCCATGGGATAAATTATGGAAGGTAAAAGTCTCAAGTAAAGTTTTAATTTTGGTATGACGTGTTGTGAAATGTATCTTGCCTTGTAGAGCTATTCTTCAATGGCGCCACATTTCGGTGGATGAGTTTTGTCCGGTTTGTGGTTACTTGTCGAGACGATTATGCATATTTTATATTCATGTCCCTTTGCCCAATCTATGTGGTTGTTGTCTTCCTTAGGCTGGGCTCCAATTGCCAATTTGAATTCTTGGATTGCTATGTTGTTGATGTTGGGTAGTAAATAGCAATAGGTGGAGCTCTTTATGGTGCTTTGGAGTTTGTGAACCAGTCGAAATGAACTTGTATGGCATTCTAGAACTCAGTTGCCATTTTCGATTGTTAGTAGAGCTTAGTCTGTGCATTCGGAGTGGTCGAAAGCTCACTGGTTGGTGCCATATAAGGAGCAGCGTACAGCTGGTTGTATTCATTGGAAAGCTCCATTACCAGGTCAATATACATGTAACATTGATATGGCTGTTTTGGCTAATGGTTCGTATAGTTTGGGAATGATAATTCAGGACAGCCAAGAAATGTGTTGTACTGGTTGTCTAACTTAGCCTCGTTTCTATGATCCTCAGCTAAGAGAGACTTTAGACTTTTGGAAAGTTTTAAGCTGGATTAAGACATTTTCTTTCTTTTTCATTCACATGGAAACAGACTGTTTAGTGATGGTTCAAGTTTTGAAAGCAGAGGTTTTGTTTGATTTTTCATATTGTTCATTTCTTATTTTTAATTGTAAGGCTCTATTGAATGAATTGCAGTATGTTTCTTATGAATTTATTAGAAAACCAGCGAATGTAGTTGCTCACATTATTGCAAGGGCAGTTAATTCTATACTTGATTTTGAATGGATATACCCTCTTATTTCTTGTATGATATTCTAACATTTTATTTGAATAATATACACTAAAACACTCTTTTAATTAAATAAATAAATAAATACTTTTAATTTTTTAAACAATCAAATAAAAATATCAATCAAATATATACAATTTTAACAACTTTTAAAATTCAAAATTTTCTAATTTAATTATTCAACCAAACAATACCTATAAATGAATCTGACTTTAAAATAGCTTCCCCACATGTTTTCAATGAAATGATAATTGGGCCCACTTGGAATCAAAGACATTATTTATTTTTTGTTATTTTCCATATGAAATCAAACGATAAGATCTTTTCTCATCTCTTTGCGTCTATTGACGTTCACATCTCCCTATCGCAACCTCTTAGTCCTTTTCCAATAATATTGCATTATTAAGTTGAACTTTAATTAAAGAGGACAAAATATAGCATCAGCGTTGATATTCTTGCTGGAGTTATCATTACAAAAAATAATTGTTTAATTATTTGTAATGACATTTAAGTTTCTATGAGTTGGGAATTTGAATTAAATTTATTAATATTTTTATTTTAAATCACAGCTAAATAAATTTATAGAGTTTTAATTAACATTCAAAATGATCGAAAGACTAAAAAGTAGAGAATAAAAAAATAGGATTACATAATAAATTTTTAAAAATAGGAGAGTTATTTAGTTAATTTCATTTAAATAGAAGGGCTAAATAATACTTTTTTTTAATTGCATTTTTAAAAGGATGTTATGAAATTAATGAAAATAGATAAATTTTAAATTTGAATCCCCATTTGTACCTACTTTAAAATCCAAAATATATTTATTAACGAAGATCTGAAGACTGCAGGCTTTTGTTAGACAAAAACCAGACAATAAAAAGGGTGAGATTGAGAAAGAATCATTCTTTGCTTGAGCTTGGAGGACTGTTGTTGCTCTTTAATCCTCTTGTGGGTGGATCATGGATGTAAGGTAGCTGTTTGTGTTATGTTCTCAAAGCTTATAAATATTACGGACTCTCAACTGTGCAACACTTAATTCTCATGTTTGGGCGCTATCAAGGCAAGCTTCCTTCTCTTCTATACTCCAGCAACTGCATAACTTTCTTGTTTTTCTTGCTTTCGCCATCTATACAGTTCCTTTTTTCCATTTATTTAATAGTTGCATGTGGGTTTCCTTTATGTACTTGAATAATCGCTTTCCGACCTACTATTATAGTCTAATCTCTTGTTCCCATTAGTGGGTTATCATTATTCAATCATTTTTTTTAAAATTATATAATATTACTTCTCTTTTTGGTTCTATTCTCATTTCTCTTGTGATAATGATGGTAGAGTTTTAGTTGGTATAGCCTAGATTATATAGATTTCTTGTTCATATATGGTACGGATAAAGTTTTTGTTTTTGAATTACTTACAGGTGCTTGTACTGCTTTCGAGTTAATTGCTTGATTTCAAGCTTTTCTGCTCATGGATATTTTGCAGATTACCGGGTCTGATCATAGATCATTCATGGCAATAATACAGCTGTTATCAATTTTTTGTATTATTTGTGTGCCCATGGAAGTCATGGGTAAGAATGGAAATGCCAGTGCTTCTTCCCCTAGACCGAGTGTTGTGAATGTAGGAGCTCTATTTACTATTAATTCTGTAATTGGAAGAGCAGCTAAGCCAGCACTTGAAGCTGCAGTTGATGATGTAAATTCAGATTCCAGTATTCTTCCAGGGACAAAACTGAATCTTATTACACTTGACACGAATTGCAGTGGATTTATTGGAACAATGGAAGGTATGCAATTCTTTCACTACAATTGTTCAGAATCGCCTTTTTCATAGACTTCTCTTTTCTGAAGATACCTGTTTGTTGTGTGTTTTAGAAAACCAGAATGTTCTTCTAGCCATTGAATTTGTCAAACACAAAATGGTTGTAAAGACATAATTTTAGTTTCTGCATTTGAGAATTTATTGTCTTTTACCTTTCAAGTACTATGATTGCCATTTTGATTGGTGCCCTATTTCCAATTGCTCCTATAGTTTGTTTATGAACAAGATGTTCCTAATTGGCTTTACACTTGCAGTGTCATTTTGTTGGCATGCTGAGTTTGCTTATGCTGTAGCTTCATCACATCATTTTTTAATATTACCTTAGAACTGTTCTTTTAAGAAACTTTAGTAGAGAATTATTCAGTTCTAGAAAATTAGTTTGGTATGCATACTTCTCCTAACTTCAATGTAGTGTCTGTTTTATATGCTTGACTAACTCTCTTATTCTTCTGATATTGAAAAAGTGATTTTTTTTTTAACTTTCAAAATTATTCCTATGAAATTTGAAATCGATGCATGATTGCTGTTTTGGGTATTTAGTTAAGATTTTGCATATCTTAGCCTAATTATTGTCTAGATGTTTATATCAAACAACCAGATGTAAACCAGAGTTAGGGGCCTGGCCTCCCTAATTTATATTATTTTTAAAAAATAAATAAATAGTAATTGCCTTGACTTTGTAATAATGATAATAATAAAAATATAAAGGTTACATATTATTATGCTAAGAAATTCTAGAAGTGAACAAAATAAAAATAATAATATTAATTAAATATTACAAAGTGTGAAAATCTATTTAAAATACTCTATAAATAAAAAAAATATTAAAATATAAAGATATAAAGAGAAAATAAAAAATGGAGAATGGGAAATGACAGGGGAAAAAAAAGCCTCCGAACTTTCTATGTCTTATTTTGTATCTCTCATATCTTCATATCAGGATTTTTCACTTGACACTTCAGGTGCTAGGTTGGGGGTATGGGGTGGATTTGTTGTCCTGCATATAGTTTGAACCTTCTTTGTTAAGTTATTGCTGATTATTAAAAACTAATCAAATGTATGATTTATTAAAAATACAAATGAATGTTGATTATTATTTGATAAAGGAGCAATTATAAATTTTTATTATGATCTTTTAAATTTTGATCCTCCCCTCATCTAATCCTGCATCCACCTGCAAAAACTGTTGTTCTGCCTATGAACATCTATATCAAATGGTATCTTCAACAAGCAAAATGCAAAGTGGGTTTTATGTGCATTATCCCTATGACTGCCCCCTCACTGAATAGATTGTAAAGATAAAGATTTTGATGAAGTGTCTCTGCATGTAGCTTTGCAGCTAGTGGAAAATGATGTGGTTGCCGCAATTGGCCCTCAGTCTTCTGGAATAGCTCACGTCATCTCTCATGTTGTTAATGAACTTCATGTACCACTTTTATCATTTGGAGCAACAGATCCTACACTATCTGCCTTGCAGTATCCATATTTCCTCCGCACTACACAGAGTGATTATTTCCAGATGTTTGCTATAGCCGATCTGGTTACATATTATGGATGGAGGGAGGTAATTGCTATCTTTGTAGATGATGATTATGGGAGAAATGGCATATCTGTATTGGGTGATGCACTGGCAAAGAAGCGTTGTAAGATCTCCTATAAGGCTGCCTTCACCCCTGGAGCATCCAATAGTGCAATCAATGACTTGTTAGTTGGGGTAAACCTGATGGAATCCCGGGTTTATGTTGTGCATGTAAATCCTGATTCTGGTTTAAAAATTTTTTCTGTTGCCCAGAATCTTGGGATGGTGACCAAGGGCTATGTTTGGATTGCTACAGATTGGCTTCCTTCTCTATTAGATTCAATACAACCAGTTGATGTTAACACAATGAATCTCTTACAGGGGGTTGTCGCTCTTCGCCATTACACACCAGATACTGATCTGAAGAAAAGGTTTATGTCTAGGTGGAACAGCCTAAAGTATAAGAATACAACAGGACCTGCTGGGTTCAATTCTTATGCTCTCTTTGCTTATGATTCAGTATGGTTAGCTGCCCGAGCTCTTGATGCTTTTTTCAATGATGGTGGAAGGGTATCTTTCTCTGACGACCCAAAGTTGCACGACAGAAATCGAAGTTCATTGCACTTGTCATCACTCCGTGTTTTCAATGGAGGTCAACAGTATCTCCAAACAATTCTTAGGATGAATTTCACAGGTCTCAGTGGTCAAATTCAATTTGATCTTGATAAAAATTTAGTTCATCCAGCATATGAGGTTCTTAACATTGGTGGGACAGGAATGCGCAGAATTGGTTATTGGTCAAATTACTCTGGGCTTTCAGTTGTTGCTCCAGAGACCTTATACAGGAAGCCTTATAATACTTCTACCAGCAACCAACAGCTTTACCCTGCAATATGGCCGGGTGAAAATTCAGAAACTCCTCGAGGATGGGTATTTCCCAACAATGGGAAGCCACTACGTATAGCAGTGCCCAATCGAGTAAGTTATAAAGATTTTGTGGCTGAAGACAAAAACCCTCCAGGTGTTAGAGGATATTGTATTGATGTCTTTGAAGCTGCCATAAACTTGCTGCCATATCCTGTCCCACACACATATATGTTATATGGAGATGGAAAGAGAAACCCTGTCTACAATGAACTTGTCAATGGAGTCGCTCAAAATGTGAGTAACTGGCATTAATTTCCAACTTTATTAGGTTGTTTAGACTTTTAATTGCTTAGGGGTTCAGAAACTTGGTTCGGGGTTCAAATTCAATTGGTTTTCCTGATATGTTATCTTGGTCTTTCAGAAGTATGATGCAGCTGTGGGAGATGTTACAATAATTACAAATAGAACTAAAATTGTGGATTTTACACAGCCTTACATGGAATCAGGATTAGTTGTAGTGGCTCCTGTCAAGGAAGTAAAATCTAGCCCTTGGGCTTTCCTCAAGCCATTTACTGTACAAATGTGGTGTGTCACTGGAGCCTTCTTTCTTTTTGTGGGTGCTGTTGTCTGGATTCTTGAGCACCGGATTAATCATGAATTTCGTGGTACTCCAAGGCAACAGCTCATAACGATATGCTGGTTAGTATTCTGTTCAAGAAATTGAAATTTCTCCTAAACAAGTATACATTTCTCAGTGAACCTAGGCAGTATGCCTGCTCGTTGCACTGCTGCCTCAATATCTCTTGGTATATCAGATAAGGATTAACCAAAAAAAATTAAGCACATGAATATAAAATAATAGCTGTGTCTTATTTTTATTTCACATGTCATGAGAGATCAACAGGGCAATAGATGACTGTTTTCAAGATAGACTAGTAACATACACATGTTTGTATTTAAGGTCTAACAATTTTTACTACAATTAGTTAGATGACTGCAGTTCTGTTGGATGTATTGAAGCACAATCCAGCCTTCACCTACCCATTTGAGCTATTAGATTGAGTTACTCTAACTAGAATAGTTAGACTTTAAATATTGGGTCCCTACTATTAAAATCCTATTGCAAATAGATAAAAATATGAAGTGATAAAATTTGGCTTGATAATCCATATTTTTATTTAATTCCCTTGTTGATTTTAGCATTGTAGCTTTTGTTAATTATCACCATTTAGCTTCAAGATTTAAACCGGTTATAGGAAAACGCATAAATGCCATAAGAAATTATATTTAATGGTGGATAGTAGAAATGTTGTCATAAGTAAATATAGTAGCTTTTATCATTATTATAGCCTGTTGTTATTGTGTTGGCCTTGTTTTCTTTTTCTTTCTTCTGTTATTGTACATATGTGTATGTTCAATTGATTTGCCATTAATAATCATTGTATTTTTTAGTTTGAGACACATAAAGATTTGTATGAGTGCTATTGAGCATATTAATATTTAACATATATAAATAAATTTATTAAATATATTAAAATAGTGATAGTTAAAAATATTAATAAATTTTGTGGTTAGCACAAAAATTCAGCATGAGTTATTAATTAGAGTTTAGTACAAGTGGAAGCGCATATGTTTTTATCAACACTTGAAATGCATGTGTTAGAACTATTAAATGGAAGCCTCTATTTAGCAAATAAGATTCAGCGTAGATAGAAGTAGGCTTGTACTTGTCCAGTTGTCCTCACTTCAAGTCTTCTGCATGAGGGACTGTGTTAACTCCTTCCCAGCAGTTGAGAAACATTTATTGAAGTGTCTCATTCCTAGCAATATTTGCTCTTGTTTTGCAAATGGTAGTTTGGTTCTGACGGTTGTTCTAATCTTGCAGGTTTAGTTTCTCAACGATGTTCTTCTCCCATAGTATGTGAATTATGTCTAAATCCTTTATGCTTTCTTTACTTCTACATTAAATTTTTCTAGTTGAAACATTTTAACGTCCTCTGCTACTTGGACATAATGTAGGAGAGAACACTGCGAGCACCTTGGGACGTATGGTGCTGATCATATGGCTATTTGTTGTGTTGATTATCAATTCAAGCTATACAGCAAGTTTGACATCAATCCTTACAGTTCAGCAATTAACATCAAGAATTGAAGGGATTGACAGCTTGATCTCAAGTACTGAACCAATTGGAGTTCAAGAAGGGTCATTTGCATGGAACTACTTGATTGATGAGCTCAACATAGCAGAATCAAGGCTTGTAAAATTGCAAAACCAAGATGAATACTTTTCTGCCCTTAAACGTGGACCAAAAGCGGGTGGGGTGGCTGCCATTGTTGATGAGCTTCCTTACATTGAGCTCTTCTTGTCCAGCACCAACTGTAAATTCAGGACAGTGGGGCAAGAGTTCACGAAAAGCGGGTGGGGATTTGTGAGTATCACTTCTTTTTTTTTGTTCTAATCCTCAATGACTAGGTTCTGTTCAATTATGGTGATGTTGGCCCCGTAGGATACCTGAGTATGCATATTGACATGAAAATGGCTTGCAGGATGGTGCAGTTTGATGTCTTGGCCAAAAACTAGTATTGCCACAAAAGAAAAAAAAAATCAGATTCTGACAAGTGGATATACTTATATCAATGTGAACTAGTGACTATTCTAGAAAAGTAAGGAAGAAAATTGCAGGCTATTTTGAAATGAAATCATTTTACAATATGCGTCACTACATGTCAAGTTTTCGTTCTCCTTTAAATGACTGTCTTGGTTTATGTTCCCTGCCTACCAAAAATGGAAAAATTTCTCATCGGTGCCTTTTCCAACACAATTCGCTAGGTCATATGATGTTTGCAATTTCTATTTTGGAGCAGTCGTAGTTCCTATGTTTGAATGAGTTGGAACATTTAGAATTATTGTCATATCTGAGTCTGATCAACCTTGAAGCTATTATTAGGGCTGAGCATTTGATTGGTTTGTAATGAACTCATGTTTTATGGATACCAAACCAAAATGAACTCATACAAGAAACCTAACCAAAAAGAATCATACTGAAATCAGTTAAGATTTTTGGCTGGAGATTCCTTCTTCTTATAGACCCCAGATAAACATAGGAAGAACCGTTTTAGCATCTATAGAGAAGAACTCAGCATCCTGTCAAAAGTGAATCCAAGTTATGCTCTCAGGTCTTTGTCCTTGCTCGTTTTGTACACTTGGTTATATGCATTTTACCTGTTTGCTGAATTTCCTCTCTAGAGAACTTATTTGATTTAAGCATTCAGCTCAATTCCTGCTGCAGTGTCCCACATCAATTGTTGGAAAATTGATAGGTTTATAAATAGCTAACAAAAACTACTAAGTAATTTGGTTTAACCGTTTTGAGCTAATTAAAAGGTGGGTCCAAAAGTTATTTGGGTTAGTTTGTACGGGTTATTACAACTGGTATCAGAGCCATCCGGATCAGAAAAATTATGCAGGGCTAGTTGTGCGAGAAGAGGTGGTACCGCCCTAGGTACTAGCAACTTCAGTACCCGAGAGTCTGATCCTAGCGTAGCAATTGAGTGGAACGGAGATATTGCATAATTGAGTGGGAGAGATTGTAGTGTCCCACGTGGATCGTTTATAGGAAAAAATTGATGGGTTATTAATTTGGATTAATAATTTTGGCCTAAGCAGGAAGTGAATCTAAAAGTTATTAGATTACTAATTTGGGTTAATAATTTCGAGTCAAGTAGAAAGTTAGTTCAAAAGTTATTTGGGTCAGTTTGCTTGGGTGATGACCCGCCCTGTATAACATGAAAAGGGGAAATTTTCCATCTCCATAGGTCAAATCCTCATCTTCATAACACCCAAAGCAATCAAAGGAATCCTCATCTCAAAGAATCACAATGGAGAAATCAAAGAAAAAAAAAAGGTAGGGATTCTAAAATTGCTGGAGATTCAAGGTGATAGCCACTGATATCATTGGCACATCAGAGAGCTTGAGGTAAACCAGCTGTAGGAGAAGGAAACCAATGAAATGTTGCTGGTTTTATTTTTTTTTTTTTTTTCTCTTTTCTCTTTTTGTTCAAGCCAAGGGGCCAATTCAATGTGCAGCTGAGTCAGTGTCGTGCAGTCCTGAAAAATGATGGACAAAGAGGATTGAGAAAGAGCAGCTGGAGTAGGAAAAGACGTGAATGAAGAGTTGAAAAATTGCACGTCACTGCTCAGAGAGAGTATGATAGAAGAGTTTGCAGCTGCAATGCATGTCACTTCTCAGATAGAAGAAGAATGCAAGTCACTTTCTGGGATTGAAGGAAAAGAAGTGTTGGTTTGGCAGACTAAATTAATTAAACTGAGCAGAACCAAAATGAAAACCAATTTTTAAAATACTAATTGAAACTGAACTGATTGACCACAAAAATTAGACCAGTTTGGCTTTTCAGTTAAGCATGATGTCTGCCTAGTAGTGATTATATTACAAAACAGCATCACCAACCTTTTTGCCATAACTTACCCAAGTTAGCTGCCCAAAGTATGTCCTATGTTTTTAAATATTGGTAAAGTCTGATTGACACTGAATTAGAGCAGTTCCAGCTTTTGTAGCATATCCATGCCAAACTTTTACGTGTCTGATAAAAATCCTTAGCTCTTCACAAAATTCATGTGGGAAACTTAAATTCAGATTTTTTTGGTTTCAGGCATTTCAGAGGGACTCCCCTCTTGCAGTCGACTTGTCCACCGCCATCCTCCAACTCTCTGAAAATGGTGATCTTCAAAAAATTCATAACAAATGGCTGACACGTACAGAGTGCTCTATGCAAATCAACGAAGTTGATGACAACCGACTCTCCTTGAGCAGCTTCTGGGGTCTGTTCCTGATATGTGGGCTTGCTTGCTTTATTGCTCTTACTACATTCTTCTGCAGGGTACTTTGTCAGTACCGTAAATTTGCTATGGGACACGGTGAAGAAGGGGAGGTGGGGGTGGAGGAGATTCAACCGGCAAGGCCTAGACGCTCGCTGCGTTCAGCTAGCTTCAAAGATTTGATTGGTTTTGTAGATAGGAAAGAAACAGAGATTAAGGAGATGCTTAAGCGAAAGGCTAGTGATAGTAAGAGACAAGCTAGCCCCAGCAAAGATGGACAGGCAAGTTCATCACCTGCTTAGAGGAAAACCTTTTCCATTAGAGAATTTTATGTGATTCTTGCTTCAGAAACTACGAAATCAATTAATCAAGCACTATTCTTATGTGCTGATATTTTGTCATTTTGATTAATACAGAAAAGATTAGGTAGCTAGAATTAGTGATGTTGAACTGGAAAAGCTTTTGTTGGTTGTCCTGCATTTGTTTTGTATACCTCTATAAATGTAAAATTTTCCCATTTTCTGCAGCCAATAAAATGCAGCTTTTTCAGGATGTAGAGGATATTCCTTCTTTTGCTGTTGATGTCTTCTGTGTTTCATATATTGAAGGGAGTGAATGAAGCCTTGACCACTGGAACGGAATTTTTAAGTTTTAATTTCAATTTTTTTTTTCAATCTAAAATTATAAAAAATATAAACTTCTTTAATAATTTTCATATTCAGAATAAAAATGTGATAAGATTGATAGGATTTAGGAGAGGTATAGTAATTAATTTTACATGACAATCTTCCAAGATAAGTTATGAGCATACAATCGCTCAAGATAAGTCATAAGTAAGATAAGACATAAGCCATTACTACAAAATAAGGTCACGTTATAAATAAAATGGATAAAGCCACATTGGATAAAGCCACATTATAAAGATGGATAAAAATATAGATGTGATAAGTGGGAGGGCCACGTAAAGATTTGATAAGAGGGAAATGCAATCTGCCATCCGAGAAAAAGATCCATGCATTTTAAAATTCGATTCATTGTCAAGACTTATTTTTCCCTAAATAGAATAAGTATCGATATAAAATTATTATTATTAAGCACAATCTAACGTATTTTTATTATACACTTATTAGCTGGTGATATCTCTTTATCAAGCAGTCCACTATCATTATTGCCAAATTATTAAAAAATAGTATATTTATCTTTCATTTTTTTACATTATAAAAAGAGAACAATCACATAACTAAAAATACACTATTCTCTAATACACATACTCCTCTTAAGTTGTATATTTGTTTTATTTTCCAGATAATTTGAATATCGAATTGGCTATCGTGAGCATCTACCATTCTACTTCCTCTATTTTACAGGTTACTGGTTACTGATCACAATATAATTTCATTATGATTATATTATCATTTTTGTTTCAGCCATATAAATAATACACATAATTTCTCACTTCTTAGTTGTTGGAACATTAGTAATTAATATTTGATAGATTATAAAATAATGCTTTATTATTTTATTTTCATATTTTTATGAAATACTTTTATAGGTGTTCCTATTTATTTGCAGGTGTAATATGTCTTTCTTTTAAGGACAAAACAATTAATTCATAAATTAAAAAAAAATAAAATCATGCCAAAGAAAACTAAAGCTTTTAAATTTTATTCTTATTAATAGTTAATATAGCATTTTTCATAAGGTTTCTTAATTATTAATTAATAATTAATAATAATATTATTACATGAAATTAATATTATCTTTCAAGTATAATATTGATATGTATCATTCAGTATTAACTTTTATATTTGATATTTTTCTAATTAACATTAAACTTAAAATATTTAATCTAAATAGTTGTTTGCGATAGTGATTTAAAATTATTGAGTAATTTAACTTTATACTCATGCAAAAGAAAACACAAAGAAATGTGATATAAGACTGATTAAACTTCGTCGAGAGTTTTAATCAATAAAATTCGGTTAAAACGATATAATAGAAATAAGATATTAGAAATTAAAAAATCTTTTTAATTTTGAAAAGATTGAAAAGTAAATTTTAAAGGTTATTTATAATAGAAAAAATCTCAGATATATAAAATTATAAAAAATATTAAAAAAATAATTAAAATATAAAATTAATTTTAATTAAACGGTGAAATTTTCGATTTAGGGGTCTCATCACACTTTTAAAATCGATGTCTATTAATTACAACTCAAAGAATATAATGAACTATGACCTAAAAAATTAGATCCATGTGCAACACATTAACCTACAAATCAAATCTAACGCTTAAGAAATCCTAGGAGACTATGGAACACCCGAAAACCTTCTTCAGCACCTCCGACATTCCCAGAGTCAACTTGCAGAAACAGCTAGGAGAGCAATAAAGAAATCCCAAGCTTAGAACTCAATAAACACTAATCATAGGAGCCATTACCAACGGTCTCTTAGAAGCCTCAAGAAAATAGAGTAGAGAAATTGATTGTTGCATCAAGAGTGTAGCCCACAGAGCAACTAATGAGACTCAATGTCTATCAAAACCTCCAAAGGAGAACCCTCAAAGAGAGAAAAACTCATATAGGATTCATATTCACCAAGGAAAAAAAAATCAAAATACCCTTCTGTTAATAGTAACCCAGAAAGGCACAACCAAAGACATGCAAGGAGATCCCTAAAAAGCAGAAAAGGCAACAACTACAAGTATATTCAACAGGGCCCAAATTACAATCCATTATAAAAATTAGGGAGAGGAGAAAACCCAATCTTGAACAAGGAGAACCTCATTGGCGACTGGTTAAGGAACCTAAGCTCTAAAGAAAAAAACAAAATGAATTAAGAGAAATCTCCCCTCTAGAAATGAGAGGGAGTTTTTAATTAAAACTTATACTATAACAATCATTACTAGTGAGTTCATTGAAAATAATAGGAGTCTATACGTCCTTAAGCTCAAGACTATTGTTGGATATTTCAAATTTTAAATCTAATTTATGTCAAATATTGTTGATTGGGGGTATTCTAATAATTCCCTATCTAATGATTATAGTATTAAGAAAAAATCTAAAATTTTCGTTATTTAATAATTTAATTTAAAATTTCAAAAGTTGATAAAATTATTCGAAATTGTAAATTTTGGTATAATTATATTCAAGTTTAAAACTTAAAATGGAGAGGTGTCTTGCTATCGTGATAAGATAATGTAAATTATTTTATTATATTCTAATATTACATAAATAAATGCTATTAATAAAAAATTTAAAACTTTTAGTTATTCTATAATTTAAATTAAAACTTGAAAAATTGATGTAATTCAACTCAGAATATTTAAATTTATTTGTCTTCATCCGGTCGACTTGATGAAAAAAAATTATAATTTTAACTCCTTTCTATTTACTACTAGTTTCAATGAAAATTGCAACATGTCTCATTGGTTTCTTATTTTCTAAATATCTTGTTAGATCTTCATAATAAATTTTACTATATTTATTATAAAAAATTATATAATATAATAAAAGAATATAAATTACAGTCTTACCGTTTACTACAATTATACTATTAATATTTTATTATTATTTAATAGTATAAGTCGGCATTTGGAGGTACAAGTAAAAACATTGTATTAAAAAGTAGATATGATTAAAATCCAAAAGCTTTAAGAGAATCAGAAATAAAAAATAGAAAGTACTATTATAATTTTTTATACCAAACATATAGAAATAAAAGTATAATAATAGGATTTAGTAGTGATAAAAGTATAATAATAGGATTTAGTAGTGAAAAAAAATAAATTTAAAATTTTGAGTTGAATTATATTAACTTTTAAAATTTTAGATTAAATTATAAAAAATAGTTAAAAATTTTGAATTTTTTACATCAATAATATTTATTTACGTGACATATAAATATAATACAATAATTCACATTATTTTATCAGGTCAGGAAGACACACCTTTTCAAATTTAAATTTTAAATTTAGATATGATTATAACAAAATTTACCATTTTAAATTATTTTATCAATTTTTAAAATTTTAAATTAAATTATAAAATAATAAAAAAACTTTGAATTTTTCATGCAAATAGTGATACTGTTAATCACCATTGTCTCATCCATCTCTTGTGCCAAAGTGCTACGTCATTTTTATTTTTGGAGAGATTTTATAATGAAATTGTTATTTTTGGCAAGTGATATGAATGTGATGTATTAACTAGACACTTACCCAAGTGTTGCTATGTGGATATTTTTATTTTTAAAATTATTAATAAAATAAAATATAAAAATGATATTATACAATAGGTGTTCATAAAAAATTATGAGCTGTCACCATAATATCGGGTCACATGGCAAGAGTTTGTGATAATTTGCCAAGAATTAGAAAAATAAAAGAGAGAAGAGATGCTCAATGTACTGATCCAATTAAGCAAGATGACAGCCTTTATATAGGCTTACAAAGAGTAAAAATATAATCTTAAAAGAAAAAAAAAAAAAAGTTGCAACGTGACCATGTTCTACAGAACACTATCAATCAAATTCCTATAAAATAGGACTATAACTTTGACTAAGAAATAAAATACTGGAACTAAATAATTGCAGTAAAATAATTAACTTATCTAACAATTCCTCCCTTAAACTGAAAACTCAAAAACTCAACAAGTTTCAGTTTAAAGTTTTGCATCTTTTCTGCTGCAAACACCCATCAGATTTATCAAATTCAGGAAAGAATGTAGCTTGAGAGACTTTGTAAATATGTCAGCAAGCTGCTCCTCACCTGGACAGTACTTCAATTCAATTTTTCCTTCATTACACAAATCTCTTAAAAAATAATACTTCACATCAATATGCTTGCTCCTTCCATGAAGTACTGGATTTTTGGACAATTTTATTGCTGAACTATTGTCACAGAAAATTGTGGTAGCTCCTTCTTGTTTAAGCTGCAATTCTTCAAGAATTCTCCTTAGCCAAATGGCTTGACAAGCACAAGACGTAGCAGTGACAAATTTCGCTTCTGTACTGGACAAAGTGACAATTGGCTGCTTCTTAGAAGACCATGAAATAGGTCCTGTTCCAAGCATAAAAATATATCCTAAAGTGCTCCTTCTGCTGTCTTGGTCTCCTGCATAATCACTATCTGTAAAGCCAATTAATTCTGACTTTTCATTGGCTTTAAAAAACATACCGAAATCCTTCGTCCCTTGCAAGTAACGAAGAATTCTCTTGGCGGCAAGCAAGTGCATTTTAGTTGGACTCTCCATAAATTTGCTAATAAGGCTTACAGCATACATTATATCTGGCCTTGTTCCGGTTAAGTATATGAGGCTGCCAACAATTTGCCTATAAAGAGTGCTATCCACCTTTTTCCCTTCAAGATCTTTGTGAAGCTTTAAACCAAATTCAGTTGGTGTGGATGCAGGATTACAATCCTTCATCTGAAATTTATCCAAAATTTCTCCCACATATTTCTTTTGACAAACAAAAAATTCCATCTTTGATTGCACTACCTCTAAGCCTAGAAAGTAATGCATCTTTTCAAGGTCTGACATCTCAAATTCAGCCATCATAGATTTTTTGAATTTTTCAAACATCCCACTGTCATTTCCGGTAAATATAAGATCGTCTACATACAAACAAACAATAAGCATTTGGCCCTCATTCCCAATTTTAACAAAAAGAGAATGCTTATATGGACATTTTTGAAAATCATTTTTCAAAAAATAAGTTTCGATGCGACTATACCAAGCCCTTGGGACTTATTTTAATCCATATAGAGCTTTTTTCAATTTATAGACCTTATGCTCATGTCCAACCTTAATATAACTAGGGGGTTAATCAATAACTACGGGGTTAATCAATAACTACCTGCTCTTCCAATGTACCGTGAAAAAAAGCTGATTTGACGTCCAATTGGAGAATAGGCCAAGAATTTTGTGCTGCCATTGCTACCACCAAACGGATTTGTAACGAGCCCAAAATGGACCGTCACCGGCGCTAGGATTCAGGTCGGCTTAAGGCCGCCAGAACCCGTAGCAAGCCTGTTATACTCTCTGTGTACCTGTAAACCTTATACATGATCATACATTTTCTGTGAAAATAAAACTCTTTTCTGAACCAAGGCTTAACCTGTGCATGCACTATCTCTGTACTCTGTACTCATGTACTTTGTACTCTGTATCCCTGACTAGAGCTTGCTCTAGATGGGTTAACTCATACCTGTTAAGCCTGGTTTTCACATACAGGAAAACATATATACATATACAGATCATGTACAAAACATACATCACTAGGTCAAGCAACAACTATTACATCTCTTTAATATTACATGTCCACTCTAAGCTATTACAGATCTCTTTACTTTTCCTGTACTCTGCTGGACTGTCCCTGTACACTGTACACTGAACCTGCAAAACTGGGGTTAAGGGAGTGGGATGAGCTCTATAGCCCAGTGAGTAGAACAGTAAAACATCTCAGTAAAATATGATCTCATGGAATGCACCATATCACAGACAAGCCACATCAAGAGTAAACCTGTCACCACATAGTCCCAGTAACTCTGTGCCAGGGCGTAGAATCGAGCACCTGGTCTTCCTGTCATATATGTATATGTGTATATAACACCTCTGTACTTACCATTGCCAGGGCGTAGTCAAAGGCTCCTGGACTTTGCTATACCTGCCAGGGCGTAGTCAAAGGCTCCTGGACTTCCTATACCTGCCAGGGCGTAGTCAAAGGCTCCTGGACTTTCTGTCTGAGACTATTGGATCATTCAGCCTTCACTCACATCACCAAATAACGATGCAATGCAACATATTCGTGAATACTAATGCAATCAACCTATGGCATAAACATGATGCATGAGATATGCTAAAAGCAGTTTGTGGTTCAATTAAAAGTCATAAGTTTAGTTCCACTCACCTCTGGCTATCTGGACTGACTGACTCTGCAGGCTCTGAACCTCTGGAGCAGTACTCACTGCTGCTCTCTCTGGTTCCTCTGGTCTGTACCTATACAGATGGACTCAAATGAGGGACCAAACAAGCGTAGAAATAACTCTCTTAACCTTCCCTAAGAATCCCCTTAAACTCACTCAACTATCCATGCAAAGCATGCAAAAGAAAGCTGGACAGGACACTTTCGGCGGCAGGTTCGGCGGCCGAATGTCCTCTCCAGAGACGAAACTCAAGCACCTTCGGCGGCACCTTCGGCGGCACCTTCGGCGGCACCTTCGGCGGCCGAATCCCCCAAACAAAGCCGAACATGCAAAACAGGCTGTGGCAGCCAAGCCACCATGCAAGAGGTTCGGCGGCCGAATGAACCTTCGGCTGCCGAACCTGAGTTCATCCAGAACTCAGCTTCAACGGCAAACCATCTTCTCCTTCCCTTCAACCACTCAAACCAACCATATATACTCCAACTCCTCAACACACATATATGATCACAGGGGTCCAAAACTATCTAATCACCCCAAACAATAAATCAACCATAACACAGAAACATGTATACATGCATAACTCATCAAAACCACTACTTCTCACTTAAACATGCATCTCTCTCCCTTAACTTCCATAAAACCTTCAGAAAACACATAAACAGGTTCAAGAGCATTACTTACCTCCTGTAACAAGAAGCTGAACACTCTGAACTAAGGAAAACGGACCAACTCTCCTCAAACTCTCAAACTCTCACAAACTTAGCTTTTTGCTTCAAAACATTCAAACCCTTGTGAACGATCAAAACACTCTGCATGAGCTGCTCAAACTCAGCAAATAAACCAGGGGAGACGTGGCCAAGCTTCTGGCAACAAATGGACATAACACCTGTCCAAAATGCTGACTAAGGATGCCCAAAAGCTAGCTGGCCAACTCAGTTTCGGCTGCCCAATCGCATGCAAAACCATGCAACATTCGGGGGCCGAACTTACCTTCGGAAGCCGAACATTGGGCACTTTCGGCGGCCGAACTTATCTTCGGCGGCCGAACTTGGCTCCTCTGCCTTGGTTCATTTCAACTCAAAACTTGGTTCCATTTACCTGTACCACAATAAACCACACAACATTCGTGAGAAACTCATATCTCCTACCCTCTAGAGGATTCCGACATCCCGGAGTCCACCGGACGACAAACATTCCGGTGCTGGACTCTAGCCGAGTATTACAGGATTGTATCATGTCGTGCAACTGGAGCAAAAATTTCAGTGTAATCAACCCCATACTCTTGCTTGTATCCCTTCGCCACCAACCGCGCTTTATGCTTGTCAACTTCACCATTTTCCTTCAATTTTATCTTGAAACCCACTTTACACCAATGGTTTTATTCCCTTTTGGAAGGTCACAAAGTTGCCAAGTATCATTTCTTTCAATGGCTTCAATTTCAGCATTCATTGCCTCCCTCCATTTTGATTCTTTGACAGCACTTTCAAATGTTGTAGGATCACAATCTGCATACAAGGCAAAGTGAGTGATAGATTCTTCATTGTAATTCACTCCCGTTACCTCATAATCTTTCATCCAAGCAGGCCTTTTTCGTGTACGGAGAGAAGATTGAGTAGAAACTGCTACTGCTGCCTCGCTTGTTGGTGACTGAATTTCAGAAGTTATTGAACTCTCTTCATCTCTGGGAACATTATTTTCTTAAATTTCAGTTGGTTTCTCCTCTTTTTCAACTTCATCATCAAGAATAATTGGAGTTAGCTGCTGCCCATTCCAATCCCAAATGCTTTCCTCATCAAAAACCACATCTCTGCTAGTCACAATTTGATTTGTCAATGGATTCAACAATTTAAAAGCTTTGGATATCTCACTCACACCCAAAAAAATGCACTTCTCACTCTTGTCATCAAGTTTTTTTCTTTTTTCATTTGGGATATGTGCATATGCTATGCAACCAAAAATTTTAAAATAATCCACACCCGGTTTTCTGCCACTCCATGCTTCTTCCGGCATCATATTCTGGACAGCAAAAGGGGGACTTCTGTTCAGTAAATGAACACTCCAAAGTACAGCTTCAGGCCAAAAAGTCTTTGGGATTCCTTCCCTAGCAAGCAAGCATCTCACCATGTTAAGTAAGGTTCTGTTCTTTCTTTCGAAAACACCGTTTTACTGCGGTGTATAAGCAGTGGTAAGCTCTTTATGGATCCCTTTCTTGAGATTATAGGAAGAAAACTGTTTTTATTTTCTTACCTCTTTTGTAGTAAGTTACAGAGTTTATATAGTACATAGTATGAACAACTAGACCTTTGATTGTGCCCTCAATTATGTCCTAGAATCGTGCTATGCTAAACATGGTAAGATTTGATCACTGATTGATTTACAATCATGACAGAAGATCACTGACTGATTTACAATCATGGCAGAGGATTCTTTCCAACACTGATTGATTTACAATCATGGCAGAGGATTCTTTCCAACACTCCCCCTCAAGTTGGTTCATGTGGATCTAGCATACCCAACTTGCCCAAATCCTCATGGAATATTCGTCCAGCTACTGCTTTGGTTAGGATGTCCGCCCATTGATCCTTTGATCGAACAAACGGTAAAGATATCAGACCACTGTCTAACTTTTCTTTGATGAAATGTTGGTCTATTTCAACATGTGTTGTTCGATCATGCTGAACTGGATTTTCAGAAATGCTTATTGCCGCCTTGTTGTCACAACGGAGTTCAGCTGCATCCTTTTGTATCCATTATGAGCAAATGTTTTTCTGTAGGTTGACCAACTGAGGTGATAGTCTTTCTCCTCTGGTAACGTTTGCCACAGGGTATCTAGACCTGGCTGCCTCGAATTCTGGATCATATCTCCTGGGTGGAATTCCTCTATTATTTCGAGGGGGTAGGACATATTGGCCTGTTTTAGGAACCTCAAAGGAAATGGGTTCAGTGGTAAGGTTATTAGAACTAGGGGAAAGTTCAGATTCACATACCTCAGTTGTGTGTTCCTCAGGATATTCTACGGTGTCAGGTTCTGGTTGTGATGTTGAGACCGAGGACTGTACTAGATGGTCAGTGTCTCCCAGTTCTGGTGTAGACTCAGGAAGAGAAGAATGATCAAGTTCTGGCCCCCCCTGACTAAGCCAATTTGGCAGTGGTGGTGATTGTGCCGTTGTCTCCCCCTCACTGCTAGTTGGTGAGGGAAAAAAATATTCCTCTTCCAGAAAAGTGCAGTCCATGGTAGTGAAGAGCCGTTTAGAGATTGGGTCAAAACACCGATAGCCCTTTTTATGGACACCATAACCAAAGAAAACACACTTAAGAGCACATGGATCAAGTTTAGTGCGGTGTGTTTTAGGGATGTGAACATAAACTGTGCAGCCAAAGATTTTAGGTGGAAGGTTGAGATGGGAAGGGATAGTGTGATGAGAGGACAAGGTATGCAAGGGAGATTGAAAATTAAGGACGCGAGACGGAAGTCGATTGATGAGGTAAATGGATGTGGCAACTACTTCAAACCAAAACTTAGGAGGAACTTGGGCTTCAAACAATAGGGCTCGGGCAGTCTCAAGGATATGTCGATTTTTCCTTTCAGCAACCCCATTTTGCTGTGGTGTATAAGGACAAGTAGTTTGGTGAAGGATCACATTATCCCGGAAAAAGGTTTGGAGATGGTTATTTACAAATTCCCCCCCATTGTCAGATTGGAGGACTTGAATGGTCCTGTGAAATTGGGTTTTAATCATGCGGAAAAAATCACAGAATTTCTCAGCCACTTCACTTTTTTGTTTTAACAGGTAAACCCAAGTAACACGAGTGCAATCATCAATAAAAGTCACAAAGTATCTATAATCAGGGGAGACAGATTCCGGGGCAGGCCCCCATACATCAGAGTGTATTATTGAGAAGGGAGTATCAGATTTATTTGTGGATATATGATAAGTACTCTTATGACTCTTAGCAAGCACGCATGAAGTACAAACTGGAATGTCAATGGATTTAAACTCAGGAAACAAAGTACGAAGATAATCACTTGAGGGATGGCCGTAGCGCCGGTGCCAGAGCCATAACTGTCGGGTTGAGGACCCTTGAGCTAAATGAGCTGACCCAGTACTTGAGACCTCCTCCACATAGTACAGTCCATCTTTCTCAGTACCACGGCCCAGTACCGTGCCCGTATGAATATCCTGCAGAACACAAAAATGAGGATACATGAGTACTCTGCAATTTAACTGTTTGGTGATCTGACTGACAGAGAGTAATTTGCAAGATAAGGAAGGTACATAGAGGCTATTGGAGACATTTAAAGTGGGGTTTATAGAAACGGTACCACCACCGATGACCGGGAAGGAGCCACCGGTAGCGTTTAGAATATTGGATTTTGAGGGTGGGGCTGACACAACAAAATCTGAAGAATCATTAGTCATAGTGTCTGTGGCTCCTGAATCAAATATCCACCCACTAGCATTTTGTACCTTGTGAGCATGACCGATAGAGTTAAGGGCTAACGATTCAGACTTATCTAAAGCATCTGGGACCAGTGATTTAATTTTACAAGAATTAAAACAAGCAGGGGCACATTTAGATTTATTTAAAGAGACAGGGGTAGAAAGGTCATTGTCCCTCCTTTCTAACCCTAAAATACCTCCTTTCCGATCATAAGGGACACCCGTGCCTCCTCCTTTCTTGGCTCCTTGTAGCGCCGCTGCAACCCCTGAGCCCTGTCCGTTTCCTTTCTTCTTACGGATATTGTTTTCCTCCCACCACTCCGGATACCCTATGATCTTAAAGCATCCGTCCCGAGTATGTCGAGATCCGCCGCAATGGGTGCATTTTAAGCCTGATTTATCATCCCGGAGTGATGACTTGTCTGTGTCTGACCGGTTTTTAGCCAATAGACCGGCCCCCACGAGGTCGGAACCTGCTGTCGCTGGTGATGGAAGAGGAAGGTGGATGGCACGGCGCAACTTCTCACCTTGGAGCCGAGAGTAGGCATTGTCCAAGGTCGGCAATGGCTCCTCGTTGAGAATTTCTCGACGGACTGGATCGAGGTCCGACTGTACTCCGGCCAAAAATAGGTACAGATGTTCCTCCTGGATTTCCCGGTTCCGGATAATGATATTGTTGTCTCCTTCGATTTTGGTCGGTTGTCTTTCATCAATCTCGGCCCAGATGGCCTGAAGATCGTTGTATAAATCTTCTAGATTGCTTCCTTGTTGTGTTAATTTGTATGCTTTAGACTGTAACTCGTAAATAATAAGTTTGTTGCTACCTGTATTGAATCTGATCTTGAGGGCATCCCATAGTCCTTTGCTTGTCTTGTGCTGCAATAAATTTGGACGGAGCTTCTGCTCTACCGTCTGGATTAACCATCCTCAGACAATGCTGTCATTAGTTTGCCACAGGTAAATTGCGGGGTCTGTTTCTGTCGGAGGGGAGGGAGTCCCAGTCAGATGGTTTGATTTCCCTCGCCCTGTGATAAACATCTCCATCATCTTTGCCCAGACAACATAATTGGAATCATTCAATTTCATGTCGGACGGTGGCTGTGCTGAATCAAGATTGAATTGGTTTGCTGATTTATGATTTCCATTTTGGCTATTCTGAATTAATTGGAATAGTTTTTGTGACAAGTCTGCTATTGGATCAATTATTGCCTGGGATTGGTCAGCCGGGCTGGGGTTGTAACGTCCCGGAAATCCGGACCGCTACCGGCGCTAGGATCCGGGTCGACTTAAGGCCGCCGGGACCCGTAGCAAGCCTGACATATAACCTGTAAACCTGTATAATCCCATACATGATCAACAACATGCATAAAAATTAAAAACTTTTCTTCATACATACTGTCATCAACTAACTCAACCTGTGCGTACTCTAATCATATACATAACATAGTCCCTCTGTGGGATCTCATCAAGCCTTAAAGGCAAAACAACCTGTGTTGAGTTAGTTTACATAAACATCATAACATAAGATCATGTATATACAAAAGGGATTAACAATACATTATGGTCAAGCACAACTCTATCCTCAATCATCTCATTACATAACATTCTGAATGTTTTTACATCTCATCATAATACAATTGTCATGTCCACAAACTAACTAGTACATACATATGACTTTTTCTTCTTGCCTTCTCTATCTATCCCGTACCTGCAAACCTGGGGGTTAGGGGAGAGGGGTGAGCTAGATGCCCAGTGAGTAGAACTGTAAAAAGAATATTTAAAACATGCTATCATGAAATGCGTCACTGCACAATCAAATCACACCACGGATGGACTGATTCAAAAATCCCTCAACTCCATGCTCGGCCCTATTATGGGCACCACAGGACTTCGTATTGCCCGGCCCTATTATGGGCACCACAGGACTTCGTGCTCGGAGTTATTGCCCGGCCCTATTATGGGCACCACAGGTCTTCGTATTGCCCGGCCCTATTATGGGCACCACAGGTCTTCGTATATAGAAGGC
This sequence comes from Manihot esculenta, assembly GCF_001659605.2. Classification (NCBI taxonomy): domain Eukaryota; kingdom Viridiplantae; phylum Streptophyta; class Magnoliopsida; order Malpighiales; family Euphorbiaceae; genus Manihot; species Manihot esculenta. The sequence goes on from NC_035173.2 coordinate 10,143,821, forward strand.
TAATGAATCATCCTAATGTCCATCCACTATCATCTATCACAACAATACAATGCGGCATAGTCGTGAATTCTAATGCAAACAACCTATAATATGATCATGATGCATGAAGCATGATAAAAGCATTTCATTTCTTAATTTAAAAGGTTAAGCTTAGTTCCACTCACCTCTGGCCGACTCTGACAAACTCTGTAGCAGCTGGCTCACTGCTGGGGTCCTTGGTTCCTCGGGTCCGAACCTACACAGGTGGACTCCAATGAGGGACCAAACATACATAAACATAACTCTAATATATTCCCCAAAAACCCCCTAAACGTCCTGAAAACATCACGTGAAAATATGCATGAAATGGCTGAACAGGGCACTTTCGGCGGCACCTTCGGCGGCCGAAAGTCCTGGACAGAGACGAAACTCAGGTAGGTTCGGCGGCACCTTCGGCGGCCGAAAGTCCCAGACAGAGACGAAAGTCTCTTTTCGGGGGCAACTTCGGCAGCCGAAAGGCCTGCCTCCCCAGCCATGTTCGGCGGCCGAAAGTGCCTTCGGCTGCCGAACCTGGTTTCTGCCAAAGAGCAGAAACTTGGCTCCTTTGTGCATTTTCGCCTCCAAACTCACCAATCATGCATATATCTCACCAAAACATGCATACAAGATCCTAGGGGCCTCAAAACATCAATTACCCCAACTACAACACTTCAAGCATACTCAAACATGCCACATTGTTCACAAATCACATAAAACCTAACATTTGCTTAAAAACTCATACAACCCTATACATGCCATTCTACCCCATAAAATCACTTAAAACTTACTTAAAACACATGAGGAGCTTAAGATCGGCTCTTACCTCTTGAAGATCGAGAGGGAGACGACCTAAACTTGGAGATCCACGAAAATGAGCTCCTGAGTTCCCAAAGCTCCAAAACTTGGTTTAAAAGCTCAAAACCTTCAATGCAAGCTTAAAAATCAAGAAAAATGGTAGAGATTTGGAGGAAGAGCACAAGAGTTGCAAAAGGAAGGTCGGAAGCTTGCTGTGGCCGGAAATGGGAGAAAGCTCGCCCATTTCAGCTAAGTGCCCCTTTTATAGTGGCTGGCCAGGCCACGTTCGGGGGCCGAATGTGCCTCCGCATCCATGCAATGTTCGGCGGCCGAACTTGACTTTCGGCGGCCGAACCTGAACTTCCCTAACTCATGCTTTCGGGGGCCTAACGTGCCTCCAAAACGCATGCATGTTCGGCGGCCGAACTTGACTTTCGGCGGCCGAACCTGGGTTTTCCTCCAATGCTATTTTCATGCAAAAACTCATTTAGTTTCATACTTTAAAACCATTAAAAACATGAAAACATTTTATGAAAGCATGGTTCTACCCTTCTAGAGGTCTCCGACATCCGAGATTCCACCGGACGGTAGGAATTCCGATACCGGAGTCTAGCCGGGTATTACATTCTCCCCCCCTTAAGAACATTCGTCCCCGAATGTACCTCAACTAGCACACATAGCATGGCAAGGAACTTAACACACATACAAGGCATATGAACACATAGGGATCTAACCTTAAAAGAGATGAGGGTACTGCTGGAGCATAGACTCCCGTGTCTCCCAAGTGCATTCTTCCAAGTTGTGGTGGTTCCACAGGACTTTCACCATCGGGATTTCCTTGTTTCTTAACTTTCTGATCTGAGTGTCTATGATCCGCACTGGCTGTTCAACATAGGTGAGATCCTCTTGGACCTCTACATCAGGCTCACTAAGAACCTTGCTCGGATCTAACACAAACTTCCTCAACATTGAAACATGGAAAACCGGATGCATTCTCTCCATCGAAGCAGGTAAATCCAGCTTGTACGACACATTCCCAATCTTTTGCAAGATTTCAAAGGGTCCGATGTATCGTGGGGCTAGTTTACCCTTCTTCCCGAAGCGAACCACTCCCTTCATTGGAGACACCTTGAGCAATACCAGATCCCCCTCCTGAAACTCTAACTGTCTTCTGCGGACGTCTGCATAGCTCTTCTGTCTGCTTGCAGCAGTCTTGATTCTTTCTCTGATTATGGGTACCACCCTGCTGGTGATCTCTACTAACTCAGGCCCTACTAAGGCCTTTTCTCCAACTTCCTCCCAGCAAACAGGTGATCTGCACTTCCTTCCATACAAAGCTTCATATGGAGCCATCCCGATGCTAGCATGATGGCTGTTGTTGTAGGCAAATTCCACCAAAGGTAGATGCTGCCTCCAAGAACCGCCAAAGTCCAGCACACACATTCTGAGCATATCCTCGATAGTCTGGATGGTCCTTTCTGACTGTCCATCAGTCTGGGGGTGGAAGGCAGTACTGAAATCCAACCTAGTACCCATGGCATTCTGCAGACTCCGCCAAAACCTGGAGGTGAACTGGGGCCCTCTATCTGACACTATCGAAACAGGAACCCCATGCAGCCTGACGATCTCATCCACATATACCTGCGCCAACTTGTCCACAGAGTAGCCACTCCTGACAGGAATGAAGTGAGCAGATTTGGTGAGTCTGTCCACAATCACCCATATGGAGTCCAATCTGTTGGACGTCGCCGGTAACCCCACTACGAAGTCCATAGCTATATTCTCCCATTTCCATTCTGGGATAGGTAGCGGGTTAAGCATTCCAGCCGGCTTCTGATGTTCCAGCTTCACCCTCTGACATATTTCGCAGGCGGACACAAACTGTGCCACTTCTTTCTTCATCGCTGGCCACCAATAAACTTTCTTCAAATCTTGATACATCTTGGTGGCTCCGGGGTGAATGCTGTATCTTGCATTATGAGCCTCTCTCATAATGTCTCCTTTTAGCCTAATGTCATCTGGTACACATAGTCTGCTCCCATAGCGGAGGATCCCCTTACTGTCGAATCTGTACTCGCTATCATTGCCTGACTGAACAGTCCTGGCAACCTTCACTAACTCCGGGTCCTCATGCTGTTTCTGAGCCACCTGCTCCAGAAACACGGGTGCTACTCTCATATGGGCCACCAAGGCTCCTGTACCAGACAACTCCATCTGTAGACCTTCCTCAATAAGCTTGTAAAACTCCTTCACCACTGGTCTCCTCTCTGCCGCGATGTGGGATAGACTGCCTAGTGACTTCCGGCTTAGGGCGTCTGCCACGACATTCGCCTTACCCGGATGATACTGAATCTTGCAATCATAGTCACTCAGCAGCTCTACCCACCTCCTCTGTCTCAGATTCAGATCCCTCTGACTCAAGATGTACTGCAGGCTCTTATGATCTGTAAAGATCTCACATTTCACCCCATAGAGGTAATGCCTCCACATCTTGAGTGCAAAGATTACTGCTGCCATCTCAAGGTCATGTGTGGGGTAATTCAACTCATGCTTCTTCAGCTGCCTAGAAGCGTAAGCGATCACCCTCTCATTCTGCATCAGTACACAACCCAATCCCACACGGGACGCATCACAAAAGACTGTAAAGTCCTCATCACTAGATGGCAGAGCTAACACTGGTGCTGAAGTCAACCTCTTCTTAAGCTCTTCGAAACTCTCCTCACACTGGTCGGTCCACAAAAACTTCTGATTCTTCCTGGTTAGTCTGGTCAGAGGAGCTGCTATCTTAGAGAAGTCCTGAACGAACCTCCTGTAGTAACCTGCCAAACCCAAGAAACTTCTAATCTCTGTCACTGAAGTGGGTCTAGGCCAGTTAGCCACAGTTTCTGTCTTCTTGGGATCTACCTCAATACCATTCTTTGACACTACATGTCCCAAGAACGAAATGCTCCTCAACCAGAACTCACATTTAGAGAACTTGGCATACAAGCCATGTTCCCTCAAAGTCTGCAAGACCAACCGCAGATGATGGGCATGCTCCTCTGCATTCCTGGAATACACCAAGATATCATCTATGAAGACAATAACGAAGTGATCTAGGTACTGGCTAAACACTCTGTTCATGAGATCCATGAATGCTGCAGGGGCGTTGGTTAACCCGAACGGCATTACAAGGAACTCAAAATGCCCATATCTGGTCCTGAAAGCCGTCTTTGGCACATCCTCATCCCTTATCCTTAGCTGATGGTACCCCGATCTTAGATCTATTTTGGAGAAACAACCCGCTCCGGCTAGCTGGTCGAATAGATCATCGATCCTAGGCAATGGGTACCTATTCTTGGTAGTGACTTTGTTCAACTGCCTGTAGTCGATACAAAGTCTAAGGGATCCATCCTTCTTCCTCACAAATAAGACCGGAGCACCCCAAGGTGAGGTACTCTGTCGGATGAAACCCTTTTCTACCAGCTCTTGCAATTGCTCTTTCAACTCCTTTAACTCGGCTGGAGCCATCCTGTAGGGAGGGATAGAGATCGGTCTAGTTCCAGGCATCAACTCTATCTCGAACTCTATCTCCCTAGCAGGTGGTAAACCTGGAAGCTCATCAGGAAAGACATCCTGAAACTCTCTGACAACTGGCACCGAGGCCGGCTCCCTGACCTGACTGTCTAGCTCTCTCACATGAGCTAAGTACCCCTGACATCCCTTCCTAAGCAACCTACGAGCCTGAAGAGCTGATATCAGACCTCTAGGTGTGCCCCTCTTGTCTCCTCTAAAGACGACCTCTGACCCGTTCTGATCTCTGAACCTGACTACCTTGTCCCTGCAGTCCAAGGTAGCACCATGGGTAGATAGCCAATCCATCCCTAGAATGACGTCAAAGTCTGTCAAATCTAGAACCACAAGGTCGGCGGAGAGGCATCTTTCCTCAATAAAAACTGGACTGTACTGGCAGACTGACACTGCCACTGACGAGTCACACTTGGGTCCACTGACCCATAGGGGACACTCTAACCCAGAGACTATCAGACCTAACCTCTCAACGGCTCTCGGAGCAATAAATGAATGAGATGCACCCGGGTCCATTAATGCATACACATCAGAACACCCAATGACGAGATTACCTGACACCACGGTGTTGGATGTGTTAGCCTCCTGCTGTGTCATGGTGAAGATCCTGGCTGGAGCTGATGGACCTTCACCTCGGGAACCAGAAGAAGAGGCTACCCCTCTCCCTCTACCTCTGCCACTGCCCTGAGTTGTGGCTGGAACTGCTGGCTGTGCCACACTACCAGAAGCTGTCTGCTGGGGCTGGCCCATAAAAGGCGCTCTAGGACAATCCCGAGCTATGTGTCCCTCCTGTCCACATCTGAAACATGCATTAGTCCCAGCTCGACACACTCCCCTGTGTGGTCTTCCACATCTCTGGCATTCTGTACCATCTGAGCCTGAGCTTGAGCCACCGCCAAATCCCAGACCGGATTTCAACTTGTTCCAAAACTTATTCTTCTTCGGCTTCTTGGTGGTGCTATCCCACCTCTTCTTACCTGAACTCTGAGAAGAGAAACATGGTCCTCCTCTGTTTGGGGTCTTAACCCCTGAAGACTGGGTCACTGACTGCTTCACTGACCCTTCAACTATAGCACTTGCCTCCATTCTTCGAGCCATATCCACCACAGTGTGGAAACTTTCTCTCTCAGCTGACTGAACCAACGAGGAGTACCTGGAATGCAGCTTCATAACATATTTCTTGGCTTTCTTCGTATCTGAGTCTAGAACTTGCCCTGAAAAAGGCAATAGCTCCAAGAATTTATCCGTGAACTCCTCTACACTCATGTGCTCTGACTGCCTCAGTTGCTCAAACTCAATCATTTTCAGTTCTCTAGAACTGTCTGGAAAAGCCCATCCAGCGAACTCATTCGCAAATTCCTCCCATGTCATACCGTCTAGTCTCGGGTCCACATAACACTTGAACCATTCCCGTGCCTTCTTGCACTTCAAAGTGAACCCTGCCATCTGAATGGCCATGCTGTCACTTGCCCCTAGCTCATCAGTTATTGTCTTCACTACTCTCAGATACTCAAAGGGGTCATCCCCTGACTTGTATTTGGGAGCATCTAGCTTGAGGTTATCTGTCATCTTTACCTCTCCCATTGACTGAGCTAGGTCTAGGAGGTTGAGTAACTGGGGCTGCTGGTTCTGTAGGTGGTGGAGGTGGAGGTGCAGCATTCCCCGAGGCGGGGTTTGCCAGGTTTGGATAGAAGGGTGAGGGTGGATAAGCTGGGTACTGTGTATAGGGTGGGTAGAAAGGTGGATAAGGCATGTAGGTAGGGTAGGGGTTAAAGCTGGAGTAATCCGATGTGCCTCCCATCGGATACCCTGAACCCTGTGGGAAGGGTGGATAATGGGGTGGAAAATCATACCCCGAGGCCTGAACGCCTCCCTGAGACTCCCCTGTCCCTTCTTCCTGCATGCTCACATCCAAGTTCCCATCCCTCCTCTGATCCTCTTCCATAACCTCCCTCACATCTGAAGAACTTCCTCCTCTATTTGTCCCCCTTCTGCTAGCATCAAAAGACCTTCTAGGGTCCCTTGACACTCTCTCTCTGTTGGCTCTACAAGACATTGCCCTAGGTAATGTAGGAGGACGGGCGCTCGTGCCCTCATCCTCAGGTGGCACTCCAGTCAATCGCGCAGATCGACGAGTTCCTCTCATCCTATTCTCTGAAAAACAGCTCATAACAAGCAAACATTAGCATCATATGGTTCATGTGGGCACACATGAACCCTCATCGCATACATCACATAGCATATCATATCATTAATGCACATGCATAAAGTCATGGCATTTCACATCATCATGCAAGACAGGACTCAACATCCTATCCTAGTGGACATGACCTTCCTATTGTGCTTGACCTTCTATAACATCTATGAGCCCGACACTCTAGGTCCGACCATATGAACCTAGGGCTCTGATACCATTCTGTAACGCCCCGGAAATCCGGACCGCTACCGGCGCTAGGATCCGGGTCGACTTAAGGCCGCCGGGACCCGTAGCAAGCCTGACATATAACCTGTAAACCTGTATAATCCCATACATGATCAACAACATGCATAAAAATTAAAAACTTTTCTTCATACATACTGTCATCAACTAACTCAACCTGTGCGTACTCTAATCATATACATAACATAGTCCCTCTGTGGGATCTCATCAAGCCTTAAAGGCAAAACAACATGTGTTGAGTTAGTTTACATAAACATCATAACATAAGATCATGTATATACAAAAGGGATTAACAATACATTATGGTCAAGCACAACTCTATCCTCAATCATCTCATTACATAACATTCTGAATGTTTTTACATCTCATCATAATACAATTGTCATGTCCACAAACTAACTAGTACATACATATGACTTTTTCTTCTTGCCTTCTCTATCTATCCCGTACCTGCAAACCTGGGGGTTAGGGGAGAGGGGTGAGCTAGATGCCCAGTGAGTAGAACTGTAAAAAGAATATTTAAAACATGCTATCATGAAATGCGTCACTGCACAATCAAATCACACCACGGATGGACTGATTCAAAAATCCCTCAACTCCATGCCCGGCCCTATTATGGGCACCACAGGACTTCGTATTGCCCGGCCCTATTATGGGCACCACAGGACTTCGTGCTCGGAGTTATTGCCCGGCCCTATTATGGGCACCACAGGTCTTCGTATTGCCCGGCCCTATTATGGGCACCACAGGTCTTCGTATATAGAAGGCTAATGAATCATCCTAATGTCCATCCACTATCATCTATCACAACAATACAATGCGGCATAGTCGTGAATTCTAATGCAAACAACCTATAATATGATCATGATGCATGAAGCATGATAAAAGCATTTCATTTCTTAATTTAAAAGGTTAAGCTTAGTTCCACTCACCTCTGGCCGACTCTGACAAACTCTGTAGCAGCTGGCTCACTGCTGGGGTCCTTGGTTCCTCGGGTCCGAACCTACACAGGTGGACTCCAATGAGGGACCAAACATACATAAACATAACTCTAATATATTCCCCAAAAACCCCCCTAAACGTCCTGAAAACATCACATGAAAATATGCATGAAATGGCTGAACAGGGCACTTTCGGCGGCACCTTCGGCGGCCGAAAGTCCTGGACAGAGACGAAACTCAGGTAGGTTCGGCGGCACCTTCGGCGGCCGAAAGTCCCAGACAGAGACGAAAGTCTCTTTTCGGGGGCAACTTCGGCAGCCGAAAGGCCTGCCTCCCCAGCCATGTTCGGCGGCCGAAAGTGCCTTCGGCTGCCGAACCTGGTTTCTGCCAAAGAGCAGAAACTTGGCTCCTTTGTGCATTTTCACCTCCAAACTCACCAATCATGCATATATCTCACCAAAACATGCATACAAGATCCTAGGGGCCTCAAAACATCAATTACCCCAACTACAACACTTCAAGCATACTCAAACATGCCACATTGTTCACAAATCACATAAAACCTAACATTTGCTTAAAAACTCATAAAACCCTATACATGCCATTCTACCCCATAAAATCACTTAAAACTTACTTAAAACACATGAGGAGCTTAAGATCGGCTCTTACCTCTTGAAGATCGAGAGGGAGACGACCTAAACTTGGAGATCCACGAAAATGAGCTCCTGAGTTCCCAAAGCTCCAAAACTTGGTTTAAAAGCTCAAAACCTTCAATGCAAGCTTAAAACTCAAGAAAAATGGTAGAGATTTGGAGGAAGAGCACAAGAGTTGCAAAAGGAAGGTCGGAAGCTTGCTGTGGCCGGAAATGGGAGAAAGCTCGCCCATTTCGGCTAAGTGCCCCTTTTATAGTGGCTGGCCAGGCCACGTTCGGGGGCCGAATGTGCCTCCGCATCCATGCAATGTTCGGCGGCCGAACTTGACTTTCGGCGGCCGAACCTGAACTTCCCTAACTCATGCTTTCGGGGGCCTAACGTGCCTCCAAAACGCATGCATGTTCGGCGGCCGAACTTGACTTTCGGCGGCCGAACCTGGGTTTTCCTCCAATGCTATTTTCATGCAAAAACTCATTTAGTTTCATACTTTAAAACCATTAAAAACATGAAAACATTTTATGAAAGCATGGTTCTACCCTTCTAGAGGTCTCCGACATCCGAGATTCCACCGGACGGTAGGAATTCCGATACCGGAGTCTAGCCGGGTATTACAGGGGTGGTCGGCCATTGTTGTTTCGGTGAGAGAAAGAAGTTGGGAAAGGTATCTGGTAGGTTGGTTTAGTGAGAGAAGGTCGGGAAAACGAATGGTTGCAGGACGGCTATAATTCCAGGATCGGAACCCGCTCTGATAACATCTTGAGATTATAGGAAGAAAACTGTTTTTATTTTCTTACCTCTTTTGTAGTAAGTTACAGAGTTTATATAGTACATAGTATGAACAACTAGACCTTTGATTGTGCCCTCAATTATGTCCTAGAATCGTGCTATGCTAAACATGGTAAGATTTGATCACTGATTGATTTACAATCATGACAGAAGATCACTGATTGATTTACAATCATGGCAGAGGATTCTTTTCAACACTGATTGATTTACAATCATGGCAGAGGATTCTTTCCAACACCCTTGACCTGCACAAAAATTCTCAAATTCTTTTGAGCAGTACTCACCACCACGATCCGTGTGAAGAGATTTAATTGTTTTTCCACTTTCTTTCTCAACACGTGCCTTGAAACTTTTAAAAATTCCAAAAGTTTCAGACTTTGCCTGTAAAAAATAAACCCATATTTTTCGACTATAATCATCGATGAAGGTAATTAGATATCTTTTACCTCCATTCGAAAATGGTTTTATTGGTCCGCAAATGTCGGAATGAATCAACTCCAAAACATCTTTTGCTCTCCATGACTTTCTTTGAGGAAATTGAGAACGAGGTTGTTTACCAACAACACATTCTTCACAAATTTTTGATAGAGCATCGATTCGAGGAAGTCCATTTACCATATTTTTCTGATGAAGAGTTCTTAATACATTGAAACTCAAATGGCCATAACGAAAATGCCACAACTAGCAAGTATCTTTCACTTCAGCAATAAAATAAGATTGAATACTTTCAACTTTCAAAGGGAACAATCCTTTTGAGTTCATTGGAATAATAGCAATGGCTCCTCTAGAAGGATCATATATCTCACAAGTTCCATTTTGAATAGTGATTATATAACCCTTTTCTTGCAATTGCTCAGCACTTAACAAATTGCTTTTCAAACTAGGAACATAAAGTACATTAGCAATTTTTTCTACAAAACCATTCTTGGTTCTAATTTTAATGTCATCCTTCCCCTTCACATCTACAAAAGATAAATCACCAAAACTTACTGTAGATTGAAAATTTTCATTTAGAGAAGCAAAAGAAGACTTACTTCCACACATGTGATTACTGCAACCGGTATCAACATACCAAATATCGGAGTAGGGTGTATCATTTGTTTGAACAGCCATCAAAAGAGTTTCTCCTTCATCATTTTCTGCATAATTTGATTTCTCTCCCTTTTCAGTATCCTTGGGCAGTTTGGTACGACATTCGGAATGATAGTGACCATAATTATGACACCTGTAACACTCAATTTTGGATTTGTCATAATGTTGATCATTACCTTTGTTTTGCTCATCACCTTTAGAATTCCTTCCATTGCCTCGACCTCCTCTCCCTCTTCCTCTTTCTCTCCCTCTACCCCTACCTCTTGAATTTGAGGAAGGAATAGAGGTAGAAGCTTTCAAAGCTTGTTGTTCAATGTTTGAACTTCGGCTAATCTTTTGCTCATGCACCAATAAAGAGCTTTGCAATTCGTCGAGGGACATTGCATCTATATCTTTTGACTCTTCAATAGAGCACACAATATAGTCGTACTTCGGTGTTAAATAGCGTAAAATCTTCTCCACAATGGTTACATCATCCATCTTCTCATTGTGGAATCGCATCTTGTTACATATCTCCATGGTTCTAGAGCAATAGCTAGTCACAGATTCACCATCATTCATCTGCAACGTTTCAAAGTCTCTCCTCAAAGCTTGAAGCTGGGCACGTTTCACTCTAGCTGTGCCTTGATACTTCTTCATCGAATCCCATATATCCTTGGAAGTTTCTTTACAAAGAATTGTTTCCAATATGGAACGTTCAATAGCTTGAAAGAGATAGTTTTTCGCCTTTAAATCTTTCAGCTTTTTCGCTTCAATCTCTGTTTTCTGGGCATCCGTCAAAGTTTCACCTGCTGCTGGTGCTCCGATTCTGTTTTCGACGATTGTCCAGTATTCTTTTGAATGCAGGAAATTCTCCATCAACATGCTCCAATGATCATAGTGACCATCAAAGCGTGGAATTGCTGCCTGCACAAAATTTATTTCTGTAGCCATGAAACAAATACAGCTACTGCTCTTTTTTTCTTTCTAACCTCACGTGTTTCACTCTTAAGCTCTCTTTTCTCTCTTTTAACCGGGCTCTGATACCACTGATAATTTGCCAAGAATTAGAAAAATAAAAGAGAGAAGAGATGCTCAATGTACTGATCCAATTAAGCAAGATGACAGCCTTTATATAGGCTTACAAAGAGCAAAAATATAATCTTAACAGAAAAAAAAAAAGTTGCAACGTGACCATGTTCTACAAAACACTATCAACCAAATCCATATAAAATAGGACTATAACTTTGACTAAGAAACAAAATACTGGAACTAAATAATTGCAGTAAAATAATTAACTTATCTAACAGTTTGATGAGCCGATACATGGTTCTGTTTATGAGAAGGAAAAACCAGGATACCATGGCATCCGGTTCTTCAGCAAGACCCACCCTCTCTAAAATAGGTCAGACTTTCACATAAAATTACTAATAGTATGAATAATCCAGTAGATTTCCGTTATGCCTATAATCACGGAATCGTCGATCACTTAGCCGATAAGATCTTCTATCAATTAGCTCGCACCTGTTGAATTTTTAGTAAATATTATAATTAACTCTATTCTCTTATAGTATAAAAGTAAATGATCATAAAGATATATGTATGCTATTATCTTATATAACTACTCTTGAATTCTAAACAATTCATTATACTCACCTTATTTTTCAGTTTACTAACTTGAGCGTCGGAGTAGTTATCATAAGTGCAACCTACCTCACTTTCTCTCTCTTGCAGGATCGACCAATCACAGTACAGCTTTATTTCGGTCACATCATTTGATTCAGTTGCGGAAAAATTCATTGAATTCTCTCTGTTCATTTGGATTAAAACCAGTCTTTTATCATCCTTTCTCTTGAGAAGAAGTCCTTCTTTTCTCTCTCTCAAAATGGCTAAAAATTCACGAGCTGCTGCTAAGATTGCTATCAATGAGAGCGTTATCATTTCTTTCACTCTTAGCAATGGATAAAACACACCCTCTATAGTCAACGAAGCAGATCTCAATAATTTGGACAATGAGCAAATATTCTAATAGATTCAAAGATTATAGGCTACTCTCGAGCAATAGAAAACTTAGGGGAAAGCCTCCTTCATGGCTCATAGAATAAGGGAGGAAGCGTCCATTGATATTCCAAGGATCCAGACAGAAGCGATCAAAAAGCAAATCCAAAACAGCCAAAAAGGCGTAGATATGAAAAAAATCATAGGAGCTACCTAGCATCCTGAAAAAGAGGAGGCCGAGGTAAGTATAAAAATTACATTCTACTGAAAGACTCATGGATACATATTTTAATGTGGATTAGAAAAGATGACAAGAAAGTCAGATGGCCTCCTAAGCTTAACCTTGAGAAAGTTAGAAGGCGAGATAAGACCAAGTATTGCCATTTTCATGAAGACCATGGACATACAACGAACAAGTGCTCACAGCTGAAAGATAAGATCGAAAGGTTAATGAGGGATGGCACACTTTGAAAGTTTTACAGAAAGAATAGAGAAAAAAGGAGGCCTAAACCCGAAGTAACAACTCCTAAAACCATCCCTGATAGTGAACCTGTAGGGGGTTTTCATGTAATTACAGGAGGACCGGGTGGCAATAAGGATCTATGGAAGCATAATGTCATAAATATTCAGCTCCTGAATCAAACTTTAAATTTTGAAATCGATCAAATTAGATGATTGAGTCTTTTATTTATCCTTGAAAAAATGTTTGTGATTTATGGAAATGTTATAAAACTATTATGCATTCTTTGTGATATGAAAATAAAAAACGTTGGATAAATGAAAGCGAAGAATAGATGAAAGCGTAGAATAGATGAAAGCGTAGAATAGATGAAAGTATAGAGATAAGAACAAAGGTCATAAGGCGGGAATCTGCCAGACACATGCCACAAGATAGCAATATGCCACTCTACATTAAGTGGAGAGTGTTAGATTATTAATGTAATAATTTATTATTTTACTGTTTATCTTTAGTTATTTTTAGATTGTGTTTGAATTAGTCAAATAGTTAGTCAGTAATGAGTTGGTGGTTGCTTATTTTATGGGATTTTTAATTTGTTAGTAGTATTAAATTCTACGTTTACTACTTTTTACTTGTGCATTTAAAAGTTAGTTTATGGTTGAGTAAAAGTAAGTTTCCTAGCTTACTTTTTGTGCTTACGAAGTATTTGATAAAAGTCTTATTATACTACGATAATCTTCATTTTTTTATTTATTCTAACAACCCCTTCTTTTTTAACAGTTCATTAGATTTAGGACTCGACCTTCAAAAATAAAAGCATATATTGCTTTTCGTATAATCCAATTACATAAGTATGCCACCAATCCTAACTTACAGTAACCTAGAATGAAATAGGAGTGTAATCTAGTTTCACTATTCTATAAATGAAGCAAAACCATAACGACTCAAGATATAGCCCAAAAGAGATCCAACACAGGTTCTAATAGCGTGATCATAACAAGAGGTGTTCTACTATTTCCTCTCGTAATTGGCATATAAGGCATAAAAGAGATGGTGTTGAGAGATGGCAAAATAAGTTTGTGTTGGTGGCAACGGAATTATTGCAATAATGCCAAAAAAAAAAATTAGAGCTTGAGAGCCATCCAAAAAGACTAGATTGACTTCTAAAAGGAGGATGCTACTAAGAGGGAAATAGATGGGTAAAACAATAGAGAATAAGAAGCACATGTTGCAACTTACCTATCAGTGCAACAGACTAAGGATTATGGTTCTTAAGTTTTTTATGTCAACTGACTTTCAAAATTAAGATAAGGTAGCTACGAAAGTTGAATGGAAAAAACTAGTAGAAGGGCACAATGAAAATCAATATGGATGGCTTGCCTTATCAATCCATATCAGAATGTCTCTTTCAGGCACATGTACAGAAAAGCCAACAGATGCACCAATGGGCTAGCTAAGATGACATCTATTTTTTTTCTAATGTTGTGCATGTTCTTGATTTGCCCACGTTAGACCTTGTTCCAAGGTTGGTTCATGATGTTGATGATTATAATTTATGATTATATGCCTAATGGAAGTCTTAACAAGTTCCTTTATCAATTACTCAATTACATACTCAATGGGCATTGCTTATTTTAGGTTTAACTTTACATATATTGATGTTAAATATACTTTGTGCATTAATATCCACATATTGTAGATAATTATATTAAAGAGGCTATAAATCTCATTGCAACAAAGAACAGAGTGATATTGCTTCTGCCTCGAACCTTCTAGATGTGGCTCTGGCTCTCTCTCTCCTCGCTTTGAAGTCGCCCTTGAATTGAAAGCCAAATCTTTACTCCATTTTAGGCGATTCAAGGACGTGGTTGATATACTTCAAGACTACATTCCCAGTCTGAAAATAGGAAAAGATGATCTTAGAAATGGTTGCAACAACGTTCAAAATAACAAGTCAAGCTTTTGCCTTCTACTAACTCATCCTTAGGGACAGCAAAAAGAGATCTAAGTTTCAACCGTTTCTCTGTCTTAGACTTGACGAAAAGTGATGGCAGATGTAATACCCGGCTAGACTCCGGCATCGGAATTCCTACCTTCCGACGGAACCTCCATTGGAATCCGGAATTTCTCGGATGTCAGAGCTTTCTAGAAGGGTAAAATAAAGGTTTTCTAAAATGTTTTTACATGTTTTATGGGTTTTACGAAGAAAGAAATTGAGTTTTGAAAGAAAAGACCAAGGAAGGAAAAAGCCAGGTGTAACGACCCGAAAATCGGACTGCTACCGGCGCTAGGATCCGGGTCGACTTAAGGCCGCCGGGACCCGTAGCAAGCCTGACATAAAACCTGTGAACCTGTATAATCCCATACATGATCAACAACATGCATAATAATTAAAACTTTTCTTTCTATGAACATCAACCAAACTCAACCTGTGCATAACATTAACATAACATTGATCCCTCTGTGGGATCTCATCTGTGCCCCCAATGGGCAACATAACATCTGTTGAGTTGGTATACATAAACATCATATAAATCTCTAAGATCATGTATAAAAGGGATACAACAATCTATGGTCAAGCACACACTAACATCCATAAAACTCATTACATAACTATACTGCACTATTACATTGAAATTTGATCATGTCCATTGCTAGCTATTACATAAACATGACTTCTTTACTCTATCCGGACTCCTGCTATATCTTGTACCTGCAAGCCTGGGGGTAAAGGGAGAGGGGTGAGCTAAAAGCCCAGTGAGTAGAGCTATTAAAACACATTAACACTATGCTCTATGAAATGCATCATAACACAGACAATTCACATAAGGGTTGGGTGAACTTGTCACCAATTAGTCCAAGCTAACATAGTGCCAGGCCGTAGCATGGGGTCCTGGTCTTCCTGTCATACATACATTGCTTACCATTATCCCAGGGCCTCCTCTGGGCTCCTGGTCTTCGAGTCCACAATCGTGCCAGGCCGTAGAATGGGGTCCTGGTCTTTCATTTCCGTGCCAGGCCGTAGAATGGGGTCCTGGTCTTCCTGTCATGGACTAATTGGGTCATCCAACATTCACCCACATCAACAACCATCGATGCAATGCGGCATATTCGTGAAACTAATGCAATCACCCTATTGCATAATCATGATGCATGAAACATGATAAAACTTTTAATTTAAAAGATTAAGTTTAGTTCCACTCACCTCTGGCTGACTCTGACAACACCAAAGCAGCTGAACTCACTGCTGGGGTCCTCGGTTCCTCGGGTCCGAACCTACACAGGTGGACTCAAATGAGGGACCAAACATACTTGAACATAACTCTAAAATATTCCCCAAAAACCCCCTAAAACATCCTGAAAATATCACATAGATATATGCATGAAATGGCTGAACAGGGCACTTTCGGCGGCACCTTCGGCGGCCGAAAGTCCTGGACAGATCCGAAAGTCAGGCACTTTCGGCGGCACCTTCGGCGGCCGAAAGTCCCAGACAGAGACGAAAGTCTCTTTTCGGGGGCAACTTCGGCAGCCGAATGCTGCCTCCACAAAGGGGGTTCGGCGGCCGAAACTCCCTTCGGCGGCCGAACCTGGTTTCTGCCAGAAGGGCAGAAACTTGGTTCACATGAACCCCTTGCCTCCCAATGTAATACCCGACTAGACTCCGGTATCGGAATTCCCACCGTTCGATGGAATTTGGGTGTCGGAAACCTCTAGAAGGGTAAAAGCATGTTTTTATAAAATGTTTTCATGTTTTTAATGTTTTTAAGTATGATTTTAAATAAGTTTTAGCATGAAAATTCTTTAAGGAAAAACCCAGGTTCGGCCGCCGAAACTCACTTTTGGCCGCCGAACATGCATGGACTTTGGGAGGCACGTTAGGCCCCCGAAAGTCTAAGTGAGGGAAGTGCAGGTTCGGCCGCCGAACCTTATGTTCGGCCGCCGAACATTGCATGGATGCGGAGGCACATTCGGCCCCCGAACGTGGCCTGGCCAGCCACTATAAAAGGGTCCCCTTGGTCCGCACGGGCGAGCTTTTTCTCTCCCATTGTCGGCCAAGGTGAGTCTCCGCCGCTCCTCCCTCGATCTTGAGTGTTTCCTTTAGATCTTTCATGGTTTTAACAAGTCTTCATCTTGCTTTGAAGTTTTTAAGCTTTTGAAACGAGTTTTGAGCAAGTTTTGAACTTGGAGACCCAAGGAGCTCAATCTCTCCCAACTCCAAGTTAGATCGCCTCCACTCTCGATCTTCAAGAGGTAAGAGTCGATCTCTAGCTTACATTATGTTTTAAACAAGTTTTATGCAAGATCTATGGGGTAGAGATGCATGTTTAGGTTTGTTGATGAGTTTATGGTTTTGATGCTTTGATGAACAATGTAGCTTGATTGTGTATGAATGAAGTGTTGTAGATGGGGTATATGCATGTTTGAGGCCCCTAGGAACTTGTATGCATGCTTTGGTTGAAAAATATGCATGATTTATAGATTTGGAGGCGAAATGTGCAAAGGGAGCCAAGTTTCTGCCCTTTGGCAGAAACCAGGTTCGGCAGCCGAAGGTACTTTCGGCCGCCGAACATGGCTGGGGAGGCAGGCCTTTCAGCTGCCGAAGTTGCCCCCGAAAAGAGACTTTCGTCTCTGTCTGGCACTTTCGGCCGCCGAAGGTGCCGCCGAACCTACCCGAGTTTCGTCTCTGTCCAGGACTTCGGCCGCCGAAGGTGCCGCCGAAAGTGCCCTGTTCAGCCACTCCATGCATATTTTCATGTGATGATTTCAGGATGTTTTAGGGGGTTTTTGGGGGATATATTAGAGTTATGTTTATATATGTTGGTCCCTCATTGGAGTCCACCTGTGTAGGTTCGGACCCGAGGAACCAAGGACCCCAGCAGTGAGCCAGCTGCTGAGAGTTTGACAGAGTCAGCCAGAGGTGAGTGGAACTATACTTAATCTTTTAAATTAAGAAAGTGAATATTTTATCATGTTTCATGCATCATGACTATAATATAGGATGTTTGCATTAGAATCACGAATATGCTACATTGCATTATTATATTGTGGTTGATGAGGAGGGACATTGCACGACTCACTAGTCCTGTGTACGAAGTCCTGTGGTGCCCATAATAGGGCCGGGCAATAGCTCCGATTTACGAAGTCCTGTGGTGCCCATAATAGGGCCAGGCAATACGAAGTCCTGTGGTGCCCATAATAGGGCCGGGCAATACGAAGTCCTGTGGTGCCCATAATAGGGCCGGGCAATACGAAGTCCTGTGGTGCCCATAATAGGGCCGGGCATGGAGCTGAGGGATTTTTGGGTCGGTCCGTCCATGATGTGAAATGTTTATGCAATGATGCATTCCATTATAGCATGTTTTAAATTTTTTTTTTTTTAGTTCTACTCACTGGGCATCTAGCTCACCCCTCTCCCCTAACCCCCAGGTTTGCAGGTACGGGATTGATAGAGAAGAAAAGAAGAGAAAAGTCATATGTATGTAATAGTTAGTTTGTGGACATGACAATGACGAAATGTATAAATATTCATGATGTTATGTAATGAAGTCATTGAGGATAGAGTTGTGCTTGACCATAGTGTATTGTAAATCCCTTTTGTATATACATGATCTTATGTTATGATGTTTACATAAACTAACTCAACACAGGTTATTATGCCTTTAAGGTTTGATGAGATCCCACAGAGGGATTATGTTATGTATATGTTCAGAGTATGCACAGGTTGAGTTAGTTGATGACTGTATGTATGAAGAAAAGTTTTAAATTTTTATGTATGATGTTGATCATGTACGGGATTAAGCAGGTTTACAGGTATATGTTAGGCTTGCTACGGGTCCCGGCGGCCTTATGCCGATCTGGATCCTAGCGCCAGTAGCGGTCCGGATTTCCGGGGCGTTACAGAGTGGTATCAGAGCCCTAGGTTCACATGGTCGGACCTAGCGTGTCGGGCTCATAGAAGTATTAGAGGGTCAAGCACAATAGGAAAGGTCATGTCCACTAGGATAGGATGTAGAGTCCTGTCTTGCTATGATGATGTGATATGCCATGACTATATGCATGCGCATAAATGATATGCTATGTTTGCCATGTATGTGATGTAGGTTCATGTGACTCCACATGAACCATATGATGCTAATGCTTGTGAGTTATGTGCTGTTTTTCAGAAACAGAATGAGAGGAACTCGTCGATCTGCACGATTGACAGGAGTCCCACCAGAGGATGAGGGCACAAGCGCCCGTCCTCCCACATTGCCTAGGGCAATGTCATGCAGAACAAACAGAGAAAGAGTATCAAGGGACCCTAGAAGGTCTTTTGATACTAGCAGAAGGGGGACAGAAAGAGGAGGAAGTTCTTCAGATGTGAGGGAGGTTATGGAAGAAGATCAGAGAAGGGATGGGAATCTGGATGTTGGCATGTCAGAAGAAGGGACAGGGGAGTCACAAGGAGGCACTCAGGCCTCGGGGTATGGTTTTCCACCCTATTACCCACCCTATGCACAGAGTCCCGGGTATCCGATGGGAAGTACGTCGGATTACTCCAGCTTTAATCCCTACCCTACCCACATGCCTTATCCACCTTTCTATCCACCGTACCCACAGTACCCAGCCTATCCACCCTCATCCTTCCATCCTCACCCAGCAAACCCCACCTCGGGGAATGCTGCATCCCCACCTCCACCTCCTACAGAACCAGTAGCCCCAGTTACTCAACCTCCTAGACCTAGCTCAGCCAGTGGGAGTAAGGTGAAAATGACAGCTTACCTTAAGCTGGATGCTCCTAAATATAAGTCAGGGGATGATCCCTTTGAATACCTGAGAGCAGTGAAGACGATCACTGATGAGCTAGGGGCAGATGATAGAAGAGCCATTGAGATGGCAGGATTCACCCTGAAGTGCAAAAAGGCAAAGGAATGGTTCAAGTGCTATGTGGACCCGAGACTAGACAGTATGACATGGGAGGAATTCGCCAATGAGTTTGCTGGATGGGCATTTCCAGATAGTTCCAGAGAGTTGAAGATGATTGAGTTTGAACAACTGAGACAGACAGAAGACATGAGCATAGAGGAGTACACAGACAGATTTCTGGAGCTATTACCCTTCTCAGGGCAAGCTCTAGATACAGATGTGAAGAAGGCCAGGAGATATGTCATGAAATTACAGTCCAGGTACTCCTCATTGATTCAATCAGCTGAGAGGGAGAGTTTTCACACAGTGGTAGATATGGCTCGAAGAATGGAGGCCAGTGCCATAGTTGAGGGGTCAGTGAAGCAGTCAGTGACCCAGTCTTCAGGGGTTAAGACCCCAGGCAGAGGAGGGCCAGGACCCTCTACTCAGAGTTCAGGTAGTAAGAGATGGAGTAGCACTAAGAAGCCCAAGAAGAACAAGTTCTGGAACAAGCTGAAATCCGGTCTAGGATTTGGCGGTGGCTCGAGTTCAGGCTCAGATGGTGCAGAATGCCAAAGGTGTGGGAGGCCACACAAGGGAGCGTGTCGATGGGGGACCAATGCATGTTTCAGATGTGGCCAGGAGGGACACATAGCTCGGGATTGTCCTAGAGCACCTTTCATGGGCCAGCCCCAACAGACAGCTTCGGGTAGTGTGGCACAACCAGCAGCTCCAGCCACAACACAGGGCAGTGGCAGAGGTAGAGGGAGAGGGGCAGCCTCTTCTTCTGGTTCCCGAGGTGAAGGTCCATCAGCTCCAGCCAGGATCTTCACAATGACTCAGCAGGAGGCGAACACATCCAACACCGTGGTGTCAGGTAATCTCATCATTGGGTGTTCTGATGTGTATGCATTAATGGACCCGGGTGCATCTCATTCCTTTATTTCTCCGAGGGCAGTTGAGAGGTTAGGGTTGATGGTCTCTGGGTTAGAGTGTCCCCTATGGGTCAGTGGACCCAAGTGTGATCCGACGGTGACAGAGTCAGTCTGCCGGTACTGTCCAGTGTTTGTTGAGGGAAGATGCCTCTCTGCCGACCTTGTGGTTCTAGACTTGACAGACTTTGACGTCATTCTAGGGATGGATTGGCTATCTACCCATGGTGCTACCTTGGACTGCAGGGACAAGGTAGTCAGGTTCAGAGATCAGAACGGGTCAGAGGTTGTCTTCAGAGGAGACAAGAGGGGTACGCCTAGAGGTCTGATATCGGCCCTACAGGCTCGTAGGCTGCTTAGGAAGAGATGTCAGGGGTATGTAGCTCACGTGAGAGAGCTAGATAGTCAGGTCAGGGAGCCAGCCTCAGTGCCAGTTGTCAGAGAATTTCTGGATGTCTTTCCAGAAGAGCTTCCAGGACTACCACCTGCTAGGGAGATAGAGTTCGAGATTGAACTGATGCCTGGAACTAGACCGATCTCTATCCCTCCCTACAGGATGGCACCAGCAGAATTGAAGGAACTGAAAGAACAGTTGCAAGATCTGGTAGATAAGGGCTTCATCCGACCGAGTACCTCACCTTGGGGTGCTCCAGTGCTTTTTGTGAGAAAGAAGGATGGATCCCTCAGACTTTGTATCGACTACAGGCAGTTGAACAAGGTCACTACCAAGAACAAGTACCCATTGCCAAGGATCGATGATCTATTCGACCAGCTAGCAGGAGCGGGTTGTTTCTCCAAGATAGATCTGAGATCAGGGTACCATCAGCTGAGGATAAGGGAAGAAGACATACCAAAGACAGCTTTCAGGACCAGATATGGGCACTATGAGTTCCTTGTAATGCCGTTTGGGTTAACTAACGCCCCTGCAGCATTCATGGACCTCATGAACAGAGTATTCAGACCATACCTGGATCACTTCGTTATTGTCTTTATAGATGATATCCTAGTGTATTCCAGGAATGCAGAGGAGCATGCCCAGCATCTGAGGATTGTATTACAGACCTTGAGGGAACATGGCTTGTATGCCAAGTTCTCCAAGTGTGAGTTCTGGTTAAGGAGCATATCATTCTTGGGGCATATAGTGTCAGAGAATGGGATAGAAGTGGACCCCAAGAAGGTTGAAGCTGTGACTAACTGGCCAAGACCCACCTCAGTGACAGAGATCAGAAGCTTCTTGGGTTTGGCTGGCTACTACAGGAGGTTCGTTTAGGACTTCTCTAAGATTGCAGCTCCTTTAACCAGATTAACCAGAAAGAATCAGAGATTCGAGTGGACCGATCAGTGTGAAGAAAGCTTTGAGGAGCTCAAGAAGAGGTTGACTTCAGCACCAGTGTTAGCTCTGCCAAACAGCAATGAGGATTTCACAGTGTTCTGTGATGCATCCAGAGTAGGCCTGGGTTGTGTGTTGATGCAGAATGGTAAGGTGATCGCTTATGCTTCTAGACAGCTGAAGAGGCATGAGTTGAATTACCCCACACACGACCTGGAAATGGCAGCAGTTATCTTTGCCCTCAAGATGTGGAGGCATTACCTCTATGGGGTAAAATGTGAGATCTTCACAGATCATAAGAGCCTGCAGCACATCTTGAACCAGAGAGAGCTGAACTTGAGGCAGAGGAGATGGGTAGAACTGTTGAGTGACTATGATTGCAAGATCCAGTACCATCCGGGTAAGGCTAATGTAGTAGCTGATGCCTTAAGCCGGAAATCACTTGGCAGTCTATCCCACATCACAGCAGAGAGGAGACCGGTGGTGAAGGAATTTTATAAACTCATCAATGAGGGTCTACTGATGGAGTTGTCTGGTACAGGTGCTTTGATTGCGCAGATGAAAGTAACACCCGTGTTTCTGGAGCAGGTGGCTCAGAAACAGCATGAGGACCCAGAGTTAGTAAAGATTGCCAGGACTGTTCAGTCAGGCAAAAACAGTGAGTTCAGGTTCGATAGTAAGGGGATCCTCCGCTATGGGAATAGACTATGTGTACCAGATGACATCGGGCTAAAAGGAGACATTATGAGAGAGGCTCATAATGCAAGGTACAGTGTTCACCCTGGAGCCACCAAGATGTACCAGGATCTGAAGGGAGTGTATTGGTGGCCAGCTATGAAGAGGGAAGTGGCACAGTTCGTGTCAGCCTGCGAAATATGTCAGAGGGTGAAGCTGGAACATCAGAAGCCGGCTGGAATGCTTAACCCACTGCCGATTCCAGAGTGGAAATGGGAGAATATCGCTATGGATTTTGTAGTGGGGTTACCGGCAACATCCAACAGACTAGACTCCATATGGGTGATTGTGGACAGACTCACCAAATCTGCTCACTTCATCCCTGTTAGGAGCAACTACTCTGTGGATAAGTTAGCGCAGGTTTATGTGGATGAAGTTGTCAGGCTGCATGGGGTCCCAGTTTCTATAGTGTCAGATAGAGGGCCCCAGTTCACCTCCAGGTTTTGGCGGAGTCTGCAGAATGCTATGGGTACCAGGTTGGATTTCAGTACTGCCTTCCATCCCCAGACTGATGGACAATCAGAGAGGACCATCCAGACAATAGAGGATATGCTCAGGATGTGTGTGCTAGATTTTGGCGGTTCTTGGAGGCAACATCTACCCTTGGTAGAGTTCGCCTACAATAACAGCTATCATGCTAGCATTGGGATGGCTCCATATGAAGCTTTGTATGGGAGGAAGTGCAGGTCACCTGTTTGCTGGGAAGAGGTTGGAGAGAGGTCCTTAGCAGGGCCTGAGCTTGTAGAGATCACCAGCAGAGTGGTACCCATGATCAGAGAAAGAATCAAGACTGCTACAAGCAGGCAGAAGAGTTATGCAGACATCCGCAGGAGACAGGTAGAGTTTCAGGAGGGGGATCTAGTATTGCTCAAGGTGTCCCCAATGAAAGGGGTGGTTCGGTTCGGAAAGAAGGGTAAGCTAGCTCCGCGGTACATCGGACCCTTTGAGGTCTTGCAAAAAGTTGGGAACGTATCGTACAAGCTGGACTTGCCTGCTTCTATGGAGAGAATCCATCCGGTTTTCCATGTTTCCATGTTGAGGAAGTTCGTGTCAGATCCGGGCAAGGTTCTTAGTGAGCCTGATGTGGAGATCCAAGAGGATCTCACTTATGTTGAACAACCAGTGCGGATTCTTGACACTCAGATCAAAAAGCTAAGGAACAAGGAAATCCCGATGGTGAAAGTCTTTTGGAACCACCACAATATGGAAGAATGTACTTGGGAGACA
Source organism: Manihot esculenta (assembly GCF_001659605.2). Classification (NCBI taxonomy): domain Eukaryota; kingdom Viridiplantae; phylum Streptophyta; class Magnoliopsida; order Malpighiales; family Euphorbiaceae; genus Manihot; species Manihot esculenta. The sequence continues at coordinate 10,167,662 of NC_035173.2, forward strand.
CGGGAGTCCATGCTCCAGCAATATCCCTATCTCTTTTAAGGTTAGTCTCTATGTGTTTTATATGTATGTTATGTTGTTTTGCTATGCATGTACTAGTTGAGGAACATTCGGGGACGAATGTTCTTAAGGGGGGGAGAATGTAATACCCGACTAGACTCCGGTATCGGAATTCCCACCGTTCGATGGAATTTGGGTGTCGGAAACCTCTAGAAGGGTAAAAGCATGTTTTTATAAAATGTTTTCATGTTTTTAATGTTTTTAAGTATGATTTTAAATAAGTTTTAGCATGAAAATTCTTTAAGGAAAAACCCAGGTTCGGCCGCCGAAACTCACTTTTGGCCGCCGAACATGCATGGACTTTGGGAGGCACGTTAGGCCCCCGAAAGTCTAAGTGAGGGAAGTGCAGGTTCGGCCGCCGAACCTTATGTTCGGCCGCCGAACATTGCATGGATGCGGAGGCACATTCGGCCCCCGAACGTGGCCTGGCCAGCCACTATAAAAGGGTCCCCTTGGTCCGCACGGGCGAGCTTTTTCTCTCCCATTGTCGGCCAAGGTGAGTCTCCGCCGCTCCTCCCTCGATCTTGAGTGTTTCCTTTAGATCTTTCATGGTTTTAACAAGTCTTCATCTTGCTTTGAAGTTTTTAAGCTTTTGAAACGAGTTTTGAGCAAGTTTTGAACTTGGAGACCCAAGGAGCTCAATCTCTCCCAACTCCAAGTTAGATCGCCTCCACTCTCGATCTTCAAGAGGTAAGAGTCGATCTCTAGCTTACATTATGTTTTAAACAAGTTTTATGCAAGATCTATGGGGTAGAGATGCATGTTTAGGTTTGTTGATGAGTTTATGGTTTTGATGCTTTGATGAACAATGTAGCTTGATTGTGTATGAATGAAGTGTTGTAGATGGGGTATATGCATGTTTGAGGCCCCTAGGAACTTGTATGCATGCTTTGGTTGAAAAATATGCATGATTTATAGATTTGGAGGCGAAATGTGCAAAGGGAGCCAAGTTTCTGCCCTTTGGCAGAAACCAGGTTCGGCAGCCGAAGGTACTTTCGGCCGCCGAACATGGCTGGGGAGGCAGGCCTTTCGGCTGCCGAAGTTGCCCCCGAAAAGAGACTTTCGTCTCTGTCTGGCACTTTCGGCCGCCGAAGGTGCCGCCGAACCTACCCGAGTTTCGTCTCTGTCCAGGACTTCGGCCGCCGAAGGTGCCGCCGAAAGTGCCCTGTTCAGCCACTCCATGCATATTTTCATGTGATGATTTCAGGATGTTTTAGGGGGTTTTTGGGGGATATATTAGAGTTATGTTTATATATGTTGGTCCCTCATTGGAGTCCACCTGTGTAGGTTCGGACCCGAGGAACCAAGGACCCCAGCAGTGAGCCAGCTGCTGAGAGTTTGACAGAGTCAGCCAGAGGTGAGTGGAACTATACTTAATCTTTTAAATTAAGAAAGTGAATATTTTATCATGTTTCATGCATCATGACTATAATATAGGATGTTTGCATTAGAATCACGAATATGCTACATTGCATTATTATATTGTGGTTGATGAGGAGGGACATTGCACGACTCACTAGTCCTGTGTACGAAGTCCTGTGGTGCCCATAATAGGGCCGGGCAATAGCTCCGATTTACGAAGTCCTGTGGTGCCCATAATAGGGCCAGGCAATACGAAGTCCTGTGGTGCCCATAATAGGGCCGGGCAATACGAAGTCCTGTGGTGCCCATAATAGGGCCGGGCAATACGAAGTCCTGTGGTGCCCATAATAGGGCCGGGCATGGAGCTGAGGGATTTTTGGGTCGGTCCGTCCATGATGTGAAATGTTTGTGCAATGATGCATTCCATTATAGCATGTTTTAAATTTTTTTTTTTTTAGTTCTACTCACTGGGCATCTAGCTCACCCCTCTCCCCTAACCCCCAGGTTTGCAGGTACTGGATTGATAGAGAAGAAAAGAAGAGAAAAGTCATATGTATGTAATAGTTAGTTTGTGGACATGACAATGACGAAATGTATAAATATTCATGATGTTATGTAATGAAGTCATTGAGGATAGAGTTGTGCTTGACCATAGTGTATTGTAAATCCCTTTTGTATATACATGATCTTATGTTATGATGTTTACATAAACTAACTCAACACAGGTTATTATGCCTTTAAGGTTTGATGAGATCCCACAGAGGGATTATGTTATGTATATGTTCAGAGTATGCACAGGTTGAGTTAGTTGATGACTGTATGTATGAAGAAAAGTTTTAAATTTTTATGTATGATGTTGATCATGTACGGGATTAAGCAGGTTTACAGGTATATGTTAGGCTTGCTACGGGTCCCGGCGGCCTTATGCCGATCTGGATCCTAGCGCCAGTAGCGGTCCGGATTTCCGGGGCGTTACACCCAAAACCTCAAATCAAGCATAAACTAGTTCTAAAACATGCTTTCATATCATACATTACACCTAGGGGTCTCAAACTAGCATATACCCCAACTACAACACTTCAAACACACAAAAATCAACATACATTGTTCAAATCATCAAAATAACCCATAAACTCAACATATAACCTAAACATGCATTCTAACCCAAAGAACTCATAAAATCTTACTTAAAACACATAAGGAGCTTAAGATCGGCCCTTACCTCTTGAAGATCGAGAGGGAAACGACCTAAACTTGGAGATCCACGAAAATGAGCTCCTGAGTTCCCAAAGCTCCAAAACTTGTTTCAAAAGCTTAAATCTTCAAAACCAAGTTAAAACAAGTGAAAATCTCGAAAGATTTAGAGGAAGAACATAAAAAATGGGTGAGGGACGGCGAAGACTCACCTTGGCCGAAAATGGGGAAAAAGCTCGCCCATTTTCGGCTAAGGGACCCTTTTATAGTGGCTGGCCAGACCACGTTCGGGGGCCGAATGTGCCTCCGCATGCATGCCATGTTCGGCGGCCGAACTTGTCTTTCGGCGGCCGAACCTGGGTTTTCCTCCAAGGACTTTTCATGCAAAAACTCATTTAATTTCATACTTAAAACCATTAAAACATGAAAACATTTTTATAAAACATGATTCTACCCTTCTAGAGGTCACCGATATCCGAGATTCCACCGAACGGTAGGAATTCCGATACCGGAGTCTAGCCGGGTATTACACCAGGTTCGGCCGCCGAACATTGGCCTCTTGCGGAGGCACCTTTGGCCCCCGAAGGTGGTCTGGCCAGCCACCTATAAAAGGCCCCTTGTCCGAAAATGGGCGAGTTTTCTCTCTCTATTTTCGGGCATAGGTGAGATTTCGCCCTTCCATGGTCGATTTGTTGTTTTCCTTCAATCTCTTCAAGTTTTAATGAGTTTTTACTTGGTTTTGAAGATTTTTGAGCTCAAGATCAAGTTTTGAAGCTTGGAGACCCCCGGAGCTCGTTCCTCAACATCTCCAAGTTTGGGATCACATCTCCTCTCGATCTTTAAGAGGTAAGTGTAGATCCTTTTCTTCTTTCATGTTTTAAGTAAGTTTTAAGAAGGGGTTAAGGGTTGATGCATGCTTTAGAGTAGATGTAGAATGTTAGGGTTTATGTTAGTTCTATGCTCAAATGTATGCTATGTGATGCTTGTTGGGGTATAGGCTAGTTTTATGCCCCTATATGCTTGAAAATATGTTTATGCATGCTTTTGTGTGTGTTGGTGTGAGTTGAGAGGTTTTGGGGTGGCTGGATGTGCTTGTGAGGTTTGGGTTCTGCCCTTTGGAAGAGCCCAGGTTCGGCCGCCGAAGTCAGTTTTGGCCGCCGAACCTGCCTGGAGGCAGCTTTAGGCCGCCTAAACTCGCCCCCGAAAGTTTGGACTTTCGACTCTGGAGGAGAGTTTCGGCCGCCGAACCTGCCCTCGAAAGTGCCTGAGTTTCAGCTCTGGAAGGACTTTCGGCCGCCGAACCCTGCCCCCGAAAGTGCTTGACTTTCGGCTCTAGAGGGACCTTCGGCCGCCGAACCTGCCGCCGAAAGTCCCCTGTCCAGCCTTCCTTTGCCTGTTTTGCATGCATGTTTTATGATGTTTTAGGGGGGTTTTTGGGGAGATATTTAGAGTCGTGTTAGAGTATGTTTGGTCCCTCATTTGAGTCCACCTGTGTAGGATCGGACCTGAGGAACCGAGGTGATCAGCAGTGAGATAGCTACTTCAGAGTTAGTTCAGAGTCAGCCAGAGGTGAGTGAAACTAAACTAATCTTTTATTTCAAGAAAGCAAATATTTTAAGCATATTCATGCATCATGATATATAATAGGTTGTTAGCATTAGAATTCACGAATATGACGCATTGCATTATTCATTGTGGGTATGGATGGACAACAGGACGACCCATTAACCCTCTAGATTTTATGCTATGTAACAGAAGTCCTGAGGAGCCCCACCAAGGGCCGAGCACAGAGCTTATGTATGTAACAGAAGTCCTGAGGAGCTCCACCGAGGGCCGAGCACAGAGTAGAGGGATTTTTGGGTTAGTCCATCCGTGATGTGAATTGTTTGTGCTGTGACGCATTCATAAAAGCGTATGTTTATTATGATGTTTTTATAGTTCTGCTCACTGGGCTGTTGTAGCTCACCCCTCTCCCCTAACCCCCAGGTTTGCAGGAGCTCAGGTAGCTATGGGAAAGCCAGCAGAGTTATGGCTATGTTATGTAATAGAGTTATAGTGAACATGTAATATAATGTAATGTAATATATTGTAATGGAAAGAAATGTATTGAGGATTAGTATTGTGCTTGGCCCTAATGTATAGAAATCCCTTTTTGTACATGATCTATATGGAATATTTTAATGATAAGAAATGTTGAGCCAAGCTTGATGTATGTTATGTTGACTCACTAGAGCATTTGATGATGACTCTAGTATGGGGTTTTATGTTTACAGTATGGTGCATGCACAGGTCAAGCTTGGTATATGTGAAAGTTTAAAGTTTTTATGCAAATGTATGATCAAGTATGGGATTTATCAGGTATGACAGGATGTATAGTAGGTTTGCTACGGTTCCCGGCGACCTTAAATCGATCTGGATCCTAGCGCCGGTAGCGGTCCAATTTCCGGGTCGTTACAGCAGAGCTTTGTGAAAACTATGAGCAAGGGATCTAAGAAGTGGTTTACATATTAAGAGAGAGAGAGAGAAGGAATCGTAAGAGACTATGAAGTGAAACCCTTTTTTTAATTCTAATATATGCCACTTCAAATTATATTTTGTATACTTGGCATAGCTTTGGACGTGGCATAGCTTTGGACGTGTCATAGCAAATGTATTTCACTCTTTATTCACATTATAATTTTTGTACTTAAATGTAATGAATGTTATTATGTTAAGGGTCTGATAGGTCATGAAATTAGTTGAGGTGCATAATAGATAAAATCTTAATAATATACGTGATCAAGTATGTATTAAATTGTATATAGAAAAAAAAGGATTGAATTTATGACACTAAAAGTCTCTAATCAATACAATAAAAATAAAAAAGGGAGTTTTGATAAAGGTTGAAATTAACGTGAAAACAAGACAATTAAAGAAATTAATAACAGATTTGAAAGAAAATCAATGCAAATAAATTCCAATTAAAAATTAGGATCAGTTTTAGCTGTAAGAATTGATTATTGAAATAAAAATATCCTTATTCATTCAAATAAATTAGTTCTAGTTGTGGAATATGCTCATCATAATCAATCTCTCCTTAAGTATAAATTAATTAGAAAATCTTCACCTAATTTACTCCAGTCAACAAACAATCCAAAAAATGTCTATTCGATTTAATTTATCAACCGCATTAAGAATTTAAAAAATCCAATCTAACCAACAAATCAAACTATATGGTAAGTTTAAGTTATATCGTATAATTCTTTAATGGGTTACACTAATTGAATAACTCAAGCAATTGTAGACTTCAAACATTCAAACTAAAAATATATTATTTTAAAAATATGAACAACATGTCCTATTAATCAATTAACAAAGCAATAATAATAATAATAATAATAATAATAATAATAATAATAATAATAATAATAATAATAATAATAATAACTGAAATTACATAAATATTAAAGGAATAAAGATGAACTATAACGTTTATATCTCACTATAAATGAAAAAGCTGAAACTTAAATCTTTCAATTAGAATTAGAGAAATTAGTCATATATGACTATAAGAAAATATAAAAAGAGAAAAAGAAATTCGGCTAAGAAAAGAGAATGTTGGATGTTACCGTTAAAAAGGTATTTAAATAGCAAAATTTGAATATTTTTAGTAAAATAGCTCTTTTAATTTATTTCATAAAAAGAGTTGAGATTTTTTAATTTTTTAGAAATAAATTCCACGAGATTTAGACTAATTTAAATATTTTAGAAAGAAGAATCTCAATTTTTTCATATAAGATATGTTTTTATTATTATTCAGAGGTTTAGTTGAAAACTTGAGCAAGTTTTTGATTAAATATGTTCGGCCACTGACATAATCAATTTTTATTTTTTTGATTTTCATTTATCTTTATTCTCCTTTTTGTATATAAAATTCAAAAAATTATTAAAATAAATAGTATTCATATCTTATTTAACTAAATATTTGTATCATCACTTTCACTGTCGAATTACCCTATATGAAAAATGTTAAATCATTTCGCTCTCCCTACTCTGTCTATTAAACAAGATTTGGAAAACAACCCTCTACTCTATGTGAGAATGTGGAAAACAATATATGTGCATATCGCCGGCTGGTGATCCCAGCTATTAGGTATAAGATATAAATGAAAGGGTACTATTGAGAGCAAGAGTTTAAATCTTAAAAGCTAACAACAAACCATACCTTGATAGCATCCCGACTTGTCAAAATGTTGCCCCATCCAACATTGTGGTCCCTTATGTACCCCTTAAGTAATTTATTAAATAATATTATTGATTTTAATATTATTAATTATTATAAAAAATAATTTAAAATATTTATCTAATAGAAATTATGTAATATTTTAAAATAAAATTAAATAAATTTCAATAATTATAAACAAGTTTTATTTATTTATTTAAGATATACATTTTTTATATGAAAAGAGAAAAAAATTAATTAATAATGTAGATATGGAATGAAAAAAAATATTATGAGTGTGGAAGCGGTGGCTTTGGTTGGAAAAGGAATCCATAGATATGGGCTCAATGATATGCACTTTCATATTTCAATACATTCTTTTGGGTTTGAATTTCAGATTTTTCTTTTAATTTTTCAGTTTTTATTTAATTAAATATAGTAAATAATTTTAATATTAAAAAAATTAAGAAAATAATAGTTTAATATTAAATATATAATATTATTATGTTAAGACCAATATGAAAATTAAATAAAAAATTTTTAGATTTATTTGATTAAAAGTTTTAAAATGGATTTATTTGAACATCGTTTAAAAGTTAAGGGGTTTATGTTGAACTTTTTCCGCCAAAATTAAACTTATTCAACGACATTTGAAAACGATTGATGGATAATTGATGTTGATGTATGAAATTTGTCGGGACACGTCATCCAAAAATATCCATGTGCTGAGTACAACAGAATCTTTACTAGAAAACACACGTCAACCATGTATTTGAGCTTTACTACCCAACATTTTTAATTAAAGGAAAGGGCTTACGTGTTATCATTGTTACCTCACACATCATCACCAGAATCTACTTTACAATTTTTTTTATTAAAAAAATTTCATAGATCTACTTTGCAATTACTAACCAGCCTTTCTGCTTTGCCGCATTATTATTATTATTATTATTGAAAAAATTATTAATTAATTTATGTAAAAGACAACTAATTAATTAATTTTCTGCTTTTAAAAAATATATCAAATAAATTTTATAATTTAAAAAAAACAATTAAAAGGTTTTTGCTATTCCATATCAAAAAAAAAAATTTTTTTGCTATTAAATTTATACAGTAAAATATAAGAGCATAAATAATAATAATTATGAACTCATAAATTTAATCGAATGATAAATATATTTAAATAAATTTAAGAGATTTTAAATTTTATTTTTTTAATTTTTAATTTTATTTAAGAGAAAAGAGAAAATTAAAAAATTTATTTAATATATTTTTTAAAACACACATGTAATCGGTTACTATCAATATAAAACTAACAGTGGCAATATTAAAATTAATAGTAAAGAAATTTTCATTGAATTTTAAAAAATTTAAGAATTAATTAATTAATTACATTATAATATTAAAATTAATAATAAATTTTATTATTATTATTTATTTAAATTATTCTTCTTATTATTGATAATTCAAAAAATTATTATTGATAAAATTATTATATAATTTTTAAATATAAATTGACTTTTTTAATTTATATTAATTAACAGTAAATTTATTTGACGTAAAAAAATTATTTTAAAGAAAAAACACAAGTTTAGTGATTAGCAAAATTGAAAGAGGAGTGAGAAAGAAGGAGAGAGAAAGCGACAGGGGAGCGGAAGAGTCTGAGAATTTGTTATTCCGACTTGGGTTATTGACAGTGTTTTCGTTTGTATTTTTGCTTCTTTTTGTTTTTCCCCTGTTTAGTTTACTTTTTCCTGTTTTTAGATAGGTGAATGCTTTTTTTTTTTTCTCTATTTTTCAATTGTTGTCACTATTCATCTGTTGATTTTCCTTGTCGGAGATGGAAGTTGTAATTTTCTTTATTGTTGGTTATTTGATCGTTTGTTTTGCAGATCTCTAGTAATTTGCTGTGAGGGATGCAATCTGAATTTAAATATTGAAAAATGCTTTGATCTTGCTTTTAAGAAAAATCTCTTTACATGTATGATGTTTGTAGGTCGGGACTAAGTGAACATTCCCCCAACTCCATATAAATCAAAAATTAAAATGTTTATATTTATAAAATTAAATTAACTTAACTTAATTTATATTAAAATATTTATATTTATAAAATTAAATTAAATTAACTTAAATCAGAAATTAAATTGAATTAGTTTGATTTAATTTGATTCGATTTAATTTAATTGATTTAAATTTTTTAATAAATATTTTATTTTTATATTTTATTTTTAATATTTTAAAATTTAATTAAAATATTTTAACTTTAATTATAATCTAATCTCTATATTATTAAAAATAATATATTATTATTACTAATTGTTTCGATTTTATTTTTTTATTAAAATTAAATTAAAATAATTAAAATTTTTAAAATTAAAAATTTAACAGAATTTAAATAAATAAAAAAATAAATTAAAATTTAAAATTAATTCTACTCGATTAAACTGAATATACTGCTCACCTCAGGAACATATGCTGTTTGGGATTGTTATCTCCTCTTTGTTTGGTTGGGTTTATTGGACTTGTTTCTACTCCTTTTACTTTCCTTGCATGCCTGGGGATTGGTGCTTCTCTGCTCTCTAATAATTTTATTAAAGGCATTTTTGATAAAAAATTTCACTTATCACGTTTGATTAAAAGAATCAAACGATTATTTTTTACGAAAAAATTATGAATTCAGATGGATAAAAAAAAATTTCACCTATCACATTTGATTCTTTAACCAAACGGTTATTTTTTACAGAAAAATTACGAATTCAGACGGATGAAAAAATGTAGGACTTAAGTATTGAATTCTCAAAATAGAATAATATTAGTATTAATTACGTTAAATTTTAAAAATTAAAAAATAATTTTTCCTTAATTTATATTAATTTGTTTGGTTTTATTTTTTAAACCTGTGGCAAACTTTCCTGTATTTTTCTTTTATGTCCTCTTTTATGCTTTGTAGTTTGAAAATGCATATCCTTTGCATGGTAAAGGAAAATTAATGATTAAATTATTTTTTATTATAAAATTGAAATTAAGTTTATGGTTTTTGTTAATGATTATGTTGTGTACTTGTAGCCTTTTAGCATATCAATATGATTACGTAAGCCCATCACTCTGTTTCAACGCCCTTGCCCCACCAAGTTTCAATAATGGAATCAAAAGCATTATTTTTTTCTTTTCTAAATAAATAATGATAAAGAAAATTAATTATATTACTTGATGCTACATAAAATGTTTTTATAGTAATCGGCTAATTAGCATTATAAATTAGATTCAATGATAAAATTTAATAAGTTGATAAATGATTTTATTTATAGAAAGAAAGGACGATTATTATGCTTAGAATCAACATAAAAAATTTAATATTAAAATAAATCAATTTCAATGAGATAAATAAACTGTTTCAAATATTAAAGAAAAAATTTGATATCAGAACAAATTGATTTCACATGAATAAACAAGTTTCCTCAAATGTTAGGGCGGATAGGTAAACAGTTACAATTCAATAAATTTTTTTTATATTTAATATCATAGGATTTTTAATTAATTAATTATTAATAATTTTTTATCGACAGGTTAAGTATATTATTATAATAAATACTATATTTACTTTTATATTTTTATTATATAAAAAAAATAATTAAAAAAATAAAAAAATATTATTTTCTCATATCAATACTTTAAATTATAAGTATTTTTTACTTACGTTTTATTTTTTAATTTATAAATTTAAATATTAGAGATTGTCATGGTGTCAATTATCTCTTTTCTCTTTAATACAAGTAAATCATAATATAATTTTGATTCGACCACGTCATAAATTTTATATATTTTTATGGGAAGATCTAAAATTAATTTTATCGTAAAATAATACTTTTAATTACGTATTATTAACAAATAATTTTTTTTATTTACCAGCGATAAATATTCTTAATGTACTCATGACAAAAAAAATTACTTATAATTTTATAAATTTTCAATTAAATAGTCAATGCATTATATCAAAATTTAACAGGATTAATAGAAAAAATCATGCTTTATTAGTGATAAAAATTACAGGATGACTTTTTTTTTCTATGAAGGGTAGAGAACCTCAAATCTTTAACTTAACAAATGCATAAAACCACAATACATTATTTTAAAAATATAAAATAAATACACCAATGACCATTATTATATATACTCTGTAATTTATAGTATATACAAAAGTAGGAGTAGAGAAGAAAATATTAGGATCGCCAAAAAGTCTTTACATGATTTTAATAATTATAAATTTATTTTATTTTATTTTTATTTAAAATTTTTAATTTGATTGATTAATTTATAGTAATTTTGTAATTAAACTTAAATTGGTTAAAAAATTACTTTAACATATAAATTATATTTAATTAAATTCTATTATAATTTAGAAAAATATTGATGAAAATTAACTAAATAAATATATTAAATACATGTTGATAATAATTTTAATAGATAAAAAAATATTAATGAATAAAATAAGAGAATTCATATAATACTACCACATTTATATATTTTATTTTTAATAATAAAATTGCATAAAGTAATATATTTTCTTAATAGTAAAAATATTACTATTCAATAGTATTTTAAGTGAAATTGGGACCCACACCCACTGCGATAAAACATCCTAATCCCGCACATTAATGCATGAATATTTTAAGTCAATTGTCCCGTTAAAGTAGTCACATCTATAGGCCAATTTTATAGCTGACAATTTTCAAATTTTTATACATAATTCCGAAAATACCCTTCCTCTTTTCAAAATATTAGCACCGCTCCTCAGCAGCTTTCCAGTTTTTCTCCCTTGCCCACCCACTAACCATAAACCAACAAACTCTATCTTTCTTTCTTCTCGGATCGAAACGACAACGCTAAACTTATAATACGACATTCCTTCTCCTCTTCCTTTTGGTGGCTCGATCATGGCTCGTTTCAATCTTCGGCGAAAGCTTCAGCGTCGCATTTCGATCCTCAAACGCTGCATTCTCCGAGTATGGAATCATATCCTCACGTGTTCGTTAGGCAAGCCTAGTCATAATTATCGAATGGTACCGCCTCAGTCCTTGCCTGTCTCCACCTTGCCGGAGATCGCTTCCAGTGGATATGTATCGGGGATCGTCACTCCGTCTGCTCATCCTCCGATGAAGATGGCGGCGGCGGCGGCGATGTATCATGACCAGCGTGATATTGACAGTATTAATAACAAGGATTCGGATTTGGTTGCTTTGAAGATCAGTCTGCTGGGAGATTGCCAGATTGGGAAAACAAGTTTCCTGGTAATTAATTAATTGATTAGTTTATATAATTATTTTAGAAAATGATAAGAAATTAATCAGTAATTAATTAAATGGATAAAAGGCTAAGTACGTGGGGAATGAGACACAAGACGGAAGAATTCTGAAAGATGGAATGAATATGATGGACAAGACATTACTGGTTAAAGGTGCTCGGATTTCTTATAGTCTCTGGGAAGTCGATGGTGAGATTTACTATTTTCTTTTTTTTATTTTAAAGAAAATTAAATATTAATTTTCATTATTATGGTGCAGGTGATGAAGGATCTAGCCAGCAAATTCCTCTGGCTTGCAAGGATTCTGTAGCAATTTTAATCATGTTTGATCTCACAAGTCGGCTCACATTAAATGGGTTTGTTTCATTCTTAATTGTCTATGTTTCCTCTCATCAATTGGATAATTTTATGATTATTATAAGTTTTAATGATGATTCCCTGGTTGTGATTTGTAGTATCATAAAGTGGTACCAAGAGGCAAGGAAATGGAACCAGGTAGCTAAAACTCCTTCCTCTTTCCCCCTTTCCTTTAACAAATAAATATGCAATTTCTATTAAAATTAATTTGTTTGGATTTGTTGATTTTGCAGACTGCAATTCCAATTGTAATAGGAACCAAATTTGATGACTTCATTCAACTTCCTATAGATCTGCAATGGACAATTGCAAGCGAGGTATCTCTCCAATTTGATTTTTTCTTCATTTCTTAGTCCATTGAAATATTGTTCATACATTTTATTTTATATTGTTTGTTTTAAAATTATAAAAACAACTTGCTTTGCTTTGCTTTGCCCTGAATATAAGTTGAAAAAGCCAAAAAGTCATGCCAACATTGATCACTTGTTATAGAATATAGACAAATGAATAAAAATGGAGAATTTTGAGACAAGAAATCATGTAGTGCTTGTTATTTATTAATTATGAAGTGTGAGGTTGGAAAATGATTGAGGAGACATAGTTGCCCACTTCATTGCCTTCAACTTGTTGAGCTTTCTATCTGGCTTCTATTATTTGATTTGATAATAAAAGGGAACATTTTAAATCTCTGGATGCTCTCTATTACTCTACTCTTTTCTTTTAAGCTATTCTTTTCTCCATTTTTTCATTGAAAAATTTCAACAATCAAAATATAAAAATCCAATTGAAATTTAAAATAAAAATTATCATAAATTTATTTTATCTCCCGTTCTCATCTCAAAGTTAAAAATTGAAGTTAACAAATCTAATAAACATTCAGCGTTCCAGTAACAAAAATATTTCCTTGAAAATTATTATTTTTTATACAAGGATTTAATATTAAATAATTTTAATTATTTGCAACAAACAATTAAGTTGAATTCTCACACAAGCATGTAGGATTCTTATTTATTGTTAAAATGAATTTTAAAAAAAAAAAACTAAATTTTTAAATTTCAAACTTGAAAATTGGGCAATAGTTGCTGAATATTTTATCCCATTTGATATAACCATTGCAAGAAAGGATCAATATTGTTTTAAACTTTAACACCTAAAGATTGTTCCAAACAAACAAAGTGGTTTTGAAATGTGCATATATATTTGTCAAAATAACCAAAACACGCCAAGGAAGAAGAGAAAGAAAACCCTCAAACACTATATCTATAGATGCTTCAATGCTCCATCTATCCAGTGTTGTTTAAGGTAAAGGATAGATCTGTACACTCTTCATAGATAGGAAGCATGAATATTAGATGATTTGTATCCATAAAATTGCCAGATTCTCTGTGTAAAGTAATTGCTATAAATTTCGTTTATCCAGAGAATTTTTTGCAGCCTCCTTAAGACTTGTTTGAACTAACAGTTGGCAATTAGTTATTGGTAGTAAGTAGCTAGCAAATGAAAATCATAACAGAATTCTTTAAAAAACTACTTTAAATATGAGTAGAAATTTGTTTATTCCATCTATTTGCAATCAAGAATTTTATAAGTATTCAATTCAAATGATTTATTTTTTAACAATTCTCGTATTTAGAATAAAAGAATTCCACTTTGTTTAACTTAAAAATTCTTTTACGAAAATTTATTTAAATTCCTTTTTTACAAAATAAATTATGTCTAACAAAGAAATTATAAATAACTATTGACAAGAAAATTGTATGTGTAACAGGCAAGAGCATATGCCAAGGCCCTGAATGCAACACTCTTCTTTTCAAGTGCAGCATACAACATTAATGTAAACAAGATCTTCAAATTCATAACAGCAAAGCTGTTTGACCTGCCATGGACACCTGCAAGAAATCTCACAATTGGAGAGCCTATTATTGATTTCTGAAGATGAAGGCTTGCTACATAGCATAAATAGCAGAATAGAAAATGCCTCTCTTGCACCATCTTTTTTTAAGTTCAGCAATGTAGATCACAGGTCAACCGCTCACTTGGATTCTTGTTTTTCTATTAGTCCAGTGAGTTGCGAGTTGCTTCTTTTGTAATTATGATTAGAGACCGAGGAAGAGAGGAGAGTTTCCTCATCTCCGTGTCTGAATGAATAACCTTTCTTTATGCGCAGCAATCCTAAAAAGAAAACCCAAGTTCAAAATTCAAAAGAAAAAAAAATTATTTGGTTTAGCGATTAGATATAATTAATAACTGATAGCTGATTATGAATGATAGTTTTTTTTTTTAAAGCAAAACTATTCATTGTATTAATAAAATTTTATAAAAAATAAAGGGGTATCATCTCAAACGGATTTTTAAAGCAAAATTACTTGTTGTATTAATAAAATTTCATAAAAAATAAAAGGGATATTATCTCAAATGGAGAGACGATCACGCCTAATAAATTTTTTAACCAAAATATGAGCAGTTAGAGTGGCATGACGACGAACCCATCTGACAGAAATATCAGTTCTAAAGTTTAACAAAGATTTAAAATCATTTAAAATCAAAATCAGTTTAAAAATATCTAAATGTGGAGACCGAAAATATTGAACCACTTGTAAATAGTACATAAGAATGCAGCCAAAGGCAAAAATTCCGTTGCAAAAAAAGTAAACAATGATGGAGAGCTAAAGTTTTAACAATTACCGGTGTACCATTACTTTTCGAAAAACCAGAACACGGTAAAACATACTCTTAACACTTTTCAACAACAAAACTGTAGCCAATAAAATAAGTAATAAGAATATAAAGTAAATTATAATATTAATAAAATAAATATAAAAGAACTAATTTATTATACAACATACATAATAATTAAAAATAATTTTTTTAAAAAATAATTATTTTTTCATGTAATGTATGATTTTCTTATCATATAATAATAAATAATATAATTAGTTTAATTGTTATTTGCAATATTATTAATTTATGTATTATTATAATTTTTTTTATAAATTATTGATGTAACTATTTAATTTTAAAAAATGTAATTAATAAATTTTAAAAGTGTAATATAGTGTAAATGAAAAATAAAATCAAAATAGCTGATCGCTGATTGAAAACCGTTTTACTTTTAGAGATAATCCGAAATGATAGGCCTAACATGCCGATTAGCCAACAACTAAATTGAATGCCACTTCAGTTTTCTATCAGCATAGCTGATACACCTTCATTTGGTTGATAAACATTTTTGATAAAGCAATCAAAACTATAGCTAACACATGCAATTTCTATCAATTATGATTAAGAACTTTTTCTTACAATTGGTAGCTTATTTTAATTAAAATTTTTTGGTTAAACTATTACCCTTTTTAAAAATGTTAGTACTTGCAAAATTTTGTCTTCAAATCATTTTTTTTATATATAAAAATCATTTAAACTTATAAAAATTAAATAGATAACTATAAAAATATTATAAACATAATTTACTAGTTATAGTATCAAAGAAATATGCACACCAAAAAATTTACTTGTTAGAAAAATTATATATA
Organism: Manihot esculenta; assembly: GCF_001659605.2. NCBI lineage: Eukaryota > Viridiplantae > Streptophyta > Magnoliopsida > Malpighiales > Euphorbiaceae > Manihot > Manihot esculenta. The sequence goes on from NC_035173.2 coordinate 10,183,665, forward strand.
TATGTATATATTTTTATTTTTTCTCTCCATCAATAAGATAATCATTCCGTCTACTTCTTTCCGTCAATAAGATAATCATTCCGTCTACTTCTTTTTTAATCGATTTTGATTGTTCTTCTTCTTAGTCTTCTTCAATCTCGACTCTTCTTCTTTTTCGATTTTGATTTTTTTTTCTTTTTTTTTATTTTTTTTCTTATATTGACTGATTTGTTAATAATAATAATATTTAAAAATTAAATAAAAAATTTTATTTAAAAGCAAAATTGAGTTTTAAAAATTTTTTCTATCATTTTTTATTTACTTTTAATAGAAAAAATGATAAAAAGACTATTTTATGCGAAAAAATAAAGATATTTTTATAAATTTTTAAAAATATAAAAATTAATTTGTTAATAATGAAAATATCTAGAAACTAAATAGTGAATCTCATATTGTTTTTCATATGAAGGAGCCATAATGGCCAAGCATAATGATTGCCTATAACCTTCTCCATTTCTTATTACAGTGATGAATATTTCAATACAAATATATGACAAAGATTTTATATCTTTTATTATTATCGTTTACTTTATCATTATCAATAATATCAATTATATTCAACAGCTAAATAATATATATTGCGGCCTAATGATAACAACTGCTATATCAAGATAGATTATGAAAAAAAAAAAAAAAACCCAACAAAATCAGCACGAGTCATAGATACCAAACCGTTTGGATTAATCATGCTTATTATTAAAGAAAGGCCAGAACATTTGTGGCTCTGCAAATTTATACATCAGTCATGCATATTTGACGGAGAAAAAGATGGGAAATGTAGAAGATAATTTGTTCTGAACAAAAAGGAACTCATATTTCACTGGAGTTTCGCTTCTCTCTTTGGTGGATCTATTTGCAAATAAGTGTATGGCTCTGTGGGTTCTTCCCTGCACAACCAAAGAATTCCATGTTTGAGCAACATATACCATTGATGATGCATTTAAACAAGTTCACATATGTTACACAAATGAGGTATATTAGAGATGGTGATTAGAGAAATCTGTCTGCTCCTGGAAAAATTATTCTATACAAGATTGTATGTTCAATGGTTTCATATTAACCATTAATTATGGTGGGATCTATGTAGGTCCTACCATGATCTATGGCTATAATACGACTATTGTATATACAACTGTTGTATTATAAAATTTCTTCTAGTTTTGGCAAGAGAAAGCAACTTAAAAGCATTGCCGATATCTATGTCTGAAAGACGGATCAAAATTACAAGACAAAAGTTGATGAAAATTCTGAAGACTAGTTGACAAATAAATAGGGAGAGTTCAAATGTTAAAATGGAACATACCCCGGATTTGAACGCATGCATCGCCAGAAGAGTTTAAACGGTCCTGGAACTGTTTTAAATGGGTTCCCCTCAAAACAAGCCTACACAAGAGATACAAGCAACAGAATAGTTCATTTTTCACTGCAAATTAGCAAGATCAAGAAGTAAACTCCATTTATCCCAATGCCACCACTTAAACAAAACATGTTAATGGGCAACGAAAAGTAATATTCCATTAAATGAAAGGAAGTGAAGCATGCTTTGTGGAAATTCAGATCATCATTGTTCAAATACAGCACTTGGAACAAGTTACCATAACCTTTTGGGATATAAATGAATAAAATCAAATTTTGTTCCTTCTCGTAACAATCGTACTCAAATCACTTTAAAGAAGTAACCTTTAGAACTCCAGTTAAGGTCTTCTAGATTTTTACCGAAGAGAAATTGTCAATTTTTACAAATTATATGTGTATCTACACAATATAGAACAAAATACCCAACTCATATGCACTTCAATCCCAAACTAATTGTGGTTAGCTATATTGATCATCTTTCTTTATTCCACATCTTTCTTCTGAAATGGAGCAACTTTTAGCATTTCAGTGAAGACCAAGATAAATTGTCAATTTCTTTAAATCCTATTGATCCCTCCCCATCCCCAAAACAAGTTTGGAAATGAGACGTATAGGTAATTGTATGTTCTTTGATGTCTCTCAGTTAACCAGAAAATGGAATGACTAGCTTCTGACTCCCATGAGAAGGGAGTCAGAAATAGAAGAAGAACAATACTAAAGAAATGAAAGTTTATTTCAAGTGATTAAGTAAAAGTTTTATATATTCTTCTATGAAAAATACTAAAGGAATGAAAGTTTATTTTATTCATTATAAATCCCAAAAAGTAATGAGTACTTGCTCCAGTGTCATTATTTGAAAGAAAAAAAAGGTGATTAATTTCTGCTTGGCACTTGTCCTTTCCCTTTAAACCGGATCAATTTTAATTTTTTACTGGACATTAACATTTTTTTTTAAATCAATGTTGGTGTTGGGAAGGGAAGTAAGGATTGAACTTACTGAAGTTGCAGGAGAAAGGAAATAGGAAGACAGTTATTGATATTTATATCTTACAAATTCACTGATCTCAATTGTATTGGATTTTCATGTAACTTTTTCCAGGGGAAAAAGGGTACTGGCATCAGGGCTGAAAGAAAAGGATCCTCAGAAAATGTGAGTTTTTTTTATAGCACACAACATGCTTGAAATATAATTACCACCCCATATGCTCACTAATTTTTAACCAAGAGGTGACTAACATTACATCAAGAAGTCATTCAGATGAGAAATAAAAAGAAAAAAAAAAGATATAACGTTGCCTAAATTGTCAACGAGAAAAAGTCAATTGCCCAATTGTTTATTCAGTGCCATTGTGATGGAGAACAAGGTAGAGAAACAAAGTCTCCAGAGAAATAAAGTTTCAAATAAGAGAAACAAAATTTTAACTTAATATCACAATAATATCTTTAATAAAATACCTAGATATAGGAAATTATAGTTTATCAACTAGTCTGACGTCATCACTAGCCCAGTGCAGTGCCAGCGACAGTTCGTATGCTATCTTGCTGCCACATCAGCAAAAATTCTCACTGTGCCAAATTCAACACAACGATTCTGATTTCGACATCCGTTGTAGGCATAAATGACTATTTTAGTAAGATTTTATCTGGACTGAAATTCAAAAGCCACTAGGGCTGAAACTCAAACTTACAAGATAAAATCGATAAGGTACAAATTAAATATGTTATTGAGGGATTAATGTGGTGGTACTGAATAGGCAGCTCCTAAATTATTTTATGCACATCAACAGTCAGATATCTTTTTACAAGTTAGGAAGTGAGAACTTGAAGAATAAAAGGACTATTAGATTCAACAACGAACTAAGAAGATAAAACTTGAAGCATGGAAGACAATATATGTTTCAACTGAAAGCAAAATGGACGAGATATCAAGAGCCTTTACAATATTAAAAGAAAGGCAACAGCTTGAATATGAAGAACAATAAGAGCAGTTTGAAGATGAAGTTGCAAACTCTGAGCTTGAAAATCCAAGCTCGAAGATTCAAGACTTTAATTGTTGAGTCATTCTGAGCTTTTTTCCAAAAATGGGTTAATATAAAAAAGAAAAATTTACTGAAAAGGGATGAGGAAAGATATATTTTCCCAACAGGAGAAAAATAAGCCATAATCAAAATTTCGACTGAGCAGAAAAGCATTTTGGGCACGACCAAAGCTGGTCGTGGCTTATAATACACGACTTGAACGCAGGTCGTGGTTATAAACCTGTACCAAGTCCTCTGCTACAAGTTTATTCTTGTTTGAGACATGCTTTCTTCATTATTAATTAGATTACTAAAAGTTCATTCTTGTTTGAGATATGCTTTCTTCATTATCAATTACATTACTAGAAGTTTATTCTTGTTTGGGTATGCTTTCTTCATTGTCAATTAGATTACTCATGTTCCACTGGAAACAAGAAACACCTCAATTTTGGGTCAACAAAATCTTCCCATTCAAATCTCAATTATAACAACCTTAATTATTAGAGAAATAATATTTTACGAGATTTAATTTGAGTTCACTAATCAAACCAAAAGGAGAAGGTATTGTGTGCTTAATACAATTTCTACTCGTTTCATCTGCTTTTCTGACATTTGCAAAACACAGCATCAGATCTCTCTAAATCTCTACTCATGAGAATAACATCCATTCACCTGCCCTCAAATTTTAGAAATTTTAAGCAACAGACAAATTTTCAACTTTTAAGTGATAAAATGCTACAAAAATCTCCTCAATTCATATAAGCCCTTGTACGAAGTCAAAACCCCAGACCCAGAATCTATTATGATCAAATGAGGGAGAGAAGAAAGCAAGAAAAATGCAACTCAGTAGTCTTACTTGGATAACATCCTCAGCTCGATCATTACATCTGTGAGGCTTTGGTTGACGATGCTCTCCTTCTGGCATCCCCCATGGACTCTCTCTCCTGGGCACTGGCCTCGGCTCGCTCATCTTCTTCTTCTCTGTAAATGGGTCTAAAAAATGGAAAACCCTAGCTGTAAATTTCAAGCCTCTTAAGTGATCTCAAATTGAAATTGATGCACCCGCAAATTGATCTTCATAGGCGAGACGGATGATAGAGAGCCGCAGTCCACGTGCAAGTGATAAAACTCCAACAAACGACTGGTCGTTCTGAAAACTCATCATTCCTATCGCCCTTCTATTTATGCCTGTTTTACGACGCCGTTTCAGCCATATATTTATAGGCATTTCCCAGATCTATCATCAGCCTCTGCGGTCTACTCCTATAACGGTTTCTCGTCTGCATCAAAAACCAAAACTAAAAATGGGCGCATTTACGAACTTGATCGACGTAGTTCTTCTCTTCTTCTTTCTCGGAATCGCCGTGGCGGCGCCGTTGATCGACGCGCAGACATGTCTTCCATCCTGCTACTTCCCAGACTTCTTGATCGATCTAAAGAACTGGTACAGCCAAGAGTACGGCGATTATCTCCTCTCTGAGAAGCCCCATTTCTTCGTCGGAGCTGTTTGGCTAGAGCTCTTCTTTCAGTGGCCTCTCGCACTTTTCAATTTGTATGGAATTTTGGCTTCCAAGCCTTGGTTTAACACCACCTGCTTGATCTATGGCGCCTCCTTGTTCACTTCCATGGTTGTTTTTTTTCTTTAAATTCTGTATTAAACTGATCAATATTAGTTGATGATTAATCTGAAGTAATTTGGGGAAAATCTCTATCTCAGGTTGCTATATTAGCTGAGCTGATGGGGTCTGGCAAGGCATCGGATAAGTTGATGATGATTTACTCTCCCTTCATGGGTTTTGGGATATTAGCAATTCTGCGAGGGTTGATGCCAGTCTCTGCCAATGCTTCGGCAATGGGCAAGAGACCTCTACTGCCCAGGAAGAAGAGAGATTGAGACACAAATTTTCTGATCCTTCTTTCTTTGTGATGTTAGATCGCTTTACCAATTTCTCTATTATTATTTGACTGATAATGAGATTTTTTTCCCCTTTAGTTTGATTTATTGAGCCAGTTTCTCTCATGAATTATTCTTACACTTTATTATTTGAGTTTTTGTTTTTATGCATTGTGAATTTTCTCCACCAGATGGAAATGCATGTCTGGAGGTGGATTTTTGGTTTGTCTTAACTCAACGTAGGTTTTTTCAACGGAGAAATTTGTGAGAAGAGTTTCATGTTCATTATGTACTAACTTTGAGGTTGATCTTAAGATTTTCTGTTTGTCTAGCCACTCATCATATTTCTCGTTGTTTATTCATGATTCCAAGGATTTTGTGCCCCTTAGAAAAATGGATTCTTATATTCCATCACCTCTTTTAAAAATGTAACTAATACTACAGTTAAGAAACTAACACTTTTTCTGTTTCTATTTTCGGGTTGGTCGGAGAACAAAGTGATTTAAATTTCATTACTTAATCTTAGCTGTTGGATTCCAAAGGAGTTGCACTTTGATGAAGGATGAGGAGATTAGCAACAACATTTTGTTTGATATATATGGTAGGTAGTTGAGGCCAACAACTTCTACGGGAATGGGAAAATCTGTCAAGGTAATGAACTCGATCTTTTCTTAATTTTTGTTTCTGATTTGTAGCTTTAATTATTCATTTTCAGCTTTGTGATGGGGAAAGCTGCAAATTGCATACATTTGCGTGTGAACTATCAACTGTAGGATGTTTTGAAGAGAGTGTACAAATAAAAAGAAATTTGGACTACTGATAAAACTAGTGTATACTTGCTTAATGTAATTGCACCCTACTAACTAGGCTAGAATTTCTTCCCAAGAAACCAAACCAGAATGGCTTGAGCATCTCTAGGACCAAGCCCAAGAAAAAAACTAGACAAGCCATTAAGTTAGAAAAATATTTTTTATTATAACGTTTTAATAGTTTAGATTCAGGACAGCATGAAACATAGAAATTATAAACTACAAGAAGAGGTGGTTCTTGACTGCAGCTGGAAATGAAAGACAATAAATGAAGTCTTATTGAACTGTTGCTGTATAATGTCTCAGAGCTTGTTTAGACTTTAAGTTGATCTTATTTCTGCTCTTGAAGTCTTACATGTCTGAGATATACATGTTAATGATGGTCTTGCGGGAATTTGTGCTGGGATTGGGTGCCTGCCACTCTATTGGTACACGAGAAGGGACCAAGCATGTAATTTTAAGGTTAGTCATTCTTCTTCCCAAATCGTCCAACTCCATTTTTATGTGATTTGACAAACTGCAAGAAGCAGAAATATGTATTCTTTTAAAAGAGTTTCATAAGGGAAGAGACTGACGTTTAGAAAATTCAACCACCCACCTCAAATTCAGTAAATCCAGTTTGACTTTCATTGCAACCTACTGTTAGGGTCCTCAGATTATCCAAATCCAACCCCAACTCCTTAACAAATGGGGCTGTTTGCAGTTTGATAGTCACCCATTATCTGGACAGTTGATCCGCAATTAATATAGATTAAGGACCCAATAATAACAAATATCTAATTTATCTTTAATTATTTTTGGAGGTAAATTTTCCTCCAAATTACTCTCTTTCCTCTATTAATTTCCCTCCTAATTATTCTATTTTTCCTTTGTTAATTTCTCTCCACTTACATATCTTCCATTTTAGTAAACAGTAATAAATTGTTTAATCATTTTCAAGACATAAATAATTATATTTTGAAAAATCTTATTCTCTTGGACACATTTTCTATTCTTTTATACACATTTTATATTCTTTACAAACCTTTCCATCTCCTAGACTGCTACTGTTTCCATACACTGCACATTCTTTTCTTATCTCTCAAATAGAATAATTATCAATTATAGCAACCATAGCAGATTTGTTAACCAACCTGCGAGTAGGAATAACAGTATATCCGTTCACTTATAATAAATTAAATTTATTTTAATTAATATATAAAATATTTTATATTAAATATATTAGGAAATTAATCTTTAATATGTGATTGAATTTAGTGATAACAACGAATAAGGCATCTGAAAATTTTCGGATGAGGATTTGGATAGTATATATTCAAATTTTAATTTGAAAATTAATATTTATAACGGATTCAAATTTTAATTTTATATTTAATGTATTCATTATCCAAACCGATTATATAAATAATTAATTAATATAAAATATATATTTTATAATAATGTTTGTAATTTTTTTAACATTAATTAAAAAATATAAAATTAAATGAGTGTGAATATTTTTTGAGTAATAAAAATCAGGTTTGAGATAATTTTGAATTGTTTATAATAAATTTTAATAGTATATCAAACTGAGTTTAAGTATTAATAATATTAATCGAATTCAAATTAAATAATTTTTACAGAAATTCTACTCGTTTAGTGCCAACTTCATTCAATAAAATTTACCAGATGTCATTCAATAAAATTTATCAGATGTCATTCAATTTAAATATTCGTTCGATCTTAATTGAAGTGAATCAATTTGATTAATATAAAAATATGTTATTTAATTTAATTTAATCTTTAATTGTATAGATTCAATTGAATTATTGAAAAATCCGTGATTCAATCGAACTAAAATTAAAAGAAGTATGTATTTTCATTGCATGTAATTCAATTGCACTAGTTAATCTTAATTCAATTTATTTAATAGAAATATTTTAATTTTAAACATATTTATTCAATTGAATTATTTACACATACTTAGATTAAGAGGAGCATGCATATTCACTACATATAATTTGATTAAAATAATTAATTTTAATTTAATTGATACAGTTTAGCTATTTAATATTAATGCAATAGATTCAATTGAATTATCTTTCAATTGAACTAATATTAAAAGATGCATATATGTTCACTATATAATTCGATTGAAATAATTGATATTAATTCAATTGATTCAATTTAGTTATTTATTATTAATTCAATAGATTCAGATTATTTAAGAGTGTATCCTTTAAATGAATAAGTTGATCTTAATTGAAGTGAATCATTTTAATTAAATTTCAATTAAGATAATAGTGTGTGATTTAATTCAATTTAACTATTTTGATCTTAATTCATTAACATAATTTAAATAATAATGTATTTTTCTAGTTAATATAAAAAATATATTATTTCTACTATATGCAAAATTATTATTTGTAAATGAAAGTATAAATAATGATAATTAAGTGTAATTTATTTGATATGTCATAAGTTTGAAAATAATAATTTAGTTTTTGAATGAAGAGATCTCGTTTACTATCCAACTAGATAATCTTTTAGCTTCATGCCGTAGGAACAATAAGTTCTTTTGGCTCTTTATCTAGGTAGAAGCAAATCTATCTACCAAGCTTATATTTTTTCCTGCCATCTTCCATACCCATCAATCCAAAAAAGCTCTGATTGAAGACGCCTCTTAGTGTTCCATTTCCCTTACATAGTTACGATTGAAGAAATCTGTCACCTTCTCTTCTTGTTTCCATTTCCTTCAATACCTATTGACTCAAGAAGAGATCCCACCGCCTCTTCGTGTTCCATTTCTCTTCCGTAGATAATGACTGAAGAAATCTATTACTGCATCATGTCCTGTTTCCATATCCAGCGATGAAGAAATCTCTCATCAGTATAAAATGTTTCATATCTCTTATAGTAAAAAGAGGATCTAATATTTATTTTTCTCTTTGAACTCTCATGCAGATTAGCTCCAAGATTAAGACTTACGCATTTTAAAGATATCAAGTTCCTACCACTAATACTGAAATTTCTATTCATGTGAAGACAGTGTGTGAATCTGTTCAGCTGTTATACTGACATTGAAATAATCATAAATGTTTCACTTTGAAATTTGCAAATCCTTAAAAGAGGGACTGACAATGGAGAGATCTACCTCCTCAACATAGTAATTAAAAAATAATAAACTTTTAAGAGATGAACAATCATAATAGCTATGTAGACTTTTCCACTATTGCTGAAGGTCTTCCAAATTCCTGTATACCTTGAAATTATTTTCTTGATATGTGGTACTTTCAAGAGATGAGCAATCGATGCTAAGATATATTTTTATCATCATCACCTTCAGGGATGCTATTATCTCAACATATTTGAGACATAAGTTGGTCATTAAGAGATTGTTGATCCCATAAACTTTTTTAAATTCAGATTTGTATGAGATTTGAAATAAGTAGAAATATGTGATCCCAACATACTGCCAAAAGCTACCTTTATTAAAGTTAAAAGGACAATTCCTTAAGCAAAGCGAACCCTTTAGGCATGCAATTGATTTTACCAACCTATAAATCTAGATTCAACACCCAAGACTTCATTTGGAAAGATTTATTTTGTAAAAAAAAATTCAATGAATTCTTGCAAGGATAATTTCCATTTTCTAAATTAAAAAATAATTAAATATTAAAAAAATACTATGGGATTCTTGAGTTTTATTAAAATTAACTATTAATTTCGTATAATTTTAAACTCAGATTAACTATCAACCTTCAAATGTTGATTGTCATAACTTTGAAAACTCTAGGGGAAAAAATAATATAATAAACAAAATTTTAACATATAATAAAAAATATTATATACTAGTTCTTTTAGTAAAAGTTTATCAATCAATTTATATACTAGTTCTTTTAATAAAAATTAAATAATCTTCAAATTAACAGCAAGTCTAAATATCTTTATAATCATCATTCTATGGGTAAAAGAAGGAAATGTGTAAAAATAAATAACATAGACCTTACCCAACATAATGAGAAAGCTTTCAAGAAACCATCAGTTTCAAAATGTAATTACTTCCAGCTAAAATGGTGTCCTACCAATATGAATTATAGTCAAGATTAGTAAAAATACTATTAGATATAATAAATGATATAGAGCTAAGGTATTATTTACTTTTGTATAAAATTTAAATAATTAAAACGATATAAATGTGAATAGTGTAAAATTTAAATAATTAAAACGATATAAATGTGAATAATTTAAATGATATACTTTTAAGTAAAATTTCATCATAAAGAGAAAGATAAATAGATTACGAAAAGTCCTCATAAGAAAAATACACGTACAAGCACACGCCCATATAAGCATACACTCACCGAAATGAGTCATTGGAAATAAAAGGTAGAATCTGTTTAAATTTGGTTATAGACAAAAAAAATTTACTGAGAAGTCTATAAGAAATAAATAAAAAAAGAGTAAGTATAACTATTATACGTCTATAAATCTTCTCATGTTTAGATAAACTATTTAGCTTATATTTAGTGAAAAGAGAATTTGCAAATAGAACTGTTGCTATATGTTAATTTACACTAATTAGATATAATGGAATTAGAAAAACAAAAAGTTAAAAATATTAATAAGACCAAAGAAAGTGCTATGTAATTTACCTCAAGACTAGAAGGCTCTTGCAGATTTAACCTAAACAAATGATTTGATCTCCTTTAGATATTACACGCAGAAAGGAAAAATTGGAAAAACTAAGCAATGATAGGATTAACATAAGAAATTTATGCATACCCATCAATCCAAACACATTTATATAAAACACAAATTGAGACAAAAAGAAGGGAGAGAGAACTTTAAAAAAAGAGGATTTGATGTCTTCTTGATAGAGTAGAGATGCGAGAAGTAAGAAGAGAAAGAAAAATTAACTATGCATGAATAGGGCATTAGTTGATGATGGGAACGAGGTTGAAATTTTTCTGGAGGTATTAGCTATTGCAAGCTTGAGACTATGAGAAGAAGAATAAAAATTAGAAAAGACAAGGTTAAATAAGGGTTTCTCTAGTTTTCATAGATAGTCTATCAACCGACCAAAAACAATGAGTTTTACTTTGTAAATCAACAACATGACACAATCTTGTAATTCAAGCTAGATTGTTGGTTTGGATCGAATTTAATTGGTTGGGTTGATTAATTATATCTTAAATGTGAATAACCCTATAAATAATAGTTTAATTAAAAGGTGAGGAACTAAATAATTTTAAAGATTAAAAGTGAGGGAATTAGTAGCTTCAATAAATAATATATTTTCTTTGAAAATTTAGATTAACTTTTGATTGCATAATTTAATTTCAGAGTCTATATTTAGTAATTGTAACCGGTATATATATATATATATATATATATATATATATATATATATATATATAATTAACATTTATAAGTATTATATGAATAGCTAAATAAAACCAAAATAAGAAAAATAAATTCAATCCGATGCAGTGATAGTTGTATAAATAAAATTATAAATATATCAAAAAAATTTTGTTTTCTTTCTAATCACTTTAAATTATTGGCATATTGTTTATCATTCGAGTGATTAAGATAATTACATTACCATAACAGCAACTAAATCCCCACCTTATACAATAAAAAATGTATTTTAAAATAACCTGCAAATTCTCACTTATATACCTAAAAGATATCCTAAAATATTCTATAATTTTTCACTTTAAAATAACCTGCAAATTCTCTCAGGTAGGTAACCTTAGTAAAGTACTCATAATAGTAGTCTTCAATATTATGTCTCTTATATACAATAGTCTTAGTTATATATTTATATGATTGTCTTGTGATCTCTCACCATCTACATGTGCAAGTACAGTTACCAAGATTGATTGTAAACTTGTAACTACCTTCTTCAACCTCAAACTCATCATTTCTTCCAGGTAGCAACTTAACATACTTTGATTATTTTGTTCAAACTCTACTTTTCTCTTGATATTAACTTTTCTTCCTATTTGTATGCATTTGCATATCTATTTTAAAACCCCACCATGCACTTCTTCCTAATATTTTCAATACGTTGAATCAAAAGTTATCCCCTAAGCTTTCCTATCCAACTATTCATGAATTCGATCATATTATCGTTGTAGTGATCTAACTTTACTTGAGTCTAAAAAGCATGCATTGCTTACTATGAAAGAGGGATTTTTAACAAATTAATCATAAGACTTTTGATTTCTCTCAGGCTTCAAAATATTCATATGCAACAAAACTCTTTGTCATGAGTAGCTTTTGCACAATTCCAAAAGTCATTTTTAAAAATAATCTAAGGAACCTTTCTTTAAGTTAATGAACAAGTGTTTGCAGCAAAACCTATGCCTTGCATTTGAAAAATAATTATGCATAACATCCATTATATCCTGTAACAAACATCAATAATATTAGTATTTTGTTTGTAAAATACTTTAATTTAAAAAAAAGTATTAAAGATTCCACATTAAGAAATTACCTTCTATCTGTATGACATGAAGATGAATGACTTCTCATCACTTCCTCGACCAATACAATCATAAAGATTTTTTGTGGAGAAATTTTAGCTATCAAGACCTTTGATTCAACATAAGCAAAATTAAGAGGTAAAACACCTATATTATCACCAAGAATTATATTAGACAAAAGATATCCCACCATATGATCCATTCAAATGACATTCATCAATTTCATTCCATGGTCTACAACCATGTAGAAAACCTTTTTTAATTGCCTCAAACATGATAAAGATTTTTTTGAAAATAAGTGGTTCATCACCTCTTTCTCTAGTCTTTAAATGTATATTCATCACAATTCCAAAGATTAAACATCCATAGATAATGAACATACTTGTTCAGCTTCTTATAATTATCAGTGTGATGCCCAAAATTCACTATTTTTGTTATGCATCTTGCTCTATATAACCGCTATATAGGTGCAACAACTCCCCAATTCTTCATTAGATATAGTTCATTAATTCATAGTTCATTTGAGGGTCTACTTTAAGATCATCCATAAGAATTTATGCAATCCACTTAATTTGTGTTTGTGTTCCTATTCTTAATAGATCTAATGTAAATGTGCTAACCTAGATGTATGCAATCTCCAGGGTATCTCTCTTTAGAACATTTAGATGTTATATTTAGGTTATTATTTTTTATCCTGATAATTTCATACCCTTTTTTAGCTCCATAATCTTTAAGGGCGGCTCTGAATACATTCATATCCCTAAGGACTTGACCAATTCTAAAAGTAATTTCATCTCCTGCTCCCTGAATATATGTGTCATCAAACATGCCCCTTAAAGGATCTTTATTACTTTTAAAATCAATAATCTCATTCATATTCTCTTCTTTCTCTTACCCACTATCAACATCAAAAAATTTGTCATCGTCTTCACTTATAAACTCAAGCTAGTTTTCATCTTCATTTGAGTATATTAAGCTATCATTAACATTTCCAAGTGATGCTGCCATCCAATCTTCATCATTAGAGTCAAAAATTGAAATTCATCATTTATAGAAAAATGACTAGATTACCTTGGTTTTCCATTCTAACCTTACCACTTCTCATTCTACCTCTATATGGTTTTAATTCACTCTTTCTCCCTCTCATAGTATCCTATATTTTACTAGAACCAATTCCACCAAAATCAAAAGAACCTCCATTGTTATCAAAACTCTTAGTATTACACCCACCAATCCACTTAATTGAGTTCTACTATTACTTTGTTCTATACATATTTTTAACCCTCCACCCTTACCTACACCTGTGGCAGGGTTACTAGAACCATTCCAGCATAAATCTAATCTAGCAAGATTACTAGAACCAATCCCACAAAATCAAAAGCATCCCCCCAAAATTAGAAGTATCTCAACCTATTAGTTATGCTATAAATTAACGAATAAGAAAATGAATGGATATTCTTTGATTCATAATAAAATAAATATTATTATTGTTACTTTAATATTTATATTTAGATGTATATATAATTAATAAAAGGTTGTATGATAAATGCATGAATTTATAGGTAAATATTTAATTCAATGAGAATTAAGTTCATTATCATATGAGGTTAAATTTTTTGTAGCCACACTTAATAAAAGCACAATACTATAAGAAAAATATAAAAATGTTAGCAACAATATTTAGGGTGACTTCATATGTTTTTATATCGGTAATTTTTTGACAAAATATTGAAGCTTTGAAAGTGTATCAATAATTAGCTCATAAGTAAATTTCAATGGTGAAAAATTAAAATTGTCAATGATTTATTAGTGTAAAAATTGTATGTAAATATATTTATTTACTCGTCACTAATTTATTAGCTCAATTTGAGAATAAAATATTAACACATTAATTGGATTGGTAAATTTATCGGTAATTATCAATTATTTTTTTTATCGGTAATCTTATGTTTTTTAAGTTTTATTTAAGAGAAATTATTTTTTAGTCCTTGAGGTATAACATAATTAATAGATTTGTCTCTCTATTTTTAGAACCCAACATTTTCGTTCTTGAAGTTTAATTCCGTCAAAATTCAAGGTTCCTTCGTAAAAAAATTTTGTTAAGCCAATGATTTTTATTTAGTTAAAGGAAAGAGAATAAATATAATCCCAAAGATACGTTTATCAATAATAAAATAAAAAAATTACTATTTAGTCCCTATAGTATGTAAAAACTTGCTACTTAATCCTTGAATTTTAAAAAATATATTAAAATGTCCCTGATATTTTAAAAAGCCTACTAGTTAGTTTTTCTATTAATTTTATCACTAAGTATTTTACTATTTAGTCCCTATAGTTTTAAAAAAATATTTTACTATTTAGTCTCTATAGTTTTAATATTTCTCTATTAAAAAGTTTACTAATTAGTCCCTCCATATCAGGGTATTTTAGATTTTTTTTATAATACTTAATCACTAAAATTAATAAAAAGACTAATTAGTAGACTTTTTAAAATGTCAGAGACATTTTAATGAATTTTTTAAATGGCGAGCAAGTGAATAGCATCACAAAAGCAATTTCTATTGAGTTTTAACTTTTTATTTTTAATAATTTAAATTTTATATATTTTAATTTTTATTATCTTTGATGAATTTGAATATTAAATTTATTGAAATTTTTATTTTTTTATAGAGATTGAGTTTGTGTTTGAGATTTTCTTCCTTGAATTTTGACGAAATAAAACTTTAGGGACTAAAGTATTGAATTCAAAAAATAGATGAACAAATCTGTTAATTATGTAATATCTTAGGGATGAAAACATATTTTTTTCTTCAATTCTTTGAGAGAGAGACCTTTAAATTTGTAAGAATTAAGTTTCAGAGACTAAAGTGTGGGTTCTAAAAAGGGTAATTCGGTCATTTTTTCTGTCACTAATGATATTTTTTTACAGAGGGACTTCTACTTTTAACGGAATTAAATTTCAGGGACGAAAGTGTTGGGTTCTAAAAATAAAAGAACGAATCTGTTAATTATGCTATATCTCATAGACTAAAAAGTAATTTTTTCTTTATTTAATTAATATTTAAATATAATTTTTTAACAATTTAATTTAATTTTTATTAATTTTAATTTTCAATGAATTAAAATTTTACAATTAGCAGATTCATTTAGACCTACAAAGGGTCACATATTAGTTTCAATTTAGAATATATTGACATAACTTAGTGATAAAGGTTATCAAATTAGATTATGTGATAAAGATTATCATATTAGATTAGAGTTACTATATCATCCTTTGTATATCTCTATTCTGTAAAGTATATTTTGATAATATTTTGTTGTAATCCAATCTCTACTCAAGCTGTATATAAATACCAGTAATGAATAGATGTCATTCATGCTTTGTTGATCAATAATACGGTATTAGACCTAACAACTTCATCCTTTTCTTCATCTTCTTCCTCTCAAAGTTTAATTTCTTCACCCAATGGTTCTTTCACTTTTCCCTTAAAGTTTAATTTCTTTGCCCAATAGTTCTTCTACTTTTCCCTCTTTAACTTTTATTCTCAATGTTTCTCAACTTCCATCACTTAAGCTCACTTCATCAAATTATGTTCTCGGGAAGGCTCAAATTTTACCTGCTCTCAATGGGTATAACTTGGCTTACCATATTTCTTCCACTCATCCAGTACCAGAAAAAAACTCTTGATGATGGTAGTCCAAATCTTGCTCATTCTTTGTAATTTTTGGCAAAATCAATTGGTGCTTAACTGGATAATTTTAGTTATTTCAAAGTAGCTTTTGCAACCGGTTCTTGGTTCCACCATTGTAGTTACTACTTGGGCAAAATTGGCCCACATTTTTGCTTTTGAGATGCATACATAAATCCTTCAACTTCCTAAGCTTCTGAAACACCTTGCCAACGGTGATGATTCTATTGGTGCCAACATGATGTGTGCACACACTATTTCATATCAACTTTTGGCTCTTGGTGCATCTATTTCTAAAGATGATCTGGTCAATAATGATTTTATATGGCCTTAGGCTTAATTTTAGACTCTTTGTACTTGCTATAGAGGCAAGGAGTGCTCCTCTTGCTTTTGATGATTTATATGCTCTCTTATTAAGTGAAGATAGTCAATTCAAATTAGATACTCAAACTACTATTTTGGTTGTCTCTGCCCATATTGCCACAAAAAATTATGCCACCTTGAATAATTCTACTGGATGTGGATGTGACAAATAACATTCGACAAATCATCTTGCTTTAGATATCAATTGTCATAATTATAAAGGACATGGCCATATCACATGTCAATTTCCTTCCCCTAAGTCTTTCAATCATTCTTTCAATAGTTCTCGTCTACCTCAATTTTACTTAGCTGCTTCATCCCCCTAAATGTGGATAGTAGATGTAAAGTAAATTTTCATCTCACTCCAAACAATGGTAACATCTCCATTGGAGAAAGTGAAAATCTCACATCGGAAGATTACAAAATAAATAAAGAGTATATAAAATGAAGCGAGTCTAATCCAAATTGCCTAAGGGCATTTTGGAGAAGGCTACCAAATTGCCTAAGGGTATTTTGGAGAAGGCTACCACATCAAGCTCAATTAAGACTTACTATAGGGTACAACACTCTCACCACATGCAGATTTAGACAAAGTCTATCATCAAATTCCAACAGTGGTATAAGAGCCTAATGGCCTCACAGCCCATAAAGATCCAAGGTCCAAGAATTTCTTGGTAGGTTACCTGTGGCTTCTGAGGTTCAAGAAGAGTACAGGCTCAGGCAAAAAATGAGCTAAGGATGACAAAATGAAGGCAAGTCACAACTGGGGTAGGTTAGTTGGACTTGAGGGAGAGTGTTGAAGAAGTGAGAATCCCACATCGGAAAAATACAAAATAAATGAAGATTATATAAAGTGAAGTAAGCCCTTGAAGGAGAGTGTTAGAGAAGTGAGAATCTCATATTAGAAGAATACAAAATAAATGAAAATTACATAAAGTGCAGTGAGCCCAATCCAAATTGCCTAAGGGCCTTTTGGAGAAGGCTACAACATCAAGCTCAATTAAGCCCCATTATAGGGTCCAACACTCTCATTACATGAATGGACTTGGTTAAAGTCCATCATCAAATTCTAACATAATGTTCCATTTATTTTTGATAATATTTTATGTTCTCCTCATCTCAGTCAAAATTTATTTTCTGGCTTTGCCTTTGCTATTGACAACAATGTTTCTCTTTAGTTTTTTGCTGATCGTTTGTTATTAAAGATATCCACACGAGATAAGTCCTTTACTGCAGCTAGAGTAAAGACAAGTAATACACACTATCACTTAAATTGCTACATCCTTCTCCTCAAGCATATTTAGTTGATTACTCTACATGGCATGCACGTTTGGGACATGCCAATGATCATGTTACTAGTAAAGTTTTGTCTAGTTCTAATTTAAAAGTTTCCAATAAATTACAATCTCTTCCATGTCATGATTGTCATATTAGCAAGAGTCATAAGTTGCCTTTTTCTCTTTCTTCTACTTGTATTTCTCAACCATTAGAGTTGGTGTGTTCTGATATTTGGGAACTATCTTTGGTACCTCGATTGATAATTTTCATATTACATTCTTTTTTATGATAATTTTAGTAGTTTTTGTGGATTTACTTTCTTAAATGCAAGTTAGACCTTATGAATGTCTTTATCAAGTTTAAACACATTAACAAGAAAATATTTTTCTTTACCTATTAAAAATTTCCAAGCAGACTAAGGAGAGAATATCGAACTCTAACTAAACATCTTCAACAAAATGGCATTACCCACATATTTTATATCCATATACACCTGAGCAGAATGAGTGTGCTGAATGCAATCATCGATATATTGTCAAAACAGGGTAAACTTTGATGCATCATGCCAATGTACCCTATCAATATTGAACTTATGCCTTGTTGTACACACAATTAATAGAGTTCCTTCTATTCATATGGCACCAAAAACTTCATTTGAATTATTGTTTAAAACTCTTCCTAATTATGCCGAATTAAGGTATTTGGGTGTTTATGTTATTCATTGTTAAAACTGTATTCTTATAATAAGTTTGATATTCGATCTACTTAATGTGTGTTTTAAGGATACAGTAAACTTCACAAAGACTATTATTGTTTGGATTTGTCCACTTGAAAAATTGTTGTCTCATGTCATGTCTTATTTTATGAATAGGTGTTTCTATTTGTCTCTCAAGATGATGTTGTTGCGAGTTCTACTGTCCACAACCATCCATTTTAGGTCCTCCTCCAATTACCTTTGACCAATCGGGTATTTTTAGTCTAGTTACATGTTTCTCTTGTTTTTTATAAAGGGACTTCATGCAACCTATATATTCACATGCTCAACCATCACGTGGACCATCCCTTAACGTGCTTGAACCTCCAAATACTTCCAATGTAGTAACCAATGATTCTCATACTCTTGTCCTAGTTGATCAGTCGTGTCAATCTATTGCCATGCTTGCCCTGCTCATTGATCTTATTGTTGATCTTCCTAATTATCAGGAAAGCTAGGAACCACCCAAATGCACTAAACTTATATTAACTAGAGCACAATTGGGCACTTAAAGCTAAAATGGTTCTTACCGTTTCAGCAGCAGGATTTGCAACACCAACATATTGCACAAAAGCTCTTAAACATTATGAGTGGTGTAAAGCCATGGAACAAGAAATCAACACCCTTGCCTAAACTGGAACATAGGAGCTTATTCCAAAGGACAAAGCTCAAAATAATGTTGCTTGTAAGTGGGTTTTTCAGGTTAAACAAAAACTTGATGGTTCAATTGACAAGTTTAAAGCACTAAAGTGGCAAAGCGCATCATCAGCGGCTAGGCATTGATTTTCTTAAAACTTTTTCACCAGTGGTTAAAACATGACACTATTTTTTTCATTCTCTCTATTATTGTGTCTAATGGCTGGCCAAAACGACAATTTATCTTCTTTTGCAAATTGTTTCCCAGAGCTTGAACTAATCAAGATACTAACGATGAATCATTTCCTGGTATAATGAGATCTTCAACATAATTGAAACATAAGAAACGGAAAGAAAAAATTAAGAGATTTTTCGGATTAGGCTCTGATACCATAAAGAAATTTTATCAGAATGAAAACTTGATTTATTTCTGATATGAATGTGGTATAAATAGGTACAAGAGAGCCCAACATAAAAAGATTTCAACCAACACAAAGCTAACAAAGTTATAACAGATGATAAATTCAAGTGATTGATTATGATTGTGATTCCAAAACCAAATCAACATTATCTCTAACACTTAATTGTCAATCCTATTTTTCATGCAAGAATGAAACATGTGGAAGTTGATTTTCATTTTGTATAAGAGAAAGTTGAAAAGAAAGGCTTTGAAGTTCGATATATCTCCAAAGATCAAATTGTTGATATTCTTACAAAAACTCTTTCTCATATGCGTTACGATCACATTAAAGAACTTATAATTCTACTAGTCCTTTGCAGGATTGTAATACCTTTATCATATTTTATTAAAGTTATTTTATCATATCTTTAGTATATCTCTATTCTGTAAATCATATTTTGGTAATTTATTATTGTAATTCAATCTCTACTCAAACGGTATATAAATACCAATAATAAATAAATGCCATTCACGGTTTGGTTGATCAATAAAATTTGGGAAAGGCTTTCCCAATTGTGCAACAAATTTTTAGATTTATGAACAAAATATAAATAGTAGTTAATTATCAATGAAATTGTTTCACATCATTTTATTTCTATTTATCACTTTGCTTTGATTTTTTTCATTTAAATTTTACTGACAAAACTTTTATCTAAATAATCAAATGCTACATTTTTTTTATAGATAATTTTTTGTATTCATATATATTATTGTAGCTTGTTTTTTAATTTTTCATATAAATTTTATCTACGAAATTTAAGTCCCAGGTAAGTATTAATGACTTTTTACATATTTTGTAAAATAATTTTAATATTTTTTATTTTTAATTATTACGGACAAAATTCTGTCATTGATAAATTATCCACGACGATAAATTTATTTTTAAAAATATCAACCGTGTATTTTACCATATATTTTACATATTTGTCATTGATGTTATCACCAATATTTAATGCTAATTCTCAAAAAATAACTTAATTAATTAAAAAAATAATATTCACTATATCAAATAAAGAGATAGCTTTGATTTTTTAAGAAGTAAAAAAAATATTAACCAGATAAATAAAATTTTAACACTTTATAAAAATTTAAAAATTTTTAATTAAATTATCTCTGACCAAATAAAGTTTACACGATTATCAATGTAATTAAGCTATTGGAAATATTTTCAATGTTAATAAAATTTATTTTCCATTTTAATTTTGTGGTTAGCCTTTAAACATTAGTACAAGATAAAAAATTACCACCAAAATATTTTTTTTTAATAACCACCATTATTTTTTTTTTAATTTTCTCATAATACGGCTATCATTTAAATCCCTTATGAGAGAAGTCCTTATCGAATAACATCGATATCATTAAACAACCACTCTCTACTGCCCTCTTTGAAAATGAAGATGAATAGTTAGATGAAGCATCAGCCATCTCTTATAATGATACATTAGAATATATTTTTCCAACATCAATGAACTTACAAAAGAAGCCTTTGGTTCAATAAACTTGAAATACCATGTAAAAAGATGATTTGGTACTCCAATTAATTAAAATAGAACATATCAATAAAAAATAAGAAAGTGTAATTTTTTTTTAATTCAATGTGTAACTATCGATTAAAAAAAAGTGTTCTAATTTTATTGGTTAATAATAGCATATCATTCGTATCACATAATATTATGAGATTACTAATAGGAGATGTAAATGAATCAAATTAGTCGTGCATTTTTTTAAATTCAACTCGATAGAAGTTTAATAGAACTCGACTTGTTTTGTCTTATTTACTAAAAAACCAAATATGAACTTATTAATACTTAGATCAAACTCGTAATGAACTCGAAAAACTTCTTACAAACCAAACTTAAAATTTTCAAAACTCTATTCGACTTGACTCGAATCATTTATACCACTAAGAACTTTTCAACATCTTTATCCCAACGATACATATGTTGGCAGAAGGGACTTGCCACAGCCACACTAATACTTTCAATTAAAATGCTTACCTACACATACACATCTAAATTTGCTGCAGGTTAATATAAGTTTTAATTTGTTTTTGGAAAATGTCCCCATGGCTCTTTTCTTTTATACAAATGTGAATTTAATTTTCTAATCTCATTATAATCTCTTGGATGAACTGGAAAATAATTTTAAAAATAAAATTATTTAATCTTTCAACTTCTAAATAAAACTACTTAATCTTTCTATAATAAAAATAGCGATAAAATCTCTAAGAGTTATTAAATTCTAACTTAAATTAATTTCCAAATAATTATATATATCTTCTAGAATAAAGAATAATACAATTATTTCTGTTTTTTTTTTTGAAATAATACAATTATTTCTGTTATCATCACATATCTCATAAAATATTATTTTAAATCACAATCTATAATAATATATATAAAATTCAAGTTACATAATAAATAAATCAAAATGTAATATATGATTAGCTAATTATGAGACTCACTCCTTTTATGTGCAGACTTATTCTTTTTCTTGGTTTATAATCAAAAGAATTTGGGAGAAAAAAAAAAAAAAGCAACTACTGAGCATCCATTAGCATTCCATTTCAAAAGCTCTTACCACGGGAAAAAAGGAAACTAATGTTTACCAGTAAAGATGGTAAGCTACTTTCACCGACTCTGATATGCTTCAAAAACACAAACCATAATAAAATAGGCAAACACTTGCAACAAAACCCTAGCTAACAGCAAAAGCTACAATGTTAAAAGTTGGGAAAACTAAGATAGTATCAACTTTCTAACAGGTTCTTATAAAAGCTTTAAACATTTGGTTTTTGAAGAAGTCAATACCCGAACCTCTAAATCCTCGTCACATGCTTTGCCTGTTTCCTTTAACAAAAACCATGTAAAGGACCATGCAAGGTGCGCTCTTGACTTCTTTCCTTCCATCTTCTATGACTCCAAATGACCTACTGTCTTCTCACATTTCTTGTCTTTATGCCTTCTCTATTAGTTAACAACTGCAACAAAAATTCCCAAGTAAAAGTCGGGAAATCATTGGATGCATCTGATCAATGAATCATGAATCATATTTGGTCTCACATTAGATTTAAGTTGAAAAAAGAAAAAAGTTGTTGTTGGATATGTTTAGGTAAGAAATTTACTTACAATTTAGACGCTCTCGCCCGATAAAGCTGCCTTAATCCTCTCAACACTGCAAGCAATGAGATTGTTCACGGTTGCGATCGACCCAAGAGACAGTTTGGCCGTAGGAACTGAATCAACTAAAATCTGAAATGCAACAGTTAGAAGAGATCCACTAGCGCAATTGAATTCGCCAATGCCTCCTCCATGCACAGTGTTGGTGGTGGTTCCATCAGGAAGAATAGCAAATCCTGAAGGAAGAAGAGCCACATAATCTGGATCTCCACCATTAAGTACTACATTCATCGAAACGACATCAACAGGTGCATATATAACAAAAGAAGCTGTCGGATCAGTACAACTCTCTTGTAATATCAGCATGTTGCTCTGGCTCGAGTTCGCACTCTAAAACACCATGTGTTAATGAAGAAGTGATTAAGATGTATAAAAGTAATTAAGGACATGTTTGGCATTATTGTTGATCTATTTAAGAAAAACACTTTAATAAAAATATTAGTTAAAAATATTAAAATTAATTTAAAAAATTATTTGCTAATTTTAATTAAATAACACTAAAAAAACAAAATAATTTTTTAAAAACAATATTATAGTTGATATTATATAGCTGTGTTACTTACATTTACTCGAAGAAGAGACACACAATTGCCAGTATCCCTGCCATTAGCAATATGTGCCATTTCTTGGACGACTCCACCATTTGATAGAATATCCCACTGCAAGCATCAGTAATCAAACTGGGATTAGAAACATTCATTCAAGATTCAAGAAAAATAAAATATATTCTAAGCCCGAAAATATTTTTCATATTTATTTATATTTTTAACACTCAAAAAAGTTAGTCAATTTTTTAAATAAAAAAAAATTAAGTTTTTTTTTTTTATGAAAATACTTTATACATGCCAACACCAACGACCTATTTCCTAAGTTTGACAAATTGTGGCATAGAACATGTACATGGTTGATAATTAGGACAGGACATATATACATGTTTGGTCACTTGCCAGCTAACCCAAAGGATTTTGGGGGCAACTCAAAATACACAGATTGCTTACTAGTAAACTAAAATGTTTAAAGAGTTTAGGCATGCAATTTTGAATTAGAGAGAACAAAGCAATATTAAGGATGGAGTTGATATTACCTGACTTCGAGAGTTCTCATCACGTAGAAAATCAAAAACCCTTTTAGGAGGAATGGGAAGCCAGAAGGAAGTTGCAGCACTTAGCACAATCCCAGGAGGCCTACCAAGATCATCTATACTCTTACGAGTCATGACTCTCACATCATCAGCTCCAGTTCCAGATAGTGTAGTCCACGTATGAGCAGTTGATGCACTCACTCCACTGCAAAAACTTTTCGCCATTCTTTCTGCCAGCTTCAGCATACTCTTTCTACCTTCTTCACTTGTTATCACTGTACATTAACATAAAGTTTGTATGTAGAATTCTATATTGCACTTCACTTTTTAATACCAATTCAAGAAAATAAACTAGAACTAACTCATCTCAGTGTTGGCTTTTGAAGGTGAATTAGGCTAATGTGTATATTTTCTTATCAATACTAGATAAAGAATTACCACCAATGTCTCCGGTAGGGATGTTTGTTGCCATGGAACTAGCCAGACGTTCACATTGCCTATTTAGTGTAGCAACCCAACGTTTTGCTCCAAATGCATGGCCTGAGCTAACTAGCTGCTTGTATAGACTATGAACATCTCTATCATCAACTTCCACATGTTCAACCCATGTAACCTGAAGAATAAAATTTCATAAATGAATTATCAATCGGAGTAAATGGTGATGAAATTATTGATTGGATGGTTTATAAACTTTGATGCGAGTAAGAAATTTTTTAAATTTATATACATATACCTTTGAGTAGCCACTGGACATTTCTTGAATTAGGCAACCAGATGGCCTTCTCCGGCATCTTACTCCGGCACTAGTGGGTATGTGGTCCAAGGCAACATCAACCACAGCCCATGTCCCTTCTGCATGTTGCTTACAGTACCTTACAAAGTAACTCTCTCTGGTGGGAACAAGTGGAGTTGGAAGTTGAAATTCAGCCGTCATCTACAAATCAAATCAAAGTAATTAAATTTCCAAGGAATATACAATATAATCTCTGAAATTTATCCTCAACTTAGTCTCTCTTTTCTAGATGACAAACAATTAAGTTCATGGTTTTGTTATGTCTTTAAATTTATTGTTCAGCTATAACAATTTAATAATTTCAATTTACTTTTTAATAATTTAATTTTTATAATTTTAATATTGTTAACAATACTATCACTGTATTTTAATATTTATAAAATTTAATTCCTATCACTATAATAAATATTAAAATTAGTAAAAAATTCGTTTATATATAGCAACATTAATTTACTGTTATAAAGATGATCATACAATAACATAAATATATTTTTTGCAAGTGATACTTATGAAAGATATAATATCATTAGTAAAAAATTATTTTTAACAGCAATATTTATTATTAATAATAATTACTTTTTTATAATTATAAATTTATTATAAAATCATTATGACCACAATATTATAATATTTTTATAAATTTATAATAATAAATTTTATATTTTTTGTAGCGAAAATTTTTGCTTTTAATTTTAGCATTTAAATGAAGGAATATTTCATTAAAAAAGTAAAAATTTAAGGATTAAATTATTTATTAGGTAATACTCAGCTCTGGACTAACATGTAAATTAATTTAATTAAGTTGTGTAGATATATTACCACTTGCAAGGCTCCATTACAGTTTCCTGCTACTCCTGTTGATAGAACTTCCACAGTCATAGCTCTTGAAACGATGCCGGAAAACACAGTAGACCACTGATTCTGAAAACCAAAAGAAAAAAAAAAGTGTAACAACAACTGGGTCTTGTCCAAGAATCAAAAACATCTTGGGAGATGAAAGAAACACTACCACATCCATGAGACACTCGACAAGGTTGCGATAATCCATCATAACAATAGCAGTTTCCCTAGAAGCCTCGCACTTGAAACCAATCGGTCTCGGTCCAATTCCCCGAGGGAAGATCCTAATGTATTCATCTTCGTTTAAGACATCATCTGTTCCATCAAGGCTGCTCATCCATAATGGGTCACCCATCTGAGCCATTCTAAAAAGTTCTTCCATGGCTGCAACTGCAAGCTCTACAATCATGGGTTTATCAATGTCACTATGTGCACCTATAGACCTTAGTAAGTCTCCAACTCCATACATCTCTCCTCCAATCTCTGTCAGCGCTCCGAAATTCCCGACACCAAGTTCCAGTGAACGTGGAGGCAGTGGAGAAGATAGAAGAGGATAGTTAACTGCTGGCTTACCAACATATTTGGCAGCAATGGCTGAAATGCGATCAATCTGTAAAGAAGGATGAAAGATAATTCGATAATGGAAGGTCATTACAGCTCAAAAGATGAAAATTGGTTGTAATTAATTACATTATGTTAATTACCTCTTCTCTTAATCTGGCATTTTCAAGTCTCAAATGATGTTCATCAAAGGACATCTCACCAATTGCAGTAGGACCTCCACAAGTAGGACATGAAGCATTGGCAAGAGCTTCTCTGTACCTCATATTATCAGCCTTAAACTTTTCGTTCTCAGATCGAAGCCGATTATTTTCTTGGCGCTCATGCTGGGTCTGCGAGAAAATTGAAAAATTACGACATGGGAAAAAAACATAATTAATCCTCATTAAGAAGCTAAAAATGGGTAAGCAAATCGAAAGCATGGCTTGACTAATGCAAATCCCTGAAGAAAAGACAAGTTCCCAAAAGAGAGGAGCTGATGTTGTAACGTCTCTTATGGTGTCCAAATTTGTAGAATCTGTGCTAAGTTTATGCAGAGACGTTTACCTTCATTTGGGTGCGTTTGTTTTGGAACCAAAACTTGATCTGCAATGGTTCTAACCCTAATTCACGGCCAAGCTCCTTCCTTTGTTTGTCATCTGGGTGTGGACACTCTTTGAAGAAACTGTAATGGAAATTGCAAAATAAAAATAAATTGATGTCAAGTACAGTAAATTTTGAACACAAATGAAGCAATTAAGCTAGCTTACGCTTCCATTTCTTGGATCTGATGTTGAGTATGGCGATGATATCGCTTCTTTTTGGACCGTGGACCTTGATCATCGCCGGAGCCACCGTCATGGTTTTCGGATGTAGTATTAATACTGTCAAGTTCATCATCCCTGATTCGAGCGAAATCGCTTTCCGAGGTGTTTTGAGTCATATCCAGATGATGAAGCTGTCCTTCCATCATATTTGGCTGAAACATATTTACAGATCTTTAAGGTTTTCCTGAAGCTTATGGTTTTTCAATCACAACCCAACATAAAAAGAGTTCTTGTCTGAGCAGTGAAGTGAAGTGTTAGGCAAGATTTTATTTATATCTCTTTCTTTCTCTTGTACCTGTGAGTGTTTGTGCAGTGACAGAGAGCAAACGACTTGACGCTTTTTGCAAGAATCAAGAATGATTTTGCTTAAAATGACAAATTAATGAGCTCTTTAACAGTGCAAGTAGCGAAGATCTACTTTGTAGAAAATGGATTTAATTATAAAATTGAAGAAAAATTAATTAACAAGTCTATAATCAATAGCACAGACCTGGCCAAGGGTAATCCCAGAAGATGACCCAAACCCACTAATATTCCCATGTGTCTCAATCATCGACGGCATGTTTCTTGCCGGAATCATTACTCCGGCTAGCATATTTCACAAAACCCTAAAAAAGCTGAACACAAGAAAAACGCACCAGTTTCTTACTTCTCAGTCTAGGAAGTGGTGTTGGGTTTGGAGTTTTCCTTTATATAGAGATTAGAGAGAGCAGGAATCCCATAGATTCTCTGGCGGGCAGAGCTGACTTTGATTTTCGGTTATAAAGTTGAAATGACTCTCTCTCTCTCTCTCTATCTCGGTTCTACCTTGTTCTTACGTAAAAAATATAAAAAAGAGTTGACAAAATCCGGCAAAACCAGCCCCAGATGCTAATACATATAAATCTTATATGTAACGCCCAACTGAGATCCTCAAGAATCCAACTTTTCCTTGGCCGTCTCTTTTCTTGCTTTAGCACTATCTGCTCCAAGAAAGTAAGAAGACAAAGAAAATCATTAGTAAGAAATGAAAGACATATAGAAAAATAAAAATGAGTGTTTTACAAAATCCACTGAGCCATATGATAAGCGCCACAAATAGAGGCCATAGAGTAAGAATCTCTCCCTTTGTGCGTGTGTGAAAACCCTAGTTCTACAGAAATTTTGGTGATTGGCTAGAAAGAAAAAAGCCCAGAAAGAGAATAAGGGTTTTGGATCTGGTGTTGAGAAATACCTTGTGAATAGATAAACCACTAATCTAGAGGGGGGTCCTTAAGTGCGTTTACTGTGAAGCTTTGGCAAGAGCTTTTATGGCAAGTAGTAGGTAAGAAGATGAAAGAGACAAGAAAAATTGAAGAAGAAGAAGAAGAAGAAAATGAAGAATCAAAGGGGAGGAGAAAAGGGGAACAGAAGAAGGAAAAAGTAGCAGCGAGGAGTTATTGCAGAGCGGGTAGAGAGGATGCAATAGCATTTAATGGGGGAGAGGTGTAATGGCTAAGGGAGAGAAAGAAAGAGAGAGGATAAGCATTTTTTTTTTTAAAGAGAAAGGATAGGGAGAGAATGAACGGTGCAACGAATGACGGCTACTAAACTCTACAAAGTTTGGCCCTTCCTCTCTCCGCCATGAAATGTATACATAGGGTACTTGTGTTAGCTTATAAAACCGGTAAAACCAGTTTATAAGTTTTAAAAATAAATTAATCTATTTAATTATAATAATTTTTCAATTTATAAATATAATTTAAAAATTAAAAAAATAAACCGAAATAATTAACTTCTCATTTTAATACTTATAAATATTAAATTTATAAACCGATTTAATCAAATAAATTATTATATTCCTCTTATTTAATTTTAAAATTTTATCATATATCTTATTTAATATTTATTTTAGTGATTTATATAATAAATGTATTTTAAATATTTATAAATTTAAAATAGTTTATAATAATTAAATATTTATAAGCTAATTTTTATAGATTAAATCAAATACCTTTTAATTAGAAATTTAATTTTTGCATTGGTCTAGCTAAAAAATTTAATAAATTAGAGTTATATATTTTTACTAAAACCTTATGGTAATGGAATTATAA
The DNA here is from genome assembly GCF_001659605.2 of Manihot esculenta. Lineage (NCBI taxonomy): Eukaryota > Viridiplantae > Streptophyta > Magnoliopsida > Malpighiales > Euphorbiaceae > Manihot > Manihot esculenta. The sequence goes on from NC_035173.2 coordinate 10,212,766, forward strand.
TTAATTTAAATATAATTATACTGAATTTAAATTTATTAAGTATTATTTTGATATTATTAAGTATTAATATATATTGTATTAATGAATACTTTATAAGTGTGAACTCTATAATAGCTTCCTAAATATAAATATTATGTCCTAACATCTAGTGCATGCCTAACTCTTTATTCACAACAAAGAAATCCTATCATCTCATATTTAAAAGTAAAAAATTTTGATTTTTTATGAATAAAAACGTACATAAGGGATAGCAGAGTTTATTTTAAAATTTAACTATTTGACATTTAGTTCTGAAAAATATTTTTTAAAAAGATATCATTTTAAATTAAAATATGTCTTAATTTAGATATTTTTATAATTTTATATATTAAAATTTTTTTCCTATTATAAATAGCATTTTCTTGACTCTTTGATACTCACTTTTCAATCTTTCATGAATTTCAATAAGACTTTTCGATTTTTAATCTCTTATTTTTTTTATATGGTCTTAATCAAACGATATTGGTTAAAACTCTTGATTAAGTCTAATCAGTTTTTTATCATACCCAAATGTCAATCTAAAACGAAAAGTCCCCTCTATTTCTCTTATGCTTAAAATTCTCTGTGTAATATTAACAAAGTGCTTCTAAGATCAACTAACATCAATAAGCTTAGTAAGCCCTAGAAACTGGAAAACTTAATCTTGTTCCTTATGACCCAGGTGGCACATAGAGAGGATTTGAAAAAGACTAAGTTTCAAAATTTACTTGCCCGCAATAGCCTTATTCCATGATTCAATTTCTTTAATTCCCCACTCTCAAAACCTCCCTCTTTCTTGGATAATTTTTCTCTATAATCCAACCTTAAGTGAATTTTCAATTTAGTCACTCAACTTTAATTTAAAATTATTAAACTTTAATTTTGCTATCATTAAAACCGTTATAACATGTTATATTGCAAGTTTTGTTGTTAACTTATTAACTATTCATTTATTTTATAAAAGAAATTACTTAATTATCTATCCCTTAACATCCGTCTCTCATTCTCATGCATACTTTTTCAGATTTTGTCTCTCTATTCTTTCTCTCTCATCTCTCTACCTTAGATTCCCTCTCTCTCAATTCTATTATATTTGATTGCCCATTAGAGATTTAAAAAAATCTAAATCAGAAAAATTGCACATCAAGGAATACAAATCTCACGTCAAAAACGGACCCACCTTGAATTAACTACCAAGTGCTAGAATCATCATCATCATTAAAAATACCAACAACATCGTGTTCGTAATTTTGGCTAGTGAGATTTCAGATTATGGAGGTGTAACCCATTCATATGAATTTGAAACAAATCAAGATGGAAAGATACCGGACATGAATTGTAGTTTTAAATAGAGTTCTTCATAGTTTTTAAGGGTCCCGAATTGAATCGAAAAATCTTATCAAATTGTATCAAACCACACCGCAACTGAAAAAAAATTATGTAAGAATTGAATCATACTAAACCGAACTTTATTAGATTTTTTATTTTTGTTCTTTATTAAGAACCTTATAAGAACTGTATCGAAGAATATACATATATATAATAATTTTAGTAACATTATAGTTTCATATTGTATAGTTCCAATAATATATTTTATATGTTACATAGTTTCAATATAATCTTATAAATTTATATTACCAAAATTAATGATTTTATTTAAAGAATTCAATTCTTAATTTTATAAATTGATGAATAATCTATGGTAAAAAATTATAAATATGTAAGGGTACAAATAAAATAGTTATTTATGAGTTATTCGATATTTAACTTAATAAAAGTTTAAATCATTACATGTGTGCATATATATACACTATGTCTTTAATTATTTTTATATGTAATATTATCTAACTGTTTTTATAAATTAAATTATTCATATTATTTAAATATAACTCTTTCACTTAATTATTAAACATTTATTAATTAAATTATGAAATAACTATATATTTATATTAGTTATTAAATATTTTTAATAATACAATTTATAATTTAATTAGTTAATTATAAGTTATGATACCTAAATAGGTTTTATATGTGTATGTCTATATGTATATATATTTATTATTTCAATTAGAGATGTATCAATTGCTTTAAAGTTTTTAATTATATAAGTGAATCACACATAGAGCAACTAGTCTTGAATTTTACGGCAGACTTGGACCGGGGCTAACTTTTATATTTTAATTATTTTTTTGGATATTTTGGATATTTTCATAATTTTGCATATTATGGTTTTGTTTCTATTATAAATAGCCTCCCTTGGCTATTAGAAAGTCACTTTTCAATCTTTGAGAAATTTCAATAAAACTTTTAGTCTTCTAACCTATCTTTTCTCTTATTTCGTCTTAGCCAAACGATATTGGTTAAAACTCCTGACAGAGTCTAAATAGTCCTTTATCATATTAGTATCAGAGCAAAGTTCGATCATGGCAGATAACCAAGAGGCGCTACTTGCTGCAATTGAGGCATTTTTCGCAGAATTGAGGGAGATGATCGGACAACTGACCCTACAACAAGAAATCCACCAACCCGCCGCCGCCGCACACCCCCAGCCAGTCGCCAATCCTGAGGTCACCTATGCGGTGAAGAAAATCTTATGTTCAATAAAACAGGAGGATGAGACGCAAAGGAGGAAGATATTCCAGGCCAAGTGTCGAGTAGGAGAGGCAATTTGCAGGCTAATTATAGATAACTGCAGTTGTGAGAATCTGATAGCTAAGCAATTGGTGGAGAAATTGTAGTTGTCTACACAGCCGCACCCTTCGCCATACAAAGTCAGATGGATTAAGGAAGGTCCGACAATTGAGGTCAACAAAATCTGCAGTGTGCCTATCTCGATCGGTAAATCTTATGTTGAACCTGTTAATTGTGATGTTGTGGATATGGATTGCTGTGGAATTTTGCTAGGTCGCCCTTGGCAGTTTGATGTTGATGCGATGCACAAGGGAAAAGAGAATTCATACATGTTCACGTAGAATCAAAAAAAGATTACTATCTTGCCTTCTGGTTCTGCTAAACATTCTAAAGTGGAAGGGAAGAATGTTGTTACTGTTTCCACGGAAGTACAGAGGCTATCAGGCACAGTTGAGAAATCTGAAGGCACACTGGCCTTATTGGTGAGAGCAAAAGGTACAATGGAGGATGTACCATCTTTAACACCACCCGTCAAAGAGCTGTTGAAGGAGTTTCCTGAGATAGTGGAGGAATCATCCAAGCTTCCACCCCTTCGGGATATCCAATATCAGAGTAATCTCATTCCTGGATCAAAACTACTGAATCTGCCTCATTACAAGATGAGTCCAAAGGAAAGTGAAATCCTCCAAGACCAGGTGGAATTTGCTAACAACACTGTTGTCCATAGCTTCGCAAAGATGTCACCGTTTATTGTTGTGTACAGGAAAGTCCCAGCGCATACAGTTGATCTTATTGCCCTTCCCACAGGTTCTCACAACAGTATTGCAGCAAGCAACTTGGCAAAGCAGCATGTGAATGTTTTCAAACAGGTACAATAATGCCTTACAGAAGCCAATGACAAATATAAAGCTACAGCTGATAAACATAGGCGTTTTAAGTCCTTCAATGTCGGTGACCAAGTTATGGTGTATTTACGCAAGGAGTGTGGTGGAGGACAGAAAAAGCTTAACGCCAAGAAGATTGTGTAATACCCGGCTAGACTCCGGTATCGGAATTCCTACCGTCCGGTGGAATCTCGAATGTCGGAAGCCTCTAGTAGGGTAGAAACATGTTTTCATAAAATGTTTTAAGGTATTTCATGGTTTTAAGTAAAATGGAAATGAGTTTTTGCATTAAAACAATCTTGGAGGAAAACTCAGGTTCGGCCGCCGAACCTCAAGTTCGGCCGCCGAACATGCATGCCTTCGGGAGCGCCTTTAGGCCCCCGAAAGCATAAGTGAGGAAAGTCCAGGTTCGGCCACCGAACCTCAAGTTCGGCCGCCGAACCTCAAGTTCGGCCGCCGAACATGGCATGCATGCGGAGGCACGTTCGGCCCCCGAACGTGGCCTGGCCAGCCACTATAAAAGGGTCCCTTAGCCGAAAACGGGCGAGCTTTTTCCCCATTTCAGGCCAAGGTGAGCTCTCCGCCGTCCCTCACCGATCTTGAGTTCTTTCCTTCCAATCCTACTCGATTTTCATGAGTTTTTACTTTGTTTTGAAGATTTTCAAGCTTTGAGCAAAGTTTTGGAGCTTTGAGGTTCAAGGGAACTCAACCCCTCCCATCTCCAAGTTTAGGTCGTCTCTCTCTCGATCTCCACGAGGTAAGAGTCGATCTTAAGCTCATTGCATGTTTTAAGTAAGTTTTAAGTGGATCTATGGGGTTGAATGCATGTTTAGCTCATGGTTAGGTTTATGGGTTTTATATGTGTTTATGAACAATGTGAGTTGCTTGTTGTGTTGTAGTTGGGGTTTTTGTTGGTTTGATGCCCCTAGAAACTTGTATGCTTATTTGTGTGTGATTGGGAATGTTGTAGAATAGGTTTATGCTTGATTGGTTAGTTTTAGAGGCAAATGTGTATAGAAGAGCTGAGTTTCTGCCACTAAGGGAGAAACCAGGTTCGGCAGCCGAAGGAACTTTCGGCCGCCGAACATGCTTGTGGAGGTAGCCTTCGGCTGCCGAAGCTTGCCCCCGAAAGGAGACTTTTGTCTCTGTCTGGGAGTTTTGGCCGCCGAAAGTGCCGCCGAACATGCATGAGTTTCGCCTCTGTCTGGAAGTTTCGGCCGCCGAAGGTGCCGCCGAACCTGCCTGACTTTCGGCTCTAGAGGGACTTTCGGCCGCCGAACCTGCCGCCGAAAGTGCCCTGTCTAGCCCTCTCTTGCATGTTTTTCTATGATTATTTCATGATGTTTTAGGGGGTTTTTGGGGAGTAGTTTAGAGTTATGTTCATGTTTGTTTGGTCCCTCATTTGAGTCCACCTGTGTAGGTTCGGACCCGAGGAGCCGAGGACCCCAGCAGTGAGTCAGCTACTCCAGTGTCTGGTCAGAGCTACCCAGAGGTGAGTGGAATATCTCATTATGTTTTAAAGCAAATGATGGACTTTTTAGCATGTTTCACGCATCATGAATGCCATGAGATGTACTAGGTTGTTTGCATTAGAATTCACGAATATGTTGCATTGCATACTTTATTGTGGATTGATGTGGATGAACGTTGGATGATCCAAAGCCCTCGATCTATGATATGACGATGTGATATGTACAATACGAAATGTAAGACCAGTGGGACCCATTCTACGTTCGCTGGCACCATGTAAGGGAAAGACCAGGACCCATTCTACGTTCTAGCACAGTTGGACTGTTATGACATGCTATGTTATGTAAGAGAAAGACCAGGACCCATTCTACGTTCTGGCACAGTTGGACTATGTAGAGGGCTATTGGTGACAAGTTCATCCTTGATGTGATTAGCTGTGATGTGATGCATTCCATGATGCCATATGATTTAAATGTTTTTATTATTCTGCTCACTGGGCTCTAGTAGCTCACCCCTCTCCCATTTTCCCCAGGATTGCAGGTACAGGGTAGACCAGGAGATCCGTAAGAGTAATGAAGTCTTGTGTTTGTAATAGATAGTGTGGACATGATAAATGTATTAATGTTATGTAGAAGTACAGTTTTAATCATGTAATGACATTGAAGATTAGAGGTTGTGCTTGACTATATGTAGAAGATATCCCTTTTAATACATGATTTTAGATATTTTATGATGATTATGCGAACCAACTCAACTTATGATGTATCGCCCATTGGGGCATTGATGAGATCCCACAGAGGGGTCATGATTATGATTATGTTTATGTACAGTGCATGCACAGGTTGAGTTTGGTGTGTGAACGAAAGAAAAGTTTTAAATTTTTATGTATTTTTTCTGGATCATGTATGGGATTAAACAGGTTTTCAGATTGCATGTTAGGCTTGCTACGGGTCCCGGCGGCCTTAAGCCGACCTGGATCCTAGCGCCGGTAGCTGTCCGATTTTCGGGTCGTTACAGAATGGTATCAGAGCCCTAGGTTCATAGGATCGGACCTAGAGTGTCGGGCTCATAGATGTTATAGAAGGTCAAGCACAATAGGAAAGATCATGTCCACTAGGATAGGATGTGGAGTCCTGTCTTGTATGATAATGTGAAGTGCCATGATTATATACATGTGCATTGATGTTGTGATATGAATGATGTATATGTGATGAGGGTTCATGTGTGCCTATATGAACCATATGATGCTAATGTTTGTGTGGTGTGTACTGTTTTTCAGAAAATAGGATGAGAGGAACCCGTCGATCTGCAAGATTGACTGGAGTACCACCTGAGGATGAGGGCACGAGCGCCCGTCCTCCTACATTGCCTAGGGCAATGTCATGTAGAGCAAACAGAGAAAGAGTGTCAAGGGACCCTAGAAGGTCTTTTGATGCTAGCAGAAGGGGGACAGATAGAGGAGGAAGTTCTTCAGATGTGAGGGAGGTTATGGAAGAGGATCAGAGGAGGGATGGGAATCTGGATGTTAGCATGGAGGAAGAGGGGACAGGGGAGTCACAGGGAGGCGTTCAGGCCTCGGGGTATGGTTTTCCACCCCATTATCCACCCTTCCCATAGGGTTCAGGGTATCCGATGGGAGGTACATCAGATTATTCCAGCTTTAACCCCTATCCTACCTACATGCCTTATCCACCTTTCTATCCACCTTACATGCAGTACCCAGCTTATCCACCCTCACCCTTCTATCCAAACCCGGCAAACCCCACCTCGGGGAATGCTGCACCTCCACCTCCACCACCTACAGAACCAGCAGCCCCAGTTACTCAACCTTCTAGACCTAGCTCAGCCGGTGGGAGCAAAGTAAAGATGACAGATTACCTTAAGCTGGATGCGCCCAAATACAAGTCAGGGGATGACCCCTTTGAGTATCTGAGAGTAGTGAAGACAATAACTGATGAGCTAGGGGCGGATGATAGCAGGGCCATTCAGATGGCAGGGTTCACCTTAAAGTGCAAGAAGGCACGGGAATGGTTCAAGTGTTATGTGGACCCGAGACTAGACGGCATGACATGGGAAGAATTTGCGAATGAGTTCGCGGGTTGGGCTTTTTCAGACAGTTTCAGAGAACTGAAGATGATTGAGTTTGAACAGCTGAGGCAGACAGAACACATGAGTGTGGAGGAGTTCACGGATAAATTCTTGAAGCTATTGCCTTTTTCAGGGCAAGCTCTAGATACCGATTCGAAGAAAGCCAAGAGATATGTTATGAAGCTGCATTCCAGGTACTCCTCGTTGATTCAGTCAGTTGAGAGGGAAAGTTTCCACACTGTGGTGGATATGGCCCGAAGGATGGAGGCGAGTGCTATAGTCGAGGGGTCAGTGAAGCAGTCAGTGACCCAGTCTTCAGGGGTTAAGACCCTAGGCAGAGGAGGGCCAGGTCTCTCTTCTCAGGGCTCAAGTAGCAAGAGGTGGAATAAAACCACCAAGAAACTGAAGAAGAATAAGTTTTGGAGTAAGTTGAAATTCGGTCTGGGATTCGGCGGTGGCTCGAGCACAGGTTCAGACGGTACAGAATGCCAAAGGTGTGGGAGGCCGCACAGAGGAGTGTGTCGAGCTGGGACCAATTCATGTTTCAGATGTGGACAGGAGGGACACATGGCTCGGGAGTGTCCTAGAGCACCTTTTATGGGCCAGCCCCAGCAGACAGCTTCTGGTAGTGTGGCACAGCCAGCAGCTCCAGCCACAACTCAGGGTAGTGGCAGAGGTAGAGGGAGAGGGGCAGCCTCTTCTTCTGGTTCCCGAGGTGAAGGTCCATCAGCTCCAGCCAGGATCTTCACCATGACTCAGCAGGAGGCTAACACATCCAACACCGTGGTGTCAGGTAATCTCGTCATTGGGTGTTCTGATGTGTATGCATTAATGGACCCGGGTGCATCTCATTCATTTATTGCTCCGAGAGCCGTTGAGAGGTTGGGTCTGATAGTCTCTGGGTTAGAGTGTCCCCTATGGGTCAGTGGACCCAAGTGTGACCCGTCAGTGGCAGAGTCAGTCTGCCAGTATAGTCCAGTTTTTGTTGAGGGAAGATGCCTCTCCGCCGACCTTGTGGTTCTAGATTTGACAGACTTTGACGTCATTCTAGGGATGGATTGGCTATCTACCCATGGTGCTACCTTGGACTGCAGGGACAAGGTTGTAATACCCGGCTAGACTCTGGTATCGGAATTCCTACCGTTCGGTGGAATCTCGGATGTCGGAAGCCTCTAGTAGGGTAGAATCATGTTTTCATAAAATGTTTTAAGGTATTTCATGGTTTTAAGTAAAATGGAAATGAGTTTTTGCATTAGAACAACCTTGGAGGAAAACTCAGGTTCGGCCGCCGAACCTCAAGTTCGGCCGCCGAACATGCATGCCTTCGGGAGCCCCTTTAGGCCCCCGAAAGCACAAGTGAGGGAAGTCCAGGTTCGGCCGCCGAACCTCAAGTTCGGCCGCCGAACATGGCATGCATGCGGAGGCACATTCGGCCCCCGAACGTGGCCTGGCCAGCCACTATAAAAGGGTCCCTTAGCCGAAAATGGGCGAGCTTTTCCCCATTTTCGGCCAAGGTGAGCTTTCCGCCGCCCCTCACCGATCTTTGATGTTTTTCCTCTAAATCTTTCAAGTTTTTCACTTGTTTTAACTTCGTTTTGAAGATTTGAGCTTTTGAGCAAAGTTTTGGAGCTTTGAGGTTCAAGAACTCGAATCTCTTCCAACTCCAAGTTTGGTCGCCTCTACTCTCGATCTTCAAGAGGTAAGAGTCGATCTTTAGCTTATAGTATGTTTTAAGTAAGTTTTATGAAGTTCTTGGGGGTAGAATGCATGTTTAGCTCATAGTTAGGTTTATGGGTTTTATATGTGTTTTTGAGCAATGTGAGTTGCTTGTGTGTTGTAGTTGGGGTTTTTGATGGTTTGATGCCCCTAGGAGCTTGTATGTTTGCTTGTGAATGCTTGGGAATGTTGTAGAATAGGTTTATGCATGATTGGTTAGTTTTGAAGGCACAAATGCATAAGGGAGCCAAGTTTCTTCCCTTTGGCAGAAACCAGGTTCGGCAGCCGAAGGAACTTTCGGCCGCCGAACATGGCTTGGGAGGCAGGCCTTTCGGCTGCTGAAGTTGCCCCCGAAAAGAGACTTTCGTCTCTGTCTGGGACTTTCGGCCGCCGAAGGTGCCGCCGAACATGCATGAGTTTCGCCTCTGTCTGGGAGTTTCGGCCGCCGAAGGTGCCGCCGAACCTGCCTGACTTTCGGCTCTAAAGGGACTTTCGGCCGCCGAACCTGCCGCCGAAAGTGCCCTATTCAGCCATTTCTTGCATGCCTTTCTATGATTATTCCATGATGTTTTAGGGGGTTTTTGGGGAATAGTTTAGAGTTATGTTCATGTATGTTTGGTCCCTCATTTGAGTCCGCCTGTGTAGGTTCGGACCCGAGGAACCGAGGACCCCAGCAGTGAGTCTGTTGCCCCAGTGTCTGGTCAGAGCTATCCAGAGGTGAGTGGAATAACTTATTATGTTTTAAAGAAAATGATGAACTTTTTAGCATGATTCACGCATCATGAATGCCATGTGATGAATTAGGTTGCTTGCATTAGAATTCACGAATATGTTGCATTGCACATTTTAATGTTGATGTGGATGAATGTTGGATGATCCATAGCCCTCGATCTATGATATGATGATACGATATGTACGGTACGGAAAGTAAGACCAGTGGGACCCATTCTACGTTCGCTGGCACTATGTAAGGGAAAGACCAGGACCCATTCTACGTTCTGGCACAGTTGGACACTGTTATGTTATGATATGTAAGGGAAAGACCAGGACCCATTCTACGTTCTGGCACAGTTGGACCATGTAGAGGGCTATTGGTGACAAGTTCATCCTTGATGTGATTAGCTGTGATGTGATGCATTCCATGATCCATATGATTTAAATGTTTTTATTATTCTGCTCACTGGGCTCTAGTAGCTCATCCCTCTCCCATTTCTCCAGGTTTGCAGGTACAGGGTAGACCAGGAGGTTTACAAGAGTAATGAAGTCTGGTTTATGTAATAGATAGGGTGGACATGATAAATGTATTAATGTTATGTAAAAGTACAGTTTCAGTCATGTAATGATATCGAGGATTAGATATTGTGCTTGACATATGTATTGAGGTATCCCTTTTATTACATGATCAAAATGTTTTATAATGTTTATGTAAGCCAACTCATCTCATGTTATAGCGCCCTTCGGGGTATTGATGAGATCCCACAGAGGGATCACGATTATGATCATGACTGTGTACATGTATGTTCAGGTTGAGTTGGATGATGGAAGGAAAAGTTTTAAATTTTTATGTATGTTGTTGATCATGTATGGGATTAAACAGGTTTTCAGGATGTATGTTAGGCTTGCTACGGGTCCCGGCGGCCTTAAGCCGACCTGGATCCTAGCGCCGGTAGCGGTCCGATTTTCGGGTCGTTACAAAGGTAGTCAGGTTCAGAGATTAGAACGGGTCAGAGGTCGTCTTCAGAGGAGACAAGAGGGGTACACCTAGAGGTATGATATCAGCTCCTCAGGCTCGCAGGTTGCTTAGGAAGGGATGTCAGGGGTATTTGGCTCATGTGAGAGAGCTTAGTAGTCAGGTCAGGGAGCCAGCCTCGGTGCCAGTTGTCAGAGAGTTTCAGGATGTCTTTCCAGACGAGCTTCCAGGTTTACCACCTGCTAGGGAGATAGAGTTCGAGATAGAGTTGATGCCTGGAGCTAGACCGATCTCTATCCCTCCCTACAGGATGGCCCCAACCGAGTTGAAGGAGTTGAAAGAGCAATTGCAGGAGTTGGTAGAAAGGGGCTTCATCCGACAGAGTACCTCACCTTGGGGTGCTCCGGTCTTGTTTGTGAGAAAGAAGGATGGGTCCCTCAGACTTTGTATCGACTACAGGCAGTTGAACAAAGTCACTACCAAGAATAGGTACCCTCTGCCAAGGATCGATGATCTATTCGACCAGCTAGCCGGAGCGGGTTGTTTCTCCAAAATAGATCTGAGATCTGGGTACCATCAGCTGAGGATAAGAGAAGAAGATGTGCCAAAGACAGCTTTCAGGACCAAATATGGGCATTTTGAGTTCCTTGTAATGCCGTTCGGGTTAACCAACGCCCCTGCAGCATTCATGGATCTCATGAACAGAGTATTTAGCCAATACCTGGATCACTTTGTTATTGTCTTCATAGATGATATCTTAGTGTATTCCAGGAACGCAGAGGAGCATGCCCATCATCTGAGGTTGGTTCTGTAGACCTTGAGGGAACATGGCTTGTATGCCAAGTTCTCTAAGTGTGAGTTCTGGCTGAGGAGCATTTCATTCTTGGGGCATGTAGTGTCAGAGAATGGGATAGAGGTGGACCCCAAGAAGGTAGAAGCTGTGGCTAACTGGCCTAGACCCACTTCAGTGACGGAGATCAGGAGTTTCTTGGGTTTGGCAGGTTACTACAGGAGGTTCGTTCAGAACTTCTCAAAAATTGCAGCTCCTCTGACCAGGTTAACCAGGAAGAATCAGAAGTTTGTGTGGACCGACCAGTGCGAAGAGAGTTTTGAAAAGCTTAAGAGGAGGTTGACTTCGGCACCAGTGTTAGCTTTGCCAGCTAGCAGTGAGGACTTCACGGTCTTCTGTGATGCATCCCGAGTGGGTTTGGGTTGTGTGTTAATGCAGAATGAGAGGGTGATTGCTTATGCTTCTAGGCAGCTGAAGAAACATGAGTTGAATTACCCCACACATGACCTGGAAATGGCAGCAGTAATCTTTGCACTCAAGATGTGGAGGCACTACCTCTATGGGGTTAAATGTGAGATCTTTACAGATCCTAAGAGCCTGCAGTACATCCTGAGTCAAAGAGATTTGAACTTGAGACAGAGAAGAAGGGTGGAGCTGCTGAGTGACTATGATTGCAAGATTCAGTACCATCCGGGTAAGGCGAATGTTGTGGCAGACGCCTTAAGCCGGAAATCACTCTGCAGTTTATCCCACATATCGGCAGAGAGGAGGCCAGTGGTGAAGGAGTTTTACAAGCTCATTGAGGAAGGTCTACAGTTGGAGTTGTCTGGTACAGGTGCTTTAGTGGCCTAGATGAGAGTGGCACCCGTGTTTCTGGAGCAGGTGGCTCAGAAACAGCATGAGGACCCAGAGTTAGTGAAGATTGCCAGGACTGTTCAGTCAGGCAAAGATAGTGAGTTCAGATTCGACAGCAAAGGGATCCTCCGCTATGGGAGCAGACTATGTGTACCAGATGACATAGGGCTAAAAGGAGACATTATGAGAGATGCTCATAATGCAAGATACAGCGTTCACCCCGGGACCACCAAGATGTATCAAGATCTGAAGAAGGTTTATTGGTGGCCAGCTATGAAGAAAGAAGTGGCACAGTTTGTGTCAGCCTGCGAAGTGTGTCAGAGGGTGAAGCTGGAACATCAGAAGCCGGCTGGAATGCTTAACCCGCTACCTATTCCAGAGTGGAAATGGGAGAATATAGCTATGGACTTCGTAGTGGGGTTACCGGCGGCGTCCAACAGATTGGACTCCATATGGGTGATTGTGGACAGACTCACCAAATCTGCTCACTTCATCCCTGTCAGGAGTGGCTATTCTGTGGACAAGTTGGCGCAGGTGTATGTCGATGAGATCGTCAGACTGCATGGGGTTCCTGTTTCGATAGTGTCAGATAGAGGGCCCCAGTTCACCTCCAGATTTTGGCGGAGTCTGCAGAATGCCATGGGTACTAGGCTGGATTTTAGCACTGCTTTCCATCCACAGACAGACGGACAATCAGAGAGGACCATCCAGACCATAGAAGATATGCTAAGAATGTGTGTGCTGGACTTTGGCGGTTCTTGGAGGCAACATCTACCTTTGGTGGAGTTTGCCTACAATAACAGCCATCATGCTAGCATCGGGATGGCTCCATATGAAGCTTTATATGGAAGGAAGTGCAGATCACCTGTTTGCTGGGAAGAGGTTGGAGAAAAGGCCTTGGCAGGGCCTGAGCTAGTAGAGATTAGCAGCAGAGTAGTACCCATAATCAGAGAAAGGATCAAAACTGCTGCAAGCAGACAGAAGAGCTATGCAGACATCCGCAGAAGACAGGTAGAGTTTCAGGAGGGAGATCTGGTATTGCTCAAGGTGTCTCCTATAAAGGGAGTGGTTCGCTTCGGGAAGAAAGGTAAACTAGCCCCACGATACATCGGACCCTTTGAAATCTTGCAAAAGATTGGAAATGTGTCGTACAAGCCGGATTTACCTGCTTCAATGGAAAGAATCCATCCGGTTTTCCATGTTTCGATGTTGAGGAAGTTTGTGTTAGATCCGAGCAAGGTTCTTAGTGAGCCTGATGTGGAGGTCCAAGAGGATCTCACCTATGTTGAACAGCCAGTACGGATCATAGACACCCAGGTCAGAAAGCTAAGAAACAAGGAAATCCCGATGGTGAAAGTCCTGTGGAACCACCACAATTTGGAAGAATGCACTTGGGAGACACGGGAGTCTATGCTCCAGCAGTACCCTCATCTCTTCTAAGGTTAGATCTCTATGTGTTTATGTGCTATGTATGTATGTTATGTTTTATGCCATGCTATGTGCTAGTTGAGGAACATTCGGGGATGAATGTTCTTAAGGGGGGGAGAATGTAATACCCGGCTAGACTCCGGTATCGGAATTCCTACCGTCCGGTGAAACATGTTTTCATAAAATGTTTTAAGGTATTTCATGGTTTTAAGTAAAATGGAAATGAGTTTTTGCATTAAAACAACCTTGGAGGAAAACTCAGGTTCGGCCGCCGAACCTCAAGTTCGGCCGCTGAACATGCATGCCTTCGAGAGCTCCTTTAGGCCCCCGAAAGCATAAGTGAGGAAAGTCTAGGTTCGGCCGCCGAACCTCAAGTTCGGCCGCCGAACATGGCATGCATGCGGAGGCACGTTCGGCCCCCGAACTTGGCCTGGCCAGCCACTATAAAAGGGTCCCTTAGCCGAGAACGGGCGAGCTTTTTCTCCATTTTCGGCCAAGGTAAGCTCTCCGCCGTCCCTCACCGATCTTGAGTTCTTTCCTTCCAATCCTACTCGATTTTCATGAGTTTTTACTTTGTTTTGAAGATTTTCAAGCTTTGAGCAAAGTTTTGGAGCTTTGAGGTTCAAGGGAACTCAACCCCTCCCATCTCCAAGTTTAGGTCGTCTCTCTCTCGATCTCCATGAGGTAAGAGCTGATCTTAAGCTCATTGCATGTTTTAAGTAAGTTTTAAGTGGATCTATGGGGTTGAATGCATGTTTAGCTCATGGTTAGGTTTATGGGTTTTATATGTGTTTATGAACAATGTGAGTTGCTTGTTGTGTTGTAGTTGGGGTTTTTGTTGGTTTGATGCCCCTAGAAACTTGTATGCTTGTTTGTGTGTGATTGGGAATGTTGTAGAATAGGTTTATGCTTGATTGGTTAGTTTTAGAGGCAAATGTGTATAGAAGAGCTGAGTTTCTGCCACTAAGGGAGAAACCAGGTTCGGCAGCCGAAGGAACTTTCGGCCGCCGAACATGCTTGTGGAGGCAGCCTTCGGCTGCCGAAGCTTGCCCCGGAAAGGAGACTTTCGTCTCTGTCTGGGAGTTTCGGCCGCCGAAAGTGCCGCTGAACATGCATGAGTTTCGCCTCTGTCTGGGAGTTTCGGCCGCCGAAGGTGCCGCCGAACCTGCTTGACTTTCAGCTCTGGAGGGACTTTCGACCGCCGAACCTGCCGCCAAAAGTGCCCTGTCCAGCCCTCTCTTGCATGTTTTTCTATGATTGTTTCATGATGTTTTAGGGGGTTTTTGGGGAGTAGTTTAGAGTTATGTTCATGTTTGTTTGGTCCCTCATTTGAGTCCACCTGTGTAGGTTCGGACCAGAGGAACCGAGGACCCCAGCAGTGAGTCAGCTGCTCCAGTGTCTGGTCAGAGCTACCCAGAGGTGAGTGGAATATCTCATTATGTTTTAAAGCAAATGATAGACTTTTTAGCATGTTTCACGCATCATGAATGCCATGAGATGTACTAGGTTGTTTGCATTAGAATTCACGAATATGTTGCATTGCATACTTTATTGTGGATTGATGTGGATGAACGTTGGATGATCCAAAGCCCTCGATCTATGATATGACGATGTGATATGTACAGTACGGAATGTAAGACCAGTGGGACTCATTCTACGTTCGCTGGCACCATATAAGGGAAAGACCAGGACCCATTCTACGTTCTGGCACAGTTGGACTGTTATGACATGCTATGTTATGTAAGAGAAAGACCAGGACCCATTCTACGTTCTGACACAGTTAGACTATGTAGAGGGCTATTGGTGACAAGTTCATCCTTGATGTGATTAGCTGTGATGTGATGCATTCCATGATGCCATATGATTTAAATGTTTTTATTATTCTGCTCACTGGGCTCTAGTAGCTCACCCCTCTCCCATTTTCCCCAGGATTGCAGGTACAGGGTAGACCAGGAGATCCGTAAGAGTAATGAAGTCTTGTGTTTGTAATAGATAGTGTGGACATGATAAATGTATTAATGTTATGTAGAAGTACAGTTTTAATCATGTAATGACATTGAGGATTAGAGGTTGTGCTTGACTATATGTAGAAGATATCCCTTTTAATACATGATTTTAGATATTTTATGATGATTATGCGAACCAACTCAACTTATGATGTATCGCCCATTAGGGCATTGATGAGATCCCACAGTGGGGTCATGATTATGATTATGTTTATGTACAGTGCATGCACAGGTTGAGTTTGGTGTGTGAACGAAAGAAAAGTTTTAAATTTTTATGTATTTTTTCTGGATCATGTATGGGATTAAACATGTTTTCAGGTTGCATGTTAGGCTTGCTACGGGTCCCGGCGGCCTTAAGCCGACCTGGATCCTAGCGCCAGTAGCGGTCCGATTTTCGGGTCGTTACAGATTGGTCCATTCCGGATCATTTAGAAGATCAATGACAATGCCTATGTTCTTGACCTCCCACATGAGATGAAAATTTCCAAGACATTTAATGTGACAGATCTATTTCAGTACTACCCTGCTGATGACAACTCCAGGTCGAGTACTTTACAAGTGCAAGGGAATGACATGGAGCAACTAGTCTTGGATTTTACGGCAAATTTGAATTGGGGCTAACTTTTGTATTTTAATTATTTTTTTGGATATTTTGGGTATTTTCATAATTTTGCATATTAGGGTTTTGTTTCTATTATAAATAGCCTCCCTTGGCTATTAGAAAGACACTTTTCAATCTTTGAGGAATTTCAATAAGACTTTTAGTCTTTTAGTCTATCTTTTCTTTTATTTCATTTTAGCCAAACAATATTGGTTAAAACTCCTGACGGAGTCTAAATAGTCTTTTATCAATTATATAATTAATAATTTAATATTCTTGCTAAAAATTATATATGATATATTATTATTATTATTATTATTATTATTATTATTATTTAAATATTAGTATTATTATTTTTACTATTATTTTGACATTAATTATTTATTATTTTGAAATAAACCTAAGAATATTATAATTTTATTTGCAAAATTTAAGATTTGAATCGAAATTGTAACTAAACTTAAAGTTAAAAAATAACTAAAATAATAATCGAAATCGTACTAAAATTTGATTTCAAGTATGATTCTTTAAAATTAAAGAATTAAAAGTTTAGTTCTAATTCTGGTTCTTAGTAAGAACCACTGTTAGAACCGGAATCAGATAACCCTAGTTTTAGTTTGGCATCGACATCATATGCAGTTTGGAAGCATTTACGAGGTTTTGACTCCAAATTTGTCAGGTTTGAAAATGGTGCAAATAGGTGATTCTAGTGAGGACTTAAATTCAAGTTCAAAAGTTAATTCAATTAGTCAGACCAATAGGCATAGGCAGTGATAACAATGAAGGTGAAGGCGGGATTATTTGCCAAGTGGTGATTGAGAAAACAATAATTCCAAGTTCTAGTTCTCAATAGAAAGAAAGAAAACACATAGATGATAAGCAAATAACATCCATGCCTATGGCATGACAATATAAAGAAAAGCAAAGAAACCGAATGCCACACATAATCATCCACAACCAAGAGAAGTTAAGATTTCCTAATAAATCATAAGTTGCCTATCTTTTCCTTCTAAAAAAAGATTTAATTAAAGAATATTCCAGAGTGGAACCATCTATCCAAAAAAGGAATAGAGCAAAAGAGTGGGATTTCTTTAGATATTTATTCAAAGAAATAAAATCTTTATCCCATCAATCAATTGCTCTTTATAATTCATGGAAGTAATATGTTTTCGAATTTAGATGATCCCACCCATATATTTGACAATATTAAAGGATAATTTTTACCCATATTGAACTTTAGTCACTAGTTCATTATAGTCATTGAATCTCAATTAGTTTCAAAAAGGTCATCAATGTTTGATAGTCATTCGAGTAACATTCCGATAATTTTTTTTATGAAGCGCATATGTATATCTTATGTAGCTTAAAATAATAAAAAAATTCTTTTGCCACGTCAGACACTAATGTTCCTTTTTATATTTTATAATCTATATACACCAACCCAATCACACTCTAATATCAATTTTTTACTCATAGATCTCACAAGAACAAAGGGCAAGAAGAAGAAAATGTGCCAAAACTTACGAAAAAAAAAGACTGATTTATGATGTCTAAAGGAAGTAATGGAGTTTTGCAACCACTATGCAACTATAACTGATATGTGGATTTGAAGCTTCATGGACTCTGGCAATCCAAGTAGGTGAATTTATAGGTGTCAAAATTTTTGGATAGTGAGAGAGTAGATGGTGCAATGAATGACAGTTACCACTCTCTACAAAGTTTGGCCCTTCTCTCTCTACCATTAAACGTATACTTAAGGTGCTTGTCTTAACTTATAAACCGGTCAAATCAGTTTATAGACTCTAAAAATAAGTTTGCCCCTTTAATTATAGCATTTTTTAAGCCTATAAGCTAAAAAAAACAATAACTTGGGAGAACAAGTTTTTCATTTTGGTTTTTATAGTACTAAACTTATAAGTTTATTTTGCCAAACAAATTATTATATTATCCTTATTTAAATTTAAAACTTTTCCATATATCTTATTTGATATTTTTTTAGTAATTTCAATAATAAATGTATTTATAATAGTACAAAACAAATTATATTTACAAACTAGTAAATCCATTTGTAAATTATAAAATTCTATTTGTAATTTAATTTATAAACAGATCACAAACAAACTTTTGTCTATTTGTGTAAACCTTGTTTGTAATTTTTTTAAAATGAGAAAGAAAGTTTCATAAACAAAATGTATTTTTGTGATACAAACGGATTTATTATCTGTTTATATTTTTTGTTTGCATATTATCTCTTATTTACAGATAAAATTTCACAGACAAATGAATAATTCATTTGTAAATTCATTTATAATACAAACTGGTAATCATTTTGTAAATCTATTTGTGATAAAAACTGCTAGTCTTTATAAATGTATTTGTAATTCAAAAGACTTATCCATTTATAAATCTATTAATGATACAAATGTCTAATCTATTAATAAATCTATTTGTTATTCAAACGGTTTGGGATACAATCCAATCGAGCTGACCTTTTCGAAGTTCAAGCTGGTTTATAAAAAAAATTGACAAGTTCGAGCTTGAATTGAGATCTTTATATAAACTTGGGCTCAAATCATGAAATATTTAATGATATTAAGCTTAATTCAAGCTCCTTTCATGGTGAGCTCGTATTCAAGTTGGATTGTTAACTAGAGCTAAAAAATAATTTAAAAATAAAATTAAATAAAAATATTTTGAAAATAAATATTTAAATTTTCTCTCGGCCATATAAAGCCTCGTAACATGATAAAAATTATTTATTAATGTTGAAGAGAGGAGGGGTCTTCTCTTTTTATAAAGAAGGAGAACTTCTCATCTCTTATTATTTATTGATGGGGGATTAAGATTAAATAGATACAAATGAATTTGTAGACAGATGTATAGTTTGTTTATATAATTAAATAGATACAAATGGATTATAAACGAACATGAAATCCGTTTGTAAAATTGAATGGACACAAATGACTTCTCAAATAAAAGTACAATTTGTTTATAGAATTAAATAGATAGAAAAAGACTTGTAATTCGTTAAAAAATTAAAGAGACACAAACATGTGTAATTCATTTGTAAAATTAAATGGATACAAACGGCTTTATAAACAAATATGTAATTCGTTTGTAAAATTACATGGACACAAATAGACGTATAATTCGTTTGAAAATTAATTGAATGTATAAAAATAGACGTATAATCCATTTATAAAACTAAATGAATATAAATAGATTTATAAACAGACATATAATCTATTTATAAAATTAAATGAATATAGATAACTTTTCAAATGGATGTGTAATCTATTTATAAAAATTAAACGAACATAAACATATTTGCAAATGGACTGTGTATTTCATTTGTATGATTAAATAGATACAAACGGACTCACAAATGGACGTATAATCCATTTGTAAAATTAAATGAGTACAAACAATTTCTCAAACAAATGTATAATCCATTTGTAAAATTATATGGATATAAATGGATTTACAAATAGATGTATAATCTTTTATAAAATTAAATGGATACAAATGAATTTAGAAACGGAAGTGTAATCTATTATAAAATTAAATTGATACAAATGGATTCATAAATGAGCGTAAAATCCATTTATACAGAAAATATATTTGTTATTTCCGTTTGTAAAATTGTAATAGTTACAAATGTATCGTTTATAAATTCCATTTGTAATTTATTAAATTCTTGTAGTATAAGCTACATATTACAAAAAATGTCAACTGATTATCTTTCACTTATAAACATTTTAACTAAATACGTAATTGCTTAAAATTTTAAATACTTATAAACTTAAAATAGCTTATAACAACCAAGTTCTTATAAGTTAATTTTTATAAGTTAAGCCAAATATCATCTCAATTTCTATGTCTTCCTATCTTCTACTATACATATATGCTCTAAAAGGGAAATTATTCAATAAACCTAGCAATAACGGACCTAAGAAGTTAACCCTATAAAATTTTAATCCTCTTATGATTTAAAAATGACATGGTGCAACTAGTCTTGGACTTCACGGCAGACTTGGACCGGACTTAATTTTTGCTACTGATGTCCGATGGAAACCCACAATAGCTTTTTGAAAAGGGAATTACGAGACACACGACTTTCAAAAGTGACAAGGGCCACAGGCTTGTCACAAGATTCAATATGGAAATTCAATCATTTAGGGGGTTAATTTTGAATTTTAATTATTTTTTGGATATTTTTATAATTTTGTATTTAGGGTTTTTTCTATTATAAATAGTTTTTCTTGACTATTAGAAACTCACTTTTCGATATTTGAAGAATATTAATAAAATTTTTCGTCTTCTAGCCTATCTTTTCTCTTATATCATTTTAGCTAAATAATATTGGTTAAAACTCCTAACGGAGTCTAAATAGTCATTTATCAAAAAAAAAATTAAAAAGTTAATTTTTATACATATTTTAGTACTCTTAAGTTTAAATACTTTTTTAGTGAATATTTTGCATCTAAGTGTAAATTCTATATTAGCCCAGTAATTATAAATATTATATCTGTTACTGGCATTCATTGCATGCGTAAGCTCTCTTATTCACAATAAATAAATCCTATTATCCTCATATCTAAAAAGTAAAATTGATTTTTTATGAGTAAAAATTTACATATACGAAGTGCATTATAAAATTTGAACATTTTATATATTTATTTGACATGTAGTTTTAAGATTGGAAAATATTTTTTTCAAAAAAAATATTATTTTAAATCATATTAAATGCAATAATTCAAAAATATACCTTATTAATTTTGTATTATTATGATTTAGACATATTAAACTCATTCCTCAAATTTAGTATTAATATTTTTTAATATATTTTTAAAAATTTTTTCTGTAATTACAATAGCAACATAGAATAAAGCCTTGATATCTTATAATTTCTCTGACCAAGAATTCTGTTTATTTTTCCAATTACCATCAGTAAGATTAAGACCTTTTCATTTTTATGAGTTTGTACTAAAAATTTTTACTTAAATTCAAATTTTAATTTAACTTAAATTTAAAAAGTAGTCTTATTTTAAATTTAAAAAATAGTCTTATTTTGCTTTATATATCATCCTAAATTATACTAATTTCCTTTATTACTTAATATTCCTATATAATTTATTTTAAAAATAAAATTCACTAGTTCTTAAAATAATTTAACAAAATGAGTAACCTTGACTTAACAACAAGTTTATCATGCATAGCTAGTTGAGAGATGAAACTATATCTAGGGATCACACTTACTCTAAGCCAACTTCTATCAAGTCACCTTCTCAACCATATTTCTCAACTTTTGCAAAGCATTGGCAATAGTAAAGCATTGGTAATTTTACACCTACCAAAGAGTATCAAATATCCATATAAAAATATCTTCCTGCCCATCTAATATCAAATGCCTTCTTACCTTGTCTTAGGCAAATTTAGTTACGGTGTCCATAAGATCGAAAAGTCTCCAAATTAATACCATGGTCTCTACACATCCTTCATTCTAGCTGTCTTATGGATTTTAGTATTACTAATATTCAAGGTAGGATATCTATTCACCGAGCTCATTCCATCCACCCAAGGGTCAATCTAAAAGAAAAAATCTCCTCCACCTAACTTGTACTTGAAATTATGTTTGAATACTCACCCTATCTTAACAAGGTGCTTTTAGACCAACTAGCATCAATAGGCTTAGTAATGCCCTAGAAATTAGAAAACTTAAGCTTGTTCTTTGTAACCCATGTGGCCCACAAAGAGGATTTGGAAAGAATTGAGTCTCAAATTTGCTTGCTCGCAGTAGCCTTATTTCATGATTCAATTTCTTTAATCCTCCCCCACCCTCAAACCTCCTCCTTTTTTTATAATTTTTATTTGTAGTCTCTTAACTTTAAGTATATTTTCAATTTGTTAATTCAACTTTAAATTCTTTCTTAAAACTCATTGAACTTTAATTTTGCTATCATTAAAGCCACTATAACGTGTTATTGCGGGTTTTCTAGTTAACCTATTAACTACCATCCCTTAGCATCCCTATCTCATTCTCACATATTTTTTTAGATTTTGCCTCTCTATTCTTTCTTTCAAATCTCTCCCTCTCTCCCTCTCTCCCTCTCAATTCTATTTTGTTTGATTGCCAATTAGAGATTTAGAGAAATATAAATCACAAAAATTGAACATCAAAGAATACAAATCCCACATCAATACAGACTCCAACTTAGCTCAACTGCTAGGTACTAGATTCATCATCATTAAGAACACCAACAACATTAAGTTCATAATTTTTGGCTAATGGGATTTTAGATTTAGGTGATCTAACCCATATATATTATCCCCACTATTTAACCTATAGAGATTAGATATAACTCGAAAAACTGAACGAGTTTTTCCGAATATATAAATATATAAAAGAAAGGATTATTGGCTTATCAAGTATCATCATGATATTTTACTCACTATCCCCTCCACAAGGATCAAAAAGATCATATGTATATCCCAATTAAGTATATCTAGCAGTCTAAGCACATAATTTATATGCTATCCTCCAAAAGACATAAGATTGGCCCAACCTCCATAAGACTTTGAAGTTTGTGAAGACCTCTCAGATTTACTCAGATGCACTTACCACCAGGCTAAGCATAATTAAATACAATTTGTCTCATATAGCATAATTAAATTGAAATAAAAATTTTGCTAAGAGACCATTATTGAAGTAATTAATCCAAAATCACATATTTGATAAAAATCTGCATATACTCATAACATATTTCATGTAGATAATGTTGTCATATCAGATGTGACAAAATAAAATAGTAATAGTCTGCAAACAATGCTGGCATCTTGGACTTTATGATGACAATATTGACCCAAGAACAAATAGAAATGTTGGTTATAAATATGTGTAGAGCTGCCCCAAATGGTGGCCACCAAACTTACAACTAAAGGCTATGTGTATATCTAAGTTTTTTCCTAAAGACGTTATAAATATATGTTGAGTTGAAAATAAATCACATATCAATAAGGTATTATTCATTTGGTGCATATATAAAGTGTACTACGCTATTTATTTAACTATATTCAAATTTTATTTTCATTTATTCAAGCAACATGAATTTAACATTATCCATTCTCATTTTAAATAAATAAAATATTATATATAAATATATATTTAATAAAAGTTATATATTTATCCACTTACCTGTACCGAAGAAAGAATAAAGACCAGGTCGCATGAACACTCCTAGTATCTATATAGGGAGCTGGATCGTCTCCTAAAATTAAAAAGAAAAATAATTTATTAAGAGATAAACAAATATTATAGGATGAAAACGTGGAATGTGAAATGCATATTTAAATATTATAATTTAAAAAAATTCAGTAGTATTCCGATATAACTGGACCTTCTTCCAAAATTTACAGAGACTCAACAACACTCAATAAGCTAGAAATTTTATTTAAATCACCTCATGAAAATTATTAATCCTAAAAATAGAACTTCATTAATTAATCTAACTAAAACTCATCTCCTTTAAATTCTCAAATCACAATAATCATTATTTAAACGATAGAGAAAATAAACTAAAATGTAATAATCCAAATGAAATAGATAAAACTCATCTATTTAAATATTCAGACTTCTAACATAAATTATTGGATTCAAAGGTTAGGATATTGATTTAAATAAAAATTTAACTAAGAATTTTTAAACTTATAGATTGATTGGATTGAAGAGAATAAGATTTAGATTAAAAGAAATTTATCTTTAAATAACAGAGCAAGGACTCTGTTTCTCTTTGGGGAGAAGAGGATGTTGGCTCTAGTTTCGAGGCTCTTCCCAAAACGAGAGCAAATTTATATTATTTTTTAATTTTTTTCCTTTCCTTTTCCTTTTTAGACTTCATGGGCCTTTCCTTTTTTTTTTTAATTTTCATGTTAATGGGCTGGGTGTAATCTTGATGGATTTGAAGCAAATCAAAATAGATACAGGACATGAGTTATAATTTTAACTTATTATTAGCATCAAATATGGAGTCGAGAAGCATCTACAAGGGTTTGAATCCAAATGTGTTAGACCTGAAAAGGGTGCAAATGGGTGGGTTTGGTGAGGACTTGAATTCAGGTTCAAATGTTGATTCAGGTCAGACCCATAGATAGTGATAACAATGAAGGTAAAGGTGGGGCTATTTGCCAACTGGTGATTGAGGAAACAATGACTTCATGTTCAAGTTCCGAATAGAAAGAAACCAAGCACGCCAATAATAAGCAAAGAACATCCATGACTATAATATAATAAATATAAAAGAAAA
The DNA here is from genome assembly GCF_001659605.2 of Manihot esculenta. NCBI lineage: Eukaryota > Viridiplantae > Streptophyta > Magnoliopsida > Malpighiales > Euphorbiaceae > Manihot > Manihot esculenta. The sequence goes on from NC_035173.2 coordinate 10,237,246, forward strand.
GCAAAAAAACTGAAGGCCACACACAATCATCTGCAACCAAGATAAGTTATGCTTTCCCAATAAATCACAAGTGCCTATCTTTTTCTTCCAAAAAAAGAATAAATTAAAGAAATTTCCATAGTGGAACCATCTATCCAAAAAAGGAATAGAGCAAAAAGGCGGGATTTCTTTAGACATTTATTCAAAAAAATTAAAATCTTTATCTCTGTAATACCCGGCTAGAATCCGGCACCGGAATTCCTATCGTCCGGTGGCATCCGGGGTGTCGGAATTCTATAGAAGGGTAGGATATATGTTTTCCTACAGTGTTATGATGTATTTTAAGGTTTGGAGTTGAATTGATTTGAGTTGGTTTGAGGTTGGAAGAGAAAAGGCTAAGGAGACTTTTGCCAAGTTCGGCCGCCGAAGGTAAGTTCGGCCGCCGAAAGTGCCCAATGTTCGGCTTCCGCAGTTCAGGTTCGGCCCCCGAATGTTGCATGGTTTTGCATGCGATTCAGCAGCCGAAGCTGAGTTGGCTAGCCACCAATTGAGCATTCCTTAGTCAGCATTTTGGACAGGTGTTGGCTTCAAACCCTGTCCAGAAGCTTGGCCACGTCTCCTATGTTGTACAGCTCCTGCAAAAAAAATGGGTTGTTTTGTTGGTTTTCACAAGGTGGTGAAGGGTTGAAGCAAAAAGCTTAGGTTTGAGAGTTTATGAGGTTGAAGAGAGTTGATCCATTTTCTTTGTTCAGATCGTTCATCTTCGTGTTTACAGAAGGTAAGTGAAGATCTTGAACATGTTTGACTGGTTTATAGAAGTTTTATGACAGTTTGGGTTGAGATGCATGCTTAGGGGACAAAAGGTGTGTTTGATGGTTTAGCTTGTACGCATGATTATGTGTTCTGTTTGATGTGTTTGTTGGGGGTTTTTAGGTCGTTTTGGACCCCTTTGTACATATACATGAGTATATGTGTGTTGAGGAGTTGAAGTGTAATACCCGGCTAGAATCCGGCATCGGAATTCCTGCCCTCCGGCGGAATCTAGGGTGTTGGATCTCTCTAGAAGGATAAAATGTATTTTCTAAATGTTTTTATAATGATTTCAATGGTTTTAATTGAAAAAGAATTGAGTTTTGAAGAGAAAAGACCAAGGAGGAGTCTGCCAGGTTCGGCCGCCGAAAGTGATGTTCGGCCGCCGAACATGGTTTGGTTTCGGGTGTGCCTTTGGCCTCCGAAAGTTGAGTTGGGCAGAAACCAGGTTCGGCCGCCGAATCTCCATGTTCGGCCGCCGAACTTGCATGAGTTTTGGAGGCACGTTCGACCTCCGAAGGTGTTTTTGGCCAGCCCTATAAATGGATGCCATGACCGAAACAGGGAGTTTTCTCCCCATTTTCGGCCACGGTGAGTCCCTACTCTCCCTTGGTTCATTTTTAACGATTTCTCCTCAAATCTTGTAAGATTTAACGAGTTTCAACTTGGTTTTGAAAGATTTGAGCTTTTGAGCAAGGTTTTTGGAGCTTGGAGGTGCAAGAACCAAATCTCTCCAACCCCCGAGTTTAGGTCGTCTTCCTCTCGATCTTCAAGAGGTAAGGGTCGATCTTGAACTCTTTTTATGTTTTAAATAAGTTTTATGAAGATCTATGGGGGGTTAAAGGCATGTTTAGTTCATGAATAGGTTTACGGGTTTATGTTATGATTTGAACAATGTATGTTGGAAAAGTGTTGTAGTTGGGGTATATTATAGCTTGAGACCCCTAGGTGTGATGTATGATGTGTATGCATGTGTAGAAACAAGTTTATGCATGATTTGAGGTGTTGGGAAGCAAATGTGCATGAGGAGCCGAGTTTCTGCCCTTTGGCAGAAGCTCAGGTTCGGCCGCCGAAGTGACTTTCGGCCGCCGAACCCTCTTGTGAAGGCAGTTTCGGCTGCCGAAGCCTGCCCCCGAAAGTGGAGTTTCGGTTCTGTCTGGGACTTTCGGCCGCCGAAGGTGCCGCCGAACCTGCCCGAGTTTCGTCTCTGGAGGGGACTTTCGGCCGCCGAAGGTGCCGCCGAAAGTGCTCTGTCCAGCCTTTTTCTTGGGTGTTTTCCATGCATGTTTAAGTGATGTTTAGAGGGGTTTTTGGGGGTATGTTTATGAGTTGTTAGAGTATGTTTGGCACCTCATTCGAGTCCACCTGTGTAGGATCGGACCCGAGAGACCGAGGAGGCCATTAGTGCTAGCAGGTGCAGAGTTAGTCGGCGTCTGCCAGGAGGTGAGTAGAACTAAACTTAATGTTTTATTTTAAGAAATTCTAAAGCCTAAAGCATGAGCATGCATCATGATTATGTATAGTAGGTTGATTGCACTAGTTCACGAATATGTTGCATTGCATTATTTCATGTTGATGCTGAGGTAGGTTTGGACCAAGGCGACTCCAATAGCCCATATCTGTCATTGAGTCTTGTCTAAGTCCTTTGAGAGCCGGACGAGTACCTGTAGGAAAGTCCATGTGAGCTCTCTGTGGACCAGACACCATGCTATGTCTATGTTAGTCCTGTGAGCTTCTTTGGGGAGCCGGGCACCGACAGAGGGATTTTTGGGGTCATGTCTGATCCTTGAGAGTAAAGATGCTAGCAATTCAAGAGTACTCTCAAAAAACAGTCCGTGGGGAATATTTATCTGCATGAACCCCGAGACGGACAAGATACAGTTATGTGATTTCTTTGTGTTATGACGCATTTCATGAGAGCATGTAATTAATGAACTGTTTTCTATGTTTCTACTCACTGGGCTTTTTAGCTCACCCCTCTCCCCTAACCCCAGGTTTGCAGGTTTAAGTCAGAGCTCAGAAGTCAGCAGGGTAAAGATTAAGTGACGAGTGTGGTAATATGATAGTTTATGTTTATATTTCAGTTAGTAGTTTTAGAAGTGGACATGTAATATAAGTTGATGTAATGTAAGTTGAGATAATGTATGTGACGTATAGTAGAGTTAATGTTTATGGATTAGAGTGTGCTTGGCCCTATAGACTGGTTAATCCCTGTTGATGCATGGTTATGTAATGTCTTTATGTTGAGTCGAGAACCAGGCTTGATGTATGAAATGTTGACCCAGCTAGAGCATTTGATGAGGACTCTAGCACGGGAAAGTTTATGTTTATAGTTATGTTGTAGCTTACGGATCAAGCTTGGTGTATGTTCAGATTGCAGGTTTCATGTTAAAGTTTTTGATCATGTATGGGATTTGACCAGGTGATAGTATGTATGTTTGGCTTGCTACGGGTCCCGGCGGCCTTAAGCCGATCTGGATCCTAGCGCCGGTGGCGGTCCGGTTTCCGGGTCGTTACATGAAGTTTGCATGTTTTTGCGAGATTGAAGGGATGGAGGAGCTTGTTTGCCGTCGGGGCTGAGTTCTAGATGAACTCAGGTTCGGCAGCCGAAGGTTCATTCGGCCGCCGAACCTCTTGCATGGTGGATTAGGCTGCCACAGCTTGCCCCCGCGAGTTTTGAATGTTCGGCTCTGTTTGGGGCATTCGGCCGCCGAAGGTGCCGCCGAAGGTTAGAGACCTTTCGTCTCTGGAGTGCCTTTTGGCCCCCGAAACTTGCCCCCGAAAGGGTTCGGCCGCCGAAGCTTGAGATTCGGCAACCGAAGGTGCTTGAGTTTCGTCTCTGGAGAGGACTTTCGGCCGCCGAACCTGCCGCCGAAAGTGTTTTGTCCAGCTTTCTTTTGCATGCTTTGCATGGATGGTAGAGTGAGTTTAAGGGGATTCTTGGGGAGTTTAATAGAGTTATTCATAAGCTTGTTTGGTCCCTCATTTGAGTCCATCTATATAGGTACAGATCAGAGGAACCAGAGAGAGCAACAGTGAGTACTGCTCCAGAGTGATCAGAGCCTGCAGAGTCAGTCCAGTTAGCCAGAGGTGAGTGGAAACTTAATCTTTTACTTGCACAATGGAATGTTTTTGCATATCTCATGCATCATGATTATGCCATAGGTTGAGTGCATTAGTACCCACGAATATGTTGCATTGCATAGTTATTTGTTGATGTGGGTAAATGCTGAATGATCCCATAGTCACAGACAGGAAGTCCAGGAGCCTTTGACTACGCCCTGGCAGGTATAGCAAAGTCCAGGAGCCTTTGACTACGCCCTGGCAGGTATAGCAAAGACCAAGAGCCTTTGACTACGCCCTGGCAATGGTAAGTACAGAGGTGTTATATACACATATACATATATGACAGGAAGACCAGGTGCTCGATTCTACGCCCTGGCACAGAGTTACTGGGACTATGTGGTGACAGGTTTACTCTTGATGTGGCTTGTTTGTGTTATGACGCATTCCATGAGATCATGTTTTACTGAGATGTTTTATTGTTCTACTCACTGGGCTATAGAGCTCATCCCACTCCCTTAACCCCAGTTTTGCAGGTTCAGTATACAGTGTACAGGGACAGTCCAGCAGGATACAGAAAGAGTAAAGAGATTTGTAATAGCTTAGAGTGGACATGTAAAATTAAAGAGATGTAATAGTTGTGTATACAGTTAGAAATGTGCTTGACCTAGTGATGTATGTTTTGTACATGATCTGTATATGTATATGTTTTACAGAGTATGTGAAAAACCAGGCTTGATAGGTATGAGTTAACCCATCTAGAGTACGCTCTAGTCAGGGGTACAGAGTACAGAGTACAACGTACAGAGTATAGAGTACAGAGATAGTGCATGCACAGGTTAAGCCTTGGGTCAGAAAAGAGATTTTATTTTTCATAGAAAATGTATGATCATGTATTGGATTTACAGGTACATAGAGAGTATAGCAGGCTTGCTACGGGTTCTGGCGGCCTTAAGCCGACCTGAATCCTAGCGCCAGTGACGGTCCATTTTGGGGTCGTTACAGATTGGTATCAGAGCCCTAGGTTCACATGATCGGACCTATAGAGACAGTGTTGGGCTCATACAGGTTAGAAGTGGTCAAGCACAATAGGAAATCATGTCCACTAGGATAGGGTCTTGAGTCCTATCTGCTATGATATGCCATGAGTTTTGCATGTGTATGTGATGTTTATGTGCTAAAGTGTTCTGTTATATGTTGTGTTTCCAGAGTAAAGATGAGAGGCACTCGTCGATCAGCTCGTCCCACCAGAGAGTGAGAGACCAGCTGCTCGTCCTCCTACATTGCTAAGGGCAAGGTCTCAGAGATCTAGCAGGGAAGGTATGTCACTAGACCCTAGAAGGTCTGTCGATGAGAGCAGAAGAGGAACAGCTAGGGGAGGAAGATCAGAGGAAAGGAGGGAAGCTATGGAGATTGATCAGTCTAGAGATGACAGCATGGGTATAGGCAGCTTTGAGGAAGGTATGGGAGAGTCGCAGGGAGGCGCTCAGACCTCAGGTTTTGGCTACCCAGAGTATCCGATGGGAGGTATGTCGGAGTACTCGAGTTTTGTGCCATATCCTCCTTACATGCCTTATATGCCTTATCCTTATTATCCACCATATCCTATGTATCCCTCTTCCCCTACCCATTCAAGTGCAGCACACCTAGAGCCAAATGAACCAGTACCACCACCAGAACCAGTAGCCCCTGTTGTTGACAAACATCAACCTAGCTCATCTGGAGGTAAAGTACAAATGACAGAGTACTTGAAATTGGATGCTCCTAAATACAACACGGGAGATGATCCATTTGATTACCTCAGAGCAGTTAGGATGATAACCAGTGAATTGGGAGCAGATGATAGGAGAGCCATTGAGATGGCAGGTTTCACATTAAAATGCAAGAAAGCCAGAGAATGGTTTAAGAATTATGTGGAGCCTAGAATGGACAGCATGTCATGGGGAGAGTTCGCCAATGAGTTTGCAGGGTGGGCTTTTCCTGATAGTTCTAGGGAGATAGGGTTTGAAATTGAATTGCTGCCAGGTACCAAACCTATCTCTATTCCTCCCTACAGGATGGCGCCAGCAGAGTTAAAAGAGTTGAAAGACCAGTTGCAGGACTTGGTAGATAAGGGTTTCATCCGCCCTAGTACCTCACCTTGGGGTGCTCCAGTGCTCTTTGTTAGAAAGAAGGATGGATCCCTCAGACTTTGTATCGACTACAGACAGTTGAACAAGGTCACTATCAAGAATAGGTATCCTCTACCTAGGATTAATGATCTATTTGACCAGCTAGCTGGAGCAGGTTGTTTCTCGAAAATAGATCTGAGATCTGGGTATCATCAGTTGAGAGTCAGAGAGGCAGATGTGCCTAAGACAGCATTCCGGACCAGATATGGGCATTATGAGTTCTTAGTGATGCCGTTCGGGTTGACTAACGCCCCTACAGCATTTATGGATCTCATGAACAGGGTATTCAGTGAGTGTCTGGATCACTTTGTCATTGTTTTCATCGATGATATTTTAGTGTATTCCAGAGATGCAGAGGAGCATGCCCAGCATCTGAGGATAATTTTGCAGACACTGAGAGAGCATGGGTTGTATGCCAAGTTCTCGAAGTGTGAGTTTTGGTTGAGGAGCATTGCCTTCTTGGGACATGTGGTATCAGCAGAGGGTATTGAGATAGACCCCAAGAAGATAGAGGCTGTAGCTAACTGGCCCAGACCCACGACAGTGACTGAGATTAAAAGCTTTCTGGGACTGGCAGGTTACTACAGGAGGTTCGTTCAGAACTTCTCAAAGAGAGCAGCTCCGATGACCAAATTAACTCAGAAGAACCAGAAATTTGTCTGGTCAGATCAGTGTGAAGAGAGCTTTGAGGAGCTCAAGCGGAGATTGACCATAGCACCAGTGTTAGCGTTGCCTGTCAGTAATGAGGAGTTCACAGTGTTCTGTGATGCATCTCGAGTGGGATTGGGTTGTGTATTGATGCAGAGTGATAGGGTGATAGCTTATGCTTCTAGACAGTTGAAGAAGCACGAGTTGAATTACCCTACCCATGACCTAGAGATGGCAGCAGTTATCTTTGCACTTAAGATGTGACGGCATTACCTCTACGGGGTTAAATGCGAGATCTTCACTGATCACAAGAGTTTACAGTACATCTTGAGTCAGAGAGAGCTGAATTTGAGGCAGCGGAGATGGGTAGAATTGCTCAGTGATTATGATTGTAAGATCCAGTATCATCCGGGTAAGGCGAATGTTGTGGCAGACGCCCTAAGCCGGAAGTCACTAGGCAGTCTATCCCATATAGCAGCAGAGCGGAGACCAGTTGTGATGGAGCTTTATAAGCTCTTAGACGAGGGATTACAGCTAGAATTGTCTGGTACAGGTGCGTTGATAGCACAGATGAGAGTAACACCTGTGTTTCTGGAGCAGATAGCTCAGAGACAGCATGAGGACCCTGAGTTGATGAAAATTGCCAGGACTGTTCAGTCAGGCAACAGTGCAGAGTTCAGATTTGACAGCAAAGGGATCCTTCGCTATGGGAGTCGACTTTGTGTACCAGATAGGGGCAGTGTGAAGGAAGACATTATGAGGGAAGCTCATAATGCGAGGTATAGTGTTCACCCAGGAGCCACCAAGATGTATCAGGATCTGAAACGGGTCTATTGGTGGCCAGCCATGAAGAAAGAAGTGGCACAGTTCGTGACAGCCTGTGAGGTTTGCCAAAGGGTGAAACTAGAGCATCAGAAACCAGCCGGAATGCTTAACCCATTACCGATTCCAGAGTGGAAATGGGAGAACATAGCCATGGATTTTGTAGTGGGTTTACCAGCTACGTCCAATAGGATAGACTCTATATGGGTGATTGTGGACAGACTCACGAAATCTGCTCATTTTCTTCCAGTACGGAGTAACTATTCTGTGGATAAGTTGGCACAGGTCTATCTGGATGAGATCGTGAGATTACATGGAGTTCCAGTGTCTATAGTTTCAGACAGAGGACCTCAGTTTACCTCCCGCTTTTGGCAGAGTCTGCAGAGTGCGATGGGCACGCGATTGGATTTTAGTACTGCTTTCCACCCACAGACTGATGGACAGTCAGAAAGGACCATCCAGACCATAGAGGATATGCTTCGACTATGTGTGTTAGATTTTGGCGGTTCTTGGAGGCAGCATCTACCTCTGGTGGAGTTTGCCTACAATAACAGCCATCATGCTAGCATCGAGATGGCTCCTTATGCAGCTTTGTATGGGAGGAAGTGCAGATCCCCTGTTTGCTGGGAAGAGATAGGAGAGAGGGCTCTTGCAGGGCCAGAGTTAGTAGAACTTACCAGTAGAGTGGTGCCCATGATCAGAGAGAGAATCAGAACAGCGCAGAGCAGACAGAAAAGTTATGCAGACGTTTGCAGGAAACAGTTAGAGTTTCAGGAGGGTAATTGGGTATTGCTGAAAGTGTCTCCAATGAAAGGGGTGGTTCGTTTTGGGAAGAAGGGTAAATTAGCTCCACGGTACATTGGACCCTTTGAGGTGTTGCAGAGGATTGGAAATGTGTCGTATAAGCTGGATTTACCTGCTTCTATGGAGAGAATTCACCCGGTATTTCATGTTTCTCTATGCTACGGCAGTTTGTGTCAGATCCGAATCAGGTTCTGAGTGAGCCTGAGGTGGAGATTCATACGGATCTCACCTATCTAGAGCAGCCAGTGCAGATTCTGGACACGCAGATCAGACAGCTAAGGAACAAGGAGATTCCGATGGTGAAAGTTCTATGGAACCACCATAATCTAGAAGAGTGCACCTGGGAGACGCGTGTAACAGCCCGGAAACCAGTACCTCTCTGTAATGGCCCAAACTGCTCGGCGCTAGGATCCAGATCGACTTAAGGCCGCCAGAACCCATAGCAAGCCTAACCTGAACTCCAAACATCCCATACGTGATCCGACTTGACTACTAGTTGTTTAAACATTTTCTGAAAACTTACCAGACTTAACCTTTAAAACATCAGACATCTCAATCTGAAATAGCCCTCAGGGCTAAACCAGTGATACGCTACCAAGTAACCTCCATGCACTATGCTCTGAAACATAGAACCCACTCTGTAGGGTCAGCATATCATAAGTTAACCTTGGCTACCATAGAGTCACAGGAATCAAACCTGGTCTGCTCTAATGGACTCTCTATGGGTCACAGGAATCAAACCTGGTCTTCCCTCTGCACTGGTCTTGGGTCAAGGGAATTAAACCCTGTCTTCCCTCACAGTTATAATTCACTGGGTTTTCGAAACACAACATTTATTAAGCCTGGTTTGACTCATTTCTCATCAAGAAACTGAAAACAGGATACATGCATATACAAGGGATGAAATATACTATAGGCAAAGCACATACTAAACCAGAAGCACATTAACTGACTATCTATACATCTGTAACAAATATCTCTTTAATTTACATCATGTCCATTACTCTATTACACAAGCAATACTGAAGCCTACACTCTGCTGCTTCTAACCTTCCTAGCTAACTCTGTACCTGCAAAACTGGGATTAAGGGAAAGGGATGAGCTTCTAAAGCCCAGTGAGTAGAAACACTGCAAACAGTTCATTCATACGCACGTTATATGAAAATGCATCACAACTCAAACATTCCACATCTTGGATTAGACATGACCTCAAAACTCCCTCGACGGGCTATTGATGTCGCCTTGGTCCAATCAGCATAAACAATGATAATGCAATGCACCATATTCGTGATTCTAATGTACTCACCCTAATACATATCATGGCATCCATGATGCATGAACTATGCTAAAAGCATTCTATTTCTTTAAGAAAAGGATTAAGATTAGTTCTACTCACCTCTGCTCCTCTAGCAGATACTGGACTGACTCTGCAACCTCTCACTCTGATGACCTCCTCGATCTCTCGGGTCCAATCCTGAATTAAATGGACTCGAATGAGGTGTCACACATATTCTTAAACAATCCCCTATAATCCCCTCTGAACCTCTGAAAACAATCACATAAAGCATGCAAAAGAAAGCTGGACAGAACACATTCGGCGGCAGGTTCGGCGGTCGAATGTCCTGAACAGAGCCGAAACTCAAGCACCTTCGGCGGCCGAATCTCCTCTTCGGCTGCCGAACCTGAGTTCTTCATGAACTCAGCTTTGCCAGCAACTTCCTTCCTTCAACCTCTCCTCTTCTCTGTCATGCATAACTCACTCTTAGCTCACATATACTCTGGTATATGTTCAAAGGGGTCCAAACCTACCTATTAACCCCAACAAAACAGCAAACATAACATGTAATCAAACTTCTCCATAAACACATCAACACTAACCTAAGCATACACCTCATGCATCTCTACCCTTGACCACTTTTGGAGCTGTTAAAAACTTAGTAAAATAAACATAAAAGCTTCCCTTACCTCCTGAAACCAGAAGAGGAACAACCGGAACACTGAACTCAGCAACTCCTCTTCAAACATTACCAAAACCTCACTTTTCTCTCTTTTTTCTCCAAAACGTTCAAACCCTGTGCAAATGACCAAACCCTCTGCATGAGCTGATTAAAGCTTGCAGATGAGTCATGGGAGACGTGGCCTAACCCTCTGTGGTGATTTGGAGGCGAACACCTGGCCAAACCACGGACTGAGGAGCGTGCACAGCTAACCGACCATCCCAGTTTTGGCTGCCGAAACTGCATGCAAAACCATGCAACTTGCTGGGGCCGAACTTAACCTTCGGGGGCCGAACATTGGGCACTTTCGGCGGCCGAACTTAACATTCGGGGGCCGAACCTGGCCTTTGTCTCCAAAGCCTTTTCTCTTCAAAACTCAATCCGGTTTGATTCAAAACCTTTCACACACTTAAAATCTTTTAGAAAACCTTCGCTCTATCCTTCTAGAAACCTCTGACATCCTCGAATTCCACCGGACGGTAAGAATTCCGATGCCGGATCTAGCCGGGTATTACACTCTTCCCCCCTTACAAAACATTCGTCCTCGAATGTTAAAAACAAATAGATAAGCAAGTAAACCTATCACGTCTCTCTCCATCTGTATATCTATTCTCCTGCTCTGAGTTCATACTCATAACCTTTTTCTGAACTCCACAGCTTTCGCTGCGCTACTCTGATCCTTACTCTTCTCTTTCTCTTTATCTTTTCTCATCTAATCTCTTTTTCTCATTCTCAACAGATACCCATCTGTATTCTGATCATACCAGTCTGTACGCCAGCTGTTCTATGAGATCAACAATCCTACCTAGGAACACCTGTACATAGTAGTGACTCTGTAAACTGCTTCCAGTTACACCAAGTCTCAAAGATCCATCTTTCGTTTCCCACACACACTGGCACATTCCAGGGTGAAGTACTAAGTCGGATAAAACCTTTATCTACTAAGCTCTCTATACTATTCTGACTACTCTCAACTCTCTCTTTCTCTGCAGGTGCCATCCTGTAGGGTAGAAGGAAAGAAATAGTTCCGCGTCCAGATACCATTCTCATTTCAAACTCTGACTCCCTAACAGATGGAAAACCTGACAACTAGTCTGAGACACATCCAGAGCTCACTAGCACTGGGTACTGAGGCTGATTCCCTGTCCTGACTATGAAACTCGCTCAACAGAGCTAGAACCCGCTGATAACCTTTCCTGGGCAACCATGAGCCTGCGGGACTGATATCAAACTTCTAGGCATCTATACTGTACTCTGTCTCCTATACTCTGTCCTTTCAAGGACACTTTGATCCATCCTTGCCTCTGAATTCTCCTACCTTGTCTCTGTGGACACAGGTAGTACTATGAGTAGCTATCCAATCCGCCCTAGGTTGACATCCTCAGTCACCCCTAGAACCATAAGGTCAGCTGGAAGGCATCGCCTACTCTCCTCGATCTCTGTACTGTGCTGACTGACTGTCTGACTGACTCTGCCTCAGATGGATCATACTCAGGTCTACTGACCCAAGGAAAATACTCTAAGCCCAGAAGTTATCAAACCCCTTCTATCCACGGCTCACTAACAACAAGGAAAGCGAAACACTGGGTTCGAAAACAAGCAGACACATCCAAGCACTTCTAAGTGAACGTATCTGACGTCACCGTGCATAATGTGTTAGCCTCTACTACGTCAGGATGAAGATCCAAGCGAAAGAAAATGGAACTTCCTTCGGGAATTCTCTAAAGAAAAGCTACCTCTTTTCTCTGCCTCAACTACCACCTAATCCTAGACTAACTCTAATCTCTTTCTGAGCTCATTCTTACTTTTTTTTTTTTTACCTTATTTTGATCTATCACTTACTTCTCACTATGCCTGGGTTTATAGAAACCTGAGACACTATGTTCTCATCATACTTCTCTGTGAGCCAATCTTTAGCTACTAACTCTTCTCTGCATCTTTATCTCTTTTGATCTATCTATTTACCTTTTACCAGAAAAATGACATCCTACTATGGTCCACAAACACATACATCAAAACGCTCAAAACAAAATGAACATACCTGGCAGCTCTGTGTCAGATGTATCAACCTCTTCTCCTTGCCTACTATCCTGAGTCACTCTGCCTGTGGGACACTCACGCATCAGATGCCCTTCCTGTCCACACCGATAACAAGCTGTGGTTCCTGCTAGACAAACTCCTCTGTGTGGTCTTCCACACCTCTCACATTGTGTTCTGCCTAAACCAGAACTCGAACCAGCACCACTAGTTCCTAACTCCCTCTCCTTTGATTTTTTAAACCCTCTAACTTTCTTCTTTTTGGCTCTCCCCCACTTCACTCCTTTCCAAGAAGCTGTACTCCAAGTGGAAGGATCATTCTCTCCTTTCCCTGACATTTTAGTCTCCTTGATCTGTTCATCTTCTTCTACCATATTCACCTGTACACCTCTATCTCTTCTTTGCACATGTAATACTATTTCTCTCCTATCTCCATATACTCGTCCTAGTTCCATTCTTGCTCTACTTTCCTCAAACGATCCTTCCGATGGATCTGATTCTATAGATCGACTAGCTCCATTCATCTTAGCTCTCCTATAGCTTTCCTGAGGAACAACACATAAGCAACAAACATTAGCACACATATCGTTCATATGCAAACACATGAACCTGCAACATATACATGCATACAAAACATCATATCAATGCTCATGCATATATTCATGGCATTTCAAATCCGCATACAATCAACTGCCTATCTTAGTGGACATGATTCTGCTTATTGTGCTTTGCCTTACTATGACTCTAACCCAACCTCTTTCCGCTGTGGGATATCTCTAATCCTTGAACAAAAATGCCCAACACACCGTACTTAAGAGGCCCTATGCTCTGATACCATCTGTAACAGCCCGAAAACCAGTACCTCTCTGTAATGGCCCAAACTACTCGGCGCTAGGATCCAGATCGGCTTAAGGCCGCCAGAACCCATAGCAAGCCTAACCTGAACTCCAAACATCCCATACGTGATCCGACTTGACTACTAGTTGTTTAAACATTTTCTGAAAACTTACCAGACTTAACCTTTAAAACATCAGACATCTCAATCTGAAATAGCCCTCAGGGCTAAACCAGTGATACGCTACCAAGTAACCTCCATGCACTATGCTCTGAAACATAGAACCCACTCTGTAGGGTCAGCATATCATAAGTTAACCTTGGCTACCATAGAGTCATAGGAATCAAACCTGGTCTGCTCTAATGGACTCTCTATGGGTCACAGGAATCAAACCTGGTCTTCCCTCTGCACTGGTCTTGGGTCAAGGGAATTAAACCCTGTCTTCCCTCACAGTTATAATTCACTGGGTTTTCGAAACACAACATTTATTAAGCCTGGTTTGACTCATTTCTCATCAAGAAACTGAAAACAGGATACATGCATATACAAGGGATGAAATATACTATAGGCAAAGCACATACTAAACCAGAAGCACATTAACTGACTATCTATACATCTGTAACAAATATCTCTTTAATTTACATCATGTCCATTACTCTATTACACAAGCAATACTGAAGCCTACACTCTGCTGCTTCTAACCTTCCCAGCTAACTCTGTACCTGCAAAACTGGGATTAAGGGAAAGGGATGAGCTTCTAAAGCCCAGTGAGTAGAAACACTGCAAACAGTTCATTCATACGCACGTTATATGAAAATGCATCACAACTCAAACATTCCACATCTTGGATTAGACATGACCTCAAAACTCCCTCGACGGGCTATTGATGTCGCCTTGGTCCAATCAGCATAAACAATGATAATGCAATGCACCATATTCGTGATTCTAATGTACTCACCCTAATACATATCATGGCATCCATGATGCATGAACTATGCTAAAAGCATTCTGTTTCTTTAAGAAAAGGATTAAGATTAGTTCTACTCACCTCTGCTCCTCTAGCAGATACTGGACTGACTCTGCAACCTCTCACTCTGATGACCTCCTCGATCTCTCGGGTCCAATCCTGAATTAAATGGACTCGAATGAGGTGTCACACATATTCTTAAACAATCCCCTATAATCCCCTCTGAACCTCTGAAAACAATCACATAAAGCATGCAAAAGAAAGCTGGACAGAACACATTCGGCGGTAGGTTCGGCGGCCGAATGTCCTGAACAGAGCCGAAACTCAAGCACCTTCGGCGGCCGAATCTCCTCTTCGGCTGCCGAACCTGAGTTCTTCATGAACTCAGCTTTGCCAGCAACTTCCTTCCTTCAACCTCTCCTCTTCTCTCACATGCATAACTCACTCTTAGCTCACATATACTCTGGTATATGTTCAAAGGGGTCCAAACCTACCTATTAACCCCAACAAAACAGCAAACATAACATGTAATCAAACTTCTCCATAAACACATCAACACTAACCTAAGCATACACCTCATGCATCTCTACCCTTGACCACTTTTGGAGCTGTTAAAAACTTAGTAAAATAAACATAAAAGCTTCCCTTACCTCCTGAAACCAGAAGAGGAACAACCGGAACACTGAACTCAGCAACTCCTCTTCAAACATTACCAAAACCTCACTTTTCTCTCTTTTTTCTCCAAAACGTTCAAACCCTGTGCAAATGACCAAACCCTCTGCATGAGCTGATTAAAGCTTGCAGATGAGTCATGGGAGACGTGGCCTAACCCTCTGTGGTGATTTGGAGGCGAACACCTGGCCAAACCACGGACTGAGGAGCGTGCACAGCTAACCGACCATCCCAGTTTCGGCTGCCGAAACTGCATGCAAAACCATGCAACTTGCGGGGGCCGAACTTAACCTTCGGGGGCCGAACATTGGGCACTTTCGGCGGCCGAACTTAACATTCGGGGGCCGAATCTGGCCTTTGTCTCCAAAGCCTTTTCTCTTCAAAACTCAATCCGGTTTGATTCAAAACCTTTCACACACTTAAAATCTTTTAGAAAACCTTCGCTCTATCCTTCTAGAAACCTCTGACATCCTCGAATTCTACCGGACGGTAAGAATTCCGATGCCGGATCTAGCCGGGTATTACAACGCGGGAGTCTATGCTCCAGCAGTATCCATATTTGTTTTGAGGTTAGTTTCCTCCTTTTATGTGTTACATGTTGGTTTTAGAATCATTCGAGGATGAATGTGTTGAAGGGGGGGAGAATGTAATACCCGGCTAGAATCCGACACCAGAATTCCTGTCGTCCGGTGGCATCCGGGGTGTCGGAATTCTATAGAAGGGTAGGATATATGTTTTCCTACAGTGTTATGATGTATTTTAAGGTTTGGAGTTGAATTGATTTGAGTTGGTTTGAGGTTGGAAGAGAAAAGGCTAAGGAGACTTTTGCCAAGTTCGGCCGCCGAAGGTAAGTTTGGCCGCCGAAAGTGCCCAATGTTCGGCTTCCGCAGTTCAGGTTCGGCCCCCGAATGTTGCATGGTTTTGCATGTGATTCGGCAGCCGAAGCTGAGTTGGCTAGCCACCAATTGAGCATTCCTTAGTCAGCATTTTGGACAGGTGTTGGCTTCAAACCCTGTCCAGAAGCTTGGCCACGTCTCCTATGTTGTACAGCTCCTGCAAAAAAAATGGGTTGTTTTGTTGGTTTTCACAAGGTGGTGAAGGGTTGAACCAGAGAGAGCAACAGTGAGTACTGCTCCAGAGTGATCAGAGCCTGCAGAGTCAGTCCAGTTAGCCAGAGGTGAGTGGAAACTTAATCTTTTACTTGCACAATGGAATGTTTTCGCATATCTCATGCATCATGATTATGCCATAGGTTGAGTGCATTAGTACCCACGAATATGTTGCATTGCATAGTTATTTGTTGATGTGGGTAAATGCTGAATGATCCCATAGTCACAGACAGGAAGTCCAGGAGCCTTTGACTACGCCCTGGCAGGTATAGCAAAGTCCAGGAGCCTTTGACTACGCCCTGGCAGGTATAGCAAAGACCAGGAGCCTTTGACTACGCCCTGGCAATGGTAAGTACAGAGGTGTTATATACACATATACATATATGACAGGAAGACCAGGTGCTCGATTCTACGCCCTGGCACAGAGTTACTAGGACTATGTGGTGACAGGTTTACTCTTGATGTGGCTTGTTTGTGTTATGACGCATTCCATGAGATCATGTTTTACTGAGATGTTTTACTGTTCTACTCACTGGGCTATAGAGCTCATCCCACTCCCTTAACCCCAGTTTTGCAGGTTCAGTATACAGTGTACAGGGACAGTCCAGCAGGATACAGAAAGAGTAAAGAGATTTGTAATAGCTTAGAGTGGACATGTAAAATTAAAGAGATGTAATAGTTGTGTATACAGTTAGAAATGTGCTTGACCTAGTGATGTATGTTTTGTACATGATCTGTATATGTATATGTTTTACAGAGTATGTGAAAAACCAGGCTTGACAGGTATGAGTTAACCCATCTAGAGTATGCTCTAGTCAGGGGTACAGAGTACAGAGTACAGCGTACAGAGTACAGAGATAGTGCATGCACAGGTTAAGCCTTGGTTCAGAAAAGAGATTTTATTTTTCATAGAAAATTATGATCATGTATTGGATTTACAAGTACACAGAGAGTATAGCAGGCTTGCTACGGGTTCTGGCGGCCTTAAGCCGACCTGAATCCTAGCGCCGGTGACGGTCCATTTTGGGGTCGTTACAATCTCATATCAATTACTCTTCATAATTTGTGGAAAGTAATATGATTTTGGATTTGGGTGATCCCATCCATAAATATGGCAATATAGATGGATAATTTTTCACCCACGATCATTGAACTTTAGTCACTAATTCATTGTAGTCACTAAAATTCAATTTGTTTCAGAAAAGTCATCTATGGTTAAACTTGTCTAAAATAGTCACTTGATAAGATTCCAATGGATTTTCAAGTGAAGTGCATGCGTGGCTTCAAATAATAAAAAGAAAATTATTTACCATATTAGATACTAAAGCTCCTTTATATATTCTATAATCTCTATACCTGAACCCAATTCTATACTTTAATATCTATTTTTCACTCATAGATCTCACAAGAATAAGGGCAAAAAAGAAGAAAATGAGCCAAAAGTTTAAAAGAATATGATTAATTTATGATGTTTGAAGGAATGGAGTTCTGCAACCAATATGCAACTGTAACTGTTATGTAGATTTGAAAGCTTTATGGATTGGTGGAAATCCAAGTAGGCGATTTTATGGATGTTGAAATTACGGGGTGAGCTTTCATTTATTGGTTATATTATTCACTATTAATTCTATGGCTTGATGAGCCCTTCCCATTGATCTTTTTTTTTTATGTTATAGTATAAAAATTATCATAGATTTTTTTAATGGGTTGATGAGCTCTTTCCAAATCATGCTAAACAAATAATTTCTACTTTATTAAGGAGAATTGAAGTTTAAGATAGAGAAATTATAGCTACTAATACTAGAGTTAAAAAATGGTTGATAGTAGTCATGTGTTGTGAATTATCTTTGAGAAAATTATAATAGGAAACCACTTGATAGTTTATGTAATACCCGGCTAGACTCCGGTATCGGAATTCCTACCGTCCGGTGGAATCTCGGATGTCGGAAGCCTCTAGTAGGGTAGAAACATGTTTTCATAAAATGTTTTAAGGTATTTCATGGTTTTAAGTATGAAAATTTAATGAGTTTTTGCATGAAAAGTCTTTGGAGGAAAACCCAGGTTTGGCCGCCGAAAGTCAGGTTCGGCCGCCGAAAGTCAAGTTCGGCCGCCGAACATGCATGCGTTTTGGAGGCACGTTAGGCCCCCGAAAGCATGAGCGAGGGAAGTTCAGGTTCGGCCGCCGAAAACCAAGTTCGGCCGCCGAACATGGCATGCATGCGGAGGCACATTCGGCCCCCGAACGTGGCCTGGCCAGCCACCTATAAAAGGGTCCCTTAGGTCCGCACGGGCGAGCTTTTTCTCCCCCGTTGACGGCCAAGGTGAGTCTCCGCCACCCCTCCCTCGATCTTGAGTGTTTTCCTTAGATCTTCCATGATTTTCACGGGTTTTAACTTCTGTTTTGAAGATCTGTGAGTAAAGAGCAAGTTTTGGGTACTTGGAGGTTCAAAGAGCTCAATCTCTCCATCTCCAAGCTAGGATCGCCTTCCCTCTCGTTTCTTCAAGAGGTAAGCTCGGATCCACCCTTGTTATGTGTTTTAAACAAGCATTTAAGTTGTTTTATGGGGTAGAATGCATGTTTAGCTCATAGTTAGGTTTATGGGTTAATATTGATGTTTTGAGCAATGTGTGTTGATTGTGTGTGTTTGAAGTGTTGTAGTTAGGGTATACGTTTGTTTGAGACCCCTAGGAACTTGTATGCATGTTTTGGTTGAGTTATATGCATGTTGGAAGAGTTGGGAGGCAAAGGTGCATAAAGGAGCCAAGTTTCTGCCCTTTGGCAGAAACCAGGTTCGGCAGCCGAAGGCACTTTCGGCCGCCGAACATGGCTGGGGAGGCAGGCCTTTCGTGTAATACCCGGCTAGACTCCGGTATCAGAATTTCTACCGTCCGGTGGAATCTCGGATGTCGGAGATCTCTAGAAGGGAAAAACCATGTTTTTATGAAATGTTTTAATGTTTTTGATGATTTTAAGTAAAAAGGAATTGAGTTTTTGCATGAAAAGTCTTTGGAGGAAAACCCAGGTTCGGCCGCCGAAAGTCAAGTTCGGCCGCCGAACATGCATGCGTTTTGGAGGCACGTTAGGCCCCCGAAAGCATGAGTGAGGGAAGCCCAGGTTCGGCCGCCGAAAGGGAAGTTCGGCCGCCGAACATGGCATGCATGCGGAGGCATTTTCGGCCCCCGAACGTGGCCTGGCCAGCCACCTATAAAAGGGTCCCTTAGGTCCGCACGGGCGAGCTTTTTATCCCCCGTTGTCGGCCAAGGTGAGTCTCCGCCACCTCTCCCTCGATCTTGAGTGTTTTCCTTAGATCTTCCATGATTTTCACGGGTTTTAACTTCTGTTTTGAAGATCTGTGAGTAAAGAGCAAGTTTTGGGTACTTGGAGGTTCAAAGAGCTCAATCTCTCCATCTCCAAGCTAGGATCGCCTTTCCTCTCGTTTCTTCAAGAGGTAAGCTCAGATCCACCCTTGTTATGTGTTTTAAACAAGCATTAAGTTGTTTTATGGGTAGAGATGCATGTTTAGGCTTGTTGATGAGTTTATGGGTTTTGATGTTTTGATGAACAATGTATGTTGATTTTGTGTGTTTGAAGTGTTGTAGTTGGGGTATATGTTTGTTTGAGGCCCCTAGGAGCTTGTATGCATGTTTTGGTTGAGTGGTATGCATGATTTGAAGTTTTGGGAGGCAAGAGGTTCATGTGAACCAAGTTTCTGCCATTCTGGGAGAAACCAGGTTCGGCCGCCGAAGGGACTTTCGGCCGCCGAACCCCCTTATGGAGGCAGGCCTTTCGGCTGCCGAAGTTGCCCCCGAAAGGAGACTTTCGTCTCTGTCTGGGACTTTCGGCCGCCGAAGGTGCCGCCGAACATGCATGAGTTTCGTATCTGTCTGGGAGTTTCGGCCGCCGAAGGTCCCGCCGAACCTGCCTGACTTTCGGCTCTGGAGGGACTTTCGGCCGCCGAACTTGCCGCCGAAAGTGCCCTGTCCAGCCATTTCTTGCTTGATTTTATGTACATGTTCCATGATGTTTTAGGGGGGTTTTTGGGGAGTATATTAGAGTCATGTTTATGTATGTTTGGTCCCTCATTGGAGTCCACCTGTGTAGGTTCGGACCCGAGGAACCGAGGACCTCAGCAGTGAGCCAGCTGCTACAGAGTTTGTCAGAGCTAGCCAGAGGTGAGTGGAATAAACCTTAAGTTTTAAAATAAATGAATATGAATTTTGAGCATGATCCATGCATCATGAATGCCATGAGATATAGTAGGTTGCTTGCATTAGTATTCACGAATATTTTGCATTGCAATTATGATGTTGATGTGGTTTGGTTATTGGATGATCCTTTAGTCCTCATATGATATGATGATGTTATGGCATGATATGGTATGGAAGTCCAGGTTGTACCCATTCTACGTCCCTGGCACGATGTAAGAGGAAGTCCAGGTTGTACCCATTCTACGTCCCTGGCACAGTTGGACTGTATGATATGTTATGTTAAGGGAAAGACCGGTTGTACCCATTCTACGTCCCGGCACAGTTGGACTATGTAGAGGACTAATGGTGACAATACCAACCAAGATGTGATTTGTTGTGATGTGTTGCATTCCATGAAAGCACGAAATTTTAATGTATTATTTTCTACTATTCTGCTCACTGGGCTTTGTAGCTCACCCCTCTCCCCTAACCCCAGATGTGCAGGTACAGGGTAGACCAGAAGGTTAGCCAGAGTTTTGAAGTATGTTGTGTAATAGTTAGATTGTGGACATGACAATTGTACTATGATGTAATGTAAGAGATTTCAGTATGTTATGTAATGAGGTTTATTGAGGTTATAGATGTGCTTGACCCTATGAGTATTGTTATCCCTTTTGATACATGATCTATAGAAATGTTTTATAATGTTCATGAAAGCCAACTCATCTCATGTTGTATCGCCCGTTGGGGCATTGATGAGATCCCACAGAGGGATCATGATTATGATCAGGACTATGTACATGTATGTTCAGGTTGAGTTGGATAAATGAAAGAAAAGTTTTAAATTTTTATGCATGTTGTTGATCATGTATGGGATTATACAGGTTTACAGGTTATACGTCAGGCTTGCTACGGGTCCCGGCGGCCTTAAGTCGACCCGGATCCTAGCACCGGTAGCGGTCCGATTTTCGGGTCGTTACAGAATGGTATCAGAGCCCTAGGTTCATATGGTCGGACCTAGAGTGTCAGGCTCATAGATGTTATAGAAGGTCAAGCACAATAGGAAGGTCATGTCCACTAGGATAGGATGTTGAGTCCTGTCTTGTATGATGATGTAAATGCCATGATAATATGCATGTGCATTAATGCTATGATATGAATGACGTATATGTGATGAGGGTTCATGTGTGCCCATATGAACCATATGATGCTAATGTTTGTATGATGTGTACTATTTTTCAGAAAACAGGATGAGAGGAACTCGTCGATCTGCACGATTGACTGGAGTGCCACCTGAGGATGAGGGCACGAGTGCCCGTCCTCCCACATTGCCTAGGGCAATGTCTTGTAGAGCCAACAGAGAAAGAGTGTCAAGGGACCCTAGAAGGTCTTTTGATGTTAGCAGAAGGGGAACGGATAGAGGAGGAAGTTCTTCAGATGTGAGGGAGGTTATGGAAGAGGATCAGCGGAGGGATGGGAACCTGGATGTGAGCATGGAGGAAGAAGGGACAGGGGAGTCTCAGGGAGGCGTTCAGGCCTCAGGGTATGGTTTTCCACCCCATTATCCACCCTTTCCACAGGGTTCAGGGTATCCGATGGGAGGTACATCGGATTACTCCAGCTTTAACCCCTACCCTACCTACATGCCTTATCCACCTTTCTATCCACCTTACACACAGTACCCAGCTTATCCACCCTCACCCTTCTATCCAAACCTGGCAAACCCCACCTCGGGGAATGCTGCACCTCCACCTCCACCACCTACAGAACCAGCAGCCCCAGTTACTCAACCTCCTAGACCTAGCTCAGTTGATGGGAGCAAAGTGAAAATGACAGATTACCTCAAGCTAGATGCTCCCAAATACAAGTCAGGGGATGACCCCTTTGAGTATCTGAGAGTGGTGAAGACAATAACTGATGAGCTAGGGGCAAGTGACAGCAGGGCCATTCAGATGGCAGGGTTCACCTTAAAGTGCAAGAAGGCACGAGAATGGTTCAAGTGTTATGTGGACCCGAGACTAGACGGTATGACATGGGAAGAATTTGCGAATGAGTTCGCTGGATGGGCTTTTCCAGACAGTTCCAGAGAACTGAAGATGATTGAGTTTGAGCAACTGAGGCAGTCAGAGCACATGGGTGTAGAGGAGTTCACAGATAAATTCTTGGAGCTATTGCCTTTTTCAGGGCAAGCTCTAGATACAGATACAAAGAAAGCCAAGAGGTATGTTATGAAGCTGCATTCCAGGTACTCCTCGTTGATTCAGTCAGCTGAGAGAGAAAGTTTCCACACTGTGGAGGATATGGCTCGAAGAATGGAAGCAAGTGCTATAGTTGAGGGGTCAGTGAAGCAGTCAGTGACCCAGTCTTCAGGGGTTAAGACCCCAGGCAGAGGAGGACCAGGTTTCTCTTCTCAGAGTTCAGGTAAGAAGAGGTGGGATAACACCACCAGGAAGTCGAAGAAGAATAAGTTTTGGAACAAGTTGAAATCCGGTCTGGGATTTGGCGGTGGCTCGAGCTCAGGCTCAGATGGTACAGAATGCCAGAGATGTGGAAGACCGCACAGGGGAGTGTGTCGAGCTGGGACTAATACATGTTTCAGATGTGGACAGGAGGGACACATAGCTCGGGATTGTCCTAGAGCACCTTTTATGGGCCAGCCCCAGCAGACAGCTTCTGGTAGTGTGGCACAGCCAGCAGTTCTAGCCACAACTCAGGGCAGTGGCAGAGGAAGAGGAAGAGGGGAAGCCTCTTCTTCTGGTTCCCGAGGTGAAGGTCCATCAGCTCCAGCCAGGATCTTCACCATGACACAGCAGGAGGCTAACACATCCAACACCGTGGTGTCAGGTAATCTCGTCATTGGGTGTTCTGATGTGTATGCATTAATGGACCCGGGTGCATCTCATTCATTTATTGCTCCGAGAGCCGTTGAGAGGTTGGGTCTGATAGTCTCTGGGTTAGAGTGTCCCCTATGGGTCAGTGGACCCAAGTGTGACCCGTCAGTGGCAGTGTCAGTCTGCCAGTACAGTCCAGTTTTTGTTGAGGGAAGATGCCTCTCCGCCGACCTTGTGGTTCTAGATTTGACAGACTTTGACGTCATTCTAGGGATGGATTGGCTATCTACCCATGGTGCTACCTTGGACTGCAGGGACAAGGTAGTCAGGTTTAGAGATCAGAACGGGTCAGAGGTCGTCTTCAGAGGAGACATGAGGGGCACACCTAGAGGTCTGATATCAGCTCTTCAGGCTCGTAGGTTGCTTAGGAAGGGATGTCAGGGGTACTTAGCTCATGTGAGAGAGCTAGACAGTCAGGTCAGGGAGCCGGCCTCGGTGCCAGTTGTCAGAGAGTTTCAGGATGTTTTTTCGGATGAGCTTCCAGGTTTACCACCTGCTAGGGAGATAGAGTTCGAGATAGAGTTGGTGCCTGGAACTAGACCGATCTCTATCCCTCCCTACAGGATGGCCCCAGCCGAGTTAAAGGAGTTGAAAGAGCAGTTGCAAGAGCTGGTAGAAAAGGGTTTCATCCGACAGAGTACCTCACCTTGGGGTGCTCCGGTCTTGTTTGTGAGAAAGAAGGATGGATCCCTTAGACTTTGTATCGACTACAGGCAGTTGAACAAAGTCACTACCAAAAATAGGTACCCTTTGCCAAGGATCGACGATCTATTCGACCAGCTAGCTGGAGCAGGTTGTTTCTCCAAAATAGATCTGAGATCGGGGTACCATCAGCTAAGGATAAGGGATGAAGACGTGCCGAAGACAGCTTTCAGGACCAGATATGGGCATTTTGAGTTCCTTGTAATGCCGTTCGGGTTAACAAACGCCCCTGCAGCATTCATGGATCTCATGAACAGAGTATTTAGTCAGTACCTGGATCACTTCGTTATTGTCTTCATAGATGATATCTTGGTGTATTCCAGGAATGCAGAGGAGCATGCCCATCATCTGCGGTTGGTCTTGCAGACCTTGAGGGAACATGGCTTGTATGCCAAGTTCTCTAAATGTGAGTTCTGGCTGAGGAGCATTTCGTTCTTGGGGCATGTAGTGTCAGAGAATGGGATTGAGGTGGACCCCAAGAAGACAGAAACTGTGGCTAACTGGCCTAGACCCACTTCAGTGACGGAGATCAGGAGTTTCTTGGGTTTGGCAGGTTACTACAGGAGGTTCGTTCAGGACTTCTCGAAAATAGCAGCTCCTCTGACCAGACTAACTAGGAAGAATCAGAAGTTTTTGTGGACCGACCAGTGCGAGGAGAGTTTTGAAGAGCTTAAGAAGAGGTTGACTTCAGCACCAGTTTTAGCTCTGCCATCTAGTGATGAGGACTTTACAGTCTTTTGTGATGCGTCCCGTGTGGGACTGGGTTGTGTACTGATGCAGAAGGAGAGGGTGATCGCTTATGCTTCTCGGCAGCTAAAGAAGCATGAGTTGAATTACCCCACACATGACCTAGAGATGGCAGCAGTAATCTTTGCACTCAAGATGTGGAGGCACTACCTCTATGGGGTAAAATGTGAGATCTTCACAGATCATAAAAGCCTGCAATACATCCTGAGTCAAAGAGATTTGAACTTGAGACAGAGGAGATGGGTGGAGCTGCTGAGTGACTATGATTGCAAGATTCAGTATCATCCGGGTAAGGCGAATGTCGTGGCAGACGCCCTAAGCCGGAAGTCACTAGGCAGTTTATCCCACATATCAGCAGAGAGGAGGCCAGTGGTGAAGGAGCTCTATAAGCTCATTGAGGAAGGTCTACAGATGGAGTTGTCTGGTACAGGTGCCTTAGTGGCCCAGATGAGAGTAGCACCCGTGTTTCTGGAGCAGGTGGCTCAGAAACAGCATGAGGACCCGGAGTTAGTGAAGATTGCCAGGACTGTTCAGTCAGGCAATGATAGTGAGTTCAGATTCGACAGCAAGGGGATCCTCCGCTATGGGAGCAGACTATGTGTACCAGATGACATAGGGCTAAAAGGAGACATTATGAGGGAGGCTCATAATGCAAGATACAGCATTCACCTCGGAGCCACCAAGATGTATCAAGATCTAAAGAAGGTTTATTGGTGGCCAGCCATGAAGAAAGAAGTGGCACAGTTCGTGTCAGCCTGCGAAGTGTGCCAGAGGGTGAAGCTGGAACATCAGAAGCCAGCTGGAATGCTTAACCCGCTACCTATTCCAGAATGGAAATGGGAAAATATAGCTATGGACTTCGTAGTGGGGTTACCGGCGGCGTCCAACAGAGTGGACTCCATATGGGTGATTGTGGACAGACTCACCAAATCTGCTCACTTCATTCCTGTCAGGAGTGGCTACTCTGTGGACAAGTTGGCGCAGGTATATGTGGATGAGATCGTCAGGCTGCATGGGGTTCCTGTTTCGATAGTGTCAGATAGAGGGCCCCAGTTCACCTCCAGGTTTTGGCGGAGTCTGCAGAATGCCATGGGTACTAGGTTGGATTTCAGCACTGCCTTCCACCCCCAGACGGACGGACAGTCCGAAAGGACCATCCAGACTATCGAGGATATGCTCAGAATGTGTGTGCTGGACTTTGGCGGTTCTTGGAGGCAGCATCTACCTTTGGTGGAGTTTGCCTACAACAACAGCCATCATGCTAGCATCGGGATGGCTCCATACGAAGCTTTGTACGGAAGGAAGTGCAGATCACCTGTTTGCTGGGAGGAAGTTGGAGAAAAGGCCTTGGCAGGGCCTGAGCTAGTAGAGATCACCAGCAGGGTGATACCCATAATCAGAGAGAGAATCAAGACTGCTGCCAGCAGACAGAAGAGCTATGCAGACGTCCGCAGGAGACAGTTAGAGTTTCAGGAGGGGGATCTGGTATTGCTCAAGGTGTCTCCTATGAAGGGAGTGGTTCCCTTTGGGAAGAAAGGTAAACTAGCCCCACGATACATCGGACCCTTTGAAATCTTGCAAAAGATTGGGAGTGTGTCGTACAAGCTGGATTTGCCTGCTTCAATGGAAAGAATCCATCCGGTTTTCCATGTTTCAATGTTGAGGAAGTTTGTGTCAGATCCGAGCAAGGTTCTTAGTGAGCCTGATGTAGAGGTCCAAGAGGATCTCACCTATGTTGAACAGCCAGTACGGATCATAGACACCCAGATCAGAAAGTTAAGAAACAAGGAAATCCCGATGGTGAAAGTCCTGTGGAACCACCACAATTTAGAAGAATGCACTTGGGAGACACGGGAGTCTATGCTCCAGCAGTACCCTCATCTCTTTTAAGGTTAGATCTCTATGTGTTTATGTGCTATGTATGTATGTTATGTTTTATGCCATGTTATGTGTGCTAGTTGAGGAACATTCGGGGACGAATGTTCTTAAGGGGGGGAGAATGTAATACCCGGCTAGACTCCGGTATCGGAATTCCTACCGTCCGGTGGAATCTCGGATGTCGGAGATCTCTAGAAGGGAAAAACCATGTTTTTATGAAATGTTTTAATGTTTTTGATGATTTTAAGTAAAAAAGAATTGAGTTTTTGCATGAAAAGTCTTTGGAGGAAAACCCAGGTTCGGCCGCCGAAAGTCAAGTTCGGCCGCCGAACATGCATGCGTTTTGGAGGCACGTTAGGCCCCCGAAAGCATGAGTGAGGGAAGCCCAGGTTCGGCCGCCGAAAGGGATG
Source organism: Manihot esculenta (assembly GCF_001659605.2). Taxonomy (NCBI): domain Eukaryota; kingdom Viridiplantae; phylum Streptophyta; class Magnoliopsida; order Malpighiales; family Euphorbiaceae; genus Manihot; species Manihot esculenta. Next base: position 10,263,976 of record NC_035173.2, read on the forward strand.
TTCGGCCGCCGAACATGGCATGCATGCGGAGGCATTTTCGGCCCCCGAACGTGGCCTGGCCAGCCACTTATAAAAGGGTCCCTTAGGTCCGCACGGGCGAGCTTTTTCTCCCCCGTTGTCTGCCAAGGTGAGTCTCCGCCACCTCTCCCTCGATCTTGAGTTTTTTCCTTAGATCTTCCATGATTTTCACGGGTTTTAACTTCTGTTTTGAAGATCTGTGAGTAAAGAGCAAGTTTTGGGTACTTGGAGGTTCAAAGAGCTCAATCTCTCCATCTCCAAGCTAGGATCGCCTTTCCTCTCGTTTCTTCAAGAGGTAAGCTCGGATCCACCCTTGTTATGTGTTTTAAACAAGCATTAAGTTGTTTTATGGGTAGAGATGCATGTTTAGGCTTGTTGATGAGTTTATGGGTTTTGATGTTTTGATGAACAATGTATGTTGATTTTGTGTGTTTGAAGTGTTGTAGTTGGGGTATATGTTTGTTTGAGGCCCCTAAGAGCTTGTATGCATGTTTTGGTTGAGTGGTATGCATGATTTGAAGTTTTGGGAGGCAAGAGGTTCATGTGAACCAAGTTTCTGCCATTCTGGGAGAAACCAGGTTCGGCCGCCGAAGGGACTTTCGGCCGCCGAACCCCCTTGTGGAGGCAGGCCTTTCGGCTGCCGAAGTTGCCCCCGAAAGGAGACTTTCGTCTCTGTCTGGGACTTTCGGCCGCCGAAGGTGCCGCCGAACATGCATGAGTTTCGTCTCTGTCTGGGAGTTTCGGCCGCCGAAGGTGCCGCCGAACCTGCCTGACTTTCGGCTCTGGAGGGACTTTCGGCCGCCGAACTTGCCGCCGAAAGTGCCCTGTCCAGCCATTTCTTGCATGATTTTATGTACATGTTCCATGATGTTTTAGGGGGGTTTTGGGGAGTATATTAGAGTCATGTTTATGTATGTTTGGTCCCTCATTGGAGTCCACCTGTGTAGGTTCGGACCCGAGGAACCGAGGACCTCAGCAGTGAGCCAGCTGCTACAGAGTTTGTCAGAGCTAGCCAGAGGTGAGTGGAATAAACCTTAAGTTTTAAAATAAATGAATATGAATTTTGAGCATGATCCATGCATCATGAATGCCATGAGATATAGTAGGTTGCTTGCATTAGTATTCACGAATATGTTGCATTGCAATTATGATGTTGATGTGGTTTGGTTATTGGATGATCCTTTAGTCCTCATATGATATGATGATGTTATGGCATGATATGGTATGGAAGTCCAGGTTGTACCCATTCTACGTCCCTGGCACGATGTAAGAGGAAGTCCAGGTTGTACCCATTCTACGTCCCTGGCACAGTTGGACTGTATGATATGTTATGTTAAGGGAAAGACCGGTTGTACCCATTCTACGTCCCGGCACAGTTGGACTATGTAGAGGACTAATGGTGACAATACCAACCAAGATGTGATTTGTTGTGATGTGTTGCATTCCATGAAAGCACGAAATTTTAATGCATTGTTTTCTACTATTCTGCTCACTGGGCTTTGTAGCTCACCCCTCTCCCCTAACCCCAGATGTGCAGGTACAAGGTAGACCAGAAGGTTAGCCAGAGTTTTGAAGTATGTTGTGTAATAGTTAGATTGTGGACATGACAATTGTACTATGATGTAATGTAAGAGATTTCAGTATGTTATGTAATGAGGTTTATTGAGGTTATAGATGTGCTTGACCCTATGAGTATTGTTATCCCTTTTGATACATGATCTATAGAAATGTTTTATAATGTTCATGAAAGCCAACTCATCTCATGTTGTATCGCCCGTTGGGGCATTGATGAGATCCCACAGAGGGATCATGATTATGATCAGGACTATGTACATGTATGTTCAGGTTGAGTTGGATAAATGAAAGAAAAGTTTTAAATTTTTATGCATGTTGTTGATCATGTATGGGATTATACAGGTTTACAGGTTATACGTCAGGCTTGCTACGGGTCCCGGCGGCCTTAAGTCGACCCGGATCCTAGCGCCGGTAGCGGTCCGATTTTCGGGTCGTTACATTTCGGCTGCCGAAGTTGCCCCCGAAAAGAGACTTTTGTCTCTGTCTGGGACTTTTGGCCGCCGAAGGTGCCGCCGAACATGCATGAGTTTCGCCTCTGTCTGGGAGTTTCGGCCGCCGAAGGTGCCGCCGAACCTGCCTGACTTTCGGCTCTGGAGGGACTTTCGGCCGCCGAACCTGCCGCCGAAAGTGCCCTGTTCAGCCATTTCTTGCATGTTTTTATGTGATGTTTTCATGATGTTTTAGGGGGTTTTTGGGGAGTATATTAGAGTTATGTCTATATATGTTTGGTCCCTCATTGGAGTCCACCTGTGTAGGTTCGGACCCGAGGAACCGAGGACCCCAGCAGTGAGCCAGCTGCTACAGAGTTTGTCAAAGCTAGCCAGAGGTGAGTGGAATAAACCTTAAGTTTTAAAATAAATGAAATATAAATTTTGAGCATGATCCATGCATCATGAATACCATGAGATATAGTAGGTTGTTTGCATTAGTATTCACGAATATGTTGCATTGCATTTATGATGTTGATGTGGATTGGTTATTGGATGATCCTTTAGTCCTCATATGGCATGATGATGTTACGGCATGATATGGTATGGAAGTCCAGGTTGTACCCATTCTACGTCCCTGGCACGATGTAAGAGAAAGTCCAGGTTGTACCCATTCTACGTCCCTGGCACAGTTGGACTGTATGATATGTTATGTTAAGGGAAAGACCGGTTGTACCCATTCTACGTCCCGGCACAGTTGGACTATGTGGAGGACTATTGGTGACAATACCATCCGAGATGTGATTTGTTGTGATGTGTTGCATTTCATGAAATCATGAAATTTTAATATATGATTTCACTATTCTGCTCACTGGGCTTTGTAGCTCACCCCTCTCCCCTAACCCCAGATGTGTTGGTACAGGGTAGACCAGGCGGTTAGCCAGAGTTTTGAAGTATGTTATATAATAGTTAGATTGTGGACATGACAATTGTACTATGATGTAATGTAAGAGATTTCAGTATGTTATATAATGAGGTATATTGAGGTTATAGTTGTGCTTGACCCTATGAGTATTGTAATCCCTTGTTGATACATGATCTTGATGTATATTGATGTTTATGTTTAAGCCAACTCATCTCATGTTGTATCGCCCGTTGGGGCATTGATGAGATCCCACAGAGGGATCATGATTATGATCATGACTATGTACATGTATGTTCAGGTTGAGTTGAATGTTTAAAAGAAAAGTTTAAATTTTTATGCATGTTGTTGATCATGTATGGGATTATACAGGTTTACAGGATGTATGTTTGGCTTGCTACGGGTCCCGGCGGCCTTAAGTCGACCCGGATCCTAGCGCCGGTAGCGGTCCGATTTTCGGGTCGTTACAGTTTATTATATCATGTATGAAAATTTAGAAAGCATGCAATTAAAGGCAAGATGATAAGAGTTAATTATTATAATTTTACTTAATATTGTAGGCTGCAATGTTTGTTAACAGAAGATTAACCCCATTGTTGGACAATATAATCTCAATTTAATAGAATGAATGTAAAATTTAATATATACTTGTGATTTCTATTTTTTATATTGTTAATATGTAGTTGTAGTTTACAATACAACAAAGAAAAACCTATTTAAATTATATGGAAACTTAAATATCATTGATATAATTTGGATATAAAGTTTTACAAAATGCTTCAGATTTGAAACATAGTGAAACATGTTTATACTTTGAAGCACAAAATACATTCTGAGTATTAGATTGCCTTTCTATCCTCGTTTTCTCCTTCCATTTCTAATATTATGGTCTTCATGATGTATTTTTTTGCTAGAGTTTTCAGAACCATTATTATTCTACACATATCACAAACATTCTATTATATACAATATGAAATATAAATAAATATTTGATCTAAGTATTAGCCCTTTACACTATTTGTTGCCATAAAAATATTTTCATCACTAAATGTGTCCTGCAAAGTTCTAGACATTGATGAAAGCCTTTGATTAAATCCCTATTAACATACAAAAAATGGCATTCAATACACACAAGTAAATTAACATTCAATTCACATAGTCATTTGCCATTCACACAGAACATACATTGATCATCCATTGTATTATTATTGGAGGATTAAGTACAAGATTTGAAGATCTAGTACTTAGTTGGTATGCATTTCGATGATCTATGTGTATCGGAGAAGGAGTTTGTAAAAAGTTTAGCTCTGTTGAGAAATTCCTTGCCCGTTTAGTCATTCTTATAGCCTGTCATGATAATGTTAAAATTAATTTTAATAATTTATAATCATGTATAAAGATATAGCAAGAAAAATAAAAACTTACTGAATTAGTATATTTCCCTTTATGATATCTTTTGTTATGCCTAGTTTCTCCACATTAGTTCTGTTTTATAGAAACCCTTCCATGTTTTGAAAACTTCGTAGATTTGTTGCTCTCTCTAATTCCTCTAGCTCCTTTATTCTCATTTTCTATTTCTTACCCCTTTTTTTATTAGCAAACTCATTTGGTGTTATTTGGTTCATAGTATCAGCTTTTAGCTACATATCACTTTCATTAATTTGGTTAATTACATGGCTATATACCCTTATATAAGTCTTAGTCAAATAATATTTATTGACATAGCTCTTTAGTTGTTCATTATCTTGAAAGATAACAGTACAAGCATGCATATAAAAAAAATCATTTAATTGTCATCTCTTACAACTAGAATTCATGTTTTTCTAAATTCACAATAAGTTGACTTTCACTACTAAATACTTAAATCTATAAATCCTTAGCAAGGTGTGCTTGAAATAAACAGCTACATTCCTTCATTTCATTAAGTTTTTTTCTAAATTTTAGGACGAAGAGAACTTTGGATACTATTCATTCTTTCCCTCTTTACAAAAAATCTTTTCATTAACTCAATTCTTAATATTTCAAGCATAGTGATAATAGGTTTATCTCTTGCATCTAGAATATGCCTATTAAAGCATTTATATAGGTTATTCATGAGCATGCCATATACCACATTAGTCTTAAAGCAAGCCCTTAACCATCCAACTTGGCTATATATTTATCTTTTGTTGTATTCTAAATTAGGTTCTTTAATTATTTATCTTTAAATATGTTTCTAAAATTAGTGTACATATGCATAACACATGGTCTGTATTTAGAGTTTAGAAACATTTCAATAACACATAGTTTGTGCTTAGAGTTTAGAAATATTTCAACTATGATATTTAATAAATTCTAGAATGTAGCCAAGAATTGAATAAATTAACAATAACAAATTGTTAGTACAATTTCATAGAAGAATACAATTAACAATTGCTCCATTTAATAAAAGTGAAAATTCAAGAAAATAAAATTATCTTTTGTGCATCAGACATGAAAATCTAATGATGGTTGTTATGCATTTGTAGATCTTCTTTTAAGATGATCCACGAGCCATTGTCATTTATTTGTACATTCTCTTAGCGCAACTGCATATGCTATAGGAAAGATAGTCATTAGGATCTATTTCCACTCTTAACAATTATTAGCCTACATATGTACCATTCAACAAATAACCATCCACTTAAATTATTGACCTACAAGCACTCATGATGGCCTGCTTAAGAGTTGCCAAGTAAATGTACATACCTTCAAACATTCCTTTTTCCTCCTTAAAAATCGCAGAACTTCCAAGATTAATCCTTAAAAGCTCTCATTTATAATCATGGAGTCTTCTATAGTATAATAGTTCCTCTACACATATCATTTTGAGAATAATATTCCCTACTCCATTCCATATTGTACTTGTAATCTTTCTTTAATCTTGGCACCAATCCATTTTCACTTCATATCTCTCCTAAATATTTTTAAGTAATTATTAGCAATCCATTAACTATTTGTGTAATACCCGGCTAGACTCCGGTATCGGAATTCCTACCGTCCGGTGGAATTTCGGATGTCGGGAACTTCTAGAAGGGTAAAGACATGTTTTATAAAATGTTTTCATGAATTTTAATGTTTTAAAGTATGAAACTAAATGAGTTTTTGCATGAAATAGCATTGGAGGAAAACCCAGGTTCGGCCGCCGAAAGTCAAGTTCGGCCGCCGAACATTGCATGGATGCGGAGGCACATTCGGCCCCCGAACGTGGCCTGGCCAGCCGCCTATAAATGGGGCACTTAGCCGAAATGGGCGAGCTTTCTCCCATTTCCGGCCACAGCAAGCTTCCGACCTTCCTTTTGCAACTCTTGTGTTCTTCCTCCAAATCTCTACCATTTTTCTTGAGTTTTAAGCTTGCATTGAAGGTTTTGAGCTTTTAAACCAAGTTTTGGAGCTTTGGGAACTCAGGAGCTCATTTTCGTGGATCTCCAAGTTTAGGTCGTCTCCCTCTCGATCTTCAAGAGGTAAGAGCCGATCTTAAGCTCCTCATGTGTTTTAAGTAAGTTTTAAGTGATTTTATAGGGTTGTATGAGTTTTTAAGCAAATGTTAGTGTTGTCCCTTGAGGCAACCCAAGAGGGGGGGGTGAATTGGGTTTATAAAAAATTTAATGACAAAGACAAGAAATTAGAAGAGAATAGGGAAGAGAAAAATCAACACAAAGATTTATAGAGGTTCAGCTATCCAAGCCTACGTCCTCTCCTCAAGCTCCACTTGAGAGTTCAACTCCACTATCAAATCTTCTTTGGGTGAAGATCAAAACCCTTACAATCTTAGAGCAAGCCTTTACTCTTTACAAATCTCTTTTTCCACTCAAGAGCAATTCTTTGCTCAATGCCACACTCACAACAACAGAATCTCTCAATCAACCTTTACTCACTCAGAAAAGCCAATCAATTACAACTCAAAACAAGCTTTCAAGAAATCAATGCTTTGGCTCAAGGTTTTGAGAGAGAGAGAATGAAAAATGCTGTAATCTCAATAAATATTTGCTTAGATGGTTGTTGTAACCTCACAACAACAAAAACAAGTTGTATTTATAGTTCATTCATAAATATGGCCGTTGGGGGTGCATTAAATGCAAATAGAGCCGTTTATGTTCAGAAATAACCGTTATACCGTGCCCAGAAAAACTCAGGTTCGGCGGCCTAAGCTTAGAGTTCGGCGGCCGAACCATTTGGGGCGAAGAAACTATTCCTTTAAAACTGAACTTTCGGCGGCCTAAACTCAATGTTCGGCGGCCGAACATGGTGGACTTTCGTTTCTGTTCCTCACTTTCGGAAGCCAAACTTTAGGCTTCGGAGTCAGACCCAAAACACACTTTCGGCGGCCGAAGGTTAAATGTTCGGCGGCCGAAGGTGTGGGACTTTCGTCTCTGTCCCTCACTTTCGGAAGCCGAAGGTTACACTTAGGGGGCTGGTTGAAAACCCACCTTCGGCGGCCGAAAGTCAATGTTCGGCGGCCGAACATAGGGGACTTTCGTTTCTGTCCCTCACTTTCGGAAGCCGAAGGTTACACTTAGGGGGCTGGTTGAAAACCCACCTTCGGCGGCCGAAAGTCAATGTTCGGCGGCCGAACATAGGGGACTTTCGTTTCTGTCCCTGACTTTCGGAAGCCAAAAGATGACTTTAGGGGGGCAAAAAAATAATTCTTTAAATCTTTGAAAAATCATAACTTAGGCTGTAAAAATCCTTTTTTCAAACCGTTTGAACTTTTGCAACCTATATTTTTAGATCTTTCATTTTGATGAAAAATAATTTCAAAATCACTTCTTTTGGAAAATTTCATTTTGGTCCCTGAAAGTCAAGTACTTTTTAAAAAGTGGCCATATCTAAAAGAACTTTTAGAAATGAAAGAACCCTTGAGCCATCACAATCAATTACTTGAAATTCACAATGAATAGAATTTAACAAGGCATAAACAAAAATAATTTCTTATCCCTTTCTTGTGGTATGCTTCCATAATTGGCACTTTTCACTTTTGTGATTGAAGCAATTTCATTTATTTCAATTAGGGAACCTGCAAGCTCAATACAAACACCTTTGAAGATAATTAGTAGCACACCAATTGTTTATTAATCATCAAAACAAGGATTAGGACATTTAGGTCCAACAATCTCCCCCTTTTTGATGATGACAAACAATTGGTAAACATTAGGATAATAATCATAAGTGTAGTGTGTGTATTTTAAAAAATTTCTCCCCCTTAATGTGCTCCCCCTGTCAAAAATAATTTATGCCATATTTAAAATGAGAGAAGGCACATAAGGGAGGTTTTGACTCAATGCAATGAGATGCAATGGATCCTATATGAATGAATGAGTGGATCCTATATGAATGAATGAGTGCTAACAAGGAATGCATCTCAAATAAATACACACAATATTCACAATCCAAGAGAGAGAAAAAAATATTTAATCCAAAAGAGTCAAACAAAAATCAAGGTAATAACCAAATATAGCCAATATCCATAAAATCATCAAATATGTACATAAAAAATACCATCCATTCTCCCCCTTTTGACATCATCAAAAACAACAAAAAAAATATCACAATATCAAAAGGGAAAGAACAAAAGCAACTACATAAACAACAAAAAATATATCACTGAGGAGGCTGAGGAGGTGGCACTCCAGATGACTGCTGAAGGAAGTGTAAAATCTGACTCTGCTGCTCGATCATGGTCTGCTGCTGGTCTGTAAGTCGTGTTAACTGCTGCTCCATCTGAGTCTGGCGATCAGACATCTGAGCAACCTGCAACTCCAGACGACCCATGGCATCATACAGATCAGATGCAGTCCGAGAAGATGTACCCTGCTCGGTGGACCGCCCGGTACTAGTATCGCTTCTGGGAGCTCGCTCTGTCTCAAGATCAGCAGGAGAAGCATCATCTGACTCCTCATCAGAACCATCATGTGCCTGTGCTGCTGCATGTGCTGCTCTGCGAGCTGCAAAATCTCTCCTAGAATTATAAAATTCATTGCCTCTCCTAGTCAAACCCATGTGGTGGAGGGTAGCCTCAGTATAGGGGGTGTACTCACTAGACAGAGGAAAGGCCGACTCGGTACCTGGGTCAACACCTAGGGCTCGGAGAAGAAGAGTAAGATGACGACCAAAGGGGAGACAGCCTCGACTCAGCCTAAGGGAGTCTGCTATAGAGTGAATCATAATATGTGGCAGGTTAAGGGGTCGACCCTCTAGCAGACAAGACACTACAAACATGTCAGAGTAGGAGAGTGCAGTCCTATGACCCGATCTAGGGAGAATCTCATAGGTGACTATGTGGTGAACAACTTTGGGGAGAGTGTTGAGGTCACAGGCCTTAAGCCTAGAGGGCTCCTCACGATCTACGTCTCCTGAAATGACCCTAGTCTGGTGAAGGGAAGAGACCTCACCAGTGATCCACTTATGAGTGGTAGAGACAACAGCCCCAGAGTTGGGGATACCTAGGTGACGAGCAATGATGTCAGGAGTGAGGTAAACTCTCTGACCATTTACAAAACTAACTAGGTGAGGAGGAGTGTGACGGGTGAAGGTGTGTAGGTTTGCATAGAACTCCCTAACAATCCTAGGATGGGTGTCTGCTGGAGTGATAAGAAGGTGGTCCCATTCCTGAACAATGAAGGGCTGTAGGAAACCCTGAGTGCGAAAAAGCTGAACACTATTATCATGGATTGTTCTCCCAGGATGAACAAACCTGAGAGAAAAAGGCTCAAAAGCTGGATCCTGCTCTCTAACTACAGGGAACTCAAAGGGTGGTGAGGCAGGATGGTCTGGGGAGGGAGACATAGGAGCTCTACTGGATTGACCTCTAAAATATGGGTGCCTACGGGCTGTGGATTTTCTACCCATTCTAAAACACAGCAGCTAAAGAGGCAATGAAAGAAACAAACAGAAAATAAAATACCAACCCATAAGCAATTCATTATCACAAAACTCAATCCATAAACCACAGTAACACAAACTAGTCATATAACTGTTATTGCACCACATCCATATTCAGAACTAAAAATATTAACAGTTTTTATATATGAATCCAGCTAATCAGTAAAATAATCCAGCTAACAGCATATTGATACCCAGCTAACAGTAAAATAATGCATCTAACAGCATATACAGAGCAACAGAAAATTAGCCAGCAGAGTTTACATATACTCATGGCAACAGATAACCCAGCTAACAAAGAGCAACAAGTAAAAAAAAATATAACAGGCAGTTTTCATAAAGATATCAACAACCCAGCTATCAATGTAGATATAAAGACAGCAACAGAAAAAAAGAAAAAAATTACAGGCAGTTTTACATATACCCATATCAACACATAAAAAATCAGAAACACAAACTAGTCATATTAGGAGCTAAAAACAATATAAAATCAACAGAAAATAAACCAAAAGCAAGCAACAAAAAAAAAGAGAGAAAATCACATACCCAAAGGAGAAAAGCGCGAAATGGGTTCCTTGAGAAGAAAATGAGGTGTTTTGAGGCGTTTGAGTGAAGGAAAAGAAGGAAAAAGGAAGTTTTTGGAGAAAAATGGCTCAGAAACGAGCGATTTGGGAGAGGGAGACGAAGAGGACTTCGGGGAGAGAGAGAGAGAGCGTCGGGGAGAGAGAAGGGCGCGCGAGGAAGATGATGAGCTGTCGCGGGGGTTTTTAAGGGACGCGCAGTTTCGGCGGCCGAACTAAGCTTCGGCGGCCGAAACTGGGCAGGTTTAGGGGGCCGAACTTAATCTTCGGCTGCCGAAACTTGAGAATGTTCGGCGGCCGAATAAAATGTTAGGCGGCCGAAAGAGAGAAAAAAAGAAAAAGACAAAATAAATTCCCGCTTTTCATATTGCCCTTGAAATTGAAGGTTAGGGGGCCGAAAGTGCCTCCGAACCTGGAATTTTTGGGCTTCCCCTCCCCCTTTTTTTTAAAAAAAAATAAAACTTTAACAAACAATTTTGACATGCTTTCAAAAAGATACACACACAAAAAAAAATACACTCAACAACCACCATCTAGCATTCCCAATTCCCTTTTAATGAAGTTAAATCTTTCTTCATTTAAAGGTTTAGTGAAAATATCAGCTAGTTGGTTGTTTGTATCCACAAACTCAAGAACAACATCACCATTTAACACATGATCACGAATGAAATGATGTCTAATGTCAATATGCTTAGTTCTAGAATGTTGAATGGGGTTCTTGGTTAGATTGATTGCACTTGTATTGTCACATTTAATAGGAATGTGATTAAGAGATACTTCAAAATCTCTTAATTGTTGTTTAATCCAAAGGATTTGACTACAACAAAGACCCACCGCCACATATTCGGCTTCGGCGGTTGATAGTGCAACCGAATTTTGTTTCTTGCTACACCAAGAAACAAGAGATTGTCCTAGAAGTTGACAAGTACCCGAGGTACTCTTCCTATCAAGAATGCTTCCGGCAAAGTCGGCATCCGAGTAGGAACATAAAGTAAAGGATGAACTTCTAGGATACCATAACCCCAAATGCAATGTGCCATGTAAATATCTAAGAATGCGTTTAACGGCATGCAAATGAGACTCTTTAGGACATGATTGAAAACGTGCACATAAACATACGGAAAACATGATATCCGGTCTAGATGCGGTGAGATATAAAAGGCTTCCGATCATACCTCTATAGAGCTTTTCATCAATAGGCTTACCCTTTTCATCCTTGTCAAGCTTGGTGCTTGTGCTCATTGGAGTTCTACTTGGCTTGCTATTCTCCATTCCAAACCTTTTGATTAGCTCCTTTGTGTATTTGGCTTGGTTGATGAAGATGCCATCCTTAGCTTGTTTGATTTGAAGCCCAAGGAAGAATTTGAGTTCTCCCATCATGCTCATCTCAAACTCACTTTTCATAACTTTAGAAAACTCTTCACACAAACACACATTAGTAGCACCAAATATAATATCATCAACATATATTTGCACTACAAGGATGTCATTTCCATGATTTTTGACAAAAAGAGTTGTATCCACTTTGCCTTTTGAAAAACCATTTTGCAAAAGAAAATTACTTAGTCTTTCATACCAAGCTCTAGGAGCTTGTTTTAAACCATATAAAGCTTTGGACAATTTAAAAACATGATTTGGAAATTCATGATTTTCAAACCCCGGAGGTTGCTCAACATAAACCTCCTCCTCAATAAAACCATTTAAAAAGGCACTTTTCACATCCATTTGAAAGAGATTAAAATTCATGTATGATGCATATGCAAGCAAGATTCTAATGGCTTCTAATCTAGCTACGGGGGCAAAAGTTTCATCATAGTCAATGCCCTCCTCTTGGTTATAGCCTTTAGCTACCAACCTAGCTTTGTTTCTAATGATATTGCCATCTTCATCAAGCTTATTCCTAAACACCCATTTGGTGCCTATAGTGGGGTGATGTTTTGGTCTAGACACTAAGGTCCAAACCTTGTTTCTTTCAAATTGGTTGAGTTCTTCTTGCATAGCAAGAACCCAATTCTCATCACTAATAGCCTCATCTATAGACTTAGGTTCTATATGAGATATGAATGCAATATTATTACATACATGTCTAATAGAAGATCTAGTAGTTACCCCTTGTGATGTATCACCAATTATTTGATCCTTGGGATGATCTTTCTTGTAGGCCCAATCCCTTGGCAAGTCATGTTGGACTCCTTGACTTTGTGTAATTTGCATTTGTTGCTCTTGAAGTCCAACTTCATCTTCCTTTGCCTCTATTGAGTCCTCCTTGGGTTGACTTTGATCTCCATGAGGTTGAGGATCTTCAAAGGTCAACTCATCAAGGTTACCTACAAGATCATCATCACAAGAGACCTCCTTTCTAGGAGCAAAGGGATTAGATTCATCAAAAACAACATGCATTGACTCTTCAACTATCAAGGTTCTTTTATTGAATACTCTATATGATTTACTAGAGATAGAGTATCCCAAGAAGATACCTTCATCGGTTTTGGAGTCAAATTTGCCTAGATTATCCTTATTGTTTAATATGAAGCATTTACAACCAAAAACTCTAAAATAACTAACTCTAGGTTTCCTTCCATTCCAAAGCTCATAAGGAGTCTTATTTAAGAGAGGTCTAATTAAAACTCTATTTGAAACATAACAAGCCGTATTTATGGCTTCCGCCCAAAAATAAGTAGGTAAATTATATTCTCTTAACATAGTCCTCCCCATATCTAAAAGAGTTCTATTTTTTCTTTCAACAACACCATTTTGTTGGGGAGTCCTAGGAGATGAAAAATTATGAGTGATCCCTAACTTATTGCAAAAAGTTTCAAATTTTTCATTTTCAAATTCTCTACCATGATCACTCCTTATAGAAGAAATTTGAAAACCCTTTTCATTTTGAACTTTCTTTGTAAAACTTTTAAAAGCATCAAAACAATCATCCTTATGAGCAAGGAACACAACCCAAGTATACCTAGAGTAGTCATCAACTATAACAAACCCATAATGCATGCCACCAAGACTAGCTACTCTAGTTGGACCAAATAAATCCATATGCAAGAGTTGCAAAGGTCTAGAAGAGATTACCTTATTAATAGCTTTAAATGAACTCTTAACTTGCTTACCCATTTGACATGCATCACATACTTTGTCCTTTTCATATTTGATCTTTGGAAGACCATCAACTAGCTCATCTTTGCTCAAATTTTTGAGGAGATCCATGCTAGCATGAGAAAGCCTTTTATGCCAAATCCAAGAGTTATCACTAATAGACACAAAGCACTTCATATCTTGGTTAGTCATAGCTTGTAAGTCAATAAGATAAATATTCTCAACTCTTTCACCAACAAACAATATTTTGTTATCCGACATTCTAGACACAAAACATGATTTTGGCTCAAAGATAACTCTACAACCTTTATCACATAATTGACTCACACTTAACAAATTATGCTTCAAACCATCAACTAATAGAACTTTATCAAGAATAGGAGAGTTTTCCTTACCGACTTTACCTATACCAACAATTTTACCTTTTCCATTGTCTCCAAAGGTTACTTGTCCACTTCCATCTTTCTTTTCAAGAGAGATGAAGTGATTTGAGTTTCCGGTCATGTGTCTTGAACATCCACTATCTAGATACCATTTGCTTTCAATTTTTGAGGATTTCAAGCACACCTAAAAGAAAGAATTCAAACACTTTTAGGTACCCAAATGTACTTGGGTCCTTGGGGGTTAGTCATTCCACTATCCAATTTCCATATGCTACCATATCCAAGATGCAATTTTCTAATAGAGCACTTATAGTTGGTGTGACCAAACTTGCCACAATAGTGACAATGACCATTGAACCTTCTTACTCTAGGTCCATAGGTGGGTGAGTGTGTTTGAGTTCTCATGTGGCCATTTCTCCTTTGCTTATTAAAAGCATGTGAGCAAGAGATATGATTAGAGTGGTGATTTTGTGAACTAGAAGTGTGTGTTCTATAATGATCATTTCTCTTATATGCAAATTGCCTAGGTGTGTGTCTTATATGAGTGTTGTAACTAGTGGATTGGTGTACATGTGCATTCCTTGTAGGTGCATTCCTCATAGACATATTGCTACTAGAAACTTTAGGCACATTTCCATTTGAGCTAGAAACCTTAGGTTCATGTGAGTTGGTAGCTTTAACAAAAACGGTTTTAGAAAAATTTGCTTGAGTTGATTTGTCATAGCCAAGGCCATACTTGATGCTAGGAGACTTTTGAGAGTCTAAAATCTCATCAAGTTTGTCCTTGCCTTTTAAAAATTTTGAAAGAGAATTTTTCAACTCAAGGATTTCATTTTTCCAATTTTTATTTTCTAGTGAGAGCTCATCTAAGGATTTTTGTAAAGAATCATTTGAGGGTAAAGGTTCCTTAGGTGAGTTCTCACTTTCCTTTTTAAAGCTAGCTAACTCACATTTCAAAATTTTATTTTTCCTATGACTCTTTTCAAGCTCATCATTCATCAATTTTAAAGCACCTACAAGTTCATCATATGAAAACTCAACATCATCATCATTTAAAGTAAAGTCATCAAGAGTAGTCACCTCATCGGAGCTTTCCTCTAGAGCCATGAAGCACATGTTGGCAATTTCATCACCAACCTCCTCTTCTTCGGAATCACTTGACTCATCCCATGTTGCTTTGAAGGCCTTCTTCTTGAACTTCTTGATAGGCTTCTTCAACTTGGGACAATCCACTTTGTAGTGACCCGGCTTATTACATTCATAGCAAATGACTACTTCCTTTTTGCTTGATTCACCCTTTTCCTTTCTAAAATTCTTCCTTGGGATGAACCTTTTATTTTGGAGAAGCAACTTCCTTATTCTCCTAGTTACCAAGGCCAATTCTTCCTCACTTATTTCTTCTTCTTCCTCACTAGTATCTTCGGAGGCTACCCTTAGAGCAATGTTCTTTTTCATCTTGCTAGGTTCCTCCACTTGCTCTCTCTTTAGAGTCATCTCATAGTCAATGAGATTCCCCAAGAGTTCATCCAATTGCACTTTGGTCAAGTCTTTGGCATCCTTTAAGGAAGTTACCTTTGGTAGCCATTCTTTAGGTAGACATCTTAGGATTTTCTTCACCAACTCTTCATTTGTGAATGTCTTCCCAAGAGATTTCATCCCTCCAATGATCTCAATGAACCTATCATACATTTGGCTAATAGTTTCATCGGATTTCATCTTGAACAACTCATATTGATAGATGAGGGATTCCATCTTGTTTTCCTTGACTTGATTGGTACCTTCATGAGTGACAACCAAAGCATCCCAAATTTCCTTGGCGGTGGACTTCATGCATACTTTGTTGTACTCACTTCTACTAAGAGCACAAAACAAGATGTGAATGGCTTTGTCATTGAGGGCTACCCTTCTCTTCTCTAGCTCACTCCATTCACTCTTAGGTTTTTGCTCTTGGTTTCCATCAATGAATCTTGTGGGAAAGAAAGGCCCATTCTCTACAATGTCCCACAAATCAACTCCTTCCGATTTAAGGAAATAATACATTCTATTTTTCCAATATAGAAAGTCATTTCCATCAAAGAAAGGTGGTCTCACAACCGATTGACCTTCTTGAGAATTGAGGGCTGACATTTGATCTTTACTCCAAGATAATTATATCTTCAAGAAAGGGAGACTTAGCTCTGATACCACTTGTTGTCCCTTGAGGCAACCCAAGAGGGGGGGGTGAATTGGGTTTATAAAAAATTTAATGACAAAGACAAGAAATTAGAAGAGAATAGGGAAGAGAAAAATCAACACAAAGATTTATAGAGGTTCAGCTATCCAAGCCTACGTCCTCTCCTCAAGCTCCACTTGAGAGTTCAACTCCACTATCAAATCTTCTTTGGGTGAAGATCAAAACCCTTACAATCTTAGAGCAAGCCTTTACTCTTTACAAATCTCTTTTTCCACTCAAGAGCAATTCTTTGCTCAATGCCACACTCACAACAACAGAATCTCTCAATCAACCTTTACTCACTCAGAAAAGCCAATCAATTACAACTCAAAACAAGCTTTCAAGAAATCAATGCTTTGGCTCAAGGTTTTGAGAGAGAGAGAATGAAAAATGCTGTAATCTCAATAAATATTTGCTTAGATGGTTGTTGTAACCTCACAACAACAAAAACAAGTTGTATTTATAGTTCATTCATAAATATGGCCGTTGGGGGTGCATTAAATGCAAATAGAGCCGTTTATGTTCAGAAATAACCGTTATACCGTGCCCAGAAAAACTCAGGTTCGGCGGCCTAAGCTTAGAGTTCGGCGGCCGAACCATTTGGGGCGAAGAAACTATTCCTTTAAAACTAAACTTTCGGCGGCCTAAACTCAATGTTCGGCAGCCGAACATGGTGGACTTTCGTTTCTGTTCCTCACTTTCGGAAGCCAAACTTTAGGCTTCAGAGGCAGACCCAAAACACACTTTCGGCGGCCGAAGGTTAAATGTTCGGCGGCCGAAGGTGTGGGACTTTCGTCTCTGTCCCTCACTTTCGGAAGCCGAAGGTTACACTTAGGGGGCTGGTTGAAAACCCACCTTCGGCGGCCGAAAGTCAATGTTCGGCGGCCGAACATAGGGGACTTTCGTTTCTGTCCCTCACTTTCGGAAGCCGAAGATTACACTTAGGGGGCTGGTTGAAAACCCACCTTCGGCGGCCGAAAGTCAATGTTCGGCGGCCGAACATAGGGGACTTTCGTTTCTGTCCCTGACTTTCGGAAGCCGAAAGATGACTTTAGGGGGGCAAAAAAATAATTCTTTAAATCTTTGAAAAATCATAACTTAGGCTGTAAAAATCCTTTTTTCAAACCGTTTGAACTTTTGCAACCTATATTTTTAGATCTTTCATTTTGATGAAAAATAATTTCAAAATCACTTCTTTTGGAAAATTTCATTTTGGTCCCTGAAAGTCAAGTACTTTTTAAAAAGTGGCCATATCTAAAAGAACTTTTAGAAATGAAAGAACCCTTGAGCCATCACAATCAATTACTTGAAATTCACAATGAATAGAATTTAACAAGGCATAAACAAAAATAATTTCTTATCCCTTTCTTGTGGTATGCTTCCATAATTGGCACTTTTCACTTTTGTGATTGAAGCAATTTCATTTATTTCAATTAGGGAACCTGCAAGCTCAATACAAACACCTTTGAAGATAATTAGTAGCACACCAATTGTTTATTAATCATCAAAACAAGGATTAGGACATTTAGGTCCAACAGTTAGGTTTTATGTGATTTATGAACAATGTGACATGTTTGAGTATGCTTGAAGTGTTGTAGTTGGGGTATTTGATGTTTTGAGGCCCCTAGGATCTTGTATGCATGTTTTTAAGTGAGGTATATGCATGATTGGTGAGTTTGGAGGCAAAAATGCACAAAGGAACCGAGTTTCTGCCCTTTGGCAGAAACCAGGTTCGGCAGCCGAAGGCACTTTCGGCCGCCGAACATGGCTGGGGAGGCAGGCCTTTCGGCTGCCGAAGTTGCCCCCGAAAAGAGACTTTCGTCTCTGTCTGGGACTTTCGGCTGCCGAAGGTGCCGCCGAACCTACCTGAGTTTCGTCTCTGTCCAGGACTTTCGGCCGCCGAAGGTGCCGCCGAAAGTGCCCTGTTCAGCCACTTCATGCATATCTCTATGTGATATTTTCAGGATGTTTTAGGGGGTTTTCGGGGAATATATTAGAGTTATGTTTATGTATGTTTGGTCCCTCATTGGAGTCCACCTGTGTAGGTTCGGACCCGAGGAACCAAGGACCCCAGCAGTGAGCCAGCTGCTACAAAGTTTGTCAGAGTCAGCCAGAGGTGAGTGGAACTAAGCTTAACCTTTTAAATTAAGAAATGAAATGCTTTTATCATGCTTCATGCATCATGATCATATTATAGGTTGTTTGCATTAGAATTCACGACTATGCCGCATTGTATTGTTATGATAGATGATAGTGGATGGACATTAGGATGATTCATTAGCCTTCTATATACGAAGACCTGTGGTGCCCATAATAGGGCCGGGCAATAACTCCGAGTACGAAGTCCTGTGGTGCCCATAATAGGGCCGGGCAATACGAAGTCCTGTGGTGCCCATAATAGGGCCGGGCATGGAGTTGAGGGATTTTTGAATCAGTCCATCCGTGGTGTGATTTATTTGTGCAGTGACGCATTCCATGATAGCATGTTTTAAATATTCTTTTTATAGTTCTACTCACTGGGCATCTAGCTCACCCCTCTCCCCTAACCCCCAGGTTTGCAGGTACGGGATAGATAGAGAAGGCAAGAAGAAAAAGTCGTATGTATGTAATAGTTAGATTGTGGACATGACAATTGTATTATGATGACATGTAAAAATATTCAGGATGTTCTGTAATGAGGTCATTGAGGATAGAGTTGTGCTTGACCATAATATATTGTTAATCCCTTTTGTATATACATGATCTTATGTTATGATGTTTATGTAAACTAACTCAACACAGGTTGTTTTGCCTTTAAGGCTTGATGAGATCCCACAGAGGGACTATGTTATGTATATGATCAGAGTATGCACAGGTTGAGTTAGTTGATGACAGTATGTATGAAGAAAAGTTTTAATTTTTATGCATGTTGTTGATCATGTATGGGATTATACAGGTTTACAGGTTTTATGTCAGGCTTGCTACGGGTCCCGGCGGCCTTAAGTCGACCCGGATCCTAGCGCCGGTAGCGGTCCGATTTTCGGGGCGTTACAATTTGCATAAAAATTATTGAATATTTACCGTAATTGTACTCTAGACAAGCATATTTAATTTGCATTCCTTTGTCTAATTGATCTTTAGGATGTAGTTTGCTAGCCCAAATCCTCCATGGATAATCTAGTTTTTTATACCTAGCTTGTACCCCTAACAAGTCATTCATAGGAAAGTGAATTTAGAACTTATTGTTTATACCATATGCTTTACATGTATCTTTGAATTCCTCTTTATTTAAAATTATCGTACTCACTTTGAATTTGGATACCTAATATCTTTTTTTTTATATTAAATTTCAAGAAACTATATTGTCATTTCATTATCAAAATTTGATTCGTTATACAGATTATTATATGCAGCATATTCTAAATCATTTTCATCTTAGTTACATATAAAATTGGTATCAAGGTCATATAATCTTACTCCCTCCCCACTACCTATAGGTCTAGCACATTGTGAGTCACTTTTCAATTCATTAAAAATAGTTTGAACATCATCATCCCCTTCTTCCATATTATAATCTCTGTAACAACTTGATCCAAACTGATCCAAATAACTTTTAGACTCATTTTTCACTTGACCTAAAATGGTTAATTCAAGTTATTTAGTAATTTTTTGCTCGCTATCATCATCCCCTTTTTGTTGACTCAATTTCTATACTCATATGGAGTGGGATCATTATATTCTCTCCTACTCAATTTTACAATGTTCCCATTGCAATCCTGCTATGTTGAATCAAGTACAATTACTAAGTTAGGATCGTATCCTTAGGTATTATTGTTCTTTACTACATCAGGTGGCTCTATCTTATCCCACATGTAGCCCTTTCCTTGCAGAGGTGGCTCCACCTGATTCCATGAGTAGCCTTTTTCTCGCAGGTCCACTAGCTCCACACAATTTTTTTGATTCAGGGTGGCTCTGATGATATCAATTGTAATAGTTCGCCAAACTGATCCAAATAACTTTTGGATCTATTTTCTACTTGGCTTAACATAGTCAACCCAAATTATCTAATAGTTTTTCCTAATTATTATATAAAACCCTTTATAATTTTTATACCCACACGATGTGGAGTTATTACATTATCCACTAAATCACATTCATGTAAACTCTCTTTCTTACCTACATTCATAAGAGCATCCTCCTCCCAAATAGTCTAATTCACTTCATTATCATCAATCATAGTAACATTTTCATTTCTCATGTCATGACCCTCCTCTCCACCTAGATTGAGATTGTCATTCATAATATTGTTTAAAAAACCAACAAACCTGTCATTATCCATAACTTCTAAAAAATAATAATCATTCATAGAGAATGTATCATGTTCTAAATTCATCACATCCCCATTAATTTTATACTACCTTTTTTATTCAATTGGATTATTTTCTTGATCATCTTTTAATAATTCACAATGGCCCTCTCTTCTTATTCACTCTCACCCCAGTTGCATCCTATTTTAGTTGCCTCATTAACTTCACCCTCATTACCTCTTAATAGTTCACCCTTTGCCTCATTACTTTACTCACAAGTTGATTTTCATGAGAGCTTTGAGCAATATGATCATTTCATGCACATCAGAACCATATAGAAATAATGGTGTTCCTTTTTTATGCTTTTTCTTTGAAATTGCATAATGAGGATTTTCTTTATCAATCTCTTCTAAAATAACATCCTTTTACATTTCATTGCTTCTCTTTGGAATTCTTTTTTCAAATCATCTATTGTCAAATGTTCATCGTATACTTCTTCCCTTCCATAGCATGTTGACATAACATCATGGTCACTCCCTAATACTTTAAGATTATCCTTAAAACTACTACTAGGAGCCATACAAAAATACCTCAATATACCCTCTAACTTCAAATCTTGATAGATTTTATCAATCCTTATCAATGACATTATATCATTTTTATGTTTTTCAATTGCCATCACTCTCCATCAAAGTATGTGTACTCACTCTTAACTCCCCTAACATGTAATTTCAAAGTAAAATTTATAGAACCACCAACGTTATTCCATTTGATATTAGTTGCACCTAACAAGTTTCAATATTTTCAAAAACTTTTTTTTTCTAAATAAAGACCATTCAAGAAAACCATAAACAAAGTGGGTTACATTCAAAAGCAAAGATTAATGAAGAAAAATAAAAAATAAAGAATAAATGAACCTAAATACTGAGACCATTATGTAAAAAAGTATGCAATAAGATATTAATTCAATCGAAATAATAGTTACAACAAGATTCTTACCTAAATATTAAATGATACATATATATATATATATAAATGCTCCTACTCAACCTTCAATTCAACAATGAACCATTAAAGAAAAGAATAGATAAACCTAGAAAACGTATTATGCAAGGTACTATTTAATCAGCTAACATAAGAGGATGAGAACAGGAAATTTCAAAAAGTATCTTCCAATTAGAAAGAGGATACTTTGAAAGTTTACACATCATGCAGAGGTTTATTATATCTATTATAGAAAAGGATTTTATTTATTATTATTTTAACCACATAGGATAAGTCACGCATGCGCTTCACTAGAAAAATCCACCGAAATCTCACCTGAGTGATTGTTTAAAGCAAGTATTTAAACGTTGATACATTTTCTGAAACAAATTAAAGTTTAGTGCCTGCAATGAATTACGACTAAATTTCAGTGACCATGGGTGAAAATCACCCAACATTAAACTTGCAACTTATAAAATAATATTTAAGTAATAATAAATAAAATAAATATTTTAGAAAGGATGGTTAATTAATTTTCTTTATAATTTAAATAATAGGTCAATAGTTAACCTAAAAGAGTGTAATAACAACAGTCATAATGGCTTTAATGATAACAAAATCAAAATTGAAGGAGTTTTAAATAATAAATTAAAATTGAGTGATCAAACAAAAAACACATTTAAAGTTGAAGGATACTAGGTGAAAATTACCCTACTTCTTAAGTCTATATATCTTCTCTTAAAATATCATACCCCTTTTATCAGTTTGTAAAGAACCCATCCAAAGGAAGTTATTACAATTCCTATCAATCTTCTTAACAACTGATTTAGGAAGAATGAACACCAGAAAACTTGAGTACTTCTAAGAATTGAGTTAACATTTTGAACCTTGCCAAAATACAATAAATGCTTGGTGGTCTAGGAGTCAATTCTAGATGTGATTTTGTTAGATAGCTTATGATAATACTCCTTTTGATAAAGGACTATTTAGACTCCGTCAGGAATTTTAATCAATATCGTTTACCTAAGACGATATAAGAGAAAAGATAGGCTAGAAGACGAAAAATCATTTGAAATTCTTGAAAGATTGAAAAGTTAGTATCTAATAATCAATGAAGGCTATTTATAATTAAAAAAAAATCATAATATACAAAATTATAAAAATATCTAAAAAATAATTAAAATGTAAAATTGATCCCCCTAAACTATAGAATTTCCATATCGAACTATGTGACAGGCCTATGGCTCATGTCACACTTTTGAAAGTCGCGCGTCTCGAAATTCCCTTTTCGAAAAGTTATCGTGGGTCTTCATAGAATATCGGTAGCAAAAGTTAGGTCTGGTTCAAGTCTGTCGTAAAATCCAAGACTAATGGCATTCCGAATAAGTGACAAGCGTATTGCCCTCTTTGTAGTGTAACCTCTACAGAATTTCCTACTTCACATTTCTTGGCACCTTAGAAAAGTATATACACTCTTAGCCTTATTCACTTGAAGGCTTAAAACCCTTTCAAAGTGTCTTAGAGCCTCCCCTTGCCCAATCATACCATATCACTATCACAGAACAAGAATAGGTCATTTGTAAAGCATAAATTATTCATCTTTAAGTCTTTACAACCCCTTTGAAACTTGAACCCATCTATCACCTTTACACTTAAGAACCTAAAGAGATTTTCCATAGCAAGCTCTCACAAAAGAGCATTGGAAAAACTAGATCTCCCTGCCTAAGTTCTTTCTTCTTATAGGAAAAAACCCTCCAAACTACCATTACCATAATTGAAAACTAAGGATTCCTTGGACAATTCTTCTCATTATTTTTTTTAATACTATGTAAAAAAAAACATTATTGACTAGAGCCATGATAAAATCTTTATCAACTACAATGATAATAACAATATTTTGAGATAAATAAATCAAAATGAAATAGTACTGAAGTATTTTTCTTTTAATATAACTGATTTTATTAGGTTTCAATCTCACAGTTTTAGAGAAAACAACATTATTTCGCTAGTGAAATATTTTATTTTATGAAACTCAAAATATTATTTTAGTTGTGTTGAAACTTGAAATAAAACCTAATTATTTGCCTATTGAAGAAATTTCATTAAAGTAACTAATTTTATTTTAAAATAAATTCTTAAAGCCTTTTAATGCATGAAGGATTAGATACCTTTGTGTCTATATGAATTTCTGACCGAATGGAATCTCCATAGCCAATTTTTCATTTTTCATTATGAAATCATAAGTTGCCTTTGGTACTATTAACTTTGGAAATATTTTTAAAGAAAATTGAAAACAGAGTTTACTCATATGTCTTAGTTTTTAAAAATTTTTAAATTAGCTTTAAATTATTTTTTATTTTAATATCATTTTTCAACACAAAAAAAAATTATTAGTAAAATTGGAAATATTTAAAAATTTTATTTATAATTATAAATGAAACACATATAAAAAATGAATGTAGAAGTAAAATAAGATTCTAACTATGTGTTATAATAATTTATTTGATTAAAATTATGAAATAAATGAATAGATTTTTTAACTTTTGAAATAAAAATGATTTTTTAATATAAATATGTTCACAGAAGTTTTCACATTTTTATAAAAATAAAAATTAATTTTTCTAAAAAAATAAAAATAGACAGTAAAATTATTTCTCTAAATTAATCATACATCATATTAAAATAAAATAAATATTAAGAATGTAAGTATGTTTTATTAATGTGGATATATTAAGAAATTAATAAATAAATTATCATCTAAAAACAGTAATATATAATTTTTGCTAAATAAAAAAAAAAGTATGTCTATCTTTATGAGATGTAAGGATAATTTTTTTTTTTTTACTTTTTCTAATAAAAAAAATCTAAAGCAACCTTAAGTTTTGAAAGGCCCCAAAATGCACCTAACTATCTAAATGTAAAGTTAGGATTATATCATGTGTCTGTAATTAGGCATTAGAAATGAGCTGTATTCGGTTTAAATTAAAAAAAATTGATCAACCTGAATGTAATACCCGGCTAGACTCCGGTATCGGAATTCCTACCGTCCGGTGGAATCTCGGATGTCGGAAGTCTCTAGTAGGGTAGAAACATGTTTTCATAAAATGTTTTAAAGTATTTCATGGTTTTAAGTATGAAAATTAAATGAGTTTTTGCATGAAAAGTCTTTGGAGGAAAACCCAGGTTCGGCCGCTGAAAGTCAAGTTCGGCCGCCGAACATGCATGCATTTTGGAGGCACGTTAGGCCCCCGAAAGCATGAGTGAGGGAAGTCCAGGTTCGGCCGCCGAAACCCAAGTTCGGCCGCCGAAACCCAAGTTCGGCCGCCAAACATGGCATGCATGCGGAGGCACTTTCGGCCCCCGAACGTGGCCTGGCCAGCCACCTATAAAAGGATCACTTAGCCGAAATGGGCGAGCTTTCTCCTATTTTCGGCCATAGCTAGCTTCCGACCTCCCTCTCCCCAGATCTTGTGTTCTTTCTCCAAATCTCCTCCATTTTTCTTGAGTTTTCACCTCTCATTGCAAGTTTTGAGCATTTAAGACAAGTTTGGAGCTTTGGGAACTCAGGAGCTCATTTGCTTGGATCTCCGAGTTTAGGTCGTCTCTCTCTCGATCTTCAAGAGGTAAGAGCCGATCTTAAGCTCATTGTATGTTTTAAGTAAGTTTTAAGTTGTTTTATGGGGTAGAATGGCATGTATAGGGTTGCATGAGTTTTTAAGCAAATGTTATGTTTTTGAACAATGTGAGTTGCTTGTGTGTTGTAGTTGGGGTTTTTGTTGGTTTGATGCCCCTAGGAGCTTGTATGTTTGCTTGTCAATGCTTGGGAATGTTGTAGAATAGGTTTATGCATGATTTTAGGCTTTGGGAGGCAAGAGGTTCATTTGAGCCAAGTTTCTGCCCATTTGGGAGAAACCAGGTTCGGCAGCCGAAGGAACTTTCGGCCGCCGAACCCCCTTGTGGAGGCAGCATTCGGCTGCCGAAGCTTGCCCCCGAAAAGAGACTTTCGTCTCTGTCTGGGACTTTCGGCCGCCGAAGGTGCCGCCGAACATGCATGAGTTTCGCCTCTGTCTGGGAGTTTCGGCCGCCGAAGGTGCCGCCGAACCTGCCTGACTTTCGGCTCTGGAGGGACTTTCGGCTGCCGAACCTACCGCCGAAAGTGCCCTGTCCAGCCATTTCTTGCATGTTTTTATGTAATTGTTTTATGATGTTTTAGGGGGTTTTTGGGGAGTATATTAGAGTTATGTTTATGTATGTTTGGTCCCTCATTGGAGTCCACCTGTGTAGGTTCGGACCCGAGGAACCGAGGACCCCAGCAGTGAGCCAGCTGCTACAGAGTTTGTCAGAGCTAGCCAGAGGTGAGTGGAATAAACCTTAAGTTTTAAAATAAATGAAATATGAATTTTGAGCATGATCCATGCATCATGAATACCATGAGATATAGTAGGTTGTTTGCATTAGTATTCACGAATATGTTGCATTGCATTTATGATGTTGATGTGGATTGGTTATTGGATGACCCTTTAGTCCTCATATGGTATGATGATGTTACGGCATGATATGGTATGGAAGTCCAGGTTGTACCCATTCTACGTCCCTGGCACGATGTAAGAGAAAGTCCAGGTTGTACCCATTCTACGTCCTTGGCACATTGGTATGTTATGATATGTTATGTTAAGAGAAAGACCGGTTGTACCCATTCTACGTCCCGGCACAGTTGGACTATGTAGAGGACTATAGGTGACAATACCATCCGAGATGTGATTTGTTGTGATGTGTTGCATTTCATGAAAGCATGGAATTTTAATATATGATTTCACTATTCTGCTCACTGGGCTTTGTAGCTCACCCCTCTCCCCTAACCCCAGATGTGCAGGTACAGGGTAGACCAGGAGGTTAGCCAGAGTTTTGAAGTATGTTTATGTAATAGTTAGATTGTGGACATGACATTTGTACTATGATGTAATGTAAGAGATTTCAGTATGTTATGTAATGAGGTATATTGAGGTTATAGATGTGCTTGACCCTATGAGTATTGTAATCCCTTGTTGATGCATGATCTTAGATATTTGATGATACAGATGTTAGCCAACTCAACACATGTATATCGCCCATTGGGGCATTGATGAGATCCCACAGAGGGGTCAAGTTTATGATTATGTTAGTGCATGCACAGGTTGAGTTTGGTGTTTGAGAAATGAATGAAAGAAAAGTTTTAATTTTTATGTATGATTGTTGATCATGTATGGGATTGAACAGGTTTACAAGTTCTATGTCAGGCTTGCTACGGGTCCCGGCGGCCTTAGGCCGATCTGGATCCTAGCGCCAGTAGCGGTCCGATTTTCGGGTCGTTACAGAATGGTATCAGAGCCCTAGGTTCATATGGTCGGACCTAGAGTGTCGGGCTCATAGATGTTATAGAAGGTCAAGCACAATAGGAAGATCATGTCCACTAGGATAGGATATGGAGTCCTGTCTTGCATGATGATGTGAAATGCCATGACTTCATGCATGTGCATTAATGATATGCTATGATATGAATGTTATGTATGTGATGAGGGTTCATGTGTGCCCACATGAACCATATGATGCTAATGTTTGTATGATGTGTACT
Source organism: Manihot esculenta (assembly GCF_001659605.2). Taxonomy (NCBI): domain Eukaryota; kingdom Viridiplantae; phylum Streptophyta; class Magnoliopsida; order Malpighiales; family Euphorbiaceae; genus Manihot; species Manihot esculenta. Next base: position 10,290,975 of record NC_035173.2, read on the forward strand.
GTTTTTCAGAAAACAGGATGAGAGGAACTCGTCGATCTGCACGATTGACTGGAGTGCCACCTGAGGATGAGGGCACGAGCGCCCGTCCTCCTACATTGCCTAGGGCAATGTCTTGTAGAGCCAACAGAGAAAGAGTGTCAAGGGACCCTAGAAGGTCTTTTGATGCTAGCAGAAGGGGGACAGATAGAGGAGGAAGTTCTTCAGATGTGAGGGAGGTTATGGAAGAGGATCAGAGGAGGGATGGGAACCTGGATGTGAGCATGGAGGGAGAAGGGACAGGGGAGTCTCAGGGAGGCGTTCAGGCCTCGGGGTATGATTTTCCACCCCATTATCCACCCTTCCCACAGGGTTCAGGGTATCCGATGGGAGGTACATCGGATTACTCCAGCTTTAACCCCTACCCTACCTACATGCCTTATCCACCTTTCTATCCACCTTACACACAGTACCCAGCTTATCCACCCTCACCCTTCTATCCAAACCCGGCAAACCCCACCTCGGGGAATGCTGCACCTCCACCTCCACCACCTACAGAACCAGCAGCCCCAGTTACTCAACCTCCTAGACCTAGCTCAGCTGATGGGAGTAAGGTAAAGATGACAGATTACCTCAAGCTAGATGCTCCCAAATACAAGTCAGGGGATGACCCCTTTGAGTATCTGAGAGTGGTGAAGACAATAACTGATGAGCTAGGGGCAAGTGACAGCAGGGCCATTCAGATGGCAGGGTTCACTTTAAAGTGCAAGAAGGCACGGGAATGGTTCAAGTGTTATGTGGACTCGAGAATAGACGGCATGACATGGGAAGAATTTGCGAATGAGTTCGTTGGATGGGCTTTTCCAGACAGTTCCAGAGAACTGAAGATGATTGAGTTTGAGCAACTGAGGCAGTCAGAGCACATGGGTGTAGAGGAGTTCACAGATAAATTCTTGGAGCTATTGCCTTTTTTAGGGCAAGCTCTAGATACAGATACGAAGAAAGCCAAGAGGTATGTTATGAAGCTGCATTCTAGGTACTCTTCGTTGATTCAGTCAGCTGAGAGAGAAAGTTTCCACACTATGGTGGACATGGCTCGAAGAATGGAAGCAAGTGCTATAGTTGAGGGGTCAGTGAAGCAGTCAGTGACCCAGTCTTCAGGGGTTAAGACCCCAGGCAGAGGAGGGCCAGGTCTCTCTTCTCAGAGCTCAGGTAAGAAGAGGTGGGATAACACCACCAGGAAGCCGAAGAAGAATAAGTTTTGGAACAAGTTGAAATCCGGTCTGGGATTTGGCGGTGGCTCAAGCTCAGGCTCAGATGGTACAGAATGCCAGAGATGTGGAAGACCGCACAAGGGAGTGTGTCGAGCTGGGACTAATACATGTTTCAGATGTGGACAGGAGGGACACATAGCTCGGGAGTGTCCTAGAGCGCCTTTTATGGGCCAGCCCCAGCAGACAGCTTCTGGTAGTGTGGCACAGCCAGCAGTTCCAGCCACAACTCAGGGCAGTGGCAGAGGTAGAGGGAGAGGGGCAGCCTCTTCTTCTGGTTCCCGAGGTGAAGGTCCATCAGCTCCAGCCAGGATCTTCACCATGACACAGCAGGAGGCTAACACATCCAACAACGTGGTGTCAGGTAATCTCGTCATTGGGTGTTCTGATGTGTATGCGTTAATGGACCCTGGTGCATCTCATTCATTTATTGCTCCGAGAGCCGTTGAGAGGTTGGGTCTGATAGTCTCTGGGTTAGAGTGTCCCCTGTGGGTCAGTGGACCCAAGTGTGACCCGTCAGTGGCAGTGTCAGTCTGCCAGTACAGTCCAGTTTTTGTTGAGGGAAGATGCCTCTCCGCCGACCTTGTGGTTCTAGATTTGACAGACTTTGACGTCATTCTAGGGATGGATTGGCTATCTACCCATGGTGCTACCTTGGACTGCAGGGACAAGGTAGTCAGGTTCAGAGATCAGAACGGGTCAGAGGTCGTCTTCAGAGGAGACATGAGGGGCACACCTAGAGGTCTGATATCAGCTCTTCAGGCTCGTAGGTTGCTTAGGAAGGGATGTCAGGGGTACTTAGCTCATGTGAGAGAGCTAGACAGTCAGGTCAGGGAGCCGGCCTCGGTGCCAGTTGTCAGAGAGTTTCAGGATGTTTTTCCGAATGAGCTTCCAGGTTTACCACCTGCTAGGGAGATAGAGTTCGAGATAGAGTTGGTGCCTGGAACTAGACCGATCTCTATCCCTCCCTACAGGATGGCCCCAGCCGAGTTAAAGGAGTTGAAAGAGCAATTGCAGGAGCTGGTAGAAAAGGGCTTCATCCGACAGAGTACCTCACCTTGGGGTGTTCCGGTCTTGTTTGTGAGGAAGAAGGATGGATCTCTTAGACTTTGTATCGATTACAGGCAGTTGAACAAAGTCACTACCAAAAATAGGTACCCTCTGCCAAGGATCGATGATCTATTCGACCAGCTAGCAGGAGCGGGTTGTTTCTCCAAAATAGATCTAAGATCGGGGTACCATCAGCTAAGGATAAGGGATGAAGATGTGCCGAAGACAGCTTTCAGGACCAGATATGGGCATTTTGAGTTCCTTGTGATGCCGTTCGGGTTAACCAACGCCCCTGCAGCATTCATGGATCTCATGAACAGAGTGTTTAGTCAGTACCTGGATCACTTTGTTATTGTCTTCATAGATGATATCTTAGTGTATTCTAGGAATGCAGAGGAGCATGCCCATCATCTGCGGTTGGTCTTGCAGACTTTGAGGGAACATGGCTTGTATGCCAAGTTCTCTAAATGCTAATTCTGGCTGAGGAGCATTTCGTTCTTGGGGCATGTGGTGTCAGAGAATGGTATAGAGGTAGACCCCAAGAAGACAGAGACTGTGGCTAACTGGCCTAGACCCACTTCAGTGACGGAGATCAGAAGTTTCTTGGGTTTGGCAGGTTACTACAGGAGGTTCGTTCAGGACTTCTCAAAGATAGCAGCTCCTTTGACCAGATTAACCAGAAAGAATCAGAAGTTTCTGTGGACCGACCAATGCGAGGAGAGTTTTGAAGAGCTTAAGAAGAGGTTGACTTCAGCACCAGTTTTAGCTCTGCCATCTAGTGATGAGGACTTTACAGTCTTTTGTGATGCGTCCCGTGTGGGACTGGGTTGTGTACTGATGCAGAATGAGAGGGTGATAGCTTATGCTTCTAGGCAGCTGAAGAAGCATGAGTTGAATTACCCCACACATGACCTGGAGATGGCAGCAGTAATCTTTGCACTCAAGATGTGGAGGCACTACCTCTATGGGGTTAAGTGTGAGATCTTCACGGATCATAAAAGCCTGCAGTACATCCTAAGTCAAAGAGATTTGAATTTGAGACAGAGGAGATGGGTGGAGCTGCTGAGTGACTATGATTGCAAGATTTAGTACCATCCGGGTAAGGCGAATGTTGTGGCAGATGCCTTAAGCCGGAAATCACTCGGTAGTTTATCCCACATATCGGCAGAGAGGAGGCCAGTGGTGAAGGAGCTCTATAAGCTCATTGAGGAAGGTCTACAGATGGAGTTGTCTGGTACAGGTGCCTTGGTGGCCCAGATGAGAGTGGCACCCGTGTTTCTGGAGCAGGTGGCTCAGAAACAGCATGAGGACCCGGAGTTAGTGAAGATTGCCAGGACTGTTTAGTCAGGCAATGATAGTGAGTTCAGATTCGACAGCAAGGGGATCCTCCGCTATGGGAGCAGACTATGTGTACCAGATGACATAGGGTTAAAAGGAGACATTATGAGGGAGGCTCATAATGCAAGATACAACATTCACCCCGGAGCCACCAAGATGTATCAAGATCTAAAGAAGGTTTATTGGTGGCCAGTTATGAAGAAAGAAGTGGCATAGTTCGTGTCAGCCTGCGAAGTGTGTCAGAGGGTGAAGCTGGAACATCAGAAGCCGGCTGGAATGCTTAACCCGCTACCTATTCCAGAATGGAAATGGGAAAATATAGCTATGGACTTCATAGTGGGGTTACCGGCGGCGTCCAACAGAGTGGACTCCATATGGGTGATTGTGGACAGACTCACCAAATCTGCTCACTTCATTCCTGTCAGGAGTGGCTACTCTGTGGACAAGTTGGCGCAGGTATATGTGGATGAGATCGTCAGGCTGCATGGGGTTCCTGTTTCGATAGTGTCTGATAGAGGGCCCCAGTTCACCTCCAGGTTTTGGCGGGGTCTGCAGAATGCCATGGGTACTAGGTTAGATTTCAGTACTGCCTTCCACCCCCAGACTGATGGACAATCAGAAAGGACCATCCAGACTATCGAGGATATGCTCAGAATGTGTGTGCTGGACTTTGGCGGTTCTTGGAGGCAGCATCTACCTTTGGTGGAGTTTGCCTACAACAACAGCCATCATGCTAGCATCGGGATGGCTCCATATGAAGCTTTGTACGGAAGGAAGTGCATATCACCTGTTTGCTGGGAGGAAGTTGGAGAAAAGGCCTTGGCAGGGCCTGAGTTAGTAGAGATCACCAGCAGGGTGGTACCCATAATCAGAGAGAGAATCAAGACTGCTGCCAGCAGACAGAAGAGCTATGCAGACGTCCGCAGAAGACAGTTAGAGTTTCAGGAGGGGGATCTGGTATTGCTCAAGGTGTCTCCAATGAAAGGAGTGGTTCGCTTTGGGAAGAAAGGTAAACTAGCCCCACGATACATCGGACCCTTCGAAGTCTTGCAAAAGATTGAGAATGTATCGTACAAGCTGGATTTACCTGCTTCAATGGCAAGAATCCATCCGGTTTTCCATGTTTCTATGTTGAGGAAATTTGTGTCAGATCCGGACAAGGTTCTTAGTGAGCCAGATGTGGAGATTCAAGAGAATCTCACTTATGTTGAACAGCCAGTACGGATCCTAGACACCCAGATCAGAAAGTTAAGAAACAAGGAAATCCCGATGGTGAAAGTCCTGTGGAACTACCACAATTTGGAGGAATGCACTTGGGAGACACGGGAGTCCATGCTCCAGCAATACCCTTATCTTTTCTGAGGTTAGTTCCCTGTGAGTTTTATGTGCTATGTATATATGTTATGTTTTATGCCATGCTATGTGTGCTAGTTGAGGTACATTCGGGGACGAATGTTCTTAAGGGGGGGAGAATGTAATACCCGGCTAGACTCCGGTATCGGAATTCCTACCGTCCGGTGGAATCTCGGATGTCGGAAGTCTCTAGTAGGGTAGAAACATGTTTTCATAAAATGTTTTAAAGTATTTCATGGTTTTAAGTATGAAAATTAAATGAGTTTTTGCATGAAAAGTCTTTGGAGGAAAACCCAGGTTCGGCCGCCGAAAGTCAAGTTCGGCCGCCGAACATGCATGCGTTTTGGAGGCACGTTAGGCCCCCGAAAGCATGAGTGAGGGAAGTTCAGGTTCGGCCGCCAAAACCCAAGTTCGGCCGCCGAACATGGCATGCATGCGGAGGCACTTTCGGCCCCCGAACGTGGCCTGGCCAGCCACCTATAAAAGGGTCACTTAGCCAAAATGGGCGAGCTTTCTCCTATTTTCGGCCATAGCTAGCTTCCGACCTCCCTCTCCCCAGATCTTGTGTTCTTTCTCCAAATCTCCTCCATTTTTCTTGAGTTTTCACCTCTCATTGCAAGTTTTGAGCATTTAAGACAAGTTTGGAGCTTTGGGAACTCAGGAGCTCATTTGCTTGGATCTCCGAGTTTAGGTCGTCTCTCTCTCGATCTTCAAGAGGTAAGAGCCGATCTTAAGCTCATTGTATGTTTTAAGTAAGTTTTAAGTTGTTTTATGGGGTAGAATGGCATGTATAGGGTTGTATGAGTTTTTAAGCAAATGTTATGTTTTTGAACAATGTGAGTTGCTTGTGTGTTGTAGTTGGGGTTTTTGTTGGTTTGATGCCCCTAGGAGCTTGTATGTTTGCTTGTGAATGCTTGGGAATGTTGTAGAATAGGTTTATGCATGATTTGAGGCTTTGGGAGGCAAGAGGTTCATTTGAGCCAAGTTTCTGCCCATTTGGGAGAAACCAGGTTCGGCAGCCGAAGGAACTTTCGGCCGCCGAACCCCCTTGTGGAGGCAGCATTCGGCTGCCGAAGCTTGCCCCCGAAAAGAGACTTTCGTCTCTGTCTGGGACTTTCGACCGCCGAAGGTGCCGCCGAACATGCATGAGTTTCGCCTCTGTTTGGGAGTTTCGGCCGCCGAAGGTGCCGCCGAACCTGCCTGACTTTCGGCTCTAGAGGGACTTTCGGCCGCCGAACCTGCCGCCGAAAGTGCCCTGTCCAGCCATTTATTGCATGTTTTTATGTAATTGTTTTATGATGTTTTAGGGGGTTTTTGGGGAGTATATTAGAGTTATGTTTATGTATGTTTGGTCCCTCATTGGAGTCCACCTGTGTAGGTTCGGACCCGAGGAATCGAGGACCCCAGCAGTGAGCCAGCTGCTACAGAGTTTGTCAGAGCTAGCCAGAGGTGAGTGGAATAAACCTTAAGTTTTAAAATAAATGAAATATGAATTTTGAGCATGATCCATGCATCATGAATACCATGAGATATAGTAGGTTGTTTGCATTAGTATTCACGAATATGTTGCATTGCATTTATGATGTTGATGTGGATTGGTTATTGGATGACCCTTTAGTCCTCATATGGTATGATGATGTTACGGCATGATATGGTATGGAAGTCCAGGTTGTACCCATTCTACGTCCCTGGCACGATGTAAGAGAAAGTCCAGGTTGTACCCATTCTACGTCCCTGGCACGATGTAAGAGAAAGTCCAGGTTGTACCCATTCTACGTCCCTGGCACATTGGTATGTTATGATATGTTATGTTAAGAGAAAGACCGGTTGTACCTATTCTACGTCCCGGCACAGTTGGACTATGTAGAGGACTATAGGTGACAATACCATCCGAGATGTGATTTGTTGTGATGTGTTGCATTTCATGAAAGCATGGAATTTTAATATATGATTTCACTATTCTGCTCACTGGGCTTTGTAGCTCACCCCTCTCCCCTAACCCCAAATGTGCAGGTACAGGGTAGACCAGGAGGTTAGCCAGAGTTTTGAAGTATGTTTATGTAATAGTTAGATTGTGGACATGACATTTGTACTATGATGTAATGTAAGAGATTTCAGTATGTTATGTAATGAGGTATATTGAGGTTATAGATGTGCTTGACCCTATGAGTATTGTAATCCCTTGTTGATGCATGATCTTAGATATTTTATGATACAGATGTTAGCCAACTCAACACATGTATATCGCGCATTGGGGCATTGATGAGATCCCACAGAGGGGTCAAGTTTATGATTATGTTAGTGCATGCACAGGTTGAGTTTGGTGTTTGAGAAATGAATGAAAGAAAAGTTTTAATTTTTATGTATGATTGTTGATCATGTATGGGATTGAACAGGTTTACAAGTTCTATGTCAGGCTTGCTACGGGTCCCGGCGGCCTTAGGCCGATCTGGATCCTAGCGCCTGTAGCGGTCCGATTTTCGGGTCGTTACACTGAATTAAAAATTCAGTTTGATTTTTTATTTATTTCAGTTCGATTTGATTTTTAATTTTAAAATTTTCAGTTATTTTAATTTAGTTTGATTTTAGACAGAAAAAATTTAAAAAAAAACTGAATTTATTAGTGATAATAATATATTATTTCTAATAATATATAGAGATTAGATCATAATCAAAATTAAAATATTTCAATTAAATTTTAAAATATTAAAAATAAGGTGTAAACAATAAAAAATTTATTAAAAATTCAAGTCGATCAAATCGAACTGAATCGAATTGAATCAGACCTGTTTGATTTGATTTATTTTCTAATCAAAATTAATTCAATTTGATTTTTTATAAATATCAAAATTTTAATTTTTAATTTATTTAATTCAGTTTAATTTTGAATCGAATCGACCGAATACTCACATCTACTGTCAACTAGTCATAGAAATCTTTCGAAGTATACTTAACTAATTTAAATTTGGAGAAAAAGATTTATTCGAATAAAGTGAATTTTTAATTTTTAAAATTTATAAACGTGAATTATGATTATTATTATTAGATTTTTTTAAATAGATTATTATTATTAGATTTATTCTCCATTAATATATTTTTATACTCCTACACTAATTAATTATGATTAATCCATTAAATACTTGAATTAAAAATTTAATTTATTCAATACTTAAATTTATAAAATTTATAATAATTAAATATAAATTAATTATATTATTTATAATTTATTAAGAAATAATAAAAATTGATCACACATGTTACTGATTACATTAAAGATTTTACTAACTATGCTCTAAATTTTCATAAATTGATATAGTTAGACATAATAATTTTATTATTTTATAAAAATTTAGACTTCAGTCAATAAAATTTCAAATATTATTAATAATATGTTGAACTATTTTCTACTTATTTTATAAATGATTAATAATACAGTTAATTTGTGTTTAATTATTAAATTTTTATAAATATAAATATTTAATAAATTAAAATTTTAATTTATATGTTTAATGGTTAATATAAATTTCCATACTAATAATATATTTATTTTTTTATCTGCTATTAATAAATTTTGATAGTAATAAATATCAATAATTTTGTGAATCATATTACTTTACGGTGATTGCAAAATTATATTACTTTCGCTTTTAATAATTATTTTTTTTTTAAATGGAGATTAAAAATTAGGAGAGTAGAATTTAATATCTTTTAAATTTACTATGATACAGTTAAGTGCAAATAATTTAAATATTTCATAATATATTTTCAAAGTTTAGAGGTGTTATAATGATTTTTTAAAATTTAAAAATAAAAGAAAGTATTTAGCTTTTATTTATTTATTTTCCAATATATATATAATAATTTTTATTAGTTTCAATAATAATTTAATAATAGAATAATATGAGTAGAAAATATATTAAAAAATAATATAAAAATTATTATTTTAATTACATTAATTATATTTTGTTTAAAATAATTATGAATTTATAATCATGGAAAACAGGAGGCATAAAGAAACACTAATAAATATTAAAATTATCAAGAAATTTCTCTCATTGGGCATATTATTAAATGAGACTCAGGCATCCAGACTCTGCATGGCAAAAGCCATTAACTACGTTCATGCCTCATCCGAGTACTCACCCATCTCACGCTCCGCCGGTGCGATTGTCTATGATTTCTCAAACTGGCCGTGCAACTTGTGTGGGCCCACTTGGATGTTTCTAAAATTAATGGGGCGGGCGCGGGGAGCTCGTCTCGGTGTGTTGCACAGCATGGATCTGTTCGATTCATGATCGAACTCATTGAAATAATTAAATTTTTTAAATTTAAAAATTGAATTAATCTTACAGAAAGGGTTTTGAGGGTGGAGCTTATCAAAATCGATTCAAATATAATCGCTAGATGCCATATTAATATTAGTAGTTGAAGAAAATTATCTGATTTTTTATTATTTTTTAGATTCTGCAAGACCTTTAAAAACATATTTTTAAAATGCAAGCCACCTATCCGCTTTGATTAAAATTTTCAATTGATTTCTTATATTTATAATTTAATGATAAAAGTCTTATTAGACGATATGCGTTAAGAGTTTTAATCAATATCGTTTGGTTAAAATAATATATAAAAATATATAAATTAAAAAATAAAAAATTTATTAAAATTTTTTAAAATTAAAAAATTAAAAAGTGAATTTTTAATGGTGAAGAAAGACTATTTACAATAAAAAAAATTATAATATATAAAATTATAAAAATATCTAAAAAAATAATTAAAAGGTAAAATTGACCCATAAATAATAGAATTTTCATATCGAACTTTGTGACAGGTCTACGGCTCTTATCACACTTTTAAAAGTCGTGCGTCTCGAAATTTTTTTTTGAAAAGCTATCGCGGGTTTTTATCGGACGTCAGCAGTAAAAATTAGGTTCGGTCCAAGTCTACTGTAAAATTCAAAACTAGTTGCTCCGTGTCATTTAGTCTCTGATAAAGGACTAATTAAACTCTTAAAGGAGTTTTTATCAATATCGTTTGACTAAGATGATATAAGAGAAAAAAATAGGCTGAAAGACGAACAGTCTTATTGAAATTCTTTAAATATTGAAAAGTGAGTTTCTAATAGCTAAGAGAAATTATTTATAATAGAAATAAACCTCTAATATGTAAAATTATGAAAATATATTAAAATATCTAAAAAAATAATTAAAACAAAATTGACCCCTAAACGATAAAATTTCCATATTGAACTTTGTGACAAGGTCTATGGTCCGCCTCACATTTTTTAGAGTCATATGTTTCGAAATTCTCTTTCCGAAAAGCTATCGTGGGTTTCCATCAAACATCAACAGAAAAAATTAAATCTAGTTCAAATTTGTTGTAAAGTGCAAGACTGATTACTCCATGTTATCCTCTCAATAAAAAATTTAATAAAAATTTAATTCAATTGATTTTTCTTTTTTAATAATTTTTTATTTAAAATAAAAGAATGTAATTGTTTAACTTAAAACAATTTCATTTTAAAAGAAATTAAAATCATACATATTTTGCAAGAATTTATTTATTTATTTATTGTAAATGAATTATACCGATCAAAAGAGTTGAGATGTAAAGCACTCATATTCTTTTTGAATATGTGAAGATTGATTCATGAGATCTTTTTTAATATGCACTAAAATGCATAGGTTTTATTACATTTGGCCTTTCTCTAACTTCAAATTCATTTACAATAAATCGATAAAATTCAAACATACCATATTCACCTATGAAATAAGTAACATAGTTTTTACATATGAAATAAGTAATATAGTAAATAAAATATTGAAGCATTAGGATGAGAATATTCTAATCGTGAAGGAAATAAAATAAACCATGATAGTTTAAAACTATATTAATGTTTTTCCCTAAAATTTTAGATACTTTAAAAAAATACATCAATCTTGACAATCCAGACAGTTTTGGATGAGTGGGAGAAGGCAAATATTGTTCATGCCCCTAGCATTGGATAAGCTCATTGATAAAACGTTTAAAATGTAATTTGAATGCAGGTACTTATAATTAAGAAAGGAAATCAACTTTAGAGCAGATCTTAGGAACTCAAATAGAGAGTTTGTTGCGGAGTTTTCAATACGTAAAATTATAGTGTTGCATTCTCAAACGGTAGAGACTGTTGCTCTCAGAGAGATATTATTATAGCTAAAAAGTACTAATAGAATAGTTATTAATATTAAAATGGATACTAAGGTACTATGCCTTCTAGGAAAAGAAAAACAAGTAATTTCTTTTATAACTTTGATTTGAAAGTATCGATAAATACTATTAAGGAACAAATGTCAACTGCTACACTTCTACGCATTTCGGGGAGAATCAGCTAGATTTGAAAACACGAGAACTAGTTGAAGTAAAAAACCTCTCAATATTGAGAGGTACGCCGCGAATTCTCTTAAAAGAGAGGGTACCCCTTCATTAAAATAAATAAATAAAAGGTTAAAAAATACTCACTATAAAAAAAAAATAAAAAAGCTATTTTTGAAGGAACTAAAATTACATTTCTTTTCTATTTTCGAATTCAAATGCTTGAAGAGCATATTTGCCGAAACAAATAAAATTACATCAATTGGTTTTTTTCACTTAACGCTTTGGATTTTAAGTTGTATGTAAATGGAACTTTACTCGTCTAGATTTAGTTAAATCTAAACTATTAAGTTTTGATGAATACATTATTAATAAACATTAAGTTACAAAATATATTAATATATAAATCAGCTTTAGAATGTGCATGTTAACAGAACATTTATGTTTAGTAGGATGACTATCAGAAGTCAAAGGATTTGAATTTAACAATATGAATTTTATAAAAATGCAATAAAATAACGTAAATTTAATAATATATATATGACTGTATAAAATATATATGTATATATGACTTAGTATTTTCTCTTTTCCAAAGAAATATGACCTAACTAGCACTTCAACACTTTGACTTGATCTTCTTACTTTAATGATAGTTAAGAAAGATATGGGGCTCTAGACTCTAATTTCCAAGTCAAGGTTTTAGGTGGTCATGTGATTACAATTAGATTTTTTTTTTTTTTTAAAAAAAAAAAAAAAGAAAGAGAGTTACATGGTCAACAAAAGGTGAGGAGAATGTGGGCATGTTTCACTCCATGCATTGAGGGTGGTATCTTTTCCACCACAAAATCTCTTCTTGTGTTTGCAAATTTTCCTTAATTTCATTCTTTTATTTATGTGATGGGAAATAAATCTTAGTGATAATAAATTCTTTTTGAATGTGTGTTTCTTTATATTTATTGCTTAGGGAATGACTTTTCTCATTTATTAATCTCATCAATTCTTCTACTCCATCTACCTACCCATTACAATTTTCATCACTCTTGTTTATTTACCAATCTATCCTACCCCATTACACACTTTCTTTTTTTCTTTTTCTATGGTTTTAAGAGTTTTTTTTTTTTTTGGAACAAGTGATTTTTTATAATTGAAATGTTTCATTATATATTTGCTTTTCAAATTTAGTAAAATATTAATTAGATTCATCATATTTATATAAAACATTTTAATTAAAAGGTAATATAAGTTTTTTATATCTATTTTTTAAAAAAAAATTAATATATTTATTATTTTCTATGTAAAAACTTTAGGTAATAAATAAAAAAGAGAATGAAAGAGATTATGTAATCTCCCTGTCTCATAAATATCTAAATAATTATTTTTACATCAATTTTTAAAAAATTTGTTGATATAAGTATTTTTGTACTTTTGTATTATTATTTAACTAATTAAAATATTTTTATAGTTTTAGAATTATATTAAAATGTTCTCATATTTTAATTTTATCAACTGAAAAGAATTTTTATTAAATTTAATTTAATTTTTCTATTAATTTAAGTAGAAAAGACTAAAATGACCTTATTTATTTTTCTTCGGAGATCCTGCAAACTCCAAAGACTTTTCTTTTCTTCTTCTTTTTAGATTTCTGCAAACTAAAGAAAATTTAGACTTTTCTTTTCTTCTTCTTTTTAGATTTCTGCAAACTAAATAAAATTTTTTTTCTTGTTCGGGAGAATAATTTTGAAATATAAATATTTTTTTTTCTTCTTCAATAATTTTGAAATATAAATAAATTTTTTTACTATAATTAATAAATAAATAAAGAGAAAAATAGATTTAATTTTACAGAATTTTTTTCGGTCGAGGAAATCAAAACATAAAGATATTTTAATGTAATTTTAAAATTATAAAAATATTTTAATTAATTAAATTATAATAGAGAGGCACCAGAATAATTAGAAGTAAATTTTGATGTGAGAATATATTTTTTCTTAGCCTCACCCTTAATTAAAATACTTACCTATATATATATACTTTAATTTAAATTTACATAAAAGCTTAATATAATTATTTAATCTAATTATTATTAAATTCATTCTTAGATCAAATTTATATTAGATTCGTTTAAAAAAAATTATAATTTAAAACTAAAAAAAATCTAATTTTGTGAAATTGAGAGAGTAACTAACTTCATTCCTTATTATGGTTTTAAATCTTACTTAGACTTAAACAAAAGTAATTAATACAAGAGCATTTGTTTCTTCCAAGTTTTGGTTTATTTGAAGTTGAATGCCCTAACTAGTAAGGCCACATTTGAGAAATCTGAAACCTAAAGTTTATTGATTATTTCATTGCCATTTATGATTAAGAATTTCTCAAACATTTAATTTAAATAATTTTATTTAATTAAAACAATTAATTTTTTAATTTAAAAAATTTATTTTCAAAAAAAAAAAATACTACCTATAATTTATAAAAATTGATGGATGAACATCAGGGAAAATGAGGAAATGAAAAATTAATGAGATGGTAGGCCCAATGGGCCCAGTTGATGTCAGGTCGTGGGGTCAATTGTTGCCATCATCATGGACTTGAGAACAAATGCAAGTTGGCTCTCCAATGTGATCAGTTGACCCAAAATCAACAAATTCCAAGTTTTTATTATTTTAATTCATATTTCCTTTTAATAAAAAAAAGAAAGAAGAAGGAGTCTTCATAAAGAATGAGACAAAACAAGAAAACTCTAGAAACAAAACATTAATTTAAGACAAAGTCAAGTGTCCTTCAATGGGATTGCCAGTCCCACAAGAGGCTATTGAAGATTTAAATTTCTTCTTCTACTTTCAGTCTTTCAGCTGTTGCCAGTTAACAAGTTGCCTAATTAATTTTATACTAAGTCAATATATAACTCTTCAATTAGGTCACAAATATTCATTGATAAAATTTGATAGCTATTGCCATTAATTTTATATATATCATATCATTAATTCGGATTTACATTAAATTTTATTATTAACTGATAAAACATTATCATTAATTTTTATTTATTATTATACTTTTAATATATTAATAATAATAACTATTGATTTTTTGTCATATATTAATTAATGCAGCAATAAAATTAATTTTATTTTAAAAATTTTTTACAGCTAATTCAAATATTTGTTGTAGTGTAATGATTGAGTAAAAATTTTAAAATAGATAAAAGCGGACGAAAACTTAAAATTCTATTTTATAAATTTCTTTTTTTTAAGATTAGGTAATTAGGTTTTAATTATATTTAAATTTATAATTAATATTGTAAATATCAAATTAATGAAATAACTGGAATAAAATTATACTGTGATTGATTAAAATTTACAAGAAAAGAATATAAAGTGATGGTGGTTGCTATAATAGCCACTTCGATGCTCAGAATACTAAAACGAGTAAAAATAATAAATTATTTAGATTAGAGAATAGTGTAATTTTATATATGCGATCAACTTTTTTTTATATTATAAAAAAATAAAAATAAAAATAATATTTTTTGATGATTTAACAGTGATGTGACTGACTGTTTAATAAGGGATATTATCAACTGATAAATTAGTAATCTCATAATTATATGCATAATGAAAATACATTGAACTATTTATATATGATGATAATAATTCTATACTGAGTCTCGCCTTGTCGAAAAGAGGATGAATTTTACTGATAAACTAGATGTTAAAATATTTAAATTTTTCTTTTTTTGAGCTAAACTCCACTCTTATTCATTCAGTTTCTTTTACACAATTTATTCTATAACGAATGAAAAGGGTCAATATCAATTGGCAAATAATGATATTATTCTTTTTAATTAAACAGATAATCAATGCAATCTAGTGTTTTCATTTTAAACACACTTTACATAAAGTAATTCATATATGTGTGCAATTTTTAATTCTTTTTTTAAAATTCTTTTTCCTCTTTTCTTAAGGATTTTACACTCATTGTCTCGATTTTATATTACATACATTGTGGCAATCCTAGTCAACCTAGTATTTTCCTTTATAATTAATGTGTATTTAATGAAAATGCTTTTTTAATTTTTTTAATTAATTATCCAGTTAAAAGAGAAATAGTTGGGAGTAATTAATTTTTTTTACAGTGTTGTTTTTTTTTTATTATTTTGAATATTCTATATATATATATATATATATATATATATAGGGTCGATGTGACCTTAAATTTATCAATGACTTTAAATGTTAGACTAAGTCAGAAAGATTCTATTTTATCTGCTATCTAATACCTCACCACCAGCTTCCTTTATTGTTACTATCTACCGTTGATACGTACATATCTGTTTTCCACCTTCTACGTGTCTATCCATCCAACAAAGTCTTTTCAAATTAGAAAATTTTATTATTTAATTATTAAAAAAATTTTAATTAATTTTTAATTTAAAAAAATATTTTAAAAATATTTTTAACATTTTAAAAAATTATTAATTAATCTCTTTATTTTAACCATTAAATATCCATTATTTAATTTCAAAAATTTTAAAATAATTATTAATTAATTTTTTAATTTATAAATAATATATTAATTAATTTTTCTGTATTAAAATATTTTATATTTTTTTATAATATTCAACTGTTAAAATAATAATAAAAAATACTAATTAATAAATTTTTTAAAATATTATAAATATTTTAATATATTTTTTAAAATTTAAAAATTAATTAATAAATTTTATCATAATATATAATTTATCGTTTAACTATTTTCTCTGACAAGAGGTTGTTTCTTATCTAGGGTTTTTATTTTATTTGTTATACTTCTCCAGGTCTTTTACAATTATAACTTTTTATTTATTTTAAATTTAATTATTTTTTTAAACTGGAAACAATTTAATTATTAAAATTATGAATAATAATTTTATTTTAATATTTTAAAATTATATTTTATATAATGAAGTGTATATGATTATTCTTAAAAAAAATCAGTAATTTTATCCAATATCAAGTTAACTTTATAAAAGAATGATTTTGATAACTATTAAATTAAATATTTAATTAGAGAATCAATTGAAAGCGTATATAATAATTAAAAAATATTTTTAATCTGTCTCTCATTTTTCACTTTCTCTAAATCTTTTCATATTCTTTTATTTCTATAAACCGCAAATTCTCAAATATAAAAGCTATTAATTTTAATTAATTAAAATAATTTTAATTTATTATTTATATATTGCAAAATTTATATAGATATCAAATGTATCCCGCATACTAAATGTGACATACTCCTTTTTTTTAAATTAAAATAATATTTTGATTTAAATTAAATTACTAAAATTAAAAGTTTGAATAAAATCACTAAAATATATAAATATTTATTTTTAACTTACATATTAAATGAAACTAATATTTAATAATAAAAAATTCAATTTTAATATTAAATTATAATAAAATTTATGCAGATGTTTCAATTTCGAACTAAATTACTAAAATCAAAAACTTAAAAGAGAAATATGCTCATGAGATTGGTCTAGTTGGAGTTAGGCCGAAGATCAGAAATTGTCCTAAAGGGCCCAAACAACTGTGGATTTAGCATTATGAGATTGACCATCACCATGCACCACGAGTCTGCAAATTGGGCTTTTAGTCCAAATCCATCTTCTAAATAAAGTTGGGTTTTCTAGTGGACGAAGCTTGGAGGTAATTTTTATCTTATTCCTGTCAGGACCGAAGCTTCCTTTTCACTCTCTCATGCAATGGCTTTAAATTTACTTTTACCTTATTTTAACCTTTTTTTTTAATGCAAATTAGACCAAAAGTTTTAAATTAAACTCAATATAACACCAAAATTAAAATTTATGAGCTAAATTTCTTTATTTTTTAAATTTAGTTTCAAAATTGAGAAGCTGAATTTTTTTTTTTATATATAATTTCCAATAATTCTAATGTCAAGTCGATCCATTCAATTCTAATAAAGAGAGCTTTTAAATGGAACAAATGGTAGCCATTTTCATAATGATTTCACTCACATAGATGAGAGAGAAAATTTGATTTTAAATTAAACTCGATTAACGGGACTTATTTCAATAATTTATGTAAGCATCTTCATCCTCATTTTACAAGTTTTCAGACACTATACTGCAAAGATGCTCAACGAATGGCTAAGACTAAATCAATTAATGTTAAAATAACTGAAAATAAAATTTAACAAATTGTCTTCACATGCGGCTCTTAAGCATTTAAAAATTTTATTTAGATAGATAATAGGCACTCAATAAAACTAAAAATTGTATAATTTTAGCCCAAAACTAAAGTCGCCAATAAATTCATAAACTCCTGTAACGAATAAATAAGACCTTCAAGAATATTATTATAATTTTTGCAGCATAAGAGATAATTTTTTGATCTTAGTAAAGTGTAGGCACCCGAGTTGAATATGAAGACTTGGGACTAAAATTAGCATTCACGGCCTACATAAGCATTTTGAAATTGTTGTGGTTCGAGGCTATTTTTTTTACAAAAGGTGAAGTCTCAGTTATAAAGAAAATCCTATAGAAATTACAGAAAAACCTTACTATAAACTGTTGTGGATAGACTATATGTACTAGCATTGACTAATTTTTTTTATTCAACTGGACCAACAATAGTTGAATTATTAACTATAAAAGATCTTGAGATTTGACAAAAATCTTAAGTTTTATTTATTTAAACTATAAATAGTTGTGGATAGACTGTATATACTAGCATTGGCTAATTTCTTTATCCAGCTGGACCAACAATAGTCGGATTATTAATTATAAAAGATCTTAAGATTTGAGTAGAGTTCTCAGTCTAATACTCTAACATTTAAAATTCATAACCTTCTCCTTTAAATATGGAAATGAGTGGTTGTATAACACCCATTGCATTGTTGTTTGCCATGATATTTTCAAAGTGTTTCACTCACCTCACTTGTTTACTCACTCAAAGTATTTCACTCACCTCATATGTTTACTCTCTCTACTCACTCAAGTGAACCCGGCTCTAATACCACAATGTTGAAACAATTCCGGAAAATAAAATAAATAAAAAACAGAATTGCTAAGATTATAGATGAACTAAATAAAATGCAGAAATTGATGTGTTATGTTGGATGATTATTTCCAGAATTAAAGTGACCTTTTATAGGCTTACTAGCTTAACTGAAATAGTTAAAAATACTGAATGAAATCTTTATTATTTTGTCACTATTAACAAACATATTTTATTATCTAAAATTAGAAATATTAGTAGTAATTCAAGATTCTGCAAAATCAATTCTTGAATCAACTATCTAACATCTTCTATCGTTCACTTTTAAACAGCTATCCTTTTGGTGTGCATGTGACACCGGTGACGGCTACTCTTTTTCTGTGCATGTGACACCGATGAGCTTTATGATGTGTCCCCTCTATTAGCTTGGATGCCACTTTCGATTGGGTATGCTTTTGATTTCTAAAGGTTTAGCATTTGATATGTGACTTCTTCTATGTTCTTTGACCTTATTTTTCAATTTGTGCATCTCTTTGATGAAGGTCGGCAACCATGTTGGTAAAAGCTTCAACATAGGAAGTGACAGCTGTGATAGATGTTAGCCTAGAATTTCATGTTTTGTGTTGTGGGCTTTTTCCTGTATTGTTAGGTTAATCCAGTCTTAGGCCAACTATTTTCTTTCCAACTTATAATGCTTTATGGGTCTTTGACTTTTTTTAATCAATAAAAACTTCTATCTTCAATAAAAAAAACTAGGTTAGTGATTCTACTACAATATTTCAAAACTAGCTAACTTGTCATTTTGGGTATTTATATTTTTTCTTGATATAACAAAATGCAAACTATCATTATTTAATGAAGCATGAAAGTTAAATATTGTGGTCTAGCTAATGCTATTGATATAACAAAATGCTAACTATAAAATTCTAAATTACCCATCTAAAGAGAATCCTCTATACCTCACTTTTCTCAATTCATTTGATCCTACTCTTAGCTCTCATAGTCTATTTTCCTTGCCACCATAGCCAACATCATCCCTTAGCAGCATCACCACAATCATCATCCCTTGTCGGCCCCATTGCCCGTGGCCATCACCACCATCCCTTGTTACCTCCAGATTTTTGTCAAAATTGCAGTAAGAAGACATGTCGTTAAGACACCATTAAACATATGATCAACTGTAAAATTACAGTGAATATGAGAAAGAAGCTGTTATGGAACTTTTGTGGGGTTCTTGCAAAAGCTAGATTATGATAAACATGAAACATGATTGATTGGACTACAGGGGAAGCAAAGCTTGGACTGATCTACAGAGATGAATTGGAAGAGAGGCGATTGAAGAGTGGGGATATCTATCGAATCCTAGCTGGTCCAACATGAAAATTAACCCAAGAAATTAAAGAAAATCCCAGTTGGGTCAGCATGAAAATTAACCAAGAAATTTTTAAAAAAATGTTGGAATGAACTGCCTAATTAGGAGTAAATTACGTAATCATAGGGATTTGCACAACTAACAGATCTGATATATATTATTTTCTATACAGACTTATCTTGTTTCCTTAGAATATGATTGCTTTCTTTTTCTCTCTTGATTTTATGTTGTAAATATACACCTTCTTTCCGGAGAAGAATCCATAACAACTGAATCATTTATAGATTCTATAGTTCAACATGGTATCAGAGCAATTCTAATCCTTCTTGAATTGTTTCCCGAATTTCATATCTTAAAACCACCACCATAGCTTACCATCTGCAATATCGTATTTTGTATTCCCCCATTATTGCTCAGTCACTATCTCCGTTCCCATTTTTTCTTTCCACCAAGTTATTGCCCAAACACTATTCTGGACATAAATGGCTGAGACCAACTCCATTGTCTTAGCTCTACGAAACAACAAAAAACCACCGATTATCATCAACTTAGACAGTTTTGCATTCTCCACCAATATTATACTTAATGAAACCAACTATCCATTATGGTTACAAATCATGGAGATGCGCATTGGCTCTTGTAATAAGGCTAGATATCTCACTGGAGAAGCGAAAAAGCTACCACCCGAAGATCCTAGTTATGCAATATGGGTCACCAAAAATTACAAAGTGAAAAGTTGGCTTATTGATTCAATGGATCCATTGTTGATGCAGCGATTCATTCGTCTTTCCATGGCCAAGGAATTTGGGAAGTTGTAGCAAAGACCTTCTATGACGAATCGAATAAGACTTGTCTCTTTGAATTGAATCAGAAATCTTTCTCTACCACACAGAATGATAGACCATTATCCACATATTATAATGAACTTATTCCTATTTTCCAGAAAATAGATCACAGGATGACCTCTCAGGAAGAAACTGTCGAAGGGGTGGTCCAATTGCATTCTACAATGGCTAGGCTTCGAGTCCATATTTTTTTAAGTGGGCTTGATCCTGAGTTTGATCACGTTCGTAGAGAAATCCTTCGGAAGGACCCAAAACTTAATCTAGAAAGCACTTATGTATATGTACGAAGAGAATACCAGCTGATGATTTGAGATCCAGAAAATAGGGTTTTACAAGGGGTTTGTAAGCTTGGTCCGAGAAGAAGGTGCTCCTCTCCTTTTTATTCTTTTTCTTGGTCTGTCAGTGACGTATAACAACCTTCTCCTCGTTGGGCCACCTGTCCCTGCTATGCAGATCCGTATATACGGAAGAATCAGGCCTCTGCGCCATGCTAAATGGCCATTTAATTCTCCCTTTTAGCACGCGTGTGAACCAAGCAGTTTGGGCCTGGGCCAGTGATCCTTATTTTGCTAAGCCCCCGGGCCAGGCTCGAGAAGAGAAGGCTGGGTCTTGAGCAAAGCCCGACCTCAAGGATGAATGGGCTGGACCTTCTCATTCGTGGGACTCCGCGGGTCTTGGGCCGGCTCTGTCATTGTGGGTTCGACCTCTTACCAGGGTAGTGAAACCCAGTGGTCATCACCAGCAAAGACAGACGATGGGAGGTTCTCGACCTATACCTAAAAGCTCTGTTATGGTAGCCAAACGAATTCAGCAAGGACCATCATCTGGCTCAACAAAAACTCAAAGTGCCAAGTTTAATAATTTGGTTTGTAGTTATTGTGGTGAGACAAGACATTTAAAATAAAGATGCTATGAAATCATAGGCTATCCTGAATGGTGGGACTTCACAAACAAACTAAGGAAGAAGGTTGCAGGAACGCCTATAATGGCAGTCACAACAGAGGTCCAACAAAATATGGAGAACAAATCACAACCCACAGCTAACGTTACCCACCCAGAGCAGTTACATGTGACTTTGAATGTGTCCTTTTGTGAATAAGAACTATACCATTCTGGGGGAGTCACACCTTCTCTTCAGGGGGAGAGCTTTAGTGAAGAGAATGTACCACAAGAAAACATGACAGATTTCTTAGAACTAGAGGAAGTAAGTGAAAGTTTTCAACATAACAGTTAGCAAGGTCTCCCTGAAAGATGTGATGAAGATTTATTAGTTCCTTCTGAAAAATTAAAAATACCAACGTCTGCTGAAGAATCACCAACATCTGAAGATTCACCAACATATGAAGAATCACCAACATCTGAAGAGTTGCCCATGATAACACCATTGACCAAAGAATCAACTCAGAATGTCCGGGACACCAACATTTCTACTCAGGATGTCTTAGCAGATCCAAAATAGACAAAGGCTGTAATTGAGATTGCACAGAATCCCATACAATACGATTGCACCAAACATGTTGAAGTTGATCGGCATTTCATCAAGGAAAAACTAGACCAGAAGATTATACAATTCCCGTTTGTCAAGTCAGAAGACCAGTTAGCTGATAAACTCATAAAAGCAGTGTCATGGAAGATATTCTATGATATGATTGACAAGTTGGGCATGATAGATATCCATATTCCAACTTGAGGGGGAGTGTTGGAATGAACTGCCTAATTAGAAGTAAATTACGTAATCATAGAGATTTGCACAACTAATAGATTTGATATATATTGTTTCTTGTACAGGCTTATCTTATTTCCTTAGAATATAATTACTTCATTTTTCTCTCCTGATTTTGTGTTGTAAATATATTTATATATAACCTCTTTTCTGGAGAAGAATACACAATAACTGAATCATTCGCAGATTTTATCGTTCAACAAAAAAAAAACATAAAGCAGAACCCCAATCGGTGATGTTGAGTGGAAACCATTGCCAGTATGACTGGTGTTAGCCTTTTTAGATTTAGATTCTAATGTCGGTGTTAATTGCGATGATCACAAGGGCCTAGTGAACCTAGTGGTGCAGGCCATGATGTCTAGAAGCCTCGGACATGAGCAACGACTTGAGCTAGTCCTAAGAAGAAGAAAGATGGTTTGAGCTAGTCCTAAGAAGAAGAAGGCTGACACTGGACTAGTGAAAGAGTGAGAAGAGAAATGATAAAAATAGATGGTCGTACTAGATGAAATTAGATAGAATAACTGTTTTGTTAATGAAAACAATAAAAGGATGTTTTAATAGAATTTTAAAAATAAAGAGATTGATTTGTAAATAATGATAGTACTTAGAGATTAAATAATAATTTTTTTTATTATATTAAATTATAATTTATTTAATTCTTAAATAAAAATATAAAATTTTAATTAATAAAAAAATTTAACTGGATTTATTTCCATAATGTTTCATATGTTTGATAGAATTAAGAGATATGATATCAACTTATAACTTGAAAGTAGCATCAAATAGTGCAGATGTATAGATGTAACTTAACTATATAATTAATATAAGTCATCTAATCCTTAAATAACTAATTTAATTTTTGTATTAATTAAATTTATATATTTTTACTTAAATATTAAATAAATTATGATCTAATATATTATTTTAATATATCATTTCTAATATAATATATTATTTCTTATTTTATAACTGATTTAATTTAATTATTGAATACAATTAATAATTAATAATTTTTATAGTAGTTGATAGTTAATAATTAATTGTTGATTGTACTATATTTAATAAATTATATTTAATTGTTGATTTTATATGTAAAGTGGCGAATAAGATAGTTATATCATTGATTTTGTTTTATAATTAAAAAAATATATATATATATATAATATATTTTATTATATCATACACAAGATTAAAAGCATAATATTTATTAAAATAAACATTATATTTAATTTATTTATTTTTAAAATATTTTATTAATTATATAATTTATTAATTCATAAAATTAATTTGAAGATCAAAATTAATAATAAATATTAAAAAATAATATAATCTCAATAAAAAAATAAAATAAATTCTATTTAAAAATGCTTTGCAAATAGAGCAGATAAGATAATACAAATAATTGGATAAAGACACAATTACCTTTTTAGTATATAAAAACAATCAAAAAATGGGAAGTTTCTCGTAAAATTTAATAATTTATGTCCTCATATGCAAAAAATGGGATGTAAAGGCAACATGGCGATGCATGCTTTTGATATAAATCAATCTCATCAAATTATGAAAGGGTTTGGATACATTGGGCAGTGCAGTTCTGCTGGATCCAAAACTATCAAATCATATAATAGACACCATGTGAAACCTTAGGGAAAAGAAAATTAACTACATTTACTTTCTTTCGTACAAAATATTTTTTATACTATTTTCTTTTTTAAAAAATATTAAATTTTTTTATTAAATCATTTAAAAAAATAACTCAAAAGAGGAATTTTTTTTCAAAAAAATTTGAAAATCTTATTAACATTCCTAAAATTTAAATATATAAATTTTATTAATTTTTAATTTTTTAATATTACAATCGAAAATAAAAGAATAGCTATTTTCTATATAAAATATTTTCTTTGAAAAAATAAGCTTAAAAAATCTCTGCTATTGAGACATTGAAGGTAGCAGAAAGCTTCAGTTAGGATGGAGTCGATGTCACTTTTGGAACAATTTTGAAGATGGAAAGGAAAATAAAAGGTGAAAAACAATGAATTTTTTTTATTTTTATTTTGATGAGTGGAAAATAAAATGTATAAAAGAAGAAAAATGTTAATATATAAGAAATTTTTATAGTAATTTAGATTTCGTTTATTTCATAAAATATATTTTTTAATATTTAGAACAAAGAAAATTAGTTAATAAATATTTTTCTAATTAAAAAAAATTAAATTAAGTCATTTTAAAGAAAATAATTTCTTTTAAAAATAAAAAAAGTATTTTTTACACTTTAAGTATTTTTTAAATTTATATATATAAATTTATTAATATATTTTATTTTTTAAATTAAACTCGGATCCATATCAAATATCCCCACTAATTACAGTTTTCTTAATGGAAAATAGTTTTTGTGAAGTAAGATTTTATAAAGTAGGACTTTCATAGTTTTTAAACCTTTATAATTTTTATTATTTAAAATGAATGTACAGTTTTTACATATTTAGTGATTAAAAAAAAGAAATTCTCAATTCACTAATTTGATGAATTGAAAACAAATTTTTTAGAGATTTTTAAAAAATTTTAAAAAATTTACTAATATCAGTCTTCCAACCACAAACTTTAATTTTAACAGTAAAAAATCTTTAATTACTTTTAAAAACTCCCCAATTAAATTTATTTTATTAATGAGTATTGAAATAAATAGTACTGATACTCTTATTTTTTAAACGAGATTAAATTTAATTTTTATAAATAAAATAAATATTTATTAAAAATATTTTATTTATTAATAAATTGATCTGATTTAATCATAATAATATATGCTGAAAAGCCCATTCCACAAAGGCCTATTTGGGCTCCAAATGCAATTGAACTGTCTCCTAAAGGGTAACCTCCAGCTCCAAGACTGGTCAGGTCCCCTATGCTGCTACGGACCCTGATCAACTGAACTGGGGTCATGTACCCTTATATAGCATGAGCATTCTTTATCTGGTTACTTAATTGGTGGACTCACTACATTTCTTTAAGACAATCTCACTTTCAATAATATATTAGAAAAATTATTTTTTAATTTTTAATTTTTTTTTATGAATTATAAATAAATAATTTATTGATAGGTTTTAAATACGAGGGCATGTGTTAAATTCTCATATTAATTTGAATTAGATCTACTCATTCCCTTACTAAACTAAGATACATTAAAAATAATTTTATATTATTGGGTTTTTTGTTTTTGAGAAATTATATTCTTAGGTTTAATTTGCTTTAAATTGACTCATTAAGACATTAATTGTGTTTGGTTGATTAGAAAGTCCAGACAGAGAAAATGGCTATCGATGTTGTGTGTGTGGCATAATACCATTTGAACCACATTGGTCAACCCCCTCTACCTTTCTTTTCATTTTATTTTTTTTCTTCTTTGCACGTTCTCCCTCTCTCTTCCTGGTTTTATGAAACAACTGCTAATTTAACTTCCTCAACTCCTCTGGACCCACTTAGCAAACCAAGATTCTACGTTATGCCTACCCTTTTCTTCCATTACTTAATCATCATCATCTTCATCATCTCTCTCTCTCTTTCTTTCTCCTCCTGGTGATCTATATATACAAATATAACTGCAGCTACTTCTTATATATATGTTCTTCTTGTAGAACTTGATATATATGGAGGGTTGTAAGAGCAATTCATCAATGAATTCTGATGAAAGAACAATAGCTGATGAAGAGAGCAGTGGATGGACAGCTTATTTTGAAGATTACTCAAACCATAGAAAGGAGGATAGCTTCTGTTCTGGTTTTGGTACCTCTTCCATGGTTTCTGATGCTGCTTCTTATCCTGCATGGAAATCACCATCACCTCATCATAATCACAATCATGTTCTTGCTTCCTCATTCTCTCCAAATGTCCCCAACAAGTTAATTTTCAAGAAAGAAAAAGCCAGAAAATTTTCTCAACATGATGAGTCTCTGGAGGACACTGCTAGTTCTCCTGTCAACAGTCCCAAGGTCAGTGATTTCCTGCCAACTGATATGAATCACAGCAAGACAAATGATCATTTCAGTAGCTCCCTGGTAAACTTTGCTCTCCTCTTTGATGATTTTTTTTTTTTC
This sequence comes from Manihot esculenta, assembly GCF_001659605.2. NCBI lineage: Eukaryota > Viridiplantae > Streptophyta > Magnoliopsida > Malpighiales > Euphorbiaceae > Manihot > Manihot esculenta. The sequence goes on from NC_035173.2 coordinate 10,317,340, forward strand.
ATATGCAATTGTTTTCTAATTACCCAAATATTGATTAGAGAAAATATTCCAAAGAGAAATTTGATTAAAGGATTCTTGTGGGATAATTTTTGTTTTTTCTTGGGTTTTGTGCAGGGTAAAGGAGGTGATTTACAGCATTATGGAGGAGTAGTGGAGACAGATGATGAAAGATGTGAAATGAGTTGCAGTAGTGGGAATAAAGACTGCACAGACTTGAAGAAGAGAGGGCTGTGTTTGGTTCCTTTGTCCATGTTAGTTAATTATCTTGGTTAATATTCTCTCTCTATCTCTCATGTTGCAGCAGATACACAAGGGAAAGTCCTGTTCATGTGTGATGTGAAATATACAAATCTTAATCTCTTCTTCTGTAACCTAAAGCTAGACCAGATCTTCCAACTGATATGTTGTATATATTCTCAAGATAAGAGAATAAGACAATGTTTGGCTAATCATGTGAACATCATTTCCATTGCCTGGTAAAATAATAATTTCTTTTTGTTTTTAGAAAGAAAAAAAAAAAAAGAAGGAAAACACCAGTAGAAGAAGAATTCTATTATTAACAAAAGAAAAATTAATACTATAATTGTCTGAAGTTAGCATTATTATAAAAAGATGACGATAGTCATAAATTGTTATTTTATACCGTAGTTATAAATACATTTACTTTTATAATAGAGTATAAGATAATAATTTATTTATTTTTAATGAATGATGATAATTAAAATAAATATTTTATGTAAAATAATTTTTTTTTAAATAAAACTACTTATTGTATTAAAAAATTTAATTAAATAAAAAGAGATATTATTTCAAATAGAAAAACGATTATACCTAATAGATTCTCTGACTAAAGTATGAGCAGTTAGAATAGTATTATGTGCTGTCAAATTAATATTTTCAAAATTGTTAGTTGATACCTATCCTGCCACAAATTCTAACAAAACAGAATTGCTGGAATCACGCAGTACTTGTCGGTCTCTGATTCCGACGAACATGTACTATAATAAAATCACTCTAATCAAACTTGACATATATACATAAAAGTTTTTAAAATAAATTTTAAATTGCTATAAAAACCGTTGCTTTTATACTAAAAGAATAATGTGAATGCTACTGTCTAAATTCTAATAGTATAAAGATAACAATTTTATAAATAATATTAAAATACCATTATTTAAATCCTAAAATATATTAGTGTAGATTAGATACACATTCCGACTTATTAGATTAAAACTAATTTTTATTCCAATCAAGTGAGTTCACCAGCTTAATACAATTACTTTGATTTAGTAGTTCTTGTATAACGTTCATATTCTCTCATAATCACAAAGAATTCAAACTCATTTTAAAAGAGTTTTTTATTTAAAAAAAAAAAAATAGAGCACAATTACTTTGGTACGAGTGGAATAAAATCTCTTTACAGATGACACATGATGCCACTGTACAATTTCTTTTTAACAATGTGGGGAGAACACCCACTGCCATTTATGGAACTTCAATGTGAATGCATGCTAGTGTAGATTCTGATATATATATATATATTGAAATTATATAACTGAAAGAAAACAATTACTTAGACTTCACCTATATAGCCATAGTATATAATATTTATATGGAAATAAATAAAAGTTCATATATGTATTTATCTAATATATCTATTAGAAATTGAATTTAAACAATAATTCTCTCAATTTTCTAAAAATTAAAATAATCGATTAAAATGAAATTGTACGGATTAGTTAATTTAAAAAAAAGAACGTAAATTAGTTGACGGCGCAGCAATGCTGACACTCAGATTAATAAATTGAAAAGAAAAAAGCGAGTGTAATGTAATAATTTGAATTTAAAAATAATTGTATAATAATTGCATATTTTTAACTCTCATTAGTTTTTATATTTTAAGAAAGTAGAGTTAATTACAATATTTTTAAAAATTCGATGACTAGTTGATAAAAAATTCTATTGACTGATTGATCTGAATTTATAATTATAGGTATAATAAAAATTTGTCAGATTATGTATACTAACGATAATTTTATATAAAAACTCAATCTTTTTAAGTTAAAAGCGAGTTTTAATAAAAAGTTAAATATTACTGTATTTAAAATTTTCTTTCCACTGTATATATAATTTTATTTTATAGTAATATTTTATTATTTATTTTATACAGTTGTTTGCTGTGTTATATCAAGGTGCAACACAACATTCTCAATAAGACACAAATTATGTATTTCTATAAATGCCACTCCACTGGAACACATGTATTTTTTTATGGGCATTTTAGATGTAATTTGTTTTATGGGCATTTTAGAATTTTAAAAAAATATGTGAGAATATTTATTTATTTTTTCTGAAATTCTAACACTTTTGGCCGCCAGAAACATACCATGATTATTTATAAAATAATTAATATTACCAGTGACGGGGTGCTTAGGGCATCAGTAAGCGACAAGGTAATAAGTTTCCAGGTGGAATTTAGCGGAGGTGGTTGGCTGCCGATGGGACAAAATAGTAAGACAAAATTTATAGGTACAATGCCTTGATAAAGAGGTTAATTAAGTGGTGCTAATTTAATTTTTCTAAATATTTATTTAAATTTTGCTGAAATATGGGAGAACTCAAAAAAATGCTTTTATAAACAATAGGAATGGCTCATAATACACTAACATCTATAAATAACAATACCAACTTAATAATGCTTTTTTTGTTAAATAATTTTGATGACTTTTGGGTTTTTTCACTCTGGTTTGGGGTCAGATCCATGACAATAACCCTTACCTAGAGACCCTCATGCTTCCCACGCAGATTAGGTCCAGTCCGCTCAAGCCTTGAGACCGAGCTTCATCTGAATTTCTCAACCAGGCCGTCCCAGCTTTCATAGCCCCTCAAGCATATTCCCTCTGGGTCCCGCTTTAATCTTGTCTTTCGGTCCAGTCCGAAACCCGAAAGGGGATCAACCCATCTGTCTTGTGGGTCCATCCACACGCGCGCCCGGAGAGAATCAGAGGCCATTACACATGGGGCAGGGATATGATATTCTCGTACGTCCGAATCAACAGGAACATGTGGCCCAATGATATAACAGTACGTCACTAGCAGACAAAAGAAAACAGATAAAAGGAGGATTACTATTCTCGAGGCCGAAACTTTTGGCTAAGTTCACAAAATTCATGTAAAACCCTATTTTTTTGGATTTCAGATCTTCAGATTTATTTTTTAATTAATAAAATATTTTTTATTAATTAAAATTTTTAAATATTCTAAATATCAGAAAATATAAAAAAATATTTTTCTAAAAAATATATTCAGTGAAACAAACTTAGTCTAAATCTTAAAGGATGTAAGCAGTTTGTAGCTTGAAAGTTAGATTGAAGGTTTAAATGTATATATTAATTGAAATTGAAAGAGTTGCAGGCCATTCAATTAAATTATTCAGAACTATAAGACCCCTCCATGTGCTTAACCATTAAAGGAAGGAGGCAGCTATCACTCCTACCCCTTATACATTTCTCTCTCTTTCTCTTTTATCTTCTCCTCTCATTTTCTCCTTTATTTTATTTTTACAAATCACATATTATTTAATTTAATATTACAAAAAGTAAAAAATGTTAATAATATTCACATATAAAAACTATATTAATGTTAATAAAATTTCTAAAATTTAAAATTTTTAAAAAATATTTTTCGTAAAACAAACCGAACTCAATCAAATCGAAGAATTATAAAAATTTATACAAGTACTTTGCATATGAAAAATTAAGGTCAATATCAAAAATAAAGTGAGATTAGGGGGAAAAGATGAAAATAGATGTGTGGTATAATGAAAACAAAATGTCACAAGTCTTAATATTGTTGGATTAGAAAGCAATAATACAAAGTCCAATTGATAGGTTAACAATTTTATGTGAATGCAAATTAATTAATAGACACAATTCTTTGAACCATTGGTTTTAGATAGATTAGCCTCTTTAAGTTAGGTCACCAATCAATCAATTAACTTAACAACCACTAATATGATGTGATTTCAATTTTTATTTTTTTATTTATAAATTTAATTTCTTTTTTTATTTTGTTTCAAATTGCATGTATTTTTATTTAGTTTTTACCAAAAAATTAAATTATTTTCAAATGTTATATTTCATCTTTTGATTAATTTTCTTTTAAATTATTATTAAAATGTTAAATAATTTTAAATTATTATAAAGTGATAGTTTTATTTTTTTAATAATAATTTAAAAGCTAAAATTTAATATTTTTAATCTTTATTATATCATTCAAAGTAAATTTCATCCTTTAATATTTTTTTTAATTAAAAATTGAAAGAATAAAGACTGAAATTTGAGTATACGTAAACAAGTGGAATTGTGGAATATGTTGTATTATTATATCAATAAAAAAGGAGACATCATTATCCATTTAAGCAGTGTAAACTGTCCTCTTAACAGTTTTTTATTAGACAAATAATTGTTTTCTTTAATTATACCGACATAATTAAAGGATTAATATTTAATTTAAATTTAAAAAATTAATAGAAATAATTAATTTAAAATTTTATTTTTAAAAAATTTAAATTATTTTAATTCAATTTAGTTTTTATTAAAAAAATCGATAAAATTAAATTAAACTTATTAGTAATAATAATATATTATTTTTAATAATATAAAAAAAATAAATTATAATTAAATTATATTAAATTAATGGTTATTAAATTAAATTTTTTATATAATGAAATTAAAGTATACAAAGCGTGAATATATAAATTTATTTGTAAATATTTCATTAATGGTTATTAAACTCTGCACTTCATAGTCTTAGCGCGAGTTTGAAATGTTGAATAAATAAGAAGATAAAAGCTTTTACAACATGAATGCATACATGTCGACAATAGATTTGAGGATGGTGACTGGCTGGCCCAAAGTGATTATTATTCTATTTTTCTTTTACATAAAATTAAAGTTGAGCTAGAAATTTTTTTCATATAAAATATATTTTATTAAGTGATTAAGATGGAAGATTATTCTATTTTGATTTAGTTTAATGGCTAAAAGCATATTACTAACTTAGAAAACTCAAGTTCGAGTTTTCATGCTCCGATCCCTCACTAAAAAAGATTAAGTATCATTCTTGGTGGATTCTACACCCATCAAATTTTAGCATTATTATCGAAGAAAGATTTTTAATTAATTTTATTCATTGAAGAAAAAAAAAATCATGACTACCAATTTCCAATAATATGGAGAAAGGCATGATTTGACAAGGAAAATCAATGATGTAAGAATATCAATCATTGAGTCACAATTATCACAACTTACCTCTTTAGTAAAAAAATTAATTGTAGAAAATCCTCAATCTGTTTGAGTTTGCAGAATTTATGCACACCTAAATCACTCTACTAATATGTGCCCTACACTCTAAGAGGATGATCAACAACAAGTTAATGACTTTGGACGTTATTATGGATTACAATAAAGTAGATATGACCCCTACTCCAACATCTATAATCTAGAATGGAGGGATCACTCAAATTTCAGTTATAGAGCAACCCAACAACACAACCAGCCATGGCAACCTCAATCACAAAAGCTATTCATAATTTCTGTAACGATCCGGAAACTAGACCTCTACCGGCGCTATAATTCAGATCGATTTAAAGTTGTCGGAACCCGTAGCAAGCATACTATACATCTTGGGTACCTGATAAATCCCATACATGATCATACATTATCACAAAAACTTAAATGTTCCATGAAATCACGCTCAACCTGTACATGTATCATACTAAAAATATAAAATCCATACTCGAGCCCTCATCAAACGCTCTAGTATGGTTAACATCACATGCCTCAAGCTTGGTTCAAACATAACTCATAATTAAAAACTTTTACATAATGATCATGTTAACAGGGATTACAAAGGTAAAGAAAACTAGGGCCAAACACAATTCTAATCCATTAAAATTTACATGTCCACACTATACTATTACAAGAACTATACCAGCTACTATGCCGACTTCCCGATGCTATCTTTGATCCTGCAAACCTGGGGTTAGGGGAAAGTGATAAGTTACAAGAGCCTAGTGAGCAGAACATAATAACAGTTTAATAAACTTATGCTCGTATGAAATACGTCACAACACAAATAATTCACATCAAGATGGACTTGTCACCAGTAACCCTCTACATATTCCAATGTGTCCGGCCCTCGACGGAGCTCCTCAGGACTTTCGCTTAAACATAACATAACATATCCATAATGCCAGGGGCATAGAATGGACAGCCCTGGTCTTTCCGTATTATATCATATCATAACATCTCGAGAGCTAGTGGGTCATCCAATATCCATCCACAACAACAGTAAATTATGCAATGCATCATATTCGTGAGTTCTAATGCAAACATCCTAATACATAAACATAGCATCCGTGATGCATGAGCATACTTAAAAGTTTGATTACTTTAAAATAATAGAATAGTTTAGTTCTACTCACCTCTGGCTGACGCTCGCCTAACATTGATGCAGATAACTCACTAAAGACCTCTACGGTCTCCCAGGTCCGATCCTACACAGATGGACTCAAATGAGGGACTAAACATAACTATTACATGAATCTAAACAACTCCCCAAAAACTCCCTAAAACACACCAAAATATGTACATAAAACAAGCAGAGGAAGGCTGGGCAGGGGACTTTCGGCGGCAGGTTCGGCGGCTTAAACTACACACAGATTTGAAAGTTAGCAACCTTCGGGGGCAGGTTTGGCGGCCTAAACCCCTTCACAGATCCGAAAGTCCATGCTTTGGGCGGCAGGTTAGGCGGCCAAAAAGCTGTCTCCACAAGCAGGTTCGGCGGCCGAACCTGGGTTCTCCAGCAAGGCAGAACTCGATTCTGCCCTATGCATACAGCCACCCAACTCTCCAATCCTCACATCCAACTCTCCAATCCTCACACCCAACTCCTCAAAAGCATGCATACTTACTCAAACGTGCATAAGGGACATAGAAACTAGTCTATTTCCCAACAAGCAACAACAAAAACACAAGAGGGAGCATTTATCATCAAACAAACACAAACCCACAAGCAGGTTCGACAGCCGAACCTGGGTTCTCCAGCAAGGCAAAACTCGATTCCGCCCTATGCATACAGCCACCCATGTAATACCCGGCTAGAGTCCGGCATCGGAATTCTACTTTCCGGTGGAACCCAGGATGTCGGAATGCGCTAGAAGGGTAAGATTTATGTTTTTGTAAAGGATTTTCGTATGTTTTAATGTCTTAAGTATAAAAGGAAATGAGTTTTTGAAAGAAAAGAGCCAAGGAAGAAATGCAAGGTTCAGCCGCCGAAGGTGAGTTTCGGCCGCCGAACATGCATGAGTTTTGGTTTCACGTTAGGCCGCCGAAGCTGGTCTGGCCAGCCACCTATAAAAGGCCCTAGGTCGGTGAATGGATAAGATTTTCTTTCCATTCACAGCCAAAGGTGAGACCATGATCTTCCTTGGGTGATTTTCATGTTTTCTTCAAATCCTGCAAAGTTTTGATGGGTTTTATGTTGTTTTGAAGCTTTTGAGCAAATCAACCAAAAGTTTTGAAGTTGGAGACTTTGAGGGAGAGTTTTTCTATATCTCCACTGTAATACCCGGCTAGACTCCGGTATCGGAATTCCTACCGTCCGGTGGAATCTCGGATGTCGGAAGCCTCTAGTAGGGTAAAATCATGTTTTTATGAAATGTTTTAATGTGTTTTATGTTTTAAGCATGAAAGAAAATGAGTTTTTGCATGAAAATAGCATTGGAGGAAAACTCAGGTTCGGCCGCCGAACATGCATGCGTTGCGGGTGTGCTTTAGGCCCCCGAAAGCATAAGTGAGGGAAGTCCAGGTTAGGCCGCCGAACCCCAAGTTCGGCCGCCGAACATGGCATGCATTCGGAGGCACATTCGGCCCCCGAACGTGGTCTGGCCAGCCACTATAAAAGGGTCCCTTAGCCGAAAACGGGCGAGCTTTTTCCCCATTTTCGGCGAAGGTGAACTCTTCGCCGTCCCTCACCCATCTTTGATGTTTTTCCTCTAAATCTTTCAAGATTTTCATTTGTTTTAACTTTGTTTTGAAGATTAAAGCTTTTGAGCAAAGTTTTGGAGCTTGGAAGTTCAAGAACCCAAATCTCCTCCAACTTCGAGTTTAGGTCGTCTCTCTCTCGATCTTCAAGAGGTAAGAGCCGATCTTAAGCTCATTGCATGTTTTAAGTAAGTTTTCAGTAGATCTATGGGTTAGAACGCATGTTTAGGTTATGGTTTTGTTTATGGATATAAATGTATGTTCTTGAGCAATGTGAGTTTCTTGATGTGTTGTAGATGGGGTTTATGTTGGTTTGAGGCCCCTAGGAATATGTATGCTTGTGTTTGTGTGTTGTAGAATAGGTTTGATGCATATTTGATAAGTTTGGAGGCGAAATGTGCAAAGGGAGCCAAGTTTCTGCCCTTTGGCAGAAACCAGGTTCGGCAGCCGAAGGATTTTCGGCCGCCGAACATGGCTGGGGAGGCAGCCTTTCGGTTGCCGAAGCTTGCCCCCGAAAGGAGACTTTCGTCTCTGTCTGGCAGTTTCGGCTGTCGAAAGTGCCGCCGAACATGCATGAGTTTCGTCTCTGTCTGGGAGTTTCGGCCGCTGAAGGTGCCGCCGAACCTGCCTGACTTTCGGCTCTGGAAGGACTTTCGGCCGCCGAACCTGCCGCCGAAAGTGCCTTGCCCAGGCCTCCTTTGTATGATTTTGTATGGTTGTTTCATGATGTTTTAGGGGGTTTTTGGGAAGTAGTTTATAGTTATGTTCAGGTATGTTTGGTCCCTCATTTGAGTCCACCTGTGTAGGTTCGGACCCGAGGAACCGAGGACCCCAGCAGTGAGTTCAGCTGCTTCGGTGTTGTCAGAGTCAGCCAGAGGTGAGTGGAACTAAACTTAATCTTTTAAATTAAATGTTTTATCATGTTTCATGCATCATGATTATGCAATAGGATGATTGCATTAGTTTCACGAATATGCCGCATTGCATCGATTGTTGTTGATGTGGGTGAATGTTGGATGACCCAATTAGTCCATGACAGGAAGACCAGGACCCCATTCTACGGCCTGGCACAGAGTAAGGAAAGACCAGGACCCCATTCTACGGCCTGGCACGGTAATGGGACTCGAAGACCAGGAGCCTAGAGGAGGCCCTGGGATAATGGTAAGTAATGTATGTATGACAGGAAGACCAGGACCCCATGCTACGGCCTGGCACAGAATTAGCTTGGACTAATTGGTGACAAGTTCACCCAACCCTTATGTGAATTGTCTATGTTATGATGCATCTCATTGGAGCATAGTGTTAATATGTTTTATAGTTCTGCTCACTGGGCTTTTAGCTCACCCCTCTCCCTTTACCCCCAGGCTTGCAGGTACAGGATAGAGCAGGAGTCCGGATAGAGTAATGAAGTTTTGTTTATGTAATAGCTAGCAATGGACATGATCAAATTGTAATGTAAAGTCTTAATCAGTATAGTTATGTAATGAGATGATGTTTATGGATGTTAGTAGTGTGCTTGACCATAGATTGTTGTTATCCCTTTTAATACATGATCTTAGAGATTTTATGATGTTTATGTAAACCAACTCAACTTATGTTATGTCACCCATTGGGGGCACTGATGAGATCCCACAGAGGGATCAATGTTTATGATTTATGTTATGCACAGGTTGAGTTTGGTTGATGTATATGGAAAGAAAAGTTTTATTTTTTATATATGTTGTTGATCATGTATGGGATTATACAGGTTTACAGGTTAGATGTCAGGCTTGCTATGGGTCCCAGCGGCCTTAAGCCGATCTGGATCCTAGCGCCGGTAACGGTCCGATTTTTGGGTCGTTACAGAATGGTATCAGAGCTTTAGGTTCATATGGTCGGACCTAGAAGTGTCGGGCTCATGGTTGTGTTAGAAGGTCAAGCACAATAGGAAAGATCATGTCCACTAGGATAGGATGTGGAGTCCTGTCTTGATTGATGATGTGAAATGCCATGATAATATGCATGTGCATTAATGATATGCTATGATATGTGATGTATGTGATGCGGGTTCAGGTGTGCCCACATGAACCATATGATGCTAATGTTTATGTGATGTGTGCTGTTTTTCAGAAAAACAGGATGAGAGGAACTCGTTGATCAGCAAGATTGACTGGAGTGCCACCTGAGGATGAGGGCACGAGCGCCCGTCCTCCAGCATTGCCTAGGGCAATGTCTAGTAGGTCTAGCAGAGACAGAGCAGTAAGAGACCCTAGAAGGTCTTTGGATCTGGGTAGGAGCAGATCAGTTAGAGGAACAGTTCAGGGCGGAATGTCAGAGGAAGTGGGGGACCAGATGGATGTAGAGCAGAGGAGGGATGGCAGTTTGGGAGTTAGCATGTCGAAAGAAGGTATGGGAGAGTCCCAAGGAGGCACTCAGGCCTCGGGATTTGTTCAGCCACCCTACTACCCACACTTCTCACAACATCCCGGGTATTCGATGGGAGGTACATCGGATCACCCTAGCTTCACCCCTTATCCCACACAGATACCATACCCACCATACTACCCACCATATTCGCAATACCCAATGTATCCACCCCCACCTTACCATCCGAATCCAGCAGACCCTACCTCAGAAAATGTTGCACCACCTCCACCGCCTACAGAACCAGCAGCCCCAGTTGCTCAGCCATCTAGACCTAGCTCAGCCAGTGGGAGCAAGGTTAAGATGACTGACTACATGAAATTGGGTGCTCCCCAGTATGAAAAAGGGGATGACCCATTTGTATATCTTGAAAGGGTTAAAGTGATCACAGAGGAGATTGGGGCTGATGACAGTAGAGCCATTCAGATGGCTGGGTTCACGCTTAAGTGCAAGAAGGCACGAGAGTGGTTCAAGAATTATGTGAACCCGAGAGTGGACAGCATGTCTTGGGAAGAGTTTGCAAACGAGTTTATAGGATGGGCTTTTCCCGATAGTTCAAGGGAGCTGAAAATGATAGAGTTTGAACAGTTGAGGCAGACAGAGGATATGAGTGTAGAGGAGTACACCGACAGATTCTTGGAGCTGTTGCCTTTTGCTGGGCAGAGTCTGGATACAGATTCGAAGAAGTCAAGGAGGTATGTCATGAAACTTCATTCCAGGTATTCCTCCTTGATTCAGTCCGTGGACAGGGAGAGCTTCCATGCCATAGTAGATATGGCTAAGAAAATGGAGGCTAGTGCCATCATTCAGGGGACAGTTAAGCAGACAGTGGCACAGCCTTCTGGTTCTAAAACTCTGGGTGGGGGAAGATTAGATCCTTCTACCCTGAGTGCAGCAGCTTCAGGCAGTAAGAGATGGGGTAAGCCCAAGGGTAAGAAGAATAAGTTCTGGAACAAGGTTAAGTCTAGTCTGGGATTTGGGAGTGGCTCAAGCTCTGGTGTGGATAATGCAGTTTGTGCGAAGTGTGGTAAGCCACACAGGGGAGTATGTCGGTTTGGGACGAACGCCTGTTTCAGATGTGGTCAGGAGGGGCATATGGCTCGAGAATGTCCAAGAGCAGTCCCGATGGCTCAGTCCCAGCAGACAGCCTCAGGCAGTGTAGCGCAGCCAGCAGCTCCAGCCATGACTCAGGCCAGTGGCAGAGGCAGAGGGAGAGGGGCAGCCTCTTCTTCAGCGGGTTTCAGAGGTGAAGGTCCATCAACTCCAGCACGGATCTTCACAATGACACAGCAGGAGGCAGATGCATCTAACACCGTAGTGGCAGGTAACTTAATCATTGGTTGTTTAGATGTGTATGCCTTGATGGACCCTGGTGCATCTCATTCTTTTATTGCTCCGAGAGCCGTAGGGAGGTTGGGTTTGATGACTTCTGGGTTAGAGTGTCCTCTCTGGGTCAGTGGACCCAAGTGTGATCCATCAGTGGCAAAGTCAGTCTGCCAGTGTAGTCCTGTGTTTGTTGAGGGAAGATGCTTGTCCGCCGACCTAGTGGTTCTAGATTTGATAGATTTTGACGTCATTCTAGGGATGGACTGGTTATCTACCCATGGTGCTACCTTGGACTGTAGGGACAAGGTAGTCAGGTTCAGAGGTCAGGATGGGTCTGAGGTTGTCTTCAGAGGAGACAGGAGGGGTACACCTAGAGGTCTGATATCAGCTCTTCAGGCTCGTAGGTTGCTCAGGAGGGGATGTCAGGGGTATTTAGCTCATGTGAGAGAGCTTAGTAGTCAGGTCAGAGAGCCCGCCTCAGTGCCAGTGGTTAGAGAGTTCTTAGATGTGTTCCCAGACGAGCTGCCAGGTTTACCACCTGCTAGGGAGATAGAGTTCGAGATAGAACTAATGCCTGGAACCCGACCGATCTCTATCCCTCCCTACAGGATGGCGCCAGCAGAATTGAAAGAGTTGAAGGAGCAGTTGCAGGAGCTGATAGACAAGGGCTTCATCCGACCGAGTACCTCACCCTGGGGTGCTCCAGTTTTGTTCATGAGAAAGAAGGATGGATCCCTTAGACTTTGTATCGACTACAGGCAGTTGAACAAAGTCACTACCAAGAACAAGTACCCTTTGCCAAGGATCGACGATCTATTCGACCAGCTAGCAGGAGCGGGTTGTTTCTCCAAAATAGATCTGAGATCTGGGTACCACCAGCTGAGGATCAGAGATGAGGATGTGCCGAAGACGGCTTTCAGGACCAGATATGGGCATTTTGAGTTCCTTGTAATGCCGTTCGGGTTAACCAACGCCCCTGCAGCATTCATGGATCTCATGAATAGAGTGTTTAGCCAATACCTGGATCACTTCGTTATTGTCTTCATAGATGATATCTTAGTGTATTCCAGGAATGCAGAGGAGCATGCCCATCATCTGAGGTTGGTTCTACAGACCTTGAGGGAACATGGCTTGTATGCCAAGTTCTCTAAGTGTGAGTTCTGGCTGAGGAGCATTTCGTTCTTGGGGCATGTAGTGTCAGAGAATGGGATAGAGGTGGACCCCAAGAAGACAGAAACTGTGGCTAACTGGCCTAGACCCACTTCAGTGACGGAGATCAGGAGTTTCTTGGGTTTGGCAGGTTACTACAGGAGGTTCGTTCAGGACTTCTCGAAAATAGCAGCTCCTCTGATCAGACTAACCAGGAAGAATCAGAAGTTTCTATGGACTGACCAGTGCGAAGAGAGTTTTGAAGAGCTTAAGAAGAGGTTGACTTCAGCACCAGTTTTAGCTCTGCCATCTAGTGATGAGGACTTTACAGTCTTTTGTGATACGTCCCGTGTGGGACTGGGTTGTGTACTGATGCAAAATGAGAGGGTGATTGCTTATGCTTCGAGGCAGCTAAAGAAGCATGAGTTGAATTACCCCACACATGACCTTGAGATGGCGGCAGTAATCTTTGCACTCAAGATGTGGAGGCACTACCTCTATGGGGTAAAATGTGAGATCTTTACAGATCATAAGAGCCTGCAGTACATCCTGAGTCAAAGAGATTTGAACTTGAGACAGAGGAGATGGGTGGAGCTGCTGAGTGACTATGATTGCAAGATTCAATATCATCCGGGTAAGGCGAATGTCGTGGCAGACGCCCTAAGCCAGAAGTCACTAGGCAGTCTATCCCACATCACGGCAGAGAGGAGACCAGTGGTGAAGGAGTTTTACAAGCTCATTGATGAAGGTCTACAGTTGGAGTTGTCTGGTACAGGTGCCTTGGTTGCTCAGATGAAAGTGACACCCGTGTTTCTAGAGCAGGTGGCTCAGAAACAGCATGAGGACCCAGAGTTAGTGAAGATTGCTAGGACTGTTCAGTCAGGCAAGGACAGTGAGTTCAGATTCGACAATAAGGGGATCCTCCGCTATGGGAGTCGATTGTGTGTACCAGATGACATAGGGCTAAAAGGAGACATTATGAGAGAGGCTCATAATGCAAGATACAGCATTCACCCCGGGGCCACCAAGATGTATCAGGATTTGAAAAAGGTTTATTGGTGGCCAGCTATGAAGAGAGAAGTGGCACAGTTTGTGTCAGCCTGCGAAGTGTGTCAGAGGGTGAAGCTGGAACATCAGAAGCCGGCCGGAATGCTTAACCCGCTACCTATTCCAGAGTGGAAATGGGAGAATATAGCTATGGACTTCGTAGTGGGGTTACCGGCGACGTCCAATAGATTGGACTCCATATGGGTGATTGTGGACAGACTCACCAAATCTGCTCACTTCATCCCTGTCAGGAGTGGCTATTCTGTGGACAAGTTGGCGCAGGTGTATGTTGAAGAGATAGTCAGACTGCATGGGGTTCCTGTTTCTATAGTGTCAGATAGAGGACCCCAGTTCACCTCCAGGTTTTGGCGGAGTCTGCAGGATGCCATGGGTACCAGGTTGGATTTTAGCACTGCCTTCCATCCACAGACAGACGGACAGTCAGAGAGGACCATCCAGACCATAGAAGATATGCTAAGAATGTGTGTGCTGGACTTTGGCGGTTCTTGGAGGCAGCATCTACCTTTGGTGGAGTTTGCCTACAATAACAGCTATCATGCTAGCATCGGGATGGCTCCATATGAAGCTTTATATGGGAGGAAGTGCAGGTCACCTGTTTGCTGGGAGGAAGTTGGAGAAAAGACCTTGGCAGGGCCTGAGCTAGTAGAGATCACCAGCAGGGTGGTACCCTTGATCAGAGAAAGAATCAAGACTGCTGCAAGCAGACAGAAGAGTTATGCAGACATCCGCAGAAGGCAAGTAGAGTTCCAGGAGGGGGACCTGGTATTGCTCAAGGTGTCTCAATGAAAGGAGTGGTTCGGTTCGGAAAGAAGGGTAAGCTGGCTCCGCGGTACATCGGACCCTTTGAAGTCCTGCAAAGGATTGGGAATGTATCGTACAAGCTGGATTTACCTGCTTCAATGGAGAGAATCCATCCGGTTTTCCATGTTTCTATGTTGAGAAAGTTCGTGTCAGATCCGGGCAAGGTTCTTAGTGAACCTGATGTGGAGATCCAAGAGGATCTCACTTATGTTGAGCAGCCGGTACGGATCCTAGACACCCAGATCAGGAAGCTAAGGAACAAGGAAATCCCGATGGTGAAGGTCCTTTGGAACCACCACAATATGGAAGAATGCACTTGGGAGACACGGGAGTCCATGCTCCAGCAGTACCCTTATCTTTTCTAAGGTTAGTTCCTTGTAAGTTTTATGTGCTTTGTGTGTATGTTATGTTGTATGCCTTGCATGTGCTAGTTGAGGAACATTCGGGGACGAATGTTCTTAAGGGAGGGAGAATGTAATATCCGACTAGACTCCGGTATCGGAATTCCTACCGTCCGGTGGAATCTCGGATGTCGGAAGCCTCTAGTAGGGTAAAATCATGTTTTTATGAAATGTTTTAATGTGTTTTATGTTTTAAGCATGAAAGAAAATGAGTTTTTGCATGAAAATAGCATTGGAGGAAAACTCAGGTTCGGCCGCCGAACCTCAGGTTCGGCCGCCGAACATGCATGCGTTGTGGGTGTGCTTTAGGCCCCCGAAAGCATAAGGGAAGTCCAGGTTCGGCCGCCGAACCCCAAGTTCGGCCGCCGAACATGGCATGCATGCAGAGGCACATTCGGCCCCCGAACGTGGTCTGGCCAGCCACTATAAAAGGGTCCCTTAGCCGAAAACGGGCGAGCTTTTTCCCCATTTTTGGCGAAGGTGAGCTCTTCGCTGTCCCTCACCCATCTTTGATGTTTTTCCTCTAAATCTTTCAAGATTTTCATTTGTTTTAACTTTGTTTTGAAGATTAAAGCTTTTGAGCAAAGTTTTGGAGCTTGGAAGTTCAAGAACCCAAATCTCCTCCAACTTCGAGTTTAGGTCGTCTCTCTCTCGATCTTCAAGAGGTAAGAGCCGATCTTAAGCTCATTGCATGTTTTAAGTAAGTTTTCAGTAGATCTATGGGTTAGAACGCATGTTTAGGTTATGGTTTTGTTTATGGGTATAAATGTATGTTCTTGAGCAATGTGAGTTTCTTGATGTGTTGTAGATGGGGTTTATGTTGGTTTGAGGCCCCTAGGAACATGTATGCTTGTGTTTGTGTGTTGTAGAATAGGTTTGATGCATATTTGATAAGTTTGGAGGCGAAATGTGCAAAGGGAGCCAAGTTTCTACCCTTTGGCAGAAACTAGGTTCGGCAGCCGAAGGATTTTCGGCCGCTGAACGATTTTTGGCCGTCGAACATGGCAGGGGAGGCAGCCTTTCGGCTGCCGAAGCTTGCCCCCGAAAGGAGACTTTCGTCTCTGTCTGGCAGTTTCGGCCACCGAAAGTGCCGCCGAATATGCATGAGTTTCGTCTCTGTCTGGGAGTTTCGGCCGCCGAAGGTGCCGCCGAACCTGCCTGACTTTCTGCTCTGGAAGGACTTTCGGCCGCCGAACCTGCCTGACTTTCTGCTCTGGAAGGACTTTCGGCCGCCGAACCTGCCGCCGAAAGTGCCTTGTCCAGGCCTCCTTTGTATGATTTTGTATGGTTGTTTCATGATGTTTTAGGGGGTTTTTGGGAAGTAGTTTATAGTTATGTTCAGGTATGTTTGGTCCCTCATTTGAGTCCACCTGTGTAGGTTCGGACCCGAGGAACCGAGGACCCCAGCAGTTAGTTCAGCTGCTTCGGTGTTGTCAGAGTCAGCCAGAGGTGAGTGGAACTAAACTTAATCTTTTAAATTAAATGTTTTATCATGTTTCATGCATCATGATTATGCAATAGGATGATTGCATTAGTTTCACGAATATGCCGCATTGCATCGATTGTTGTTGATGTGGGTGAATGTTGGATGACCCAATTAGTCCATGACAGGAAGACCAGGACCCCATTCTACGGCCTAGCACAGAGTGAGGAAAGACCAGGACCCCATTCTACGGCCTGGCACTGTAACGACCCAAAAATCGGACCGCTACCGGCGCTAGGATCCAGATCGGCTTAAGACCGCCGGGACCCGTAGCAAGCCTGACATATAACCTGTAAACCTGTTCAATCCCATACATGATCAACAATCATACAAAAAAATTAAAACTTTTCTTTCCATGAACATCAACCAAACTCAACCTGTGCATAAACGTAAACATAACCTTGATCCCTCTGTGGGATCTCATCTGTGCCCTCAATGGGTGACATACATCTGTTGAGTTGGTTTACATAAACATCATAAAAATCTCTAAGATCATGTAATAAAAGGGATAACAACCATCTATGGTCAAGCACACCTCTAACATCCATATACATCATCTCATTACATAACTATACTGATTAAGGCATTACAATTTGATCATGTCCATTGCTAGCTATTACATAAGCATGACTTCTTTACTCTATCCGGACTCCCGCACTATACTGTACCTGCAAGCCTGGGGGTAAAGGGAGAGGGGTGAGCTAGAAGCCCAGTGAGTAGAGCTAGTAAAACACATTAACACTATGCCCAAATGGAATGCATCATAACACAAACAATTCACATAAGGGTTGGGTGAACTTGTCACCAATTAGTCCAAGCTAACATAGTGCCAGGCCGTAGCATGGGGTCCTGGTCTTCCTGTCATACATACATTACTTACCATTATTCCAGGGCCTCCTCTTATTCTGCTCACTGGGGCCTAGTAGCTCACCCTTCTCCCAGTTTCCCCAGGATTGCAGGTACAGGGTAGACCAGGAGGTCCGTAAGAGTAATGAAGTCATGTGTATGTAATAGATAGTGTGGACATGATAAATGTATTATTGTTATGTAAAAGTACAGTTTTAGGTATGTAATGACTTTGAGGATTAGAGGTTGTGCTTGACTATATGTATAAGATATCCCTATTAATACATGATCTATGATGATTATGCAAACCAACTCAACTTATGATGTATCGCCCATTGGGGCATTGATGAGATCCCACAGAGGGGGTCATGATTATGTTTATGTTTTTGTACAGTGCATGCACAGGTTGAGTTTGGTGTATGAATGAAAGAAAAGTTTTAAATTTTTATGAATTTTCTTGATCATGTATGGGATTAAACAGGTTTTCAGGGTGCATGTTAGGCTTGCTACGGGTCCCGGCGGCCTTAAGCCGACCTGGATCCTATCGCCGGTAGCGGTCCGATTTTCGGGTCGTTACAGAATGGTATCAGAGCCCTAGGTTCATAGGATCGGACCTAGAGTGTCGGGCTCATAGATGTTATAGAAGGTCAAGCACAATAGGAAAGATCATGTCCACTAGGATAGGATGTGGAGTCCTGTCTTGTATGATAATGTGAAATGCCATGATTATATACATGTGCTTTGATATTGTGATATGAATGATAGATATGTGATGAGGGTTCATGTGTGCCCACATGAACCATATGATGCTAATGTTTGTGTGGTGTGTACTGTTTTTCAGAAAACAGGATGAGAGGAACTCGTCGATCTGCACGATTGACTGGAGTGCCACATGAGGATGAGGGCACGAGCGCCCGTCCTCCTACATTGCCTAGGGCAATGTATTGTAGAGCAAACAGAGAAAGAGTGTCAAGGGACCCTAGAAGGTCTTTTGATGCTAGCAGAAGGGGGACAGATAGAGGAGGAAGTTCTTCAGATGTGAGGGAGGTTATGGAAGAGGATTAGAGGAGGGATGGGAATCTGGATGTTAGCATGGAGGAAGAGGGGACAGGGGAGTCGCAGGGAGGCGTTCAGGCCTCGGGGTATGGTTTTCCACCCCATTATCCACCCTTCCCATAGGGTTCAGGGTATCCGATGGGAGGTACATCGGATTATTCCAGCTTTAACCCCTATCCTACCTACATGCCTTATCCACCTTTCTATCCACCTTACACACAGTACCCAGCTTATCCACCCTCACCCTTCTATCCAAACCCGGCAAACCCCACCTCGGGGAATGCTGCACCCCCACCTTCACCACCTACAGAACCAGCAGCCCCAGTTACTCATTCTTCTAGACCTAGCTCAGCCGGTGGGAGCAAGGTAAAGATGACAGATTACCTTAAGCTGGATGCTCCCAAATACAAGTCAGGGGATGACCCCTTTGAGTATCTGAGAGTAGTGAAGACAATAACTGATGAGCTAGGGGCGGATGATAGCAGGGCCATTCAGATGGCAGGGTTCACCTTAAAGTGCAAGAAGGCACGGGAATGGTTCAAGTGTTATATGGACCCGAGACTAGACGGCATGACATGGGAAGAATTTGCAAATGAGTTCGCTGGATGGGCTTTTCCAGACAGTTCCAGAGAACTGAAGATGATTGAGTTTGAACAGCTGAGGCAGACAGAGCACATGAGTGTGGAGGAGTTCACGGATAAATTCTTAGAGCTATTGCCTTTTTCAGGGCAAGCTCTAGATACTGATTCAAAGAAAGCCAAGAGATATGTTATGAAGCTGCATTCCAGGTACTCCTCGTTGATTCAGTCAGTTGAGAGGGAGAGTTTCCACACTGTGGTGGATATGGCTCGAAGGATGGAGGCGAGTGCTATAGTTGAGGGGTCAGTGAAGCAGTCAGTGACCCAGTCTTTAGGGGTTAAGACCACAAGCAGAGGAGGGCCAGGTCTCTCTTCTCAGGGATCAAGTAGTAAGAGGTGGAATAACACCACCAAGAAACCGAAGAAGAACAAGTTTTGGAGTAAGTTAAAATCCGGTCTGGGATTTGGCGGCGGCTCGAGCTCAGGCTCAGATGGTACAGAATGCCAGAGATGTGGAAGACCGCACAAGGGAGTGTGTCGAGCTGGGACTAATACATGTTTCAGATGTGGACAGGCGGGACACATGGCTCGGGAGTGTCCTAGAGCACCTTTTATGGGCCAGCCCCAGCAGACAGCTTCTGGTAGTGTGGCACAGCCAGCAGCTCCAGCCACAACTCAGGGCAGTGGCAGAGGTAGAGGGAGAGGGGCAGCCTCTTCTTCTGGTTCCCGAGGTGAAGGTCCATAAGCTCCAGTCAGGATCTTCACCATGACTCAGCAGGAGGCTAACACATCCAACACCGTGGTGTCAGGTAATCTCGTCATTGGGTGTTCTGATGTGTATGCTTTAATGGACCCGGGTGCATCTCATTCATTTATTGCTCCGAGAGTCGTTGAGAGGTTGGGTCTGATAGTCTCTGGGTTAGAGTGTCCCCTATGGGTCAGTGGACCCAAGTGTGACCCGTCAATGGCAGAGTCAGTCTGCCAATACAGTCCAGTTTTTGTTGAGGGAAGATGCCTCTCCGCCGACCTTGTGGTTCTAGATTTGACAGACTTTGACGTCATTCTAGGGATGGATTGGCTATCTACCCATGGTGCTACCTTGGACTGCAGGGACAAGGTAGTCAGGTTCAGAGATCAGGACGGGTCAGAGGTCGTCTTCAGAGGAGACAAGAGGGGTACACCTAGAGGTCTGATATCAGCTCTTCAGGCTCGTAGATTGCTTAGGAAGGGATGTCAGGGGTATTTGGCTCATGTGAGAGAGCTTGATAGTCAGGTCAGGGAGCCAGCCTTGGTGCCAGTTGTCAGAGAGTTTCAGGATGTCTTTCCAGACGAGCTTCCAGGTTTACCACCTGCTAGGGAGATAGAGTTCGAGATAGAGTTGGTACCTGGAACTAGACCGATCTCTATCCCTCCCTACAGGATGGCCCCAGCTCAGTTGAAGGAGTTGAAAGAGCAGTTGCAAGAGCTGGTAGAAAAGGGCTTCATCCGACAGAGTACCTCACCTTGGGGTGCTCCAGTCTTGTTTGTAAAGAAGAAGGATGGGTCCCTCAGACTTTGTATCGACTACAGGCAGTTGAACAAAGTCACTACCAAAAATAGGTACCCTCTGCCAAGGATCGATGATCTATTCGACCAGCTAGCAGGAGCGGGTTGTTTCTCCAAAATAGATCTAAGATCGGGGTACCATCAGCTAAGGATAAGGGATGAAGATGTGCCAAAGACAGCTTTCAGGACCAGATATGGGCATTTTGAGTTCCTTGTGATGCCGTTCGGGTTAACCAACGCCCCTGCAGCATTCATGGACCTCATGAACAGAGTATTTAGCCAATACCTGGATCACTTTGTTATTGTCTTCATAGATGATATCTTAGTGTATTCCAGGAACGCAGAGGAGCATGCCCATCATCTGAGGTTGGTTCTGCAGACCTTGAGGGAATATGGCTTGTATGCCAAGTTCTCTAAGTGTGAGTTCTGGCTGAGGAGCATTTCATTCTTGGGGCATGTAGTGTCAGAGAATGGAATAGAGGTGGACCCCAAGAAGATAGAAGCTGTAGCTAACTAGCCTAGACCCACGACAGTAACAGAGATTAGGAGTTTCTTGGGTTTGGCAGGTTACTACAGGAGGTTCGTTCAGGACTTCTCAAAGATTGCAGCTCCTCTGACCAGGTTAACCAGGAAGAATCAGAAGTTTGTGTGGACCGACCAGTGCGATGAGAGTTTTGAAGAGCTTAAGAGGAGGTTGACTTCGGCACCAGTGTTAGCTTTGCCAGCTAGCAGTGAGGACTTCACGGTCTTCTGTGATGCATCCCGAGTGGGACTGGGTTGTGTGTTAATGCAGAATGAGAGGGTGATTGCTTATGCTTCTAGGCAGCTGAAGAAGCATGAGTTGAATTACCCCACACATGACCTGGAGATGGCAGCAGTAATCTTTGCACTCAAGATGTGGAGGCACTACCTCTATGGGGTTAAATGTGAGATCTTTACAGATCATAAGAGCCTGCAGTACATCCTGAGTCAAAGAGATTTGAACTTGAGACAGAGAAGATGGGTGGAGCTGCTGAGTGACTATGATTGCAAGATTCAGTATCATCCGGGTAAGGCGAATGTAATACCCGACTAGATTCCGGCATCGGAATCCCTACCTTCCGGCGGAATCTCCGTTGGAATCTGGAATTTTGAGGATGCCAGAGTCTTCCAGAGGGTTAAAATGTGTTTTCCAAAATGTTTTTACTGATTTCATGGTTTTAAATGAAAAAAAAAAGATTGAGTTTTGAAAGGAAAAAGACCAAGGAGGCTCTTGCCAGGTTCGGCCGCCGAAGGTTAAGTTCGGCCGCCGAACATGGAAAAGGCTTCGGGAGCACTTTTGGCCTCCGAAAGTCTTGTTTGAACGAGCCAAGGTTCGGCCGCCGAAAGTCAAGTTCGGCCGCCGAACATGCATGAGTTTAGGGGGCACGTTAGGCTGCCGAAGGTCTTCGACCAGGCCACCTATAAAGGGCCCTCAGATCGGAAATGGGCGAGTTTTATCCCCATTCTCGAGCTCAGGTGAGTTTTTGTCCTCCCTTGGCCGTTTTCATGTTTTTCCTTCATCTCCTTCATGTTTTCATGAGTTTATGGCTGTTATGAAGAGTTTTCAAGCTTGGATCAAGGTTTGGAGAGCTTGGAGCTTTTGGGGCTTGGATTCTCCACACCTCAAGCTTTGGGTCGCACAAACCCTCGATCTTCAAGAGGTAAGTGTGGATCTATGCTTTCCTTTATGTTTCATGACGTTTTAAGTGAGTTTTAAGAGGTTTTGATGGTTGAGTATGGGTAGATATGCATGTTAGGGTTTATGTGGGTTTTATGCCCAATGTATGTTTATGTGATGTTATGTTAAAGGTTTAAGTTAGTTTATGCATACGGGAGAGTGTATGCATGATTGGAAAAGAGCAAGTGAGATTATGGGTTGTTTTGATGGTTTTGGCCTATGTGGGTCATAAGCTATCTATATATGCTTTTGATGTTGTTTTTGGAGTTTAATCTAGTTGTTAAGCTCCTCTGTGCATGGTTAAGAGTTTGTACATGTGTTGAGAAGTTGGGTGCTTGTTTTGGGGTGTTTGAAATGGTTTGGGAGGCTGTTGGTGCATGAGGCTGAGTTCTGGAAGAACTCAGGTTCGGCCGTCGAAGGTGGTTTCGGCCGCCGAACCTGCCTATGGATGCTTGTTTTGGCCGCCAAACCTTGCCCCCGAAAGTTGTGTTTCGGAGCTGGAGCAGACTTTCGGCCGCCGAAGGTGATGTTCGGCCGCCGAAAGTGCCTGACTTTCGTCTCTGGAGAGAGGGTTCGGCCGCCGAAGGTGCCCCCGAACCTGCATGGCTTTCGTCTCTGGAAGGGACCTTCGGCCGCCGAAAGTGCCGCCGAAAGTGCCCTGTCCAGCCTTTTCTTGAGTGTTTTCTATGCATGTTTTAGTGATGTTTCAGGGGGTTTCTGGGTAGCTGTTTATGAGTTGTTTAGAGTATGTTTGGCACCTCACTGGAGTCCACCTGTGTAGGATCGGACCCGAGGAGCCGAGGTGTTTAGCAGTGTCAGCCGTTTCAGAGTCAGCCCAGAGCTAGTCAGGTGAGTGGAACTGAACTTTATGTTTTAAAAATAAATCAAATGTTAAGCATGTTCATGCATCATGATTACCATGTTATGTAGTAGGTTGTATTGCACTAGTATTCACGAATATGATGCATTGCATAAGATGTTGTTGATGTGGATGAATCTTGAATGATCCTTTAGCCCTCAGTACGACATGATATGCTATGATATGCCATGGTATCATATGAGATAGAAAAACCAGGTCGCCCTTGGCACCATGTTATGTAAGCGAACACTAGGTGAGGCCTAATCGCCCCTGGTGTAGTTGGACATGTTATGATATGAGTTATGTAAGCGAATACTAGGTGTGGCCTCATCGCCCCTGGTATAGTTGGACATGTTACGATATGTAGAGGGCTATTGGTGACAAATTCATCCTTGATGTGATATGTTTGTGATGTGATGCATTCCATGATAGCATATATAAAATGAACTGTTTTCTTTTATGGTTCCTGCTCACTGGGCTCTTTAGCTCACCCCTCTCCCCTAACCCCAGGCTTGCAGGGTCAGAGGTAGTTCAGGAAGACGGCAAGATATGGTTATGGTCATGATATGTAATAGAATAGCAGTGGACATGATGTAATGTAAAGTTGTGTAAGGATGTAAAAGAGTTATGTTGTAATATGACATTATGTTATATGTTCAGAGTTATAGTATTGTGCTTGGCCCGAGTTGGATAATCCCTTTGTACATGAGTTTTATTTTATGTTGATACATGTGATGGACCGAGTTTGACATGGGGTATGCTGACCCTAGGGGTTCTATGAGTTCAGTCATAGTGCATACACAGGTCAAACTGGTTAAAGGTAAAGTTTTAAATGTTTTATGGAAACGTTTGTTCATGTATGGGATTATACCGACTTTACAGGATGCATAGTAGGCTTGCTACGGGTCCCGGCGGCCTTATGCCGATCTGGATCCTAGCGCCGGTAGCGGTCCGATTTTCGGGTCGTTACAGAATGGTATCAGAGCCCTAGGTTCACATGGTCGGACCTATAGTGTGTCGGGCTCATAGAGATTATAGAAGGGCAAGCACAATAGGAAAGATCATGTCCATTAGGATAGGATGTGGAGTCCTGTCTTGTATGATGATGTGAAATGCCATGATGATATGCATGTGCATTAATGTTATGCTATGTATGTGAGGTAGGTTCGTGTGTTTCCACATGAACCGTATGATGCTAATGTTTATGTGATATGTTATGCTTTCAGAAGTCAAGATGAGAGGAACTCGTCGATCTGCTAGATTGACTAGAGCTCCGCCAGAGAATGAAGGCATGGATGCCCATTCCCCTGCTCTACAGAGGGCAAGATCGTGTAGGACTATCAGGGAAGGTACTTCAAGGGACCCCAGAAGGTCTTTTGATGCAAGTCGGAGGAGATCAGTTCAAGGTGATATGTCGGCGGATGTGATGGAAACAGAGGAGGATAATCAGAGAAGAGATAGTAGTTTGGGCATGAGTAGGTCAGTAGAGGATATGGGAGAGTCCCAAGGAGGCACTCAGGCCTCAGGCTTTGTTCCACCACAGTATCCACCCTACCCGCAAGGGCCAGGGTATCCGATAGGAGGTACATCGGATTTCTTTAGCTATACCCCATATCCCACCTTTATGCCCTATCCTCCCTTTTACCCACCGTACCCACAGTACCCCATGTTTCCATCCTCATCTTTCTACCCAGGTCCAGCAAGCTCTAACCCAGGGAATGCTGCACCTCCTCCACCGCCAACAGAACCAATAGTCCCTGATGTCCAGATACCCAAACCTAGTTCATCAGTTGGATGCCCCCAAGTTTGAATCAGGTGATGACCCTTTTGAGTACCTCAGAACGGTGAAGATGATAGCTGATGAGTTGGGAACAAGTGACAGTAGAGCCATTCAGATGGCAGGGTTCACATTGAAATGCAAGAAGGCAAAGGAATGGTTCAAAAACTATGTGAACCCAAGGTTGGAGAGCTTATCCTGGGAGCAGTTTGCCAATGAGTTTACAGGATGGGCTTTTCCAGGTAGTTCCAGAGAACTGAAGATGATCGAGTTCGAGCAGCTAAGGCAGACGGAAGAGATGAGTATAGATGAGTTTACAGACAGGTTTTTTGGAGCTGTTGCCGTTTGCAGGACAAGGTCTTGACACAGACCTGAAGAAGTCTAGGAGATATATTATGAAGCTTCACTCCAGATATTCCTCGCTGGTCCAGTCAACAGAAAGGGAGAGCTTCCATGCTATAGTGGATATGGCACGGAGAATGGAGGCTAGTGCCGTCATCCAAGGGACAGTAAAGCATTCTGTGGCACAGTCTTCGGGTTTCCAAATCCCAGGGACAAGTGAGGTTAGTCTCTCCCCTCTGAGCGAGGCTGTCACAAAGAGTAAGAAGGGAGGCAGAGGCCTCAGACGATCGAAGA
The DNA here is from genome assembly GCF_001659605.2 of Manihot esculenta. NCBI lineage: Eukaryota > Viridiplantae > Streptophyta > Magnoliopsida > Malpighiales > Euphorbiaceae > Manihot > Manihot esculenta. Next base: position 10,343,015 of record NC_035173.2, read on the forward strand.
AGAGCAAGTTCTGGGATCAGATAAAGTCTGGTCTGGGTTTAGGTGATGGTTCGAGCTCTGGTTCGGGTAGCTCCAGATGTACGAGGTGCGGTAGGCCGCACAAGGGAGTTTGTTTGATTGGGACAACAGCATGCTTCAGATGCGGCCAGGAGGGATACATAGCTCGGGAGTGTCCTAAGGCAGCTTTTATGACACCGTCCCATCAGACAACTCCAGGCAGTATGGCACAGCCATCAGCTCCAGTCATGTTTCAGGGCAGTGGTAGAGGCGGAGACGGGGGGACAGCCCCTTCTTCAGCAGGTTCCCGTGGGGAAGGTCCATCAGCTCCAGCGCGGACCTTCGCCATGACCCAGCAGGAGGCTAACACATCGAACCCGATGGGATCAGGTAATCTCACTCTGGTATGTTCTGATGTGTATGTTTTATGAACCCTGATGTTTCTCTTTTCTTTGTTTGCTTGTGAGCCTTTGTGAGGTCGGGTTGATAGCTTATGGATTAGGGTAATCCCTTTGGGTCAGTGCACCCAAGTGTGATCCATCTGTGGCAGAGTTAGTCTGCCGATATAGTCAGAGTATGTTTTGTGAGTAGATGCCTTCCAGCTGACCTAGCGGTTCTAGATTTGACTGTTTGACGTCATTCTAGGGTTGGATTGGTTCTTCTACTAGTGGTACTGCCTAGTCTGCAGAGACAAGGTAGTCAGGTTCAGAGGTCAGGATGGATCAGAGGTAGTCCTTAGAGGGGACAGAATAGGGATACCTAGAGGTTCAGTATCAACCCTATAGGCTCGTAGGTTGTTCAGGAAAAGCTGTCAGAGGTTCTAGCTCTTCAGAGAGAGTATAGCAGTCAGGTCAGGGAGGCCGCCTCAGTGCCCATTGTTAGAGAGTTTAGATGTTTCCTCAGATGAGTTCTCAGGACTACCACCTGTCAGGAAGATAGAGTTTAAAATAGAAGTAATGCATGGAATTGGACCAATCTCTATCCCTCCCCACAGGATGGTATCAACAGAGTTAAAAGAGTTATAAGGATCAGTCGTAAGAGTTGGTAGTTAAGGGTTCCCATCTAACTGAGCACTTCGCCTTGGGGTGTTCCAGTGTTGTTATGAGGATGAAGGATGGATCCCTAGGACTTTGTGTCGACCACTAGTCGTTGAACAAAGTCACTACCCAGAACAAGTATTTGTTACCTTGGATCGACGATCTATTTTAAGCCAGCTAACAGGAGCTAGTTGCCTTTCCCCAGATAGATCTGAAGTCTAGGTACCATCAGTTAAGATCAAGGAAGAAGATGTACTGAGGGCAGTGTTTAGAACCAGATATGGGCACTATGAGTTCCTAGGAATGTTGTTCGGGTTAATGAACGCCCCTACATCATTCATGGACCTCATAAGCAGAGTTTTAGTTGGTTTTTGGATCACTCCGTTATTGTCTTCATTGACGGTACCTCGGTGAGTCCCAGAAATGCAAAAGAGTATGCCCATTATCTGAAATCAGGATTGCAGATCCTGAGAGAACATGGTTTGGATGCCTAGTTCTCCAATGTGAGTTCTGGTCAAGGAGCATATCTTTCTTGGGTCATAGTAAGTCGAAAGGAGAAAAGTGAGTTAGACCCGGGAAGGCTGAAGTTATAGTTGACTAGCCCAGGCCCATTATAGTGACAAGATCAAGAGCTTTTTTTGGGTTGGGCAGGTTACCTACAGGAGGTTCATCTAGAACTTCTTTAGAGTTGCCGCTCCTATGGCCAGATGGATCAAGAGGAATCAGAGAGTTGTGTGGTCTACTCAGAGTGAAGAGGGCTTTGAAGAGCCGAAGGTAATGTTGATGTCAGCACCAGTGGTGGCTCTGTCCTCCAAGTAATGAAGATGTCACAGTGTCCTGTGATGCGTTTCGGGTGGAACTAGATTGTGTGTGAATGTAATATGGTAGAATGATCGCTTATGCTTCTAGGTAGCTGAAAAAGCCTGAGTTGAATCATCCTACACATGATCTAGAGATGGTGATGGTAATCCTTGCACTCGAGATGTGGAGGCGGTACCTGTATAAGGTATGATGACAGATCCTTACGGATCGATAGAGTTTGCAATACATCTTGAGTCAAGGGAGAAGAACAGGAGGTATAGGAAATGGGTCAAAAACTGCGTGGTGTTCATGATTTCAAAGTTCAGTATCTTTCGGCTGAGGCAGATATTTCGATAGATGCCCTCAACCGGAAACCACTTGGCAGCTTACCCCATTCCTTAGTACAGTAAGAAGAAGGCCAGGAGTCAAAAACGAGAAGAATCAGAACTGCTGTAAGTCAGCAGGAAAGTTATGAAGTTGTCCGCAAGAGGCATGTAGAGTTTCAGGAGAGAGTAGAGTTTTGTCAGAGTGCGCAGCGGAAGCACGTTGAGGTTCTCGAAAAGTTGAGGTTTGCTGGAGGTGTCTCCTAAAGAGAGGGTGATTCTTAATGGGCAGGAAGGTAGATTAGATCTCAAATACATTGGACCCTTTGAAATCCTGCAAAGGATTGGGAATGTATCTCACGAGTTGGATTTACCTACTTCTATGGGAAAGATCCATCCGTTTTTCTGTGTTTCCACGATATATGAGTTCGTGTCGGATCCGAGTGAGGTTCTTAAAGGAACCAGAGGTGGGGATCGTAGAGGATCTCACCTACGTTGAGCAGCTAGTACGGACCGCAGACACACAAGTTAGAAAGTGAGGAAACAAGGAAATCCCGATGGTGAAAGTCCCTTAGAATCACCTTAAGATGAAAAGTGCACCAGAGAGACCGAGAGTTCATACTCCAGTAATACCGTGTTCCTGTATAGACTAGAGTTTATGTGTTGCTATGATTGTGCTTATGTTGTGTTTTTTTTTTCATGTGCCTGTTTGTTTGAACATTCGGGGACGAATGTTCTTTAAGGGGGGAAGAATGTAATACCAGACTAGATTCCGGCATCGGAATCCCTACCTTCCGGCGGAATCTCCGTTGGAATCTGGAATTTTGAGGATGCCAGAGTCTTCCAGAGGGTTAAAATGTGTTTTCCAAAATGTTTTTACTGATTTCATGGTTTTAAATGAAAAAAAAAAGATTGAGTTTTGAAAGGAAAAAGACCAAGGAGGCTCTTGCTAGGTTCGGCCGCCGAAGGTTAAGTTCGGCCGCCGAACATGGAAAAGGCTTCGGGAGCGCTTTTGGCCTCCGAAAGTCTTATTTGAACGAGCCAAGGTTCGGCCGCCGAAAGTCAAGTTCGGCCGCCGAACATGCATGAGTTTAGGGGGCACGTTAGGCTGCCGAAGGTCTTCGACCAGGCCACCTATAAAGGGCCCTCAGATCGGAAATGGGCGAGTTTTCTCCCCATTCTCGAGCTCAGGTGAGTTTTTGTCCTCCCTTGGCCGTTTTCATGTTTTTCCTTCATCTCCTTCATGTTTTCATGAGTTTATGGCTGTTATGAAGAGTTTTCAAGCTTGGATCAAGGTTTGGAGAGCTTGGAGCTTTTGGGGCTTGGATTCTCCACACCTCAAGCTTTGGGTCGCACAAACCCTCGATCTTCAAGAGGTAAGTGTGGATCTATGCTTTCCTTTATGTTTCATGACGTTTTAAGTGAATTTTAAGAGGTTTTGATGGTTGAGTATGGGTAGATATGCATGTTAGGGTTTATGTGGGTTTTATGCCCAATGTATGTTTATGTGATGTTATGTTAAAGGTTTAAGTTAGTTTATGCATACGGGAGAGTGTATGCATGATTGGAAAAGAGCAAGTGAGATTATGGGTTGTTTTGATGGTTTTGGCCTATGTGGGTCATAAGCTATCTATATATGCTTTTGATGTTGTTTTTGGAGTTTAATCTAGTTGTTGAGCTCCTCTGTGCATGGTTAAGAGTTTGTACATGTGTTGAGAAGTTGGGTGCTTGTTTTGGGGTGTTTGAAATGGTTTGGGAGGCTGTTGGTGCATGAGGCTGAGTTCTGGAAGAACTCAGGTTCGGCCGCCGAAGGTGGTTTCGGCCGCCGAACCTGCCTATGGATGCTTGTTTTGGCCGCCAAACCTTGCCCCCGAAAGTTGTGTTTCGGAGCTGGAGCAGACTTTCGGTCGCCGAAGGTGATGTTCGGCCGCCGAAAGTGCCTGACTTTCGTCTCTGGAGAGAGGGTTCGGCCGCCGAAGGTGCCCCCGAACCTGCATGGCTTTCGTCTCTGGAAGGGACCTTCGGCCGCCGAAAGTGCCGCCGAAAGTGCCATGTCCAGCCTTTTCTTGAGTGTTTTCTATGCATGTTTTAGTGATGTTTCAGGGGGTTTCTGGGTAGCTGTTTATGAGTTGTTTAGAGTATGTTTGGCACCTCACTGGAGTCCACCTGTGTAGGATCGGACCCGAGGAGCCGAGGTGTTTAGCAGTGTCAGCCGTTTCAGAGTCAGCCCAGAGCTAGTCAGGTGAGTGGAACTGAACTTTATGTTTTAAAAATAAATCAAATGTTAAGCATGTTCATGCATCATGATTACCATGTTATGTAGTAGGTTGTATTGCACTAGTATTCACGAATATGATGCATTGCATAAGATGTTGTTGATGTGGATGAATCTTGAATGATCCTTTAGCCCTCAGTACGACATGATATGCTATGATATGCCATGGTATGATATGAGATAGAAAAACCAGGTCGCCCTTGGCACCATGTTATGTAAGCGAACACTAGGTGAGGCCTAATCGCCCCTGGTGTAGTTGGACATGTTATGATATGAGTTATGTAAGCGAATACTAGGTGTGGCCTCATCGCCCCTGGTATAGTTGGACATGTTACGATATGTAGAGGGCTATTGGTGACAAATTCATCCTTGATGTGATATGTTTGTGATGTGATGCATTCCATGATAGCATATATAAAATGAACTGTTTTCTTTTATGGTTCCTGCTCACTGGGCTCTTTAGCTCACCCCTCTCCCCTAACCCCAGGCTTGCAGGGTCAGAGGTAGTTCAGGAAGACGGCAAGATATGGTTATGGTCATGATATGTAATAGAATAGCAGTGGACATGATGTAATGTAAAGTTGTGTAAGGATGTAAAAGAGTTATGTTGTAATATGACATTATGTTATATGTTCAGAGTTATAGTATTGTGCTTGGCCCGAGTTGGATAATCCCTTTGTACATGAGTTTTATTTTATGTTGATACATGTGATGGACCGAGTTTGACATGGGGTATGCTGACCCTAGGGGTTCTATGAGTTCAGTCATAGTGCATACACAGGTCAAACTGGTTAAAGGTAAAGTTTTAAATGTTTTATGGAAACGTTTGTTCATGTATGGGATTATACCGACTTTACAGGATGCATAGTAGGCTTGCTACGGGTCCCGGCGGCCTTATGCCGATCTGGATCCTAGCGCCGGTAGCGGTCCGATTTTCGGGTTGTTACAGCGAATGTCGTGGCAGACGCCCTAAGCCGGAAGTCACTAGGCAGTCTATCCCACATCACTGCAGAGAGGAGACTAGTGGTGAAGGAGTTTTACAAGCTCATTGAGGAAGGTCTACAGATGGAGTTATCTGGTACAGGCGCTTTGGTAGCCCAGCTGAGAGTAGCACCCGTGTTTCTGGAGCAGGTGGCTCAGAAACAGCATGAGGACCCAGAGTTAGTGAAGATTGCCAGGACTGTTCAGTCAGGCAAAGATAGTGAGTTCAGATTCGACAGCAAAGGGATCCTCCGCTACGGGAGCAGACTATGTGTACCAGATAACATAGGGCTAAAAGGAGACATTATGAGAGAGGCTCATAATGCAAGATACAGCATTCACCCCGGAGCCACCAAGATGTACCAAGATCTGAAGAAGGTTTATTGGTGGCCAGCTATGAAGAAAGAAGTGGCACAGTTTGTGTCAGCCTGCGAAGTGTGTCAGAGGGTGAAGCTGGAACATCAGAAGCCGGCTGGAATGCTTAACCCGCTACCTATTCCAGAGTGGAAATGGGAGAATATAGCTATGGACTTCGTAGTGGGGTTACCGGCGGCGTCCAACAGATTGGACTCCATATGGGTGATTGTGGACAGACTCACCAAATCTGCTCACTTCATCCCTGTCAGGAGTGGCTACTCTGTAGACAAGTTGGCGCAGGTATATGTGGATGAGATCGTCAGGCTGCATGGGGTTCCTGTTTCAATAGTGTCTGATAGAGGGCCCCAGTTCACCTCCAGGTTTTGGCGGAGTCTGCAGAATGCCATGGGTACTAGGTTGGATTTTAGTACTGCCTTCCACCTCCAGACTGATGGACAGTCAGAAAGGACCATCCAGACTATCGAGGATATGCTTAGAATGTGTGTGCTGGACTTTGGCGGTTCTTGGAGGCAGCATCTACCTTTAGTGGAGTTTGCCTACAATAACAGCCATCATGCTAGCATCGGGATGGCTCCATATGAAGCTTTATATGGAAGGAAGTGCAGGTCACCTGTTTGCTGGGAAGAAGTTGGAGAAAAGGCCTTGGTAGGGCCTGAGCTAGTTGAGATTACCAGCAGGGTGGTACCCATAATCAGAGAAAGGATCAAAACTGCTGCAAGCAGACAGAAGAGTTATGCAGACATCCACAGAAGACAGGTAGAGTTTCAGGAGGGGGATCTGGTATTGCTCAAGGTGTCTCCTATGAAGGGAGTGGTTCGCTTCGGGAAGAAAGGTAAACTAGCCCCACGATACATCGGACCCTTTGAAATCTTGCAAAAGATTGGGAATGTGTCGTACAAGCTGGATTTACCTGCTTAAATGGAAAGAATCCATCCGGTTTTCCATGTTTCAATGTTGAGGAAGTTTGTGTCAGATCCGAGTAAGGTTCTTAGTGAGCCTGATGTGGAGGTCCAAGAGGATCTCACCTATGTTGAACAGCCAGTACGGATCATAGACACCCAGATTAGAAAGCTAAGGAACAAGGAAATCCAGATGGTGAAAGTCCTGTGGAACCACCACAATTTGGAGGAATGCACTTGGGAGACACGGGAGTCTATGCTCCAGCAGTACCCTCATCTCTTTTAAGGTTAGATCTCTATGTGTTTATGTGCTATGTATGTAGGTTATGTTTTATGCCATGCTATGTGCTAGTTGAGGAACATTCGGGGACGAATGTTCTTAAGGGGGGAGAATGTAATACCCGGCTAGACTCCGGTATCAAAATTCCTACCGTCCTGTGGAATCTCGGATGTCGGAAGCCTCTAGTAGGGTAGAAACATGTTTTCATAAAATGTTTTAAGGTATTTCATGGTTTTAAGTAAAATGGAAATGAGTTTTTGCATAAAAACAACCTTGGAGGAAAACTCAGGTTCGGCCGCCGAACATGCATCCCTTCGGCTTCTGATGTTCCAGCTTCACCCTCTGACACACTTCGCATGCTGACACAAACTGTACCACTTCTTTCTTCATAGCTGGCCACCAATAAACTTTCTTCAGATCTTAGTACATCTTGGTGGCCCCGGGGTGAACGTTGTATCTGGCATTATGAGCCTCTCTCATAATGTCTCCTTTTAGCCCTATGTCATCTGGTACACATAGTCTGCTCCCATAGCGGAGGATCCCTTTGCTGTCGAATCTGAACTCACTATCTTTGCCTGACTGAACAGTCCTGGCAATCTTTACTAACTCTGGGTCCTCATGCTGTTTCTGAGCCACCTGCTCCAGAAACACGGGTGCCACTCTCATCTGGGCCACTAAAGCACCTGTACCAGACAACTCCAACTGTAGACCTTCATCAATGAGCTTGTAAAACTCCTTCACCACTGGTCTCCTCTTTGCCATGATATGGGATAGACTGCCTAGTGACTTCCAGCTTAGGGCGTCTGCCACAACATTCGCCTTACCCGGATGATACTGAATCTTGCAATCATAGTCACTCAGCAGCTCTACCCATCTTCTCTGTCTCAAGTTCAAATCTCTTTGACTCAGGATGTACTGCAGGCTCTTATGATCTGTAAAGATCTCACATTTTACCCCATAGAGGTAGTGCCTCCACATCTTGAGTGCAAAGATTACTACTGCCATCTCAAGGTCATGTGTGGGGTGTAATACCCGGCTAGACTCCGGTATCGGAATTCCTACCGTCCGGTGGAATCTCGGATGTCGGAAGCCTCTAGTAGGGTAGAAACATGTTTTCATAAAATGTTTTAAGGTATTTCATGGTTTTAAGTAAAATGGAAATGAGTTTTTGCATAAAAACAACCTTGGAGGAAAACTCAGGTTCGGCCGCCGAACCTCAAGTTCGGCCGCCGAACATGCATGCCTTCGAGAGCACTTTTAGGCCCCCGAAAGCATAAGTGAGGGAAGTCCAGGTTCGGCGGCCGAACCTCAAGTTCGGCCGCCAAACATGGCATGCATGCGGAGGCACGTTCGACCCCCGAATGTGGCCTAGCCAGCCACTATAAAAGGGTCCCTTAGCCAAAAACGGGCGAGCTTTTTCCCCATTTTCGGCCAAGGTGAGCTCTCCGCCGTCCCTCTCCGATCTTGAGTTCTTTCCTTCCAATCCTACTTGATTTTCATGAGTTTTTACTTTGTTTTGAAGATTTTCAAGCTTTGAGCAAAGTTTTGGAGCTTTGAGGTTCAAGGGAACTCAACCCCTCCCATCTCCGAGTTTAGGTCGTGTCTCTCTCGATCTCCACGAGGTAAGAGCCGATCTTAAGCTCATTGCATGTTTTAAGTAAGTTTTAAGTGGATCTATGGGGTAGAATGCATGTTTAGCTCATGGTTAGGTTTATGGGTTTTATATGTGTTTTTGAACAATGTGAGTTGCTTGTTGTGTTGTAGTTAGGGTTCTTGTTAGTTTGATGCCCCTAGGAACTTGTATGCTTGTTTGTGTGTGATTGGGAATGTTGTAAAATAGGTTTATGCTTGATTGGTTAGTTTTGGAGGCAAATGTGCATAGAAGAGCTGAGTTTCTGCCACTAAGGGAGAAACCAGGTTCGGCAGCCGAAGGAACTTTCGACCGCCGAACATGCTTGTGGAGGCAGCCTTCGGCTGCCGAAGCTTGCCCCCGAAAGGAGACTTTCGTCTCTGTCTGGGAGTTTCGGCCGCCAAAGGTGCCGCCGAACCTACCTGACTTTCGGCTCTGGAGGGACTTTCGGCCGCCGAACCTGCCGCCGAAAGTGCCCTGCCCAGCCCTCTCTTGCATGTTTTTCTATGATTGTTTCATGATGTTTTAGGGGGGTTTTTGGGAAATAGTTTAGAGTTATGTTCATGTTTGTTTGGTCCCTCATTTGAGTCCACCTGTGTAGGTTCGGACCCGAGAAATCGAGGACCCCAGCAGTGAGTCAGCTGCTCCAGTGTCTGGTCAGAGCTACCCAGAGGTGAGTGGAATAACTCATTATGTTTTAAAGCAAATAATGGACTTTTTAGCACGTTTCACGCATCATGAATGCCATGAGATGTACTAGGTTGTTTGCATTAGAATTCACGAATATGTTGCATTGCATACTTTAGTGTTGATTATTGTGGATGAACGTTGGATGATCCAACGCCCTCGATCTATGATATGACGATGTGATATGTATAGTACGAAATGTAAGACCAGTGGGACCCATTCTACGTTCGCTGGCACCATATAAGGGAAAGACCAGGACCCATTCTACGTTCTGGCACAGTTGGACTGTTATGTTATGCTATGTTATGTAAGAGAAAGACCAGGACCCATTCTACGTTCTGGCACAGTTGGACTATGTAGAGGGCTATTGGTGACAAGTTCATCCTTGATGTGATTAGCTGTGATGTGATGCATTCCATGATGCCATATGATTTAAATGTTTTTATTATTCTGCTCACTGGGCTCTAGTAGCTCACCCCTCTCCCATTTTCCCCAGGATTGCAGGTACAGGGTAGACCAGGAGGTCCGTAAGAGTAATGAAGTCATGTGTATGTAATAGATAGTGTGGACATGATAAATGTATTATTGTTATGTAAAAGTACAGTTTTAGGTATGTAATGACTTTGAGGATTAGAGGTTGTGCTTGACTATATGTATAAGATATCCCTTTTAATACATGATCTATGATGATTATGCAAACCAACTCAACTTATGATGTATCGCCCATTGGGGCATTGATGAGATCCCACAGAGGGGATCATGATTATGTTTATGTTTTTGTACAGTACATGCACAGGTTGAGTTTGGTGTATGAATGAAAGAAAAGTTTTAAATTTTTATGAATTTTCTTGATCATGTATGGGATTAAACAGGTTTTCAGGGTGCATGTTAGGCTTGCTATGGGTCCCGGACGCCTTAAGCCGACCTGGATCCTAGCGCCGGTAGCGGTCCGATTTTCGGGTCGTTACATGGGGTAATTCAACTCATGCTTCTTCAGCTGCCTAGAAGCATAAGCAATCACCCTCTCATTCTGCATTAGTACACAACCCAGTCCCACACGGGACGCATCACAGAAGACTGTAAAGTCCTCATCACTAGATGGCAGAGCTAACACTGGTGCTGAAGTCAACCTCTTCTTAAGCTCTTCAAAACTCTCTTCGCACTGGTCGGTCCACACAAACTTTTGATTCTTCCTGGTTAACCTGGTCAGAGGAGCTGCAATTTTTGAGAAGTCCTGGACGAACCTCCTATAGTAACCTGCCAAACCTAAGAAACTTCTAATCTCTGTCACTGAAGTGGGTCTAGGCCAGTTAGCCACAGCTTCTACCTTCTTGGGGTCCACCTCTATCCCATTTTCTGTCACAACATGCCCCAAGAATGAAATGCTCCTCAGCCAGAACTCACACTTGGAGAACTTGGCATACAAGCCATGCTCCCTCAAGGTCTGTAGAACCATCCTCAGATGATGGGCATGCTCCTCTGCATTCTTGGAGTACACCAAGATATCATCTATGAAGACAATAACGAAGTGATCCAGGTACTGGCTAAACACTCTGTTCATGAGATCCATGAACGCTGCAGGGGCATTGGTTAACCCGAACGGCATCACAAGGAACTCAAAATGCCCATATCTAGTCCTGAAAGCCGTCTTTGGTACATCTTCCTCTCTTATCCTCAGCTGATGGTACCCGGACCTTAGATCTATTTTGGAGAAACAACCCGCTCCTGCTAGCTGGTCGAATAGATCATCGATCCTTGGCAAAGGGTACCTATTCTTGGTAGTGACTTTGTTCAACTGCCTGTAGTCGATACAAAGTCTGAGGGATCCATCCTTCTTTCTCACAAACAAAACTGGAGCACCTCAAGGTGAGGTACTCGGTCGGATGAAGCCCTTGTCTACCAGCTCCTGCAACTGTTCTTTCAACTCTTTCAATTCTGCTGGTGCCATCCTGTAAGGAGGGATAGAGATCGATCGAGTTCCAGGCATCAGTTCTATCTCGAACTCTATCTCCCTAGCAGGTGGTAAACCTGGCAGCTCATCTGGGAACACATCCAAAAACTCTCTGACCACCGGCACCGAGGCGGGCTCTCTAACCTGACTGCTAAGCTCTCTCACATGAGCCAAATACCCCTGACATCCCCTCCTAAGCAACCTACGAGCCTGAAGAGCTGATATCAGACCTCTAGGTGTACCCCTCCTGTCTCCTCTGAAGACTACCTCTGACCCATCCTGACCTCTGAACCTGACTACCTTGTCCCTGCAGTCTAAGGTAGCACCATGGGTAGATAACCAGTCCATCCCTAGAATGACGTCAAAATCTGTCAAGTCTAGAACCACAAGGTTGGCGGACAAGCATCTTCCCTCAACAAATACAGGACTACACTGGCAGACTGACTCTGCCACTGATGGATCACACTTGGGTCCACTGACCCAGAGAGGACACTCTAACCCAAAGATCATCAACCCCAACCTTTCAACAGCTCTCGGAGCAATAAAAGAATGAGATGCACCAGGGTCCACCAAGGCATACATATCTGAACAACCAATGACTAAGTTACATGCCACCACGGTGTTAGATGCATCTGCCTCCTGCTGTGTCATTGTGAAGATCCGTGCTGGAGCTGGAGCTGATGGACCTTCACATCTGAAACCCGCTGAAGAAGAGGCTGCCCCTCTCCCTCTACCTCTGCCACTGGCCTGAGTCGTGGCTGGAGCTGCTGGCTGCGCTACACTACCTGAAGCTGTCTGCTAGGACTGTGCCATCGGGGCTGCTCTTGGACATTCTCGAGACATATGCCCCTCCTGACCACATCTGTAACAGGCTGTCGTCCCAAACCGACATACTCCCCTATGTGGTTTACCACACCTTGCACAAACTGCATTATCCGCACCAGAGCTTGAGCCACCTCCAAATCCCAGACTGGACTTAACCTTGTTCCAAAACTTGTTCTTCTTCGACTTCCTAGGGCCTCTGTCCCACTTTTTACTACCTGAAGCTGCTGCACTCAGAGAAGAAGAGCCTGGGGTCTTAGAACCAGAAGGCTGTACCACTGACTGCTTGACTTTCCCCTCGATGATAGCACTAGCCTCCGTCCTCCTAGCCATATCCACTATGGCATGGAAGCTCTCCCTATCTGCGGACTGAATTAAGGAGGAATACCTGGAGTGAAGTTTCATGATATACCTCCTTGACTTCTTCTGGTCTGTGTCAAGAGTTTGCCCTGCAAACGGCAACAGCTCCAAGAATCTGTCGGTGTACTCCTCAACACTCATTTCCTCTGTCTGCCTTAATTGTTCAAACTCAATCATCTTCAATTCTCTTGAACTGTTAGGAAAAGCCCATCCTGCAAATTCATTCGCAAACTCCTCCCATGATAGGCTGACCAACCTCGGGCTCACATAGTTCTTAAACCACTCACGGGCCTTTTTGCATTTCAATGTGGACCCAGCCATCTGAATGGCTCTACTGTCATCAGCTCCTATCTCATCTGTAATTGTTTTGACCCTCTCAAGGTACACAAACGGGTCATCACCGGTTTCAAACTGGGGAGCACCCAGCTTCATGTAGTCGGTCATCTTGACCTTGCTCCCACCAGATGAGCTAGGCTTAGGTATATGGGTTGCTGGAACTGTGGGTTCTGCTGATGGTGGAGGAGGTGCAACATTTTCTGAGGTAGGGTTAGCTAGATTTGGATAGTAAGGTGGGGGTGGATACATTGGGTATTGTGAATATGGTGGGTAGTAGGGTGGGTATGGCATCTGTGTGGGATAAGGGGTAAAGCTAGGGTAATCCGATGTACCTCCCATCGAATACCCGGGATTTTGTGAGAAGTGTGGGTAATGGGGCGGCTGAACAAATCCCGAGGCCTGAGTGCCTCCTTAGGACTCTTTCATTCCCTCTTCTGACATGCTAACTCCCAGACTGCCATCCCTCCTCTGCTTTACATCCATATCATCCCCCATGTCTTCTGACATTCCTCCCTGAACTGTTCCCCTCACTGATCTGCTCCTACCTAGATCCAGAGACCTTCTAGGGTCTCTTACTGCTCTTTCTCTGTTAGACCTACTAGACATTGCCCTAGGCAATGTAGGAGGACGGGCGCTCATGCCCTCGTCCTCAGGTGGCACTCCAGTCAATCGTGCAGATCGACGAGTTCCTCTCATCCTGTTTTCTGAAAAACAGTACACATCACATAAACGTTAGCATCATATGGTTCATGTGGGCACACATGAACCCGCATCACATACATATCATTCACATCATAGCATTAATGCACATGTATATAATCATGGCATTTCACATCATCATACAAGACAGGATTCCTCATCCTATCCTAGTGGACATGACCTTTCTTATTGTGCTTGACCTTCTATAACATCTATGAGCCCGACACTCTAGGTCCGACCATATGAACCTAGGGCTCTGATACCATTCTGTAACGACCCGAAAATCGGACCGTTACCGGCGCTAGGATCCAGGTCGGCTTAAGGCCGTCGGGACCCGTAGCAAGCCTAACATGCATCCTGTGAACCTGTTTAATCCCATACATGATCAACGACATACATAAAAATTAAAACTTTTCTTTCATTCATACACCAAACTCAACCTGTGCATGCACTGAACATCAACATAATCATAAACATCGACCCCTCTGTGGGATCTCATCAATGCCCCAATGGGCAATTACAACATATGTTGAGTTGGTTTACATAAACATCATGAAAGATCTAGGATCATGCATTAAAAGGGATACCTTACACATAGGTCAAGCACAACCTCTAATCCTCAATATCATTACATTACATAACTATTCATAACTTTACAATTTATCATGTCCACATTCTATCTATTACATACAAATGACTTCAAAACTCTTGCTGACCTCCTGGTCTACCCTGTACCTGCAAACCTGGGGAATTTGGGAGAGGAGTGAGCTACTAGAGCCCAGTGAGCAGAATAATAAAGCATTTAAAACACATGCTATCATGAAATGCATCACATCACAACTAATCATATCAAGGATGAACTTGTCACCATTTAGCCCTTTACATATTCCAATCATGCCAGGGGAGTAGTGCAGGCCACACCTGGTCTTTCTCTTATACATAACATAACATACATAACCAATGGTGTCGGGGGCGTAGTGCAGGCCACATCCGGTCTTTCTCTTACATAGTGCCAGGGGCGTAGTGCAGGCCACACCTGGACTTCCATATCATATCATCAAGTCATAACATATGAGGGCTAATGGATCATTCAACATTCATCCACAACAACAACATTTTATGCAATGCAACATATTCGTGATTTCTAATGCAAGCAACCTAAAATATCACATGGCATCCGTGATGCATGAACATGCTCAAAACTGATTTATTTACTTGAAACATAAGGAGTTATTCTACTCACCTCTGGTTAGCTCTGACACTGACTGAAGCAGCTGACTCACTGCTGAGGTCCTCGGTTCCTCGGGTCCGAACCTACACAGGTGGACTCAAATGAGGGACCAACATACTATAACATGACTCTGAAAACATCCCCCAAAAACCCTCTAAAACACCTCAAAACATTCATGCAAGAACATGCAAAGGAAGGCTGGACAGGGCACTTTCGGCGGCAGGTTCGGCGGCCGAAAGTCCCTCCAGAGCAGAAAGTCAGGCAGGTTCGGCGGCACCTTCAGCGGCCGAAACTCCCAGACAGAGGCGAAACTCATGCATGTTCGGCGGCACTTTCGGCGGCCGAAACTCCCAAACAGAGACGAAAGTCTCCTTTCAGGGGCAAGCTTCGGCAGCCGAAGGCTGCCTCCACAAGCATGTTCGGCGGCCGAAAGTTCCTTCGGCTGCCGAACCTGGTTTCTCCCTTAGTGGCAGAAACTCAGCTCTTCTATGCATATACGCCTCCCAATCCATCCAAACATGCATAAACCTATTCTACAACACATATACACAAGCATACAAGCTCCTAGGGGCTTCAAACTATCTAAAACCCCATCTACAACACATCAAACATGCTTTTGCAAGCCACATTGCTAAAAAACACAACATAAACTCAAAAACCTAACCATAAGCTAAACATGCATTCTACCCCATAGATCTTCATAAAACTTACTTAAAACATGCAATGAGCTTAAGATCGGCTCTTACCTCTTGAAGATCGAGAGAGAGACGACCTAATCTTGGAGATGGGATATTTTCAACTTCCTTGGGTCTCCAAGCTCAAAACTTGCTCAAAACTTGAAAATCTTCAAAACAAGATGAAAACTTGTGAAAATCGTGAAAGATTTGAAGGAAGAACTCAAAGATTGGTGAGGGACGGCGGAGAGCTCACCTTGGCCGAAAATGGGGAGAAAAGCTCGCCCATTTCGGCTAAAGGACCCTTTTATAGTGGCTGGCCAGGCCACATTCGGGGGCCGAATGTGCCTCCGCATGCATGCCATGTTCGGCGGCCGAACTTGAGGTTCGGCGGCCAAACCTGGACTTCCCTCACTTATGCCTTCGGGGGCCTAAGGCACACCCGAAATGCCTGCATGTTCGGCGGCTGAACTTGAGGTTCGGCGGCCGAACCTGGGTTTTCCTCCAAGGTTATTTTCATACAAAACTCATTTTCCTTTTTACTTAAAATCATCAAATACATTAAAACATTTTATGAAAACATGGTTTTACCCTTCTAGAGGTCTCCGACATCCGAGATTCCACCGAACGGTAGGAATTCCGATACCGGAGTCTAGCCGGGTATTACAGTGCTAAAGTCTAGCCTTGTGCCCATAGCATTTTGCAGACTCTGCCAAAACCTGGAGGTAAACTGGGTCCCTTATCTGTCACTATTGATACTGAAGCCTCATGCAGCCTGACAATCTCTTCCACGTATACCTGCGCCAATTTATCCACAGAGTGACCACTCCTAACAGGAATGAAGTGAGCAGATTTGGTCAATTTGTCCACTATTACCCATATAGAGTCTAGTCTGTTGGACGTTACTGGTAATCCCACGACGAAATCCATAGCCACATTTTCCCATTTCCATTCTGGAATCAGTAGTGGGTTGAGCATCCCAACTGGCTTCTGATGTTCTAGCTTCATCCTCTAACATGTTTCACAAGCGGACACAAACTGCGCCACTTTCCTCTTCATAGCTGGCCACCAATAAACTCTCTTCAAATCCTGATACATTTTGGTGGCCCCAGGGTGAACACTGTACCTAGCATTATGAGCCTCTCTCATAATGTCTCCCTTCAAGCTTACATCATCTGGTACACATAATCTATTTCCGTAATGGAGGGATCCCTTTGTTGTCGAATCTAAACTCACCATTCTTGCCTGTCTGAACAGTTCTTGCTATTTTTACCAACTCGGGGTCCTCATGCTGTTTCTGCGCCACCTACTCCAGAAACACGGATGTCACTCTCATCTGAGCCACTAGTGTACCTGTACCAGACAACTCTAGCTATAAACCCTCATTAATGAGCTTGTAAAATTCTCTCACTACCGGTCTTTTCGCTACTACGATATAGGATAAACTGCCAAGTGATTTTCGACTGAGAGCATCACTACTACATTTGCCTTACCCGAATGATACTGGATCTTGCAATCATAATCACTAAGCAGTTCCACCTATCTTCTCTGCCTCAGGTTCAACTCTTTCTGACTCAAGATGTATTGCAAACTCTTATGATCTGTAAAGATCTCACATTTTACCCCATACAGGTAATGCATCCACATCTTGAGTGCAAAAATCACAGCTGCCATCTCTAGATCGTGTGTAGGATAATTCAACTCGTGCTTCTTCAGCTGTCTAGAAGCATAAGCAATTACCCTCTCGTTCTGCATCAACACACAACCTAGACTCACTCGGGATGCATCACAAAACATAGTGAAATTCTCATTACTCGTAGGCAGAGCTAACATCGGTGCTGATGTTAGTCTTCTCTTTAGCTCTTCAAGACTTTCTTCACACTATTATGACCAAACAAACCTCTGATTCTTCCTTGTCAACCTAGTCATAGGAGCAGTAATTTTAGAGAAGTCCTGGACAAACCTCCTATAGTAACCTGCCAAACCCAAAAAGCTTTTAATCTCTGTCACTGTAGTGGGTCTGGACCAGTTAGCTACAGCTTCTACTTTCTTGGGGTCCACCTCGATTCCCTTTTCCGACACTACATGCCTCAAGAAAGAGATACTCCTCAACCAGAACTCACATTTAGAGAACTTGGCATACAAGCCGTGTTCTCTCAGGGTCTGCAATTCAATCCTCAGATGATGGGCATGCTCCTCTGCATTTCTGGAATACACCGAGATATCGTCAATGAAAACAATAACAAAGTGATCCAGAAACTGGCTAAAAACTCTGTTCATGAGATCCATGAATGCTGTAGGGGCATTGGTTAACCCGAACAGCATCACTAGGAACTCATAATGCCCATATATGGTCTTGAAGGCTGTCTTGGGTACGTCTTCCTCTCTGACTCTCAACTGATGATACCCGAATCTCAAATCTATCTTGGAGAAACAACCGACTCCTGCTAGCTGGTCAAACAGACCATCAATCCTGGGTAACGGATACTTGTTCTTGGTAGTGACTTTATTCAACTGTCTGTAGTCGATAAAAAGCCTTAGGGATCCATCCTTCTTTTTCACAAACAAAACCGGAGTACCCCAGGGTGAGGTACTAGGTTGGATGAAACCCTTATCTACTAATTCTTGGAACTGTTTTTTCAACTCCTTTAACTTTGCAGGTGCAATCCTGTAGGTACGAATAGAGATAGGTCTGGTTCCTGGCATTATTTCAATTTCAAACTCTATTTCCCTAGTAGGTGGTAAACTTGGTAGCTCGTCTGGAAAAACGTCAAGAAACTCTCTGACTACGGGCACTGAAGCTGGTTTTCTAACCTAACCATTTAACTCTCTGACATGTGCAAGAAACCCCTAACAACCCCTCCTAAGCAACCTATGAGCCTGCAGGGCAGATATCAAACCTCTAGGCATACCTATCTTGTCTCCTCTGAAGACGACCTCTGATCCATCTTGTTCTCTGAACCTGACTACCTTGTCTCTGTAGTCCAAGGTAGCACCATGAGTAGAGAGTCAATCCATCCCTAGAATGACGTCAAAATCAGTCAAATCTAGACCCATAAGGTCAGCTGGAAGGCACTTATCCTCAACAAAGACTGGACTGGATCGGCAGACTGACTCTGCCACAGATGGATCACACTTGGGCCCACTGACCCAAAGAGAACACTCTAGCCTGGAAGCTATCAAACCCAAACTGTCTATGGCTCTCGGAGAAACAAAAGAATGAGAGGCACCAGGGTCCATAAGAGCATACACATCAGAACACCCAATAGTGAGTTTACCTGACACTACCGTGTTTGATGTTTTGGCCTCCTGCTGTGTCATGGTGAAGATCCGTGCTGGAGCTGAAGGACCTTCCCCTAAGGAACCTGCTGAAGAAGAGGTTGTCCCTCTCCCTCGATCTCGCTCTCTACCCTGAGATGTGGCTAAAGCTGCTGGCTGAGCTATGCTGCCAGAAGCTGTCTGCTGGGACTATGCCATTATTATAACGACCCGGAAATCGGACCGCTACCGGCGCTAGGATCCAGATCGACTTAAGGTCATTGGGACCCGTAGTAAGCCTAACATATATCCTGTCATACCTGATAAATCCCATACATGATCATACATTTCTATAAAAACTTTAAACTTTTCATATACCAAGCTTGACCTGTGCATGCATCATAACTGTATACATAAAACCCCTTACTGGAGCCCTCATCAAATGCTCCAGTTGGGTCATCATCTCATATGTTAAGCCTGGTTCAACATATCTCATCATTAAACATTTACATAGAGGTCATGTATAACAGGGATTTACCATAAATATTAGGGCCGAGCACAATACTAATCCTCATTACATTTCTTTACATTACATTACATGTCCACTATAACTCTATTACATGACATAGCCATTACCCTTGCTAACTTCATGTGCTATCTCTGATCCTGTAACCCTGGGGGTTAGGGGAAAGGGGTGAGCTACTAAAGCCCAGTGAGCAGAACAGTAAAACAATTCATTAAACATATGCTTTCATGAAATGCATCACATCACAAACAATTCACATCAAGGATAGATCTGTCGCCATTAACCCTCTACATATCTAGTTGTGCCAGGGGCGTAGAATGGGTCTCACTAGACTTTCTCTTAAACATGACATAACATAACATATTCAATATGCCAGAGGCGTAGAATGGGCCTCACTGGTCTTTCTCTCACATCGTGCCAGGGGCGTAGAATGGGCCTCACTGGACTTCCATACCGTATCATAACATATCATATCGAGGGTTAGTGGGTCATCCAATATCCATCCACATCAACAATATATTATGCAATGCATCATATTCGTGAATTCTAATGCAAAACAACCTAGTACATATCATGGCATTCGTGATGCATGAACATGCTAAAAATTTCATTTACTTTAAAACATAGTTTAGTTCTACTCACCTTTGGCTGACGCTTTACTGACTCTATAGCAGCTAGCTCATTGTTGACCTTCTCGGTCTCTCAGGTCCGATCCTACATAGGTGGACTCAAATGAGGGACCAAACATACTCTAGCATGACTCTAAATATCTTCCCAAAAATCCCCCTAAAACATCATAAACATGCATGGAAAAACAGGCAAAGGAAGGTTGGGCAGGGGACTTTCGGCAGCAGGTTCGGCGACCGAAGATCCCTACAGATCTGAAAGTCAGGCACTTTCGGGGGCAGGTTCGGTGGCCAAAACTCCCCTCCAGAGTCGAAAGTCCAAACTTTCGGGGACGAGTTTAGGCGGCCCAAAGCTGCCTCCACAGGTAGGTTCGGCGGCCAAAACTGGCTTCGGCGGCCAAAACTGGGCTCTCCCAAAGGGCAGAACCCGATTCCGCCTCACACATCCAGCCACCCACAACTTTCCAAACACACATTCTGCTACTCTAATGCATGCATAAACACCTTTTCAAGCATATAGGGGCATAAAACTGGCCTATACCCCAACAAACATCACATTTAACATCTCATTAAGCATAAAGGGTACATAAACCCTAACATTCTAGATCTACTCTAGACATGCATCAAAACTCTTAACCCCTTCTTAAAACTTATTATAACATCATAAAAGGCATGGATCTACACTTATCTCTTGAAGATCGAGAGGAGATGTGATCCAAACTTGGAGATTAGGAGGAAAAGAGCTTCGGGGGTCTCCAAGCTTCAAAACTTGATCTTGGCTTAAAAATCTTCAAAAACATGGTAAAAACTCATAAAAACTCTGGGAGATTTGAAGGAAAACACAAAATCAACCATAGAGGGTCAAGAACTCACCTTTGCCCGAAAATAGAGAGAGAAAACTCGCCCATTTTCGGACATGGGACCTTTTATAGGTGGCTGGCCAGACCACCTTCAGAGGCCAAAGATACTTCCACAACTCCACCACGTTCGGAAGCCGAACGTGAGGTTCGGCGGCAGCCAAAGGGAGCCACCTTCGGCAGCCAAACTTGGCATTTCCCTTCAAAACTTTCTTTTTCTTTTCAAAACTCAATTTTCTTTCTTGATCAAAACCATAAAACATATGAAAACATTTTGTGAAAACCTTATTTTTTTTACCCCTTCTAGAGGGCTCCGACATCCGAGAAATTCCAGATTCCAATGGAGATTCCGCCGAAAGGTAGGAATTTCGATACCGGGGTCTAGCCGGGTATTACAATTATAGCTGCATTGGGACACTCACGTGCCATGTGCCCCTCCTGTCCGCATCTGAAACAAGCTGTAGTCCCAAACTGACAAAGCCCTTTGTGCGGCTTACCGCACCTCACACATCCAGAGATGTCCGAACCAAAGCTCGAACCACTACCCATTCCTAAATCGGACTTCAATTTGCTCCAAAACTTGTTCTTCTTCGGCTTCTTAGTGGATCTACTCCACTTTTTACTTCCTGTGGCGGCTGCATTTAGAGAGGATAGATCAAATTTCCTTGTACTCGGGGTTTTGAAACCCCAGGACTGTGCCACCTGTTGCTTAACTATCTCTTGAATGATGGCACTAGCCTCCATTTTCCTGGCTGCATCCACAATAGTGTGGAAGCTCTCTCTCTCTGCTGCTAAAATCAAGGAGGAGTACCTAGAGTGGAGTCTTGTAATACCCGGCTAGACTCCGGTATCGGAATTCCTACCGTCCGGTGGAATCTCGGATGTCGGAGACCTCTAGAAGGGTAAAATCATATTTTCACAAATGTTTTCATGTTTTAATGATTTTTAAGTAAGAAAGAATTTGAGTTTTTAAATGAAAAAGACCATGGAACCTTTACCAGGTTCGGCCACCGAAAGTCATGTTCAGCCGCTGAACGTGGATAGGTTTTGGGAGCACTTTTGGCCTCCGAAAGTTTTGTTTGAAAGAAACCAGGTTCGGCCGCCGAACCTCATGTTCGGCCGCCGAACATGCATGAGATGTGGGGGCACGTTCGGCCCCCGAACGTGAACTGGCCAGTCCCTATATAAGAGCTCCATGGCCGAAACGGGTGAGTTTTCTCCCCATTTTCGGCCACGGTGAGTTCTTGCTCCTCCATGGTTCGTTTTTGATGATTTTCCTTCAATCCTTCATGTTTTAACAAGGTTTATGTCGTTTTGAAGAGATTTGAGCAAGTTTTGGAGCTTTGAGGTTCAAGAACTCAAAATCTCCCACCTCCGAGTTTAGGACGTCTCTCTCTCGATCTTCAAGAGGTAAGAGCCGATCTTAAGCTCATTTTATGTTTAAAGTAAGTTTTATGCAAGATCTATGGGGTAGAATGCATGTTTAGCTCATAGTTAGGTTTTTGAGTTAATGTTATGTTTTGAGAAATGTGGCTTGGATTGTGTTGTTGTTTGAAGTGTTGTAGTTGGGGTATTTGATAGTTTGAGACCCCTAGGTGTGATGTATGATATGTATGCATGTTTTAGAACAAGTTTATGCATGATTTGAGGTTTTGGGAGGCAAGAGGTTCATTTGAACCAAGTTTCTGCCCATTTGGGAGAAACCAGGTTCGGCAACCGAAGGAACTTTCGGCCGCCGAACCCCCTTGTGGAGGCAGCATTCGGCTGCCGAAGCTTGCCCCCGAAAAGAGACTTTCGTCTCTGTCTGGGACTTTCGGCCGCCGAACCTGCCCTGTCCAGCCTTCCTTTGCATGTTTTTGCATGATTGTTTTGAGGTATTTTAGGGGGTTTTTGGGGGATGTTTTAGAGTTATGTTCATGTATGTTTGGTCCCTCATTTGAGTCCACCTGTGTAGGTTCGGACCCGAGGAACCGAGGACCCCAGCAGTGAGTCAGTCACTTCAGAGTCAGTAGAGCTTCAGCCAGAGGTGAGTGGAATAACTCTTATGCTTTTAAATAAATAAATCAGATTTAGCATGATTCACGCATCATGAATGCCATGAGATAATAGGGTGTTGCATTAGACTCACGAATATGTTGCATTGCATATTATGTTTGATGATGTGGATGGATGTTGAATGATCCATTAGTCCCCCTATGCTATGATGATGATGATACGGTACGGAAGACCAGTGAGGCCCATTCTACGCCCCTGGCACTATGTAAGAGAAAGACCAGTGAGGCCCATTCTACGCCCCTGGCACAGTTGGACCATGTTATGTTATGTTATGTAAGAGAAAGACCAGTGAGGCCCATTCTACGCCCCTGGCACAGTTGGTCCATGTAGGGGACTATTGGTGACAAATTCATCCTTGATGTGATTAGCTGTGTTGTGATGCATTCCATGTTATCATATGTTTTAAATGTTTTACTATTCTGCTCACTGGGCTCTTGTAGCTCACCCCTCTCCCTTAACCCCCAGGCTTGCAGGTACAGGGTAGACCAGGAGGTCAGCAAGAGTAAAGAAGTCCTTGTTTTAAATAGATAGAAAGTGGACATGACAAATTATGTAATGATTTAATGTTATGTTTAGCCATGTTATGTAATGATGAGATTAAGGTTTAGAAGTGTGCTTGACCATAGTCTGTTGTAATCCCTTTTTGTTATATACATGATCTTGATGTCTATTGATGTTTATGTTTTACCAACTCAACTTCTGATGTATCGCCCATTGGGGCAAATGATGAGATCCCACAGAGGGATTAATGTTTAAGTTATGCTATGTATAGTGCATGCACAGGTTGAGTTTGGTGTATGAGGAAAAGAAAAGTTTTAAATTTTTACGTATGTTGTTGATCATGTATGGGATTGAACAGGTTCACAGGTTACATGTCAGGCTTGCTATGGGTCCCGGCGGCCTTAAGCCGATCTGGATCCTAGCGCCGGTAGCGGTCTGATTTTCGGGTCGTTACAGAATGGTATCAGAGCCCTAGGTTCATATGGTCGGACCTAGAGTGTCGGGCTCATAGATGTTATAGAAGGTCAAGCACAATAGGAAGATCATGTCCACTAGGATAGGATGTGGTGTCCTGTCTTGTTTAATGATGTGAAATGCCATGATTATATGCATGTGCATTAATGATATGCCATGCTATGTGTGCTAGTTGAGGAACATTCGGGGACGAATGTTCTTAAGGGGGGGAGAATGTAATACCCGGCTAGACTCCGGTATCGGAATTCCTACCGTCCGGTGGAATCTCGGATGTCGGAGACCTCTAGAAGGGTAAAATCATATTTTCACAAATGTTTTCATTTTTTAATGATTTTTAAGTAAGAAAGAATTTGAGTTTTTAAATGAAAAAGACCATGGAACCTTTACCAGGTTCGGCCGCCGAAAGTCATGTTCGGCCGCTGAACGTGGATAGGTTTTGGGAGCACTTTTGGCCTCCGAAAGTTTTGTTTGAAAGAAACCAGGTTCGGCCGCCGAACCTCATGTTCGGCCGCCGAACATGCATGAGATGTGGGGGCACGTTCGGCCCCCGAACGTGAACTGGCCAGTCCCTATATAAGAGCTCCATGGCCGAAACGGGTGAGTTTTCTCCCCATTTTCGGCCACGGTGAGTTCTTGCTCCTCCATGGTTCGTTTTTGATGATTTTCCTTCAATCCTTCATGTTTTAACAAGGTTTATGTCGTTTTGAAGAGATTTGAGCAAGTTTTGGAGCTTTGAGGTTCAAGAACTCAAAATCTCCCACCTCCGAGTTTAGGACGTGTCTCTCTCGATCTTCAAGAGGTAAGAGCCGATCTTAAGCTCATTTTATGTTTAAAGTAAGTTTATGCAAGATCTATGGGGTAGAATGCATGTTTAGCTCATAGTTAGGTTTTTGAGTTAATGTTATGTTTTGAGAAATGTGGCTTGGATTGTGTTGTTGTTTGAAGTGTTGTAGTTGGGGTATTTGATAGTTTGAGACCCCTAGGTGTGATGTATGATATGTATGCATGTTTTAGAACAAGTTTATGCATGATTTGAGGTTTTGGGAGGCAAGAGGTTCATTTGAACCAAGTTTCTGCCCATTTGGGAGAAACCAGGTTCGGCAGCCGAAGGAACTTTCGGCTGCCGAACCCCCTTGTGGAGGCAGCATTCGGCTGCCGAAGCTTGCCCCCGAAAAGAGACTTTCGTCTCTGTCTGGGACTTTCGGCCGCCGAACCTGCCCTGTCCAACCTTCCTTTGCATGTTTTTGCATGATTGTTTTGAGGTATTTTAGGGGGTTTTTGGGGGATGTTTTAGAGTTATGTTCATGTATGTTTGGTCCCTCATTTGAGTCCACCTGTGTAGGTTCGGACCCGAGGAACCGAGGACCCCAGCAGTGAGTCAGTCACTTCAGAGTCAGTAGAGCTTCAGCCAGAGGTGAGTGGAATAACTCTTATGCTTTTAAATAAATAAATCAGATTTAGCATGATTCACGCATCATGAATGCCATGAGATAATAGGGTGTTGCATTAGACTCACGAATATGTTGCATTGCATATTATGTTTGATGATGTGGATGGATGTTGAATGATCCATTAGTCCCCCTATGCTATGATGATGATGATACGGTACGGAAGACCAGTGAGGCCCATTCTACGCCCCTGGCACTATGTAAGAGAAAGACCAGTGAGGCCCATTCTACACCCCTGGCACAGTTGGACCATGTTATGTTATGTTATGTAAGAGAAAGACCAGTGAGGCCCATTCTACGCCTCTGGCACAGTTGGTCCATGTAGGGGACTATTGGTGACAAATTCATCCTTGATGTGATTAGCTGTGTTGTGATGCATTCCATGTTATCATATGTTTTAAATGTTTTACTATTCTGCTCACTGGGCTCTTGTAGCTCACCCCTCTCCCTTAACCCCCAGGCTTGCAGGTACAGGGTAGACCAGGAGGTCAGCAAGAGTAAAGAAG
Source organism: Manihot esculenta (assembly GCF_001659605.2). Classification (NCBI taxonomy): domain Eukaryota; kingdom Viridiplantae; phylum Streptophyta; class Magnoliopsida; order Malpighiales; family Euphorbiaceae; genus Manihot; species Manihot esculenta. The sequence goes on from NC_035173.2 coordinate 10,368,627, forward strand.
TCCTTGTTTTATAATAGATAGAAAGTGGACATGACAAATTATGTAATGATTTAATGTTATGTTTAGCCATGTTATGTAATGATGAGATTAAGGTTTAGAAGTGTGCTTGACCATAGTCTGTTGTAATCCCTTTTTGTTATATACATGATCTTGATGTCTATTGATGTTTATGTTTTACCAACTCAACTTCTGATGTATCGCCCATTGGGGCAAATGATGAGATCCCACAGAGGGATTAATGTTTAAGTTATGCTATGTATAGTGCATGCACAGGTTGAGTTTGGTGTATGAGGAAAAGAAAAGTTTTAAATTTTTACGTATGTTGTTGATCATGTATGGGATTGAACAGGTTCACAGGTTACATGTCAGGCTTGCTATGGGTCCCGGCGGCCTTAAGCCGATCTGGATCCTAGCGCCGGTAGCGGTCCGATTTTCGGGTCGTTATAAGTCTCATGGTATACCTCCTAGCCTTCTTCTGGTCAGTGTCATAAGACTGACCCACAAACTGAAGCAATTCCAGAAACTTGTCTGTATATTCATCCACGCTCATATCTTCAGTCTGTCTCAACTGCTCAAATTCTATCACTTTCAACTCCCTTGAACTGTCTGAAAAAGCCCACCCTGCAAACTCTTTTGCAAACTGTTCCCAAGATAGACTATCCAGATTCAGATCCACGTTGTTCTTGAACCATTCCTTTACCTTGTTACATTTTAGTGTGAACTGTTGGGAACTCCCGAGATTATTGCAACCCAAAGGCACAGCGAAAAAATAAAATTTTTCTGATTTCTTTTTCCCAGAATTTGAGTGCTTCGTTTAATTCATAAGAAGGATACGAGACTAACCTGTTAATCTCGTCGAGAAGATACAATGTTGGACTGATGGTGCTTCTTTTTCAAACGAACACCCTCTGTGGTATCCACATGAACGACTTCTATCCTTCTAGAGTGCTAGCTCTCTCAAAGATAGATAGATTATGTGTTCCACAATCTGCAGCTTTTTAGACTAAGTTTTCTAAAAAATGTACCTTCCACAATTCGTAGAAGGGGTATTTATATGTTTCAATCTTTTGTTTTTCCTACAACTCCTTTTCCTAAAAGGAGTTGTGTTCATAATGCACTGTCATAATCTCGCAGATACTCAAATATCTTATGTGATAGAGTCTTTTATCTGTAACAGTTACAGATAGACTGCAGATATTTTAAATATTATTATCTCATAATAATAAATGATTAATAATAATGACACTTTATTATTATTAATTATATTAATGATTAATAATAATAACACTTTATTATTATTAATTATATTAATGGGCTTTGGGCTTTTAGCCCATTAATATGACATATCACATCAACAACGTTCTTTTGTGTGTGACCCAATAGGCTCACATTAATTGGCAATAGGCCCAGTCCCACAAGGCCCATAAGTCATAAGTGGCCTCTAGCAAGACATTATGACTACCCAACTAATATGAGGATCAATAGTCCAATAAAGCCTGATAAATATAACATGAATTAATCCCTTTGTCACACGATATCTAGTTTGAACATTAAGTTATGGTTAATGTCAAACTTATAATGTTCAAACTTATGATTTCTCGATCTCTAAGTAGACTGATAAAAATCAAATGATATTGATCACACTATCAATTCATTTGAGCACGGCCATGTATTTCTCAGTCTCACTTATCGAGGGGCCCAGAAGATATCTCTCTCGGAGAGAGGGACAAATCCTATCTTGATTGTTCATTATCCTCTATATAATTTCTATTATACTCAATCATAACCTTTATGATTGTCCGATTAAAGACAATGTTTGATTATGTCAAAACATAATAGTCATCATGTTGGAAACTATGACAATCTCAAGTCAAAGGATTAAGACATAACTACTTTGAGATTCACTTATGACAATAACCCATGTAGTGATCTCAGTGTGGGTCCATCTAATACTTTGTTCTCTAACAAGTATCTATGATTATTGAATTATATCAACATATACATAATTATCTCATGATTATCAATCAATAATCATACTAGCTATATTTTATTATTATCAACATAATAATAAGTAATCAGGGATGATAATCATTATTATGTAACATGCAAACAAATAATAATGATAAAAACCTCTTTTATTAATAACCAAAACGACATACAAAAAGGTCCAAGATAATGGCTTAGGGCATATACACTAACATGAACCCCGCCATCTTAATGGCTCTGCTGTCACTGGCCCCTAACTCAACAGCTATCATTTTCACCGTCTTGAGGTACTCAAACGGATCATTACCTGTCTTATACTTAGGAGCATCTAACTTCAGATAGTCCTTCATTTTCACCTTGCTCCCTGCTGATGGGTTAAGTTTGGGTGGTTGGGTTTCAGAAATTTCTGGTTCTGCTAGGGGAGGAGGTGGTGCAGCATTCCTTGGATTAGGGTTTGCTGGATTCTGGTAATAAAAAGGTGGAGGTGAAAACATGGGATATGGTGGATATGGTGGGTAATAGGGAGGATAGGGCATGTGTGAGGGGTACAGGTGGTAGCTAGAGAAATCCGATGGGCCTCCCATCGGATACCCGGGTCCCTGTGGGTAGGGTTGGTACTGAGGTGGATAAGTAAAACCCAAGGCCTGAGCGCCTCCTTCAAATTCTCCCATACCTTCTCCTGAAAAACTCACACCCAGACTTCCGTCTCTTCTTTGATCATCCTTCACTGTTTCCCTAATATCCGCAGACATTCTTCTCGGATCTGTTCTCCTTCTGTTTACATCAAAAGACCTTGTCCCTTGATGTTTCACCTCTATTGGTCCTACTCGACCGTGCCCTTGACGGAGCAGTAGGAGGAAGGGCATTTATGCCCTCATTTTCAGGTGGAACTCTGGTCAATCGTGCAGATCGACATGAGCCTCGCATCCTGTCTTCTGAAAAACAACATATATCACATAAACATTAGCATCATATGGTTCATGTGGACACACATGAACCCACATCATATACATAACATATCATTAATGCACATGCATACAATCATGGAATTACACATCATCATACTTTTATCAAGATAGGACTCTACATCCTATCCTAATGGACATGATTTCTCCTAATGTGTTTGCCCTTATATAACATCTATGAGCCCGACACTCTCTAGGTTCGACCATATGAACCTAGGGCTCTGATACCACTCTGTAACGACCCAAAAACCGGACCGCTATAGGTGCTAGGATTCAGATCGACTCAAGGTCGCCGGAACCTATAGCAAGCCTACTATACATCCTGGGTACCTGATAAAATCCCATACATAATCATACATTATCACAAAAACTTAAACGTTCCATGAAACCAAGCTCAACCTGTACATGTATTATACTGAAAATATAAAACCCATACTAGAGCCTTCATCAAATGCTCTAGTATGGTTAAGATCACATGCCTCAAGTTTGGTTCAAATATAACTCATAATTAAAAACTTTTACATAATGATCATGTTAACAGGGATTACAAAGGTAAAGAAAACTAGGGCCAAGCACAATTCTAATCTATTAAAATTTACATGTCCACACTAGACTATTACAAGAACTATACCAACTACTATGCCGACTTTCCGATGCTATCTTTGATCCTGCAAACCTGGGGTTAGGGGAAAGGGATAAGCTACAAGAGCCTAGTGAGCAGAACATAAAAAATAGTTTAATAAACATATGCTCGTATGAAATGCGTCACAACACAAATAATTCACATCAAGATGGACTTGTCACTAGTAACCTTCTACATATTCCAATGTGCCTGACCCTTGACGGAGCTCCTCAGGACTTTCGCTTAAACATAACATAACATATCCATAATACCAAGAGCGTAGAATGGGCAGCCCTGGTCTTTCCGTATCATATCGTATCACAATATCTCGAGAGCTAGTAGGTCATCTAATATCCATCCACAACAACAGTAAATTATGCAATGCATCATATTCGTGAGTTCTAATGCAAATAGCCTAATATATAAACATGGCATCCGTGATGCATGAGCATGCTTAAAAGTTCGATTACTTTAAAACAATAGATTAGTTTAGTTCTACTCACCTCTGGCTGATGCTCGCCTAACGCTGACGCAGATAACTCACTGAAGGCCTCTACGGTCTCCCAGGTCCGATCCTACACAGATGGACTTAAATGAGGGACTAAACATAACTATTACATGACTCTAAACAACTCCCCAAAAACCCCCTAAAACACACCAAAACATGTACATAAAACAAGTAAAAGAAGGCTGGGTAGGGGACTTTCGACGGCAGGTTCGGCTGCCGAAGGTCCCTCACAGATCCGAAAGTTAGGGACTTTCAGAGGCAGGTTCGGCGGTCTAAACTCCACACAGATCCGAAAGTCAGCAACCTTCGGGGCAGGTTCGATGGCCTAAACCCCTTCACAGATCCGAAAGTCCATGCTTTCGGGGGCAGGTTAGGTGGCCAAAAAGCTGCCTCCACAAGCAGGTTCGGTGGCCGAACCTTACTTCAGCGGCCGAACCTGGTTTCTCTAGCAAGGCAGAACTTGATTCTGCCCTATGCATACAGCCACCCAACTCCTCAAAAGCATGCATACTCACTCAAACATGAATAAGGGACATAGAATGTAACGATCCGGAAACCGGACCGCTACCGGCGCTAGGATCCAGATCGGCTTAAGGCCGCCGGGACCCGTAGCAAGCCAAACATACATCCTATTACCTGGTCAAATCCCATACATGATCAAAACATTAACATAAAAACTGAAACATCTGATGTAAATACCGAGCTTGACCTGTATGCAACATAACTGGAAACATAAAGAAACCCCCCTACTAGAGCCCTCATCAAAACTCTAGCTGGGTCAACCTAACATACATCAAGCCGGAGTCACATCCAAAGAACTAAAACCTAACCTGTGCATGCATCAAACCACAAACATAAGACCTCCACTAAGGTCCTCATCAAACTCTAGCATGGTAATCAACACATGCCAGAAGATTAGTTCAAACTCAACTCAACATTAAACCATAACATACATCATGTACTCGAAAGGGACTAACCAAGTCTTAAGGCCAAGCACAGCACTAATCCATAAACATAACTCCACTTAACTTTACATTACATTCTCTTACAAGTCATTATGTCTATTTACAATACATGTCCACACTAAAAGTACTAATCTAATACTATTACATAAGCAAAACCTTTACTCTTGAAACTTCCGATCGACCTCAAACCTGCAACACTGGGGTTAGGGGAGAGGGGTGAGCTAAAGAGCCCAATGAGTAGAACAAAGAAAACAGTTCATTAATTACATGCTTTCATGAAATGCATCACAGCACAAACAAATCATATCACGGATTGGACCTAACTACCAACATTCCTTCCAGTCTCAGTATGCCCGGCCCGGCCGGGTCTTACAACCTTCGTATGCCTGGCCCGGCCAGGTCTTACAACAACTGTATGTGTATGCCTGGCCCGGCCAGGTCTTACAACATCTCTAGGGCTAGAGGGGTCGTCCTTGGTCCATCCACATCAATAGTAAATAATGCAATGCGTCATATTCGTGTGACTAGTGCAATCAACCTATTACATATAAACATGATGCATGAACATGCTTTAGGCATTTGATTTCATAAAATAAAAGATTAAGTTCAGTTCTACTCACCTCTGGCAGACGCTGAACTGACTCTGCAACTGCTAACACTAACGGCCTCCTCGATCCCTCGGGTCCGATCCTACACAGGTGGACTCGAATGAGGTGCCAAACACACTCTAAACAACTCATAAACAACTACCCAAAAACCCCCTAAAACATCACTTAAACATGCATAGAAAACAACCATGAAAAGGCTGGACAGGGCACTTTCGGCGGCACCTTCGGCTGCCAAACCCTTCCTCCAGAGACGAAACTCGGGCACTTTCGGCGGCACCTTCGACTGCCGAAAGTCCCTCTCCAGAGACGAAAGTCAGGCACTTTCGGCGGCCGAACCTTCCTTCGGTGGCCGAAAGTCTGCTTTCAAGCCAAAACTCAACTTTTGGGGGCAAGGTTAGGCGGCCAAATCCATGCATCCAAAGGCAGGTTCGGCGGCCGAAGCTACTTTCGGCGGCCGAACCTGAGTTCTTCCCAGAAGGGCAGAACTCAGCTTCTCATGCATTCAAGCCTCCCAAACCTTCCAAACACCCCAAAACAAGCACCCAACCTACTAAAAACATGCATAAACCCATAACCATGCACAAAGGAGCTTAAACAAGCTTAAACTCCAACAAAGAACATCATGAAACATACATAAAGAGCTTATGACCCACATAAGCCAAAACCATCAAAACAACCCATAATCTCACTTACTCTTTCCAAATCATGCATACACTCTCCCACATGCATAAGCTAGCTCAAACCTTCATCATAACATCACATAAACATACATAAACCGGCATAAGCATACATTGGGCATAAAACCCACATAAACCTAAACATGCATATCTACCCATACTTAACCATTAAAATCTCTTAAAACTTACTTAAAACTTCATGAAACGTAAAGGAAAGCATAGATCCACACTTACCTCTTGAAGATCGAGGGTTTGTGCGAGCTCTAACTTGGAGATGGGAGAAACCAACTCCTTGGGTCTCCAAGTTTCCAAAACTTGATCTAAGCTTGAAAACACTTCAAAACAGCCATAAAACTCATGAAAACATGAAGGAGATGAAGAAAGACATGAAAATGACCAAAGCAGGACAAAAACTCACCTGAGCTCGAGAATGGGGAGAAAACTCGCCCATTTCCAATCTGAGGGCTCTTTATAGGTGGCCTGGTCGAAGACCTTCGGCAGCCTAACGTGCCCCCTAAACTCATGCATGTTCGGCGGCCGAACTTGAGGTTCGACGGCCGAACCTTGGCTCGTTCAAACAAGACTTTCGGAGGCCAAAGGCGCTCCCGAAGCCTTCCCATGTTCGGCGGCCGAACCTGGCAAACGCCTCTTTGGTCTTTTCTTTTCAAAACTCAATTCTTTTTCATTTAAAACCATTAAATCAATAAAAACATTTTAGAAAACACATTTTACCCCTCTAGAAGCCTCTGGCATCTCCAGAATTCCAGATTCCAATGGAGATTCCGCCAGAAGGTAGGGATTCCGATGCCGAAATTTAGCCGGATATTACATTCTTCCCCCCTTTAAGAACATTCGTCCCCCCTTTAAGAACATTCGTCCCCGAATGTTTCACAAACAAACAGGCATTCCTAAAAACATAGCATCAAACATACATAAACAAGCAAGCAATTAAGCAAGCAAGGCCTAAAAACCTCTTCTCCTGAAAGAGAGACACAGGCACTGCTGGAGTATAAACTCCCGGGTCTCCCAAACACTCACTACTATCCAGTGGTGATTTCCAAAAGCCTTTCACCATCGGAATTTCCTGGTTCCACAGCTTCTTGACTTATGTGTCTATGATCCGCACTAACTGCTCAACATAGGTGAGATCCCCTGAGATCTCCACCTCTGGTTCTTTAAAAACCTCACTTGGATCTGACACGAGCTTCCATAACACAGGAACATGGAAATCCGAATGGATTCTCTCCATAGGGAAATCACCCTAACTAAAAGAAACACCTTAGCAATACCCAACCTTCTCCTGAAACTCAACACGCTTCCACTGCTACTCTGATCTTTTCTCTTCTCTCCTCTTCTCTACTAAACTGACTTCTTCTCTAACTCTCAACAGGTAAGAGATACCTGCTCCTGGTAGCGTCCTTGTCTGACAGCCTAAAGTCGACACAGGGACTCAAGGATCCATCCTGCTTTTCCCACAACAACACTGGAGCAATCCAGGGTGAGGTACTAGGTCGGATAAAACCTTTGACTACTAAGCTCTTACAACTGCTCTAACAACTCCTACAACTCTGCAGGTACCATCCTGTAGAGAAAGATAGAAATGGTTCTGGTACCAAGTACCACTTCCATTCCAAACTCTATCGCCCTAACTGATGGTAAACCTGACAACTAGTCTGGGAAGACATCTAAGAACTCACTGACAACTGACACTGAGGCTGGTTCCCTGACCTGACTATTAAACTCTCAGAAAAGAGCTAGAACCCTCTGACAACCCCTCCTACGCACCCTACGAGTCTGACAGGCTGACAACAAACCTCTAGGCATCCTACTGTGTCCCCTCAGAAGACTACCTCTAACCCATCCCGTCCTCTGAACCTGACTACCTTGTCTCTGCGGACCAAGATAGCACTACAAGTAGAAAAACCCAGTCCAACCCTAAACTGACGTCCAGACAGTCAAGTCTAAGACCTCAAATTCGGGTGGAAGGCATCTACCCTCAACTGTCACAGAACTGAACCGGCAGATTGACTCTGCCACAGATGGATCACACTCGGGTCTACTGACCCAAAGAGAACACTCTAGCCCAGAAGCTATCAACTCAACCTCTCGACGGCTCCTAGAGCAACTAAAGGAAGAGAAAATTCCAGGTTTCGCAAAACATACACATCAGAAAATTCAAAAGTGAGCGTACCTGACACCACCATGTTCGATGTGTCTGCCTCCTGCTGAGCTTGAGTGAAGATCCGGGCTGGAGCTGACGGACCTTCTCCGCGGGAACCTTCAGAAAAAAAGGCTGACCCTCTTCCTCTGCCTCGACCACTAACCTGAACCATGGCTGGAGCTGCTGGCTGAGCCGCTCTACCTGAAGTTGTCCGCTAGGATTGAGCCATCCAGGGCGCAGTGGGACACTCTCGTGCTATGTGCCCCTCCTGTCCGCACCTAAAACATGCTGTAGTCCCCGCCAGACAGACTCCCTTGTGCGGCCTCCCACACCTTAAGCATCTTGAACTGCCTGAGCCAGAGCTTGAGCCACCAAAACCCAGACTAGCCTTCAAATTCTGCCAAAACTTCTTCTTCGACTTTCTAAGGCCTCTGCCCCACTTCTTAGTGGTGTTTCCCCACCTTTTATCTTTTATGGCAGCTGTACTCAGAGTGGAGGGATCAATCCCCCCTGAACCTGAGATCCTGGAATCCTGAGTCTGAGCATCCTCCTGAGAATCTCCCATACCTTCCTCTGGTACTCTGATTCCTAAACCGACATCTCTTCTCTGAACCTCCAACTCTACTTCCCTCATACTAGCTGACATTCTTCTTGGAGCCATTCCTTCTCTGCTTACATCAAAAGACCTTCCGGGGTCCCTTGACGTTCCCCATCTGCCGACTCCCCACGACTGCGCTCTTGGCAGAGCAGGGGGAAAGGTGTCCAAACCTTCCCTCTCAAATGGAACTCCAGTCGATTCCACAGATCGATGAGCACCTCGCATTCTGGCTCCTCTGAAGAACAACACACAAGCATACAAACAATCATTAGCATCATACGGTTCAGGTGAAAACACATGAACCTGCAACACATACATAGCATACATAGCACATCATACATAACATTAATGCCCATGCATAAAATCATGGCATTTCATATCATTATCATACAAGACAGGACTCTACATCCTATCCTAGTGGACATGATTATTTTCCCTACTGTGCTTGCTCTTCTATGACCTCTAAACCAACCTCTTTCCGATGTGGGATATCTCTAATCCTTGAGCATCTTTGCTCAACACACCGTACTGATGAGGCCCTATGCTCTGATACCACTCTGTAACGACCCGAAAACCGAACCGCTACCGGCGCTAGGATCCAAATCGGCTTAAGGCCGCCGGGATCCGTAGCAAGCCAAACATACATCCTATTACCTGATCAAATCCCATACATGATCAAAACATTAACATAAAAACTGAAACATCTTATGTAAATACCGAGCTTGACCTGTATGCAACATAACTGGAAACATAAAGAAACCCCCCTACTAGAGCCCTCATCAAAACTCTAGCTGGGTCAACCTAACATACATCAAGCCGGAGTCACATCCAAAGAACTAAAACCTAACCTGTGCATGCATCAAACCACAAACATAAGACCTCCACTAGGGTCCTCATCAAACTCTAGCGTGGTAAACAACACATGCCAGAAGATTAGTTCAAACTCAACTCAACATTAAACCATAACATACATCATGTACTCGAAAGGGACTAACCAAGTCTTAAGGCCAAGCACAACACTAATCCATAAACATAACTCCATTTAACTTTACATTACATTCTCTTACAAATCATTATGTCTATTTACAATACATGTCCACACTAAAAGTACTAATCTAATACTATTACATAAGCAAAACCTTTAATCTTGAGACTTCCGATCGACCTCAAACCTGCAACACTGGGGTTAGGGGAGAGGGGTGAGCTAAAGAGCCCAATGAGTAGAACAAAGAAAACAGTTCATTAATTACATGCTTTCATGAAATGTGTCACAGCACAAACAAATCATATCACGGATTGGACCTAACCACCAACATTCCTTCCAGTCTCAGTATGCCCGGCCCGGCCGGGTCTTACAACCTTCATATGCCTGGCCCGGCCAGGTCTTACAACAACTGTATGTGTATGCCTGGCCCGGCCAGGTCTTACAACATCTCTAGGGCTAGAGGGGTCGTCCTTGGTCCATCCACATCAACAGTAAATAATGCAATGCGTCATATTCATGTGACTAGTGCAATCAACCTATTACATATAAACATGATGCATGAACATGCTTTAGGCATTTGATTTCATAAAATAAAAGATTAAGTTCAGTTCTACTCACCTCTGGCAGACGCTGAACTGACTCTGCAACTGCTAACACTAACGGCCTCCTCGATCCCTCGGGTCCGATCCTACACAGGTGGACTCGAATGAGGTGCCAAACACACTCTAAACAACTCATAAACAACTACCCAAAAACCCCCTAAAACATCACTTAAACATGCATAGAAAACAATCATGAAAAGGCTGGACAAGGCACTTTCGGCGGCACCTTCGACTGCCGAATGCTTTCTCCAGAGACGAAACTCGGGCACTTTCGGCGGCACCTTCGGCGGTCGAAAGTCCCTCTCCAGAGACGAAAGTCAGGCACTTTCGGCGGCCGAACCTTCCTTCGACGGCCGAAAGTCTGCTTTCAAGCCAAAACTCAACTTTCAGGGGCAAGGTTAGGCGGCCAAATCCATGCATCCAAAGGCAGGTTCGGCGGCCGAAGCTACTTTCGGCGACCGAACCTGAGTTCTTCCCAAAAGGGCAGAACTCAGCTTCTCATGCATTCAAGCCTCCCAAACCTTCCAAACACCCCAAAACAAGCACCCAACCTACTAAAAACATGCATAAACCCATAACCATGCACAAAGGAGCTTAAACAAGCTTAAACTCCAACAAAGAACATCATAAAACATACATAAAGAGCTTATGACCCACATAAGCCAAAACCATCAAAACAACCCATAATCTCACTTACTCTTTCCAAATCATGCATACACTCTCCCACATGCATAAGCTAGCTCAAACCTTCATCATAACATCACATAAACATACATAAACCGGCATAAGCATACATTGGGCATAAAATCCACATAAACCTAAACATGCATATCTACCCATACTTAACCATTAAAATCTCTTAAAACTTACTTAAAACTTCATGAAACGTAAAGGAAAGCATAGATCCACACTTACCTCTTGAAGATCGAGGGTTTGTGCGAGCTCTAACTTGGAGATGGGAGAAAACAACTCCTTGGGTCTCCAAGTTCCCAAAACTTGATCTAAGCTTGAAAACACTTCAAAACAGCCATAAAACTCATGAAAACATGAAGGAGATGAAGAAAGACATGAAAATGACCAAAGGAGGACAAAAACTCACCTGAGCTCGAGAATGGGGAGAAAACTCACCCATTTCCAATCTGAGGGCTCTTTATAGGTGGCCTGGTCGAAGACCTTCGGCAGCCTAACGTGCCCCCTAAACTCATGCATGTTCGGCGGCCGAACTTGAGGTTGGCTCGTTCAAACAAGACTTTCGGAGGCCAAAGGCGCTCCCGAAGCCTTCCCATGTTCGGCGGCCGAACTTCACTTTCGGCGGCCGAACCTGGCAAACGCCTCCTTGGTCTTTTCTTTTCAAAACTCAATTCTTTTTCATTTAAAACCATGAAATCAGTAAAAACATTTTAGAAAACACATTTTACCCCTCTAGAAGCCTCTGGCATCTCCAGAATTCCAGATTCCAACGGAGATTCCGCCGGAAGGTAGGGATTCTGATGCCGGAATTTAGCTGGGTATTACATAGAAACTAGTTTATTTCTCAACAAGCAACAATAAAAACACAAGAGGGAGCATTTATCATCAAACAAACACAAACCCTAAAACTTTAGATCTAACCATTTCATGCATTATTAACCCTTAACCCCTTCTTAAAACTTATTTAAAACATAAGAAAAGCAAAGATCTAGGCTTATGTAACGACCCGAAAATCGGACTGCTACCGGCGCTAGGATTCAGATCGACTTAAGGTCGCCGGAACCAGTAGCAAGCCTACTATACATCCTGTATACTTGATAAAATCCCATACATGATCATACATTTACATAAAACTTTGAACATTTCACGAACCAAAACCTGACCTGTGCATGCATCATAACTGTATACATAAAACCCACACTAGAGTCCTTATCAAATACTCTAGCATGGTAAACATCACATGCCTCAAGTTTGGTTCCAACATAACTCATCATTAAAAACTTTTTACATAAAGATCATGTACAACAGGGATTTATAAAATATAAACTAGGGCAAAGCACAAATCTAATCCATTACATAGTACATGTCCACTACTATTCTATTACATCAACATAAACATCACCCTTGCCGACCTCCTGTGCTATCTCTGATCTGCAAATCTGGGGGTTAGGGGAAAGGGGTAAGCTACTAGAGCCTAGTGAGCAGAACCATAAAAATAGTATAATAAACATATGCTTTCATGAAATGCATCACAACACAAATAATTCACATCAAGGATGGACTTGTCACCAGTAACCCTCTACATATCCAATGTGTCCGGCCCTCGACGGAGCTCCTCAGGACTTTCGCTTAAACATAACATAACATATCCAACTGTGTCAGGGGCGTAGAATGGGTCTCGACCTGGACTTTCTCTTACATCGTGCTAGGGGCGTAGAATGGGCCTCGACCTAGACTTCCATATCATATCATAACATATCATATCGAGGGCTAGTGGGTCATCCAATATCCATCCGCATCAACAGTAAATTATGCAATGCATCATATTCGTGAATTCTAATGCAAACATCCTATAAACATGGCAATCGTGATGCATGAACATGCTCAAAAGTTTGATTACTTAAAAACAGTAGATTAGTTTAGTTCTACTCACATTTGGCTAATGCTCGACTACAACTGAAGTAGCTGACTCACTGCTGGTCTCTACGGTCTCTCGGGTCTGATCCTACACAGATGGACTCAAGTGAGGGACCAAACATACTCTAGCAAGACTCTAAATATCTCTCCAAAAACCCCTTAAAACATCATAAAACATGCATAAGAAACAAGCAAAGGAAGGCTGGGCAAGGGACTTTCGGCGGCACCTTCGGCGGCCGAAGGTCCTCTACAGATCCGAAAGTCAGGCACTTTCGGGGGCAAGGTTCGGCGGCCGAAACTCCCCTCCAGATCCAAAAGTCCAACCTTTCAGGGGGGAGTTAGGCGGACAAAGGCTGCCTCCATAGGCAGGTTTAGCAGCCGAACCTTGCTTCGGCAGCCGAACCTGGGTTCTCCAGAATGACAGAACCCGATTCGCCTCACACATCCAGCCACCCAAACTTCTTAAAACACACACCCAACTATTCTAAAACATGCATATACACTCAATCATACATAGGGGGCATAAAACTAGCCTAAACCCCAACAAACATCAAGAGAGAGCAAGCATTCATCAAAGACCCAACTCAAACCCTATAGCTCTAGATCCAACCAAACATGCATCTTTACCCCTTAACCCTTCATAAAACTTAATTAAAAATAAAAGAGAGGCAAAGATCTAGGCTTACCTCTTGGAGATCTAGGAGTGACAGCAACCCTCAATGTGGAGATGAGTCAAACGGTCTCCAAGGCTTCAAAACTCGGGTTTAAGCTTAGATCTTTAGAAACAAGATAAAAACATTGAAGGATTTGCAAGAAAATCATAAATTCAACCATGGAAGGGCAAAAACTCACCTTTGCCCTAAAATGGAAAGAGAAAACTCGCCCATTTTCGGACAGGGAGCCTTTTATAGGTGGCTGGCCAGACCACCTTCCGGGGCCGAAAGAGCTCCCGTGGCAGCACCATGTTCGGCTGCCGAACCTGGGCTTATCCCTCAAAACATTTTTCCTCTTCTTTTAAAAACTTAATTAAAAAACTTAGCATTAAAACCATAAAATCATTTCGTACAACCTTATTTTACGCTTCTAAGAGGTTCCGGCATCTGAGATCCCAGATTCCAACGGAGATTTCGTCGGAAGGTTGGAATTCCGACATCGGAGTCTAGTAGGGCATTACAGCTTACCTCTTGGAGATTTAAGGGTAGCAGCAACCCAAACTTGGAGATGAGAGAAAAATGATCTCCGGAGGTCTCCAAGGTTTAAAAACTTAGATTCAACTCAAATCTTTAAAAACAAGAGAAAACTCATGAATTTCTGAAAGATTTGAAGGAAAAACAACAAAATTATCAAAGGAAGGGCAAGGACTCACTTCTGCCTGAGAATGGAGAGAAAGCTCTCTCATTTTTTGGTTGAAGGCCTCTTATAGGTAGCTGGTTAAACCACTTTCGGGAGCCAAAAGAGGAGGTTCCGTGGCGGCACCACCTTCGGCGGCCGAACTTGAAGGTTCAGCGGCCGAACCTGGTTTTTCCCTTCCAAAACTATTTTCTTTAGAACTCTTTTCTATCTTTCTTAAAACCTTAAAATTTTCAAAATTCATTTTATAAAAACTATATTTTACTCTTCCTAAGGAGATTCCAGCTTCGAAATTTCGGGTTCCAACGGGGATTCTGTCGGAAGATTGAAATTCCGATGCTGGAGTCTAGCCGGGTATTATAATTTGAAAACTCAAATAAGCCAACTTGCAACAACTTTTAACTAAATAGAATCCAAAGGCAAGTTACCATCTCAAACGGTTGTGAACCCAAGGTAGAATGTAAGTGCAATCACTTTAAGAGGTAGTAACGAGCTGCTAGAAGAACCCTATCAGATTAGGCATAGGCATGCCCAAAAGGCAGAGTAATAGCTGAAGGTTATTATTCACCCAATTGAAATTAACAAGGAACAACCTATGCAAGTGATAATACAACCTCCTTTTCCTAAAAGACTTATCAAATTCAAAAAGGATGAAGATGAGAAGGAACCCCTTGAGCTCTTTTCCAAAATAGAGAAAAAGTTGGTTGGTAATGAGAGAACAAGTGTGGGAGAAAATATCTCAATTGTTTCACAAAGGAAATTACCCCCTAAATGCAAAGATCAAGGTATGCTTGCTATCTCATGTAAGATTGATGGTATGGATGATAAGAGAGCTATGTGTGATTTAGGTGCTTCCATTAATGTTATGCCTTTGTCTATTTACAATTCTTTGAATATTCCCTTGAACAAGACTTCTGTAATTATTCAACTTACTGATAAATCTATGGTTTATCTTAAAGGTGTTTTAAAGAACATTTTAGTTCAAGTTGGTGGGTTAGATTTTCTTACTGATTTTTATATTTTCGATATTAAAGAGGATAAGTCTTCTAATTTTTCAGACATATTATTTGTAATACCCTACTAGACTCCAGTGTCGGAATTCCAACCTTCTGACGGAATTCCCGGTTCCGTCGGAATTCGGAATCTCGGATGTCGGAATCTCTTAGAAGGGTAAAATAAGGTTTTATAAAAGGATTTTTTATGATTTTATTGCTTGGTTTTTGAATTAAAGATTTTAGAAAGAAAGAAAAATTTTTTTGAGGGGCAAGCCCAGGTTCGGCCATCGAACCTTGAAGTTTGGCTGCCGAACATGGTGCTGCCGCGGGAGCTTCCCTTTCGGCCCCCAATGGTGGTCTGGCCAACCATCTATAAGAGGCCTCCAGTCCAAAAATGGGAGAGTTTCTCTCTCCATATTCGGGCAAAGGTGAGTTATTGCCCTTCCATTGTTGATTTAGTTGTTTTTCCTTCAAATCCTTCAAAATATTCATGAGTTTTCCCTTGTTTTTGAAGTTTTAAGCTTGAATCCAAGATTTTAAAATTTGGAGACCGTTTCTCCTCAACTCCAAGCTTGGGTCGCATCTACCTTAGATCTTTAAGAGGTAAGTGTGGATCCTTGCCTTTTTCTATGTTTTAAATGAGTTCTAAGAAAGGGTTAAGGGTTAGAAATGCATGAAATGGTTAGATCTAATGCTATAGGGTTAGAGTTGCATTTTTAATGAATGCTTGCTCTTTTGTTGTTTTTGATGTTGTTCGTTGAGGTTTGGGCTAGTTTTTATGCCCCTTATGCTTGATGAGTGAGTATATGCATGTTTTGAGAAGTTAGGTATGAGGTTTGGAGAGTTTTGGTGGCTGAGTGCATAAGGCAGAATCGAGTTCTGCCATTTTGAAGAATCCAGGTTCGGCCGCCGAACCTGCCTGTGGAGGCAGCCTTTGACCGCTTAACCTGCCCCCGAAAGGATGGACTTTCGGATCTGTGAAAGGGTTAGACCGCCGAACCTGCCCCGAAGGTTAGTGACTTTCGGATCTGTGAAGGTTTTCGGCTGCAGAACCTGCCCCCGAAAGTGCCTAACTTTTGGATCTGTGGAGGACCTTCAGCTGCCGAACCTGCCGTCGAAAGTCCCCTGTTCAGCCTTCCTTTACTTGATTCCTATGCATGTTTTGGTATTTTAGGGGGGTTTTTAAGGAGTTATTTAGAGTCATGTAATAGTGATATTTGGTCCCTCATTTGAGTCCATCTGCGTAGGATCGGACCAAGGAGACCTTAAAGGCCTTTAGTGAGCTAACTGCGTCATTGTTAGGCAAGCGTCAGCTAGAGGAGAGTAGAACTAAACTAATCTATTGTTTTAAAGTAATCAAACTTTTTAAGCATGTTCATGCATCACGAATGCCATGTTTATGTATTAGGTTGTTTTGCATTAGAATTCACGAATATGATGCATTGCATAATTTACTGTTGTTGTGGATGGATATTGGATGACCCACTAGCTATCGATATGATATGATATGATATGATACGGAAGTCTAGGTCGAAACCCATTCTACGCCCCTGGCAATATGATAAGAGAAAGTTCAGGTCGAGACCCATTCTACACCCCTGGCATTTATGGATATGTTATGTTATGTTAAGTGAAAGTCCTAAGGAGCTCCGTCGAGGGCCAGACACATTGGATATGTAGAGTTACTGGTGACAAGTCTATCTTGTTGTGATTTGTTTGTGTTGTGACGCATTTTATATGAGTATATGTTTATTAAACCGTTTTTATGTTCTGCTTACTAGACTCTTGTAGCTTATCCCTTTCTCCTAACCCCAGGTTTGCAGGGTCAAAGATAGCTTGGGAAGTCGGCATAGTAGCTGGTATAGTTAATGTAATAGTATAGCTGTGAACATGTAAATTTTTAATGGATTAGAATTGTGCTTGGCCCTAGTATATGTTTTTGTAAATCTCTCTTGTTCATGATCCTTATGTAAAAGTTTTAATGATAAGTTATGTTTGAACCAACCTTGAGGCATGTGGCGTTTGCCATACTAGAGCATTTGATGAGGGCTCTAGTATGGGTTTTATGTATACAGTTTATGATGCATGTGCAGGTTAGGCCTTGGTTCGTAAAATGTTTAAGTTTTATGAAAATGTATGATCATGTATTATATTTTTATCAGGTACACAGAATGTATAGTAGGCTTGCTACGGGTTATGGCGATCTTAAATCGATCTGAACCCTAACGCAGTCCGATTTCTGGGTCGTTACATTATTAGGTAGACCTTTCCTTAATACAACTAGAGCTTAGATTGATGTGCATGATGAGACACTATCTATAAAATTTAATGGTGAGATTGTTAGGTTTAATGTTTATGATCCCATACAATGTCTTGATGACAAGTCATGTGTTTTTAGTGTGGATATTATTGATCAATTAGTTTAAAACATGTTTGGCATGAATATTGACGACAAGTTAAATATTGTATTTTGCAATAATTTTACTTTTAATGGATCGATAGATCTTGCAAAATTTTTTATTATAACTCCATAAATTAGTTTTTAAGGATAAAAGTGATAGACCGACAGATCTTGCAGAGTCTTTTATAGAATAAATATTATTTATTTTTATTATCATCGATTATTCATATGTTATTATTTGATTATTCATATATCATTATTTATTTTTATTTAAATATATAATTTATATTAAATTATTTTATATTATATAAAATATATTATACATATAATATAAATATAAAATATTACATAAAATAAATATATTAATATAAATATAATGAATTTAAATTATATAATTATATATATACATTATTATGAATAGAATTGATTTATATTTAAATTATATAAAAATTTTAATTTATAAAATAAGTGAATAATATTAAGTAGAAAAATAATTATATAAATAAATAATAATAATAATAATAGTTTATTAAGAGATTTAATAGTTAAAAAAAGTGTCTATTTAAAAAAATATATAGTAAAAAATAAATATATTGTAACGACTCGGAAATCGGACCGCTACCGGCGCTAGGATCCAGATCGGCATAAGGCCGCCGGGAACCGTAGTAAGCCTGACATAACCTGTAATCCTGTTTAATCCCATACATGATCAACAATACTCATAAACCTGTAAACATTCTCATATAACAACCAAGCTCAACCTGTACATAAACATAAACATAACATAAACCTCCACTGGAGCCCTCATCAAAATGCTCCAATGGGGTATCTCATCATACATAAGCTTGGCTGAAACATAACCTCATATCTCATATCATAAAGACCATGTACATACAAGTGGGATTAACAATCTGTATTGGTCAAGCACAACTCTATCCTCAATATTCAAATTACATAACATAACTTAAAACACTTTTACATTACATCATAATACAATTGTCATGTCCACAATCTAACTATTACAAAAAACATGCTTCAAAACTCTGGCTAACCTCCTGGTCTACCCTGTACCTGCACATCTGGGGTTAGGGGAGAGGGGTGAGCTACAAAGCCCAGTGAGCAGAATAGTAAAACATTTAAAACATATGATAACATGAAATGCATCACATCACAGCTAATCACATCAAGGATGGATTTGTCACCAATAGTCCCCTACATGGACCAACTGTGCCAGGGGCGTAGAATGGGCCTCACTGGTCTTTCTCTTACATAACATAACATAACATGGTCCAACTGTGCCAGGGGCGTAGAATGGGCCTCACTGGTCTTTCTCTTACATAACATAACATAACATGGTCCAACTGTGCCAGGGGCGTAGAATGGGCCTCACTGGTCTTTCTCTCACATAGTGCCAGGGGCGTAGAATGGGCCTCACTGGTCTTCCGTATCGTATCATCATCATCATAGCATAGGGGGACTAATGGATCATTCAACATCCATCCACATCATCAAACATAATATGCAATGCACATATTCGTGAGTCTAATGCAACACCCTATTATCTCATGGCATTTATGATGCGTGAATCATGCTAAACTGATTTATTTATTTAAAAGTATAATAGTTATTCCACTCACCTCTGGCTGAAGCTCTACAGACTCTGAAGCAGCTATCTCACTGCTGAGGTCCTCGGTTCCTCGGGTCCGAACCTACACAGGTGGACTCCAATGAGGGACCAATCATACATAAACATAACTCTAATAAACTCCCCAAAAACCCCCTAAGAACATCAAGAAACAACTTCATAAAAACATGCAAGAAATGGCTGGACAGGGCACTTTCAGCGGCAGCTTCGGCGGCCGAAAGTCCCTCCAGAGCCGAAAGTCAGGCAGGCTCGGCGGCACCTTCGGCGGCCGAAAGTCCCAGACAGAGGCGAAACTCATGCATGTTCGGCGGCACCTTCGGCGGCCGAAAGTCCCAGACAGAGACGAAAGTCTCTTTTCGGGGGCAACTTCGGCAGCCGAAAGGCCTGCCTCACCAGCCATGTTCGGCGGCCGAAAGTGCCTTCGGCTGCCGAACCTGGTTTCTGCCAAAGGGCAGAAACTTGGCTCCTTTGTGCATTTTCGCCTCCAAACTCACCAATCATGCATATACCTCAGTTAAATCATGCATACAAGTTCCTAGGGGCCTCAAACAAACAATTGCCCCAACTACAACACTTCAAGCATACTCAAACATGCCACATTGTTCAAGAATCACATAAAACCTAACATTTGCTTAAAAACTCATACAACCCTATACATGCCATTCTACCCCATAAAATCACTTAAAACTTACTTAAAACACATGAGGAGCTTAAGATCGGCTCTTACCTCTTGAAGATCGAGAGGAAGACGACCTAAACTTGGAGATCCACGAAAATCAGCTCCTGAGTTCCCAAAGCTCCAAAACTTGTTTCAACAGTTCAAAACCTTCAATGCAAGCTTAAAACTCAAGAAAAATGGTGGGGATTTGGAGGAAAAACACTAGATTTGCAAAGGGAAGGTCGGAAGCTTGCTGTGGCCGAAAATGGGAGAAAGCTCGCCCATTTCGGCTAAGTGCCCCTTTTATAGGCGGCTGGCCAGGCCACGTTCGGGGGCCGAATGTGCCTCCGCATCCATGAAATGTTCGGCGGCCGAACTTGACTTTCGGCGGCCGAACCTGGACTGCCCTCACTCATGCTTTCGGGGGCCTAACGTGCCTCCAAAACGCATGCACGTTCGGCGGCCGAACTTGACTTTCGGCGGCCGAACCTGGGTTTTCCTCCAAAGACTTTTCATGCAAAAACTCATTTAATTTCATACTTAAAACTATTAAAACATGAAAACATTTTTATAAAACATGATTCTACCCTTCTAGAGATCTCCGACATCCGAGATTCCACCGGACGGTAGGAATTCCGATATCGGAGTCTAGCCGGGTATTACATATATAAATTAATAATATAATTATTTAATTAAGGAACAGAGATATATAAATTAATAATATATATTATAAATAGATTAAGTGGTTAAAAAATATATAATTAATTCATTTGAAATAAAGGTATAATCGAATCGAGCTGAGCCTCTTAATGAGCATTCTCAACGAGTATTTTAACGAGATTGTTCACGAATCTCTTAATGAGTCTGCTCACGAGTCTTTTAACGATCCTGTTCACGAGTCTCTTAACGATTCTGTTCACGAGTCTCTTAACGATCCTGTTCACGAGTCTCTTAACGAATTAGCTTGCGAGTCTCTTAACGAGTCCGTTCGTGAATCTTAATGAGCCGAATGCTACTGAATTCAAGTTAAATTAAGTTGTAGCTCGACTCATTTAAAAATCAAATCGAGTCTGGTCGAATTTTTATCGAGTTGAATTTCGATTAGCTCACGAATAATTTAATCCGCTTACAAACTTAATAAAGAGTTTTTTAGTCTATACTAATATAAGAATAGGTGTATAACTAGATAGCTAATTCCTTCTTACTTGTTCATTTAAATTATAGAGTTGAATAGACTATAAATCCTAACAAATAATTTTCAATGAAATTAATAAAAATACGTATTTATATGAAAAATTGCTTTTTAGTTGAGTATTTATAGGACGGATATGCTTAAACAAATAAAATAACTTTCACCCATCCTCATAAATAATCAATAACTAGAAAGTTGATAATCATAAGTACAGGCCGCTGCCTCTTTTAATAACTTTGCATCTCATTCTCTATAGAATATGACTAGTTTAATTATTATTTATAATATATATAGATATTTTTTATAATCATAAATAATTTATTCAAAGAATTAATTTAGAGGAACGAAATTTTGTGTAAATTTTTTAAAAACATAATAAATTAAAATAAAATATAAAATATAAAATTAAATTAATGACAAGCTACTGAAAAAGTGCTATGAGCATGGAGTTATGAAGTCAGCAGCTGCTGGGACAACAACGAATTGTCAAAAGTATAAAGTAATTATTGAATATGAAACGGTTATCAATCTTCTCAAAAAGCAAAGCCACACCTTAAATTCAGTAAACGTTTCATTTATTTACTATTTATTTATTTTGTATGAGTAAATATATTTTTAAAGATTAATTTAATTATTTAATTATATTAATTATAAAATAATATATAATTAATAATTTTTTATTGAACTAAATTCTTTTAAGAATGAATTGTGAGTTTAAATTTTAATAGAAATTATTTTTTAAGCAATTTAAGAACAATGTTTAAGTATATTTTAATAATTTTATTTTTTAAGAAAAAGAAATAAAAAGAGTTTATCATGTATGGGGTTGGATTAACGTAGTATTTACTTTTAAAAGAAAGTAAAGTGCTTCATTGAAAATATTGGGCGTGATTTTCGGGTACGGGCACAGACAGACAGAAGGAGCACCATAATTCATGAAACCGGCTGTCGTTGTATTTTGGAATCATCACATTCGCGGGCCCAACCTCTTCTCTTCAATAAATCAACCATGTGCCCCTGATATTAATAATATTGCTGACTAATTTTTCCAAGCCAAAACACGCTCTACTAATTCCCCGTGACCATCTGAATTATATGCTAAGTTGCCCTGAAAGAAGCTTTCATTGCCCATTGTTATTTACACCCGACCTGTTACTTTTAACCGTTGTTTTAATATTTTTTTTTATAATTTCACTGTTTTATTAAACATTTTTTATTTATATTTTAATAAATAAAATATTAAAAGATAATATAGTCTTTTTTATTTCTAATTCTCATTAAAATTTATTATATTTATTATTATTCTCAATTTACATTTAAAAATTATAAATGACAGATAATATATAAAAGAGATTTTAAAAATTAATATAACGTGGTATATTGAAAATATTCAAATACTTCATTTTGAATAGTTTCTAAATTTATTGAATTACGGTTTGAATTTAAATCGAACCGAAAAAAATAAATTGATTGGATATATATATTTAATTAGATATTAAATAAATGAATCATGGAGCTTTTATTTAGTCCAGGTTACGTAAATAAAGAAAGTGACACTTAGTTTTAAAAAATGTAAAAAATTTTTTATTTAATTTATATTTTAAATCAATTATTTAGAATTTATTTCATTTAACTAAAATTTGGTATGTTGCAATTCATTATTTAATTTGTATTGAATTTTTTAATTTATTTCTTATTTTATTACCTTTAAAATTATATTATTTTTTATTATTTAAAAAAAATTTAAAAATTATTTTATATATCAAATAAAATTATATTTATTTTTTGAAAAGTTAATTTATTGAAAGTATATACTTTCTAAAAAATAAGACATTTTAAATCAAATAAAATCGTAATATATAATTTGAATATGCAGATAAAAAAATAAAAAAATAAACAAATAGTGTAAATAACATCAGTATAAAAAATTTAGTGTTATTAATAAAATTTTTAAAATATAAAAAATAATATAATGATTCCTTTACATAAAAAAATATTTTTTAATAATCAATTATTTTGAGTGATAAACACCAAAAGAAAATATAAAAACATATTTTATAAAATGTATTTTTCAAAAAATAAATATGCATATTTTTATTATTATATATAACTTTTTAGATTAGAGATAAATATTTTTTTTACTACTTTGTTTACTTGCAAAAAAATAATTAAAATTTTAATTTTAATTTAAAAAATAAAATATATTAAATAATTTATTTAAAAATTTTAAATTTTTAATTAAAAAATATTTCTCATTGATTAAATTTTTTAAATGTTTCAAAGTCAAAAAAATGATTGTTTGAAAACATTGGACAAGGATCTTAATCTTTGCCGGACTCTTAACAACCTTAGTAATAAATAATTAATAAAAAAAATCTTCAAACACACGTTAACCTATTAAAAATTAAATATTTAATTGATATGCAAATAGGGGCGAGCAATATTCGATTTAAATTGAAAAATTTGACCGAACTGAATTAATTTTAAAATTTAGTTCGATTTTTTATTTAATTCGGTTTGATTTGATTTTTAATTTTAAAAATTTTGATTATTTTGATTTGATTCGATTTTGATCAGAAAAATTAAAAAAATCAAACCGAATCGATTAGTGATAATAATATGTTATTTTCAATAATATAGTAAAATTAAATTATATTAAAATTAAAATATTTTAATTAAATTATAAAATATTAAAAATAAAGTGTAAAAAATAAAAAATTTATTAAAATCGAAACCGATCAAACCGAACTGAATCGAACAGAATCAAACCGGTTCGGTTCGATTCTATTTTTGATCAAATCAATTCGGTTTGATTTTTATAAATACTAAAATTTCGATTTTTGATTTATTTGATTCGGTTCGGTTTAACCGAATGCCTCACAAATTATTCTCACCATTCAACTCTTTTATTATTATATAAATTAAAGATAATCATATTAATCTCTTTCTTTACTTGTCCCCTCCCTCCATTCAAACAAACCCTCAGTTTGCCATCTTCTTTAGCCTGCAATATTTCATATTCATGGGTGTTTTCTAGTTATCTTTATATAGTTTAGTAGATGTTTTGATCTAATTATATGCCTTTTGTTTTTATTCTGGTGATCGTTGATCTAATTAAATTTTTTCTACTTAGCTTATCTAATAGACAGCATGAGTTGGAATAAAATTTAAATATCAATAAACATTAAAAATATAACGTATTTTGTTGAATTATTTAAAAATTAAAAACAATAAAAAATTTTAAAATATTTATAAATTGAGTTAAATTTAAAGAAAATAATTTTTGAAGGTAAAAAAACAAAAAGGTGAGTTTTAATTTCAAAATTGATATTTTGTGTATGATTATTATGACTTCTTTCCCATCTATACTGATAATTTTGAATGAAATTTTCTATATTTGAAAAAGAAGAAAACAAGGGCATGTTCTTTCTTTGAATAATGAGTAATGAAGAGAGGGTTGGGGGAGTCTCCTCATTTATACTTGTTTGGAAAAATCCTTCACAAGCACATGGATTTGTTAACAATTCTGCAAATCTGCAATCAAGTCAAGTCAAGTCTATCACTTTATTTTTTTTTTTTTATCAACTATATGCTTAGAAAAAATATACATATTTATGATTCATGATGCTCATGATTAGGGGTGAGCAGTATTAGGTTTAAATCGAAAAAACCGATCGAATCGAATCGATTTAAAAATTTGGTTTGATTTTTTATATATTTCGATTCGGTTCGGTTTTTAATTTCAGAAATTTCGGTTATTTCGATTCGGTTCGGTTTTGATAAGAAAAAAACCGAACCGAACCGATTAGTAATAATAATATATTTTTTCAATAATATAGAGAAATTAAATCATATTAAGATTAAAATATTTTAATTAAATTTTAAAATATTAAAAATAAAGGGTAAAAAATAAAAAAATTATTAAAAATCGAAACCGATCAAACCGAACCGAATCGAACTGAATCAAACCGGTTTAGTTTCTGACCAAAATCAGTTCGGTTCGATTTTTATAAATACTAAAATTTTGATTTTCGGTTTATTCAGTTCGGTTCGATTTTGAACCGAACCGACCGAATGCTTACCCCTACTCATGATTGTTAATTACATAATTTAAATATTCTATTTAAGAAACAACCATAACCCATAGAAAGAAATATCTTCACCCCTAAAATTAATAAATTTATAACAATATAAATTAATTGATTTTTCTAATCTCATATTTTAAATGAAATATTTTTTTTTTTAAATTGAAAAAATATTTTAAAAAGATAGATATATAATTATATAAAAAATAAATTTTTGGATGCAATATAAAAAATAAGAGAGATTTATAATTTAGTCTCTGAATATTACCATTATTAATAAGTCAGTCTCTATATTTTCAGAAACCTATTAAAACATCTTTATTTTTTCTTTCCGTTAACAAAATAGTCCTTCCATCTGTTTCTGCCGTTAAAAATATAACAAAAAATTAAATTACCTCCTCCTCCTCCTCTTCATTGATTCTTCCTCATCCTCATCTTCTTCTTCTTTGATTCTTCTTTTTTTTTTCTACTTTTTTAATTCTTTTTTGATTTTTTTTTATTCTTCTTTTTTAAGGAGGAGGAGTAAATTTTTCTTCTTTTTCTCTTTCTTCTTCATCATCATCTTCTTATCTCTTTTCTTCTTTTTCTTCTTCTTTTTTCTTCATTTTCTTCTTCTTCAACTTCATTATCATATTCCTCTTCTTTTTTTTTTTTATTTCTTTTTTAAGGAGGAGGAGGTTATCATCTTCTTCTCCTTTTTTTTTTTTTCTTTTTTAAGGAGGAGGAGGAAAAGGAGGAGGAGGATGGATTATTTCGTTGACGTAAAGAAACGATAAGGACATTTCAGATTTTAAAATTTTTCTCTTTTATCATTTATCTATTTTTAACGAAAAAGATGATAAAAGTACTATTTCGTTGATGGAGAGAACAATTAAAGACATTTTAATAGGTTTCTAAAAATATAGGGACTGACTTGTTAATAATGATAATACTCAGAAGCTATTTTAATAGGTTTATGAAAATGTAAGTAATGACTTGTTAATAATGGTAATACTTAGAGATTAAAATATAAATCTCTTAAAAATAAATTATTTTTTTACAATTTTTTTCTAAACAGAATAAAAGAAAATTTCTATACTAAGTGGAACTGAATTGTAATATAAATTCGAATTAAATTAATTTCACCTTTAGAAGATATTAGTTTCTAATATGTTAATTATAATAGAAAAGAAAATATAAAGAATTCATGTATAAATCACAAAGTATGTAAATTTTATCAGCCCCAATAATTTAATTTCGCAAAAAAAAAAAACTTATAAACAGACAAAATTCTCTTCATACGAATTTTAATTAGGACTTTATTAATATACTTTACTTTTAAAAAAATTAATATACTATAAAATAAAAGCAGCTCGCCTCAGTAGATCGCAAAATTGATTTGGCAAAATTGAATTACATAGTTACTCTTTCCATTGTACTCCTGCATCACTCTCTTTGTAGAGTTTTTGGCCATTTAACAACACCATTTTCTCTTGCATATCATAAATGAAACATGAAATAAAACGTTAGAGGCAAGGAGAGAAGAAGAGTACAAGAAACGACAATGAAATCTGAATTTTTTCGATAAAATGCACTGAAGGACTATTGAGCGAGTTGCCAATATCAGAGCAATGATTAATTCTTGGGAAAATCAAAGAGATTCATGACTGACAATGACTGATTTTACTTGCAATTGGGTAGAATTATTGTGATGGGAAAGTTGGGAAGATGAAATAATGCTATGTTTCTTGCTGTGGCCAATTTTTATCTATTAACCAAAACATGAAATAATGCTATGTTTCTCAAGTAATTTGTCAACAATAGGTGACTCTTCATAACCCCAATTTTCAATTACAATTATGAAATCATTAGCCCTCCACTTCTTAGTTCTAGAAGTGTTATGGTATATGTGCATAAAAATTAGTATCTCTATCTTATAATTAGTTCAACAAGTCCCTAGGTAAACTTGAGGTATGAGATAAGCTTAAATGGATTTTATCTAGTATAAGTTGGATTAAAATTTGATTAGTTTCACTCTTTAGTTTATGAGAAAAAAAATATTTATTAAAATTCTCTAATATATATTTTACATTTAGAATTATTGATTTTATTATTTCTTAAGAGGCTTCTCCTCAATATAAAGAATAGATTTTTCCCTACGGCTAGATTGAGTTATAAGTATTAAATTTTATTTTATTTTGCTTAGATTTACAAAACTGGTGAAGATACTTGTGAGTTTGAATTGCTTTTTATTTTTTTTAGTAGGTTACATGACTTTGTTCTTATAACAATGGCATGTAGGGTTACTCTGTTATTGCTCTTGTCCATGAAACCCTCCATCTAATGTGTTTGTTGATCCCCTTACTTGTAAGTTTGGTTATAGAGGATGGGTGATCATTCGGTCTGTTCGATTCAAAATCGAACCGAATTAAATAAATCCAAAATTAAAATTTTAATATTTATAAAAATCGAATCGAATTTGATCAGAAATTGAATTGAATTGAATCCGTTTGAATTTTTAATAAATTTTTTTTTATTTATTTTTAATATTTTAAAATTTAATTAAAATATCTTAATTTTAATATGATCTAATCTCTCTATATCATTGAAAATAATATATTATTTTCACTAATCGATTCGGTTTAATTTTTTAATTTTTTTTATTAAAATTAAATCGAATTGTAATAACTGAAATTTTTAAAATTTAAAATCGAATTGAATTTAAATAAATAAAAAATCAAACTGAATTTATTATTGAGATATTATTATGTGAATGATGTCGAGCTCCTCAACATTTTCACAGCCGATATAGTATGTTGGATGGTTGATATTAAATAACAAAAGTTGCAAGAGAGTTTTTGAACGATGTCCCACTTCGTAAGTTTTAATATATTTTATAGGCTTTATCTTCATCTAATAGCTATTGGAGATTTCTATATGGGTTTAGTTTCTGAGTTGGTTTTTTTTTTATCAATAGGCAGATTTCATTAAAAAGAAAAGAATGCCAAGCCTGCTTGCATGAAGTCCATAAAAGTTTTTAGGGCCCAAGAAAATACATATGACCCAATTCAAGTCCGAAAGCTATCAACATGCTAGCGCTGCAACTCTCTGTCTATGACCGGCCGCTCAAGCAACCTGAATGCCACCATAGTTGAAAAAAGTGCCAATCTCAACCCAAAATTCGCGTGCAACAAGAAACAAGATGACGGATGACCTATCACAGAAGGATTCTAATATCAACCAAACAATAGCATACCATCTCTTATCAGGTTCAATGGGAGTAACAAACTCAAAGATATTGACTAAGGTAGTTGCGGTGCGATCTTCAGTGACAAGGCGCCCCTTGAGACAAGCTTTACGAACCACCGACTAGTTATCGAATGCTTGAAAAAACTACATGATGGTTAGAGATAGTTGAACCATCTATCTGAAAGAATAACCCGACAACCAACAAATAGAAAGACAGCTAGTTCAGAGGACTCCACTGTTCAGTATCGTTGCCGAACAATAAAAAATCTATGTACCTCTAACTCGATAATGGGAGGGCAACCCACTTTTGGGCTGAAAGGAGGTCTTCTTCTCCTCGAAAGGGGTAGAGAAAACCTCCTAAAGAGACAAGAGAATATTGGTTTGATTGGAGAAGCAAAACAATCCAATCAAAAGAAAATTTATCTCTCTTCAAACAAAGAGAGAAGAAGAATGTTAATTGAGTTTGAGTGGGCTAGGTTGGTTTAGTTGTTTCTGTATAGTTATTCTTCTCTTGTTCTATGACCAACCTGGCATCTCTGTTTTTGGTGACAATTCAAGTGGGGGAGATATCAATAATTTATCTTATCTTACAAAAATAGCTTTCTCATGTTTGTGCCATAGGCCATTTATTTGTGCTTTATTTTGAGATGTAATAATTTCTTTTTATTAAAGAATATATTATTCTTTATAATAGGCCTGAGCCATTATTTTTTAAATAATATATATTTATATATATATATTTCAGACTTTATGTAGATTTAGGTTTTATAAATATTAATAGACTCTTTACTCGGTTAGAGAAAAAAAAAAGCTCTTATTTGGGTTGAACTTTTTTTACTTTTCAATTTCATTGAAGGAGTCTTCATATGGGTTCCTTTACTCACTAGGGTAGAGAAATCCATCTCGCAGACAAAAAGTTTGCTTTGACCTCAGCAAATCAGGCTTTTTGCAAAATAAAATTAAAAAAAAATTATTTATTAAACCCTGATTTGTAAAAAAAAATTTTTCTGAACCAGGGTAAATCAGGTTTCTACCGCATTTTATAAGTGCGGTAGGCTTTACCGCACTTATAAAATGCGGTAGAGAGCCGTTGAACTTAAATTATAATTTTTTTTAAATAAAAAAAATTCTAAAGTGCGGTAGAATTTTTAATAATTTTTTTTAATAATCTACCGCACTTTTGAAGTGCGGTAGAGCTCTGCTAGGTGCAGGAATCCCTGCACCTGGCAGAGAGGGCAGAGACAAGACCCATCTCTGCCCCGTTAACAGGAGACAGGCACGCCTCCTGCTTTCTACTGCACTTTACAAGTACGGTAGAATCTCTGCACCTAGCAGAGAAAGTCTTCTACCGCACTTTAAAAGTGCGGTAGAGGAGAGAGTATATCCTACCCCAAACCACTATAAAACTCCATCTTCTTCCCTGCTCCCCATCTTCTTCCCGCTCCATCCCTGCTCCCCATCTTCTTCCTGCTCCATCCCTGCTCCCCATCTTCTTCCGGCTCCCCAGCTTCTTCCCGCTCCCCATCTTCCTTCCTGCTCTATTTTCTCTCTGCACAACCCATCTCACCAAATTTTCAACAAAAAAGGTACGTGTTATATTAATTTTTTTATGAAATTTAGACAAATAAAAATTTATTAATAAATGTAAATGTTGTATTTTGTAGTTTTTTCTATTCGGATACAGCCTTCGTGGACGCTTGAGATTTGGGATTGATTTTCATACAAGTAAGTAATTAAATATTATTTATAAAAATATGATATATTTTATTTATTTAATTAATTAATAAGATATTTATATTGTTGAAAAAATTATATTTTGTATGTAATTAATAGTAAAAAAATGTATAGTTGTATTTATTTAAAATTATTAAAAGTAATATAAGAAAATGAGAAAAAAAATTTCTGATTTACAGTAATGTGATAAATAAAAAAGAAATGTATGAAAAAATAACAGTAATGTTCTATGCCATGGAAGAAGAGAAACGAATAACAGAGATATCTCCACCACAGCCAGCACCTCGGGCGCAACCTATACCAGATGACCCTGAAGAGCCGGTTGACCCACCGAGGAGGCCTAGGCGTAGACGTAGCTCTCGCCAACAAGCTGATCCTGATGTACATACTACTGTCCCGGCAAATGTCATCATTCCGGCACCCGTTTCATTCCACACTCATCGATCATTTGGTGAGATTGGACAGTCTTCAGCAGGACTAGTGTTCAACAAGAAGGTGGATCACAATATACTACGTAGACACATGGTAGTTATATGCCACCACCTCATATAACCCCAACACAGTGGTTCTTTCAACAGGTTGGTATTCAAGATAATCCATTTCAGATGCAGACCCCGATAGGTAGTACCTTTGATACTTTTGCACGACATAGTAGCTCCATTAATGCATTTTCGGCTAGATATTCTATGGATATTCCTTCATCTAGCCTAGGCACACAACCACTCTCTGGCAATTTTGTACAGTACACATCGGGCCAGCAGTACTCTACTTTTGCATCTGATGATATTTATATACCATCGCATTATACTGCAACACGAGATTCGAGCTCGGTAGCTCCTGATCTTAATATTAATCCTGCTGCTGCTGAAGGTGAGGATACAAGTGGTGACCGTCGGCCATATAGAACTCGATATCCACATGAAAGAAGGGGACGTCCATGTGACACGGGAGGACATTTGGGACATCATTAGCATTATTTTTTTATTTTATCATTTGTAATTATATTGTTTTATTTTTATTACATTCTATAATTTTAATTATTTATATGTTTTTTTTTTAATTTTTATGATTTTTAAATATTTATTTATTTATTTATAAATATAATTCTAATAAAAATAATAAATTCTATGAATAAATATAAAATATATGATATTATATTTAAATAAATATAATTATAATGTTATAAATATATAATTTTAATTATTAAAATAAATTTTTATATGATCATTATTATATTAAATTTTAATTATATTAAATAATTAATATTAATATAATTTTTATAATTATCTATAAATTTCATATATAAATAAATAAATACAATTAATATTTAACATAAACCTACTATTATCGCACTTCAAACGTTCGGTAATACGTAAAATGAGGAATTGATATTACCGCACTTTGTAAATTAAAAAATTAATTTAATTATTGAAAATTACAGAAATTTTTAATTATTACAAAATTTAACATTCTCCTGCAAGCTAAATTTTAATTATTAAAAAAAAATTATTAAAAATTCTACCACACTTTAAAATGTGGTACAATTTTTTTTATTTAAAAAAAATTATAATTTAAGTTTAACGGATCTCTACCGCATTTTATAAGTACGGTAAAACCTACCATACTTATAAAATGCGGTAGATATCTGATTCACCCTGATTCAGGAAAATTTTTTTCACAAATCAGAATTTAAGAAATATATATATATTTTTAACTTTATTTTGCAAAAAGCCCTAGCAAATCCTCTCTAGGTGGTGTATAGTTTTGCAGTTGGTTTTTATTAATTCGATTTCCTCTGTTGAAGTCTATGGATATGGTGTTTCGGTGGTTGTGTAGATAGCAAATTCAAGTCTTTACAGCCCATAGAAGCTTTAGCGGAGATTGTGCTTTTTGGGCTTCCCTTCCAATTTGTCATCCTTGAAATGCTTCCATGGTTTTCTAAGGTTGAAGACAGGTTCTTTTGGATGTGATTGTTGAGCATTTGGTATGTTAGGCTGTCCAGTTCCAGATATGCAAAGAGCTTTGCGCATAATTCTTCTCTCACCGTCTCTACTAGGTGGTAGTTGTGCCATAAAGACTAAGAGATGATTATGGGCTCCTTGGACTTTTGAACTAGTTGAGCTGGGTTCTTGCAGTAATCTTTCATATTGTGGGCCTTGTATCTTTTTCCCAATTTGGGCTCTGGTGCAAGTTAAATTTATAAATTAAAAACAGTTCTATAAATATTAAATTATAATATTTACATTAGAATTTGTATAAAATTAATTAAATATTTATGATTACTTGATAAATTTAAATATAATATTTAATCTAATGATTGGTAAGTTTATTATTGTATGAGGTTGAGCTACCTTAATCCAACTTAAGATATATTTAGTCAATTGATTTTTTATTTATTTTAATTTAATTTAATTTTTATTTTAAAAAATTTTAATTATTTTAATTCGATTCAACGTTAATAAAAAAAAATCAATAAAATTGAATCGATTAGTGGTAATAAAATATTATTTTTGATAATCTAGAGATTATACTATAATTAATATCAAAATATTTTAATTAAATTTTAAAATAAATAAAAAATAAAAATTTTATTAAAAAATTCAACCAATGAAAATTATAAAAATATAACATAAAAAAAAGATATAGTAATATTTTTTTATTTCATTTTATTTTTCTTATTCCCTTCCGCTTATTTACATGGGCCTCCCAGTTAGAGTTTTTTTTTTAGAGCATTAGCAATTCATGCAAATAATGCAAGAAATTTTATTGTTTTCTTTTTTGTTTTTTTACTAAGCAGGTGATCTCTCTGCGTTCTGATTTTGTTAACAAATAAACTGGAAAAACGTTACATTGTAAACACAGTAAAGAAAACAGACACTTTGATTTATTGGAAACATATATGAAATCAACCAAATTTATGTTCCTTTTCTAGCCAACAGGAAAACAGTAAAAAATTAAAAATAAAAAAATAAAACAAACAAACAGAGAACTACACCAAGAACCATCAAGAACAGTGGCTTGGAAAAGCAAGGAAAAGCAAAGAAAAGAAAGGAAAAGAAATCCCAGCCGGATGGCCTAATCGCCTGTGAAATTACAGCCACAAATCACTCACTCCCAGTTCCACAATACAAGAAACTGCTTCATTTTCCAAATCTGAAACTAAGATCCTTAGCTTCACTTACATCCTTGCCTTGGCAATCACCTCACTTCCTTCACCACTCATCTCCATAGCCCCTGGCCTGGTCCATGTCTCCTTGAATTGCTCCTCAGTCACCCCTGCAAAACCCATGTCAAATTATATTAACAATTACCCAAAAACAATCCAAGTTAATTGCACAGATCTTCTTAATTAATAACTCCCAAGAGATCAATGAGATGACACAAATCTCTTTTTCCTTAGTTGGCCATTTAAACTCTGATATAGATTTTATCCTTAATAGATTTGTCCGGTGCGAATTCAAATTAATGAGATGGTATATACTAAATAAAAAACTAATGTATATATCTTGCCTTTGCCCATGGCAGCTGTGGAAGAGATGCCTCCCTGAACAGTCTTCAGGTACCTATCATAGAAATTTGCACCAGACCATTTCTGATGTGCTAGAGTATCAACTCCATTATTCCTCTCCTCTCTCTGGATTCTCTCTACATATGCCAGAATTCCCCTCCTCGCATAGTCACTCGCAAATGTATCAGTCACCAGTGCCTCAGCATGGAAGCCTCCCAGTGTTATGAACTGCCAACAAAATCCCAGTCTAGCAATCCTTGGAATGAAGTCTTTCATCTGTTCATCTGTCATCCCTGATGCATCCCAGTTGAAAGATGGTGATAGATTATAAGCCAACATGATCTCTGGGTGCATAGATTTCACTCCTCTTGCGAACTTGGTGCACTCATCTAAGTCTGGGCTTGAAGTCTCCATCCAAATAAGATCAGCGTGTGGTGCGAAAGCACAGCCACGAACAATCGCTGCCAGCACTGACCCTTTGAACCTGTAGAACCCTTCTCTTGTTCTTGGCAAGTCCCAGTCCCAGAAGAGGTCCTTAACTCCCATTCTTTCAGCAATCTCTCGCCCTTGCTCATAGGAGTGGCACTTGTCGTAGCTTGATTGGTTCATCCATTCATTCAATCTTCTTCTCTTCTCATCTTCTCCAATGTTCATGTTTTTTATTGCATCAGTTACACATTCAGAGAAAGTCTTCAGCTGTGCCATTGCAATCCAATTGTCTTCGAGAGCTTGAAGTTCAGCTCCAGTTTTACTAGCAGACATTGCCTCTGCCAAAAGTGTAGCCAAACTTTTCCCTCTAAGATTTGGATTAGTAGCCCCTAAAATGAACTGATGATCTCTAGTGTCGACGTTGGTTTGAATCAAATTAGCTGCTACTGCATCAGTTCTAGCCACCAACACAGTCTCCACCCCCATAACATCAAACTGAAGCCTTGCTGCTACAAGCCTGTTAATGTGTTCACTAACAGCAACAAGAACTTTTCCTGCCATATGACCACATTTCTTGGTCACAGAGGATTGATCCTCAATATGAACACCGGCAGCTCCTCGCTCCACAAAAAGCTTGCAGAGCTTAACAGTTGCTGTAGTGCCACCAAATCCAGTATCCCCATCAGCTATAATTGGCTTCAGATAATCAACATAAGGAGTCCTAGCCCTCTCCTCTCGGCTCATGCTCATTCTCGCCTCTCTTTGCTTCCTATCATGATACTGTTGAGCAAAAAATAGATGCTCTACTTTATTAGGAACAGTGTCATAAGGATAATCAGCAAGGTCAGGACCTGGTTCATTGGTTGAGGTGTGTGTTGATGAACACTGCCAACCGGAAACATAAATAGTGTCCAAGTACTTAGCCATCATGGCTACTTGGACAGGGTCAAGTGCACCAAAGGTCCTTGAAGCAGTGCCATTGGCTTGGTGGGTCTTGAGAGTTCCCCACAGCTTCTTTGCCATTTCGTTCGAGCCATAGCTTTGTTTGAGGTTGCCTCGTAAAGCCACAACGTCTCTTGCTGTGTATGGTCTCCTGGTAAGCCTGAACCTCTCTGAGTTCCACCATGCTTGAACCTCCGCAACCTCAGCCTCGAATCTTCCTTCTTCTTCCATTATCTGCTTGAAATATATGAATAATTACATTCGGTTAATACACTTTTGTTTGAGCAAGTACGAGTCTCTATTGGACCGCTGAGATGGCAGATCGGTTAATCAGAAATGGATTCGAGGTCCAAAGAACAATTACACTTTTGTTGTGTCTCAGATCATAATTAACTAAAAATATAGGGTGAAATCTGTAAAGAGACTATTGTATCATTGGTTTGGCTGTTGAATCAAGAGGAGAACCTGTTGTCCTTAATTCTCTTTATTTTTTCATTTAATCATTCATGATAATGAATTCATTTCTCCATTATTTCTCAATACAATTCAACTAGTTAGCAAACTCTGTTTTTTCTTTAAAAAAAATTTCTTTGGAAATTTAATAACACTAGTTTATTGGAATAGGTGCTCCCATTTTTTGGAAATTCATTGACTGAAATATGAATTATAAAATCATAATTTATAATTAAAAAATTCATCTACTACAATTTTAATTAAAAGTTTCTCTAAAATTAAATGAACATTAATTGTAAAATGCCACATGGATGACATGCATGCAAGCGTAAAATTTACTTTGGAATTACACACTAACAAAATTATTTGAAAGAAAGCAAAGCAGCCAGTAATTCAAAACCCCAGCTCTTCTCTCTCTCTCTCTAGTTAAAGAGGTTGAGGAAAAAAACAGAAGGAAAAGAAACGGAAACATATATGCAGTTCATACAAATTTGGATTATGTGGGCTTTCCAAGAAGGAAACTCAATGAAACCAACAAAATAAATTCATGCAAAGAAATTAAACCCAGAAGAGAAAGCAAAGTATATACAGAAAGGAAGAGAAGAGAGTTGAGAAGAGTACCATTGAAGGAAGAGAGAAAGAAGGAGCCATGGCTAATGCTTTATATGTTGTGAAGAAGAAGATCTAAAGTTTCTCAAGTATAAAAGAAGAGAAGAAACAAATTAGTTCATGCAAAGAAGCCTAAGCAAGGTGATGATTATATAACAGAAGAAAGGTGGTGAAGATGAGGATAACAAGAAAATACAAAAACCAAGAAATTTCCACTGTGTTTCCTCTCATCAATCTAAATCTTATCTTAGTAATAAATGTTTTTTTTTATTCAGAATGTCTGTGAAACATGTCTTCTTGGGAGCTGCATTTTCAGGCACGTAATTTTTCCAGTCCAGGCCATTTCCCACCATGCACTTGTCTTGTTTATTTTCTTCATGATGTCACCTTTTATATTTCTAGCTACAACTGATTTCAGTTTTTCCTTTTGGCTTTTTCTCTTCTTAATCGGTTGCTTCACTATGAAAAACCAAGGCTACTTTCTTAATCAAATGGAATATTTAGGCTTTATTTTTATTTGCTTTGTGATTTACTCTGAATTCCAGGTGATTCTTGTTGTAATAAATATTATTATTAATTTATTTTAATAATATTTATAAGTTTTGTTATTATTCGCTTTTAACCCGATAATAAATGTATTTAAATAAATATTTTATTTGTGTAATTCCTAATTTTTATTTAAAAAAAAGATTAATATAATAATAAAATTAATATTGTTGAAAAATTTTTTACTGTTAATTAATTTTAATATTTATTATAATAATTAACCCTTAAATTGCTGCCAAATTATATTTTACAAACTCTTACATTGTGATCTAAATTTTACTAACGTTTTCAAAATTTGGAGTTTCACCAAACTTTTTTAATAAAGTTTAAAAGTGCTGGAAAATTGAAGCTTGTTACTGCGGTGGCACTTGGTTTTGTAGAACAGGACCAAATAAAATAAATATTTATTTTTAATTATTTTTGAACAAATATCACTAACACACATGTTTGTTAAATATGGACGGCCATATTTATTTAAAAAAGTGCAAATTTAATTTCATTAAACACTACAAAAGTTTAAAAGATTTGCCTCTCTTTATTTATGAAAAATAATTTATATTTGAAAAATTTTTTATAGAAAATATTTTTTATAAAAAATACTTATTTTTTATTATTTAATTTTAATTTAAAATCTGTTTCTAATTTGTTTGAGCAACGTAATAGAAATTGAATAAGTTGGTTTCAACGTAATATGGTCTATGTATTCTACAACAAAATTATAGTTTCTGCTAAAAAATTAATTATTAATAGTAGTAAATATTGTTTTTAAAAATAATATTTTATTAATATTTATAATTTTTATTTATTGTTAAATTTTTTTATATATAATAGTAGTAAATTATTGATATTACTGTCATATATTAATTAATATAACAGTAAAATTAATGTTATTATAAATTTTTTTCTGATAATTTTAATGTTTGTTGTGGTGGTAATAAAAATGGAAAACGTAAGGTAAAAATGAAAAAGGTTGACACTAGAGAAAAAGAATTTGAGAGGAGATAAAAAGAGAGAAAAAAAAATGAGAGAAAAACAAGAAAGAATGAAATGAGAAAGAAAGAAAAGAAAAAAATTGAGTAAAATTTTAAATTTGTTGCTAAATTTAAAAATTATTTTTTTACTCCCTTTGATTTAGTAAAATATTTGAAACCTAGTGCTAAATCTATATATATATATATATAGGGTTCAACATTCGGTCGATTCGGTTCAAAATCAAATCGAACCGAATAAACTGAAAACTGAAATTTTAGTTTTTATAAAAACCGAACCGAATTGATTTTGGTCAAAAATCGAATCGAATCGAACCGATTCGATTCGGTTTGATCGATTTCGATTTTTAATAATTTTTTATTTTTTTACACTTTATTTTTAATATTTTAAATTTTAATTAAAATATTTTAATTTTAATATGATTTAATTTCTCTATATTATTGAAAAAAATATATTATTATCACTAATAAATTCAGTTCGGTTTTTTCAATTTTTTCTGATTAAAACATAATCAAACTGAAATAACCGAAATTTTTAAAATTAAAAATTAAACCGAATCGAAATATATAAAAAACTGAACTAAATTTTTAAATCAATTCGATTCGATCGATTTTTTCGGTTTAAACCGAATATTACTCACCTTTTATTTATATATATATATATATATATATATATATATATATATATATATATATATATATAAAAGCTCATTCTAATTTGTCAAAAGATTCCAAATTTTAGATGTTATAATTTAATTGTGCAGTTTAAAACTGAATAAAATTAAAAAATAACTAAATAAGAGAAAAACCAGATTAAATCGTAACATTCGATTTTGCTTTAATTTAATTTAATTGAATTTTTATTAAAATTTTTATGTATTTTTTAAATAATTTACATATAAATATTTATTTTTATTACATTCATGTATTAATCTCTAATTAAAATTTTAATAATAAATAAATTTTTAAATTTAATTTCCATCTAATAAATCAGTCCTCCCACCAAGAGTAGTTACAACATGCCGTTAGTCTTTGTTTCATATGCAGGTTGAATTTTTTAGTGACAATAGTGCCCCTGCGAGGTGGGATCCAGAATTCATCCATTTTTAAACTTGTGTGTAAACCATAAATTGCATAATTTTTAATTTTAGGTTATGATCTTACAAATTATAAATGTAAAAGAATAAAAAAAAAAATACCATCATCATCTCTTTCCTTAAGCTAGAAGAGTGTAGTTACTGGAATTTGAAACTAAAATTGCAAGAAGGGGATGAAGAGAGGGAGATTGAGAACGAGAATGGAAAAGACAAAAACCATGAGCAGGAATTAGACTAAGAATATAAATCTAAGAAAGACTGTGATCGGGGTTTAAACTACTGTGGGGCAAGCACAAGCAAGAAGCTAGCAAGGAGGGGCCTTGCGTTGGCTTGGCTTTACTATTGATACGATGGTATTATTGTCATTAAAAAAATTAACCTACAGTCAAATAAAAACTAACCGTAGGCTACCATTATTTTAATATAAGGACCAATTTTGTCAAGCCAAACTTAAATTTAGAAATTTATTTATTAATCAAACTTTAATCAGGAATTAATTTATTTTTTTTTGAAATAAGGGGTTGAGGGAGTCGAACCTTAAATTTCTCAAGGTTACAAGTATGCACTTTCCATCAGGTTAAGTCTTGGAGTGCATCAGGAATTAATTTATGAATTTAGTCAAAAGTAAAACACTTATATGTAAATTACCCTTTATTTTTTAATATTTTAAATTTCAACGAAACCAACTAATTATATATTTATAATTCTCTAGTTTCGTTCAATTATTTACTCGATTCAGTTTTTTTTTAAAAAATTTTAAATAAAAATTAAATTAAACTAATTAAATTAAAATTTTTTAAAAATTAAATTAAATTAAATTAAATAAAAAATTAAATTAAATTAAAAATTACCCTTTATCAACGACTTTTTCAACTCATCTCTAAAACTCTAGAAAATACTTTATATTTGATCCATTGAAAATATTTTTAATGAAATAATTTATTGTATATTATTTACTTCTAATTTAAAAAAGTTAAAGGATATTGATATATAAATTTACATACAATATTGATAATAAAATTCTCAAAATTTAGAAAATAATTTTTTCTTTAAAAAGAAAAAGTTATTTCCTTAAAAATAATTTAATTTTTTTATAAATAAAATATTTTTCATTTATTAATTTTTTTAAAAGTATTAAGCATTAAAAAATATAAAAAATATTTTCAATAAAATAAATAGAAGCTATACATGAAAATATATATTTTTTTCTTGATTCAATAACAAGATTTTTTACTTTGTTCTATCCTGAAGCTATCGACTATATCACCTGAAGGAATCTTGATAATCAAAAAATGGATTCACCACCCACTTCATTTTCACAGACTAAAGGAGAAAAAGAAAAGAACAAGTGATGGCAGAGATATTTTAGATGGAGATCTTAAGAGCTAAGAGATAGAACTGTCTCAATTGAAGAAGACCAAATTTTAGAGTAAAACTTTTTGCATTATAAAACGATGGTAGAGAGATTATGCAAAACGCAATGTCTTAGCATAATATTTGGCAAATTAAAATTTGAAATGACATCATGTTAGTTATGCAAATTATTTAGTGATCAAATTTTGATCGCTGCTTAATCACCTAATTAATCGTAAATTAGTGCTAAATTTAGGCATCATTCTTCCAAAATAAAAGTATTAAAAAACTTTTGCTAAATTAGTCACCCGTATCTTGCGCGACTTACTTCAGCCATTATTATTGATGATTATTATTTGGTTGCTAATTATTGACCAATTACCGACTAAAAATTAGTTGTCTAATTTTTTAGATACAAAGTATCATCTTTTTAAATTGTTACAAAATGGTCGCTAATTGGTTATATTTTGGCGATTAATATATTTTGATTGCTAAAATTGATTACTATTTTACAAATTTTTTAAGTGTAGTATTGGACTTGGGCATAAATGAGATGAAGGATGATTTTCTCAACGATTAAAAATGGGCTCATGAAAAAGTAAATTGACTAAGGCGTAGATGTTGTTTGTAGTCCTAACTATTCTTTATTGATCAATTGACTAAATATGAGAGATGAAGTAAATGATGTTAAGTAATAATTAGCCTAACGCTCAAATTAGTAATTTAAGAGATAAAGAGCAAAATGGAAACTTTTAGAAGCATTTAGTGAGTTTGGAATTGCATATCTAGTGGTTTGATATCATTCTATTTATATAGCATAAAAAATGACGGTTTTTTATGAATTTTGAAGCAAGATTTTCTGCGACCCTCGTCACACTTTTGAAATTCATATGTAAAAATTTCATTTTCGAAAAGCTATCATGGGTCTCGTCCGGACATCGGCAGTAAAAGTTAGGACCGGTCCAAGTCCGCCATAAAATCCAAGACTAATTGTTTCGTGTCATTCCCTTCCACTTGTAAAGAACTCGACCTTGAGTTATTATCAGCAGGGTAGTAATGAAATAGATCCGCCAAACGTCTTAGAAATTTTCATCTCATTTGGGAGGTCAAGAACATAGGTATTATCATTAATCTTTTGAATGATCCGGAATGGACCAATCTTATTGAGATCAAGTTTTTTCTGTCCTCCACCACGTTCCTTACGTAAATACACCATAACTTGGTCACCGACATTGAAAAACTTGAAATTCCTATATTTGTTAGCTGTAGCTTTATACTTGTTTTTGGCTTCTGTAAGGTATTGTTGCACCTGTTTGAAAACATTCACATGCTGCTTTGCCAAGTTGCTTGTTGTAATACTGTTGTTGTGATGTTCAGTTGTCTACTTGGAAAAGAATCCCACATCGACAGTTTACTACAAATTGAAATTGTACATAATAGTTAGCATTAAACTACTAAATAGCTTGGATTGACCATTTTGGACCAAGTGGAAAGTGGTTCCAAAAGTTATTTAGGTCAGTTTAGGCTGGACTGTTTCAATTAGTATCAGAGCCACCTTGGATCAGAAAAATTGTGCAGAGCTAGTGGGCCAACGAGGAAAGGGCTACCCATGTGAGACTAGGTGGAGCCGCCCGAGATACTAGTGAACCACAATACCCAAGGGTTCGGTCCTGATTAACAATTGTATTCGATTCAGTTGCAATGAGAACGTCGCAAATTTAGCTCGACGGTTTACGGCAAATTAAAATTGTATATAATAGTTAGTACGAAACTACTAAATAACTTGGGTTAACCATTTGGAGTCAAGTGAAAAGTGGGTCCAAAAGTTATTTGGGTCAGTTTGGGCTGGACTGTTTCAATTGTGAGAACCTGTAGGAAGGGCAATAAGATCAACTGTGTGCGCTGTAATTTTTCTGTACACGACTGCAAATGGTGACATCTTTGTGGAACTGTGGATAACACTGTTGGACAAGAGCAAGATCGCAAGCAGTTTTCTTATTACTGCAGATGCAGCGCAGAAGATTGCCAAGAGTGCGGTTCACCACTTCAGTTTGTCCATCAGTTTAGGGATGGGTAGCACTGATGTATCGAAGTTCAATTCCAAAAAGTTTCCGTAAAGTCATCCAGAAGCGAGTTAGAAACTTCACATCTCTGTTAGAAGTAATGGCCTTAGGAATACCATGTAAGCGAACAACCTCCTAAAAAAACAGTTTTGCAACATGAGAAGCATCATTAGTTTTCTTGCAAAGAATGAAATACGTCATTTTGGAGAACCTGTCAACAACAATAAAAATGGAATCAGATCCACGTTGAGTACGTGAAAGACCAAAAATAAAATCCATAGACAAGTCCTCTTAAAGATATGCTGGAACAGGCAGTGGAATGTATAAGCCCATATTCTGCGAATGACATTTCTGAGTTTGACAAATTAGGCACTTCTGGACCTTCGAACTGTATTTCTTTTCAATTGTGTCCAGTGAAAACGCTCCTCCAACCCAACAATAGTCTTATCACACCCCAAATGACCATTCAAATCTCCTCCATGGACCTCTCGAATCAATTTTTTCCGCAGAGAAGATCGAGAAATGCATAACATGTTCTCCTTAAAAAGAAAGCCATCATGTATCAAGAACCCATCAGCAGACTAATGAGCCTGAACTTTAGCCCATATATCAGCAAAGTCATCATCTTTAGCATACAAATCCTTCCAAAATTCAAAACCCACAATCTCCTGATTGACTGTAATCAATAGAGTAGCCCTCGTACTTAAAGCGTCTGCCACCTTATTACTATGGCCAGCCTTATATTTTATGACATAATGAAAGGCTCCAAAATAAGTTGCCCATTAAGTATGCATCTTATTCACATGTTTTTGAGTTTTAAAGTGAATCAAAAATTGATGATCTATGTGAATAATAAACTCTCGCCCCATCAGATATTGCTCCTAAGTTTTAAAAGCCCATAATACTGCATATAACTCCTGCTCATAAGTAGACTACTTCTTCCTAACTCCATTCAATTTCTCTCTAAAAGAGGCAATAGGCCTTTTAGACTGTGACAACACTCCGGCAATCCCAACTCCATAAGCATCACATTTAACCTCAAAGAGTTTATTAAAATCAGGTAGAGCAAGAATAAGGGTAGAAGTAAGCTTATCTTTAATCTCTTCAAAGCTCTTGTTGGCAATGTCAGTCCAAACAAATTTCTGCACTCTCTTTTTCTTCAAACAATCTGCGATAGGAGCAACGATGCTACCGAAATTTCTGATAAACCATCGATAGAAAGTAGTAAGGCCATGAAAGCTGCGAACTTCAGAAATAGTTTTGGGAATGGGCCAATTTCGTATTGCTTTACCTTCTTCTCATCAATATGTATCCCTTTTGCACTAATAATAAATCCCAAGAACAAAACACGCTCCATCATATAAATGTGTTTTTTTAGATTAATAACCAACTCACTTTCTTGCAAGGCTGTCATGACTTGATGAATATGCTGTAAATGTTCTTCTTCACTGCGACTAAAAATCAAGATGTCATCAAAATAAACAACCACAAACTTGCGTAAGAAATGACGCAAAACCTAGTTAATAAGTCACATAAAAGTACTATGTACATTCGTCAAACCAAAGGGCATAACCAGCCACTCATACAAGCCTTCTTTAGTCTTGAAGGCTGTCTTCAATTCATCTCCCTCCTTAATCCGAACTTGGTGATAGTCGCTTTTAAGGTTAATCTTAGAGAAGACTTTAGACTCGGATAGCTGATCCAGCATGTCATCCAGTCATGGAATAGGGAATCGATACTGAACTGTAATTTTGTTGATGGCCCTGCTATCCATGCACATTCTCCAAGTCCCATCT
Organism: Manihot esculenta; assembly: GCF_001659605.2. Classification (NCBI taxonomy): domain Eukaryota; kingdom Viridiplantae; phylum Streptophyta; class Magnoliopsida; order Malpighiales; family Euphorbiaceae; genus Manihot; species Manihot esculenta. Next base: position 10,412,984 of record NC_035173.2, read on the forward strand.
TTCTTTGGACTAATAAAGCAGGTATTTCGCAAGAGCTAATGCTCTCCCGAATATGCCCCTTCTTCAATAATTCTTCAATCTGTTCTTGAAGGATTTCACTCTTCTTTGGACTCATTTTGTAATGAGGCAGATTTGGCAATTTTGATCCATGAATGAGATCAATCTGATGCTGGATATTCCACAAAGGTGGGAGCTTGGAGGATTCCTCCACTAAACGTCTTCAATAGTTCTTTGACGGGTGGTGGTAAAGATGGTGCATCCTCCACTGCGCCTGCTGCTCTCACTAATAAAGCCAGTATGCCTTCAGATTTCTCAACTGCACCTGATAGCCTTTGCATTCCCATGGAAACAACAACAACACTCTTTCCTTCCACTTTAGAATGTTTTACAGAACTGGAAGGCAAAATAGTAATCTTCTTTTGATTCCATGTGAACATGTATGAATTCTCCTTCCCCTTATGTAAAGCATCAACATCAAACTGCCAAGGGCGACCTAGCAAAATTTCACAGCAATTCATATCCACAACATCACAATTAACAAGTTCAGTATAAGATTTACCAATCAAAATAGGCATGCTGCAGATTTTGTTGGTTGCAGATTCTGTTGACTTCAATTGTTGGACCTTCCTTAATTCACCCGACTTTGTATGGCGAAGGGTGTGGCTGTGTAGGCAACTATAATTTCTCCACCAATTGCTTAGCTATTAGATTCTTACAACTACAATTATCTATAATTAGCCTGCAAATTGCTTCTCCTACTCGGCACTTTGCCTGGAAAATCTTCCTCTTTTGCGGCTCATCCTCCTATTTTGTCGAACATAAGATTTTTTTCACCACATAGGTGACCTCTCCATCTTCAGAACCAGCAATAGATCCGTCATCGTCATCCACTTCCTCCTCAAATTCAGCCACCTGCTCAACCACACTAACCTTTCGGTGATCATTGTTAACTCCTCTACGTTCTGGACAATTAATCGATCGATGATCAGATTGCCTGCAACAGTAACATATGTCTCCCGTTGGCTTCTGATAAGGATTGGTTTTGCCTCCTTTGTCTGCTGTAGTGGTGACTGATTTTCCCTTAGTGTCTCTCCTATCTTCCATAGTATTGTGAGGATTGCCAGAATTTATAACTTTAGAAGGCTGCTCGTCGTAATTGCCTCTATGCTGCTACGTCCTTGTCGAATTAGAATTTCTATAGTTAAAATTTCGGTTATACTGATGTCGTGGCTGCCAATCAACATGCTCTTCTACCCTTTTTGCCATCTCAATGGCATATGCCAAAAGTGAAAATCGCAGTTACTCCCATCATACAACGAATTTCGTGATTCAGGCCCCTCTGATAATGAGCAACCTATTGGGCTTCGTTCTCACAATTTTCACACCTCGCCTGCAACCTCAAAAACTCCTCGGTATATCCATCCACCCTTCGATTCCCTATACATAGTCATGATATCGGTTACATAAAACCTGAGCATGATCACTAGGCAAGAACCGCTGTTCAATCATCTGCTTCATCAACATCCAGTTTCGTATGGGTTTCAGCCTCCTTCGATAGTATTCGCTTTGAACCAAATTCCACTAGGCTGCTGCACCCCCTTTTAATTTTTAAGTCACAATCGGAACCTTTCAATTCTCTTCCACGTTCATAACTTTGAAGAAACGTTCAACCTCCGTCAACCAATCAAGAACAAATTCTACATCCAATGAACCAGAAAAGTTTTAAAGGTCTATCTTTATCTTGTAACCTTCTTGATAATTCTATTGGGAATTTGCAGGCACAGAATTGGCAACCATAGGATTGGCGTCCACTGGATTTGGAACTGGTTAGGGGCGTTCAGCTCCGGCGGGTAAGTGGATTCCCTATTGCAGGGCTAACTGTCCGATCATCTCCCTCAATTCTGCCAAAGATGCCTCAATTGCAGCAAGTCTCCCCTCTTGGTTGTCTGCCATGGACGAACTTGGCTCTGATACCAATCTGATATAGAACTGATTAGACTCCATCAGGGGTTTTAACAAATAACGTTTGGCTAAGACGATATACTATAAACGAGAGGCCAGAAGCCAAAAAGTCTTATTGAAATTTTTGAATGAAAAAAGTGAGTCTTAAATAGTCAAAGAAAGGCTATTTATAATAGAAAAAACCCTAATATGTAAAATTATAAAAATATCTAAAAAAATAATTAAAATGCAAAATTGACCCTCTAAACGGTGAAATTTTCACCTCAAACTTTGTGACAGGCCTATGGTCCTTGTAACATTTTTGAAAGTCGTGCGTCTCAAAATTTTCTTTTCGAAAAGCTATCGTGGGTCTCCATCAGACGTCGACAGCAAAAGTTAAGTTCGGTCCAAATCTGCCGTAAGGTCCAAAGCTAATTGCTCCGTGGTCACTCTTGGCCAACTTTAGAAATTCCGCCTATATTGTCTGTCTTCCTTATTAGTATCTTTGATACTGCTGAAAAATAATATGCTCATAATCTGGAGGCAAGAACTCTTGTTGTAACAAGTGTTTCATTCGGTACCATATTCGCACCGACCCTTTCCCTTCACATTCCCTCCTAAACTGCCATTCTTTCCACTAAGCAGAGGTTCTATACTTCAATCGATAAGCCATGATCTTTACTTTTATTTCTCAGGTTGTTTTCATATAGTCAAATAATCTTTCTATATCAGTAATCCAATCTAGAAAATTTTCAATGTTAAAACTCCTATTGAAATTGAGAATATCAATTTTGAGGCGAAAATCTCTAATATCCTGTTCATCATATCCACGAACACCTCCTCTTCCATATTCTCCTAGGCGTTGGTACCTAGGAAAATCATATGGATCAAAGTCCTGTTCCTCTGAATCCTCCTTATAAGTGTGGTGCCTACATGTAGGAATTCATCGGTTAATACGATCACCATGGGCTGCACCATCCCTTGGCTGTCTATTGTCCTCATGATTTCTATTTCCTTCGATCTCTCAAGCATCAAAACGATCCAAAATTTCTTTGATACATCATTCTAGATGCTCGAATCTGAGATCTATCCTTTGCTCAACACATTGCTCTAATAGTTGCAATGTGTCATCCCTTTCTTGAAGGCTCTAACTCCCCGATAACAGTCTTGGAAATCATTGCCATCATTGCCGGTTGCCAACCTTACTCTGATACCATCTGACGCAGTGTAGCTAATTAACATTCACACACTTATAAAAAATAAAGAGTATGAGATAATTACTCTGATGTAAAATTTATTAAAGTGAAAATTAAATTCTACAACATAAGTTAATAGAGGATTTATAGACTTTTAATTCTGAATAGAACTCTATAATCTAGGAAGACAACTGCTATCAAAGTTAGATAAACTAATCCTAACTAATATAGAATTTATAAAATAATTTTTTAAATAAAATAAAAAAACCCTTAAAATTAAAATAAAAATAATCAAAATGTTTAACTAGAAATTTTAAATAATATAGAAATTTCAAATAGCATTAGAAATGGAAAAAGAAAAATCCTAATCAAAATGGAAGGTAAATTTTTTTTATTAAAATAGGAGACACCTACACCCAAATTCTCCATATCAACTTAGGCTTTTTGTGAACAAAGAGACCTCAATTATTTTAATTTATTTTAGGTTCTATCACTTTATATTTTTTTATTTGTTGTCTTTAAGTGATGTTATAGTTTATCTATTTTTGACATTCAGACAAAAACTTTTAACACTTATCCACTAAAATAAAATTAAATTTTAATAGTATTTTTTAATATTATTTTCTACGAGATGTTAATATAAAAAAATTCATATTTAACTATTATTTTGATAATTAGTCACAAATAATGAAACCAAACACAATTTTTATTTTTAATTAATTTAATTAAAGATCACACATAAATAATAAATTTATTCTATTTAGCTCTCAAGAAATAAAATTTAAATTCTAATTATAAAAAAATATTTTAGTAGAATTATGAGTTATAAATCTAATAGACATTAATATAATAGATATTTTGATAAATGATATGTGCTATCATATGAAGGTGCTATTGAACCATAATTATTTTAATAGCGTTTAATTGTTTTATTAGTAGTTAGCTATTATAATAGTAATTAATAAAAAATTAAATAAAATTTTTTATAATTTACTCTTAATTTTTAAATACTAATATTTTTTTAGCAATTAATTTAAACAGTAATTTAAAAATTATTATCCAACGGCATCAAGTAAACTCTAAGAATTAATAACATAAAATAATAGAAATGAGAAAAATAAATATTAATAAAATGTAAATTATTATAATTAATTAGAATATTGTTCCAATAAATTAGAAGATCAAGAGTACCCTTTTCGGCGGGAATAGGTGACAGAGGTGACGATACAAGTAGTTATAGAAGAATTTGGAATTGAGAGTCTCGAGGAGAAATAATATGGATAACCCTATCTTTTTTTTTTGTTTTGTTTTTTAATATCCGTTCGCCCATTTCATTATGTATTTTAAGATATATCCAAAAATAAAATAAATAAAATTGATTTTATTTTTTTTCTCAAAAATAATTTATAGTATAGTTTTTAAAATTTAATATTCTTATTATTTAATATTAAATAATTTAATAATTAAAATTTTATTTTATTAATAAAATAATCTTTTATTAAATTTATCGTTAGTTAATTGAGAAAGTGAACTCAAATTAAAAAAATAAATTATTATAAATATTAAAATTATAAAAATTAAATTATTATAAATTTTTTAAATTAAAAAGACTAAATATGTGAAATTTAAAAAATTAAATTATTATAATTTAACAGTAAATTTAAAAAATTATTTTATTAATAAAATAAAATTTGAAGGAGTAAATTATTTATTATTAAGATAATAAAGATTAAATTATAAATTTTAATAAACTTCGAAAAGTATACAGTAAATTATATTTTTAGATAAAAATTTTGATTCTATCCTAAATAATTTAATACATATTTGTCGCTATCAATTGTGATTTTTATTGCTATTATTTATATGATATATTTATTGTTGATCTTTATCGTTATCGTTATTATTTATACGATATACTTTTTATTTTTTTATTGTGAGTCTAATTTAAATATACGATATATTTAGAAAGCTTCTTACTTTTTCATTCGGTCTAGTTGAAGGGTTGTTGTTGTTGACTTACTCCGCCTGAAGATTGGTTTTGGTTCACGGGCATAGAAGTTTGTCTACCTTCGCAATCTCTCCTCACAGTTATGTATATATTTTGCGTTGTGTATGCAGATTTGTGCATTCCTTAGGAGATTGTTTATAGATCTGATTTGATAGTTTGTTAGGCGGAGTTTGTGTGAAGTTTAAAGCAATGCGCTTACTTTGATAGATTGTTATTAGTGGTAACGAAGATTATCATTGCTTTACTTTTAAGGGTTATTCCATAGCTAAGATAAATTGAAATTTCTATGTTAATGAGTTTGACTTTAGCCTCCAATAATATACTTTATCCAAAACACGATAATAAATGCAATTTTATTGCATGGTATAAAAAAAATAATTTGTTTATATATATTTAAAATTAATTTATTCGTTTATTTATTTATCTAATCAATTTTGACTCAAATTTAATTACTATTTTTAGCTTTTCTTTCCCCTCTAAGGCTGAGGGAGTTATTAGTGTTCTTAAATAAGAGAAGAAAGACCACTAAGGATGGTGAAAAAGAAATGAAAGGAGAAGAATAAAGGGGTGACATCAACTTTAGTAGGGCATTGAGGCAATGGTAAGTCATTGATATGATGCGAGGCTTTGTTACTCTGAGAAGCAAGGACGATGAGAGCTTCCATGGCAAACGAGGGTGACGGGCAGCACATTGTTAAATTTGAATCAGGTCTGACTCACCCAAAAAACTAGTTCAAGGAGGAGGAGTGTCTAGGACCCATATAAGGGGCACATTACCCCTTTCCACAATCGATATGAGATTCAACACACCTCTCCACGCCTAAAATTTTACTGGTGCGTGATATATTTATGGGAGGCCCAATATCGGAGGAGAGGCTCTGATACCATGTTAAATTTGGGTCAGGCCTAACTCACCCCAAGAGCTAGGCCTGACCCAAATTTAACATGGTATCAGAGCCTCTCCATCCGATGTTGGACCTCCTATAAATATGTCACGCACTAGTAAAATTCTGGCTGTGAGGGGGTGTGTTGAATCCCACATCGGTTATGGAAAGGGGTAATGTGCCTCTTATATGGGCCATAGGCACTCCTCCTCCTTGAGCTAAGTGAGCCGACCCAATACTCGAGACCTCCTCCACATAGTACAATCCATCTTTCTCAAAACCACGACCCAGTACCTTGTTCGTATGAATATCCTGCAAAACACAAAAATGAGGATACATGAGTACTTTGCAATTTAATTGCTTGATGATTTGATTGATAGAGAGTAATTTGCAAGATAAGGAGGGTTTCCCCATTTAAAATGGGGTTATAGATACGATACCACCACCGGTGACTGGGAATAAACCACCTGTAGCGTTTAGGATATTAAATTTGGTAGGTGGAGTTCGAGAAACAATATCTAAAGGATCATTGGTCATAGTGTTTGTGGCTCCTGAATCAAATATCCAACCACTAGTACTATGTACATTATTAATATGGCCAAACGTCGCCGGCGATGGGAAAGTGGGATGTGCTGAATCAAGAGTAATTTGATTTACTGGTTTCTGATTTGCATTTTGGCTATTCTGAATTAACAGAAAGAGTTTGTGTAACAGGATTCTGGCTAGAAGAATCTGCCATTGCTGTTTCTCGGTTAAAGAATGTTGGAAAAGGTATTCTGGCAAATGATGATTGCAAGAAAAATAGGCTAAACTTTTAGACCGAAATCCGCTCTGATACCATGTCAAATTTGGACCAGACCTAACTCATCCCAAAAGCTAGCTCAAGGGGAAGGAGTGCCTATGGCCCATATAAGGAGCACATTACTCCTTTCCACAACCGATGTGAGATTCAACACACATTGATTGTAAAAGCTCTCGAACACAGAGAGAGAAGGGAATAAAAAAATAGGACTTAGAAATCTAGAATTGAGAATGGGAGGTTGATACTTATAAATGAACAACCTAATTGATGTAGGTTTATGATTTCAGTCGATTTAGTATTTCTTTATTTCAAAAAAAAAATGAATTAAAAAAAAAACTGAATCGAACAAAAAGATTAAAATTTTAAAAAATTAATAATTGAACCACAATTATTTGATTATAAAATCAAACTATTTGAATTGAATCGTATCTAAACCGGTTATGTCTAATTTCAATTGTGAATTAACTTTATTATATGTTTGAATATTGTATAATTCAATTTTTAAAGTTAATGCAAAGTTTATTTTAGTTTATGAAGGGCTTTATTTTTTCTGTTAAAGAATAACTACTTTAGATTGAACATAAGAGGCGTAGAGATGCACATACTAAGGATAAGCTGAGAAATGGAAAGGAGATGCAAAAAGAAAAGATTTTTGAGTTGTTGCTAAGTCTAGCTTTGAGATAGAGCTAGAAGATAAATTAAAGGATTTGTCCAAATTAGTGAAGGGGATTTGTGAGGATTTACTCAGTTATCCTATACAGTCTTAGGTGAGGAAATCATATTCCATAATTCAAATGCGATGTAGTGGAGAATAATTGATACGAAACAATTAATCTTGAATTATACGACAGATTTGAATCGGACTTAACTTTTGCTGTTGACGTTTGATGGAGATCTACGATAGCTTTTCAGAAAGAAAATTTCGAGATGCATGATTTTTAAAAATGTGACGAGAGCCGAAGGTCTGTCACATAGTTTGAAACGAAAATTCTACCGTTTAAAGGATCAATTTTACATTTTTATTATTTTTTTGAATATTTTTATAATTTTGCATATTAAAATTTTTTCTATTATAAATAGTTTTTTCTTAGCTATTTGAGATACTTTTCAATATTTTAAGAATTTCAATAAGACCTTTTCTATTTTTAGTCTCTCGTTTTCATTATTTCGTTTTAACTAAACGGTATTGGTTAAAATTATTGAACGAGTCTAATAAATTCTATACCGGACTTCTAAATCTTGAATACTTATCACTAAAGAAACAAAAAAGAAGAGATAATAATAAAGTTAAAATGAAAACTAGGATTTTGTCAAAGAAAGGAAAACAAATGACACGTGGGATTTGCAAAAGCAGAGATCATAATATGCAATATTGTCCACTCAAATAAAACACAACAAAAGTTTACAATATTTAAAATCTTATTTAATATGTGTAAGTCATATTCACAATACTTTCAAGTACATCAAGTGAAAAAGGTACAAAAAATCACAAGCCTCAAATGTTCAAATGAGAAGCATTGACATTAATGTTGGTGAATAGCATATAGAAGAATTACAGGTTAGTAGTAATGGAATTATTTCACTATTAACCTTGATCGTTACCCATTTGCCCTTTCCTAGTTTTGAAACTTTTTATTCTTTCTCCATTTATGTCCAATTGTATATGGAGAGGATAAATGATAAAGAACTATTTAGATTCCGTTAGAAGTTTTAATTAATATCGTTCAGCTAAAACGATATAAGAGAAAGATAGGTTAGAAACCGAACAATTTTATTGAAATTCTTTTAAAATTGAAAATTGAGTTTCTAATAATCAAGGATGCTATTTATAATAGAAAAAAATTCCTAATATGTAAAATTATAAAAATATCTAAAAAAATAATTAAAATGTAAAATTTACCATTAAACGATTAAATTTTCATATCAAATTTTGTGACAGACCTGCGGCTCTCGTCACGCTTTTAAAAATCGTGTGTCTCGAAATTCCCTTTTCGAAAAATTATCTTTATTTATATGTTTTTTTTATGATTTATTCAATAAAAATAATGTGTGAAATTTAATTATATAATCATTTTTATTTAATTATTTTAAAACCTATAATTTCTTCGCTAAATTTTTTTAAAATATTTTAATGAATTTCAAATCGGGTTCAATTCAAGTATCCAATATATATATATATATTCCATATATATTTTTATTTTTACAAAAATATTAGATATTAAACCCTGATATCATTGGGTTAAAGTACCATGCTGATAGTAATAAATGGGTTTGGTATATATAGATAATCGAGTTCAAATTCAGATACCTTTAATTTTATGGATGTAATATCTTTATAGTAGAGTTTTTAAAGGACTAAAAAGAAAAAAATTATATAATATTAGCTTAAATGGCTAATATTATTTGGGAATAAATGGATAGTTAATATTTGATTAATTTCATAAAAAAATAATGATACTTCCTTAACAATCAAACCGACGATCTCAAAATATCTACAAATCATGCAAATTACTATGAACAAGTGACAAATATATAAATATTTTTCTTAAATTGTATTTGTGAAGGTTTAGTCGTAGGAGTGAGCAGTATTCGGTTTAAATCGAAAAAATTGACCGGACCGAAATAATTTAAAAATTCGGTTTGATTTTTTATACATGGTCGGTATTAAGAATTTTTAGGAAATGGTTTCCTCTTAGATATGAGCTACAAAGAGTGAGGAGAACCTCAAACTGGTTTGAACACCTGCTTGGCTTTTCAACTCAACCAGAAACTCTTCTTTCGATCTTTCTAGCTTTTTTCTACTCCTTCCTCCCTTACTTCAGATATTTTTGCACCAACCGGGGGCTTGGAGCTGGTTAGTTCCCCCTCACTTTGTATTTCATATCCCCCCAGCGTCACGCTCCTACTTACATCAACATCTTCTTCTATCAAGCTCCTTAGTACATGGCTTCTAGACTTAGCCGGTGCTTTGCTGGATGTTTCATTGTCTCTCTTCCTTCTGGCTCCTGTGTGATGGTTACTGGCTCATGGTTTTCCATTCTAGGAAGAAATGTGAGTGTTGGTGCTTGGCTGGGGTTTATAGTTGGTGTTGGATTTGCAATCGCAGGCTACATGAGGCCTTATTGTTGCATGATCTGGTTCATCCACATCATGGTTTGCTATAGCTGCAACGATATAGTTTGTAAATCTTGGTTGGATAATGGAGCTTGTGGGATAGTGTTTACTAGTGTAAGGTTATTAAAGGAGGGGATGGTGGACATCATCAGCATGGAAGAGTGTAGAAATAGGGTCATTGAAAATACCTAGGGGCTAGGAGTTTTTAGAGTCTGGTTTTAAGTTCCAATAGAGGCTGGTGTGTTACTTTCTTGGTTTGCCATGTGTTATATTTTCTTGAAGTGTTATATTTTTTGATTTCAGGTCCTCAATCAATTTGTGGTATTGATTGATTTGTGCTTTTATATCTTTATCATCCACCATCTCCCATTTGTAAAATTTACCAATAGTAAATTTCTGTTTGCCAATATCCTCAGCAGTATATTTCATAATTATGGACTTTCGTATTTGTTTTGCTTCTTTATAAGAGCAATAAACATCAAAGAGATCGTTAGATAATATGCTAATAATAGTGTACCTACATACCTTATTAGCATGAACTCATAATTCCCATTGTTTGTCAGAAGTTTCTGCAGATTTCGTATCGGTGAGAGCAAAAGCAACTCCATGCATATCAAGAACTGAAAATACATGTTCCTGCTAGCATTTGAAATTGTCACCATTGAACTGTTCAATTTTGGAAACATCTGGGAATGGCTTGAACATTATCATGGCATATTACATCATAGCAGTAGGAACACCATTTGGAATACCAATGGCAGAAGGATCAATAGGTCCAGTAATGGAAGTATTGTTAGGAGAAGTAATTTCAACCATTATCCTTAAGATTGTTGTAAAATGGTAGAAAAATATATAGAAATTAAATGAAAGATGAGCATAATATTTGCTTGAGCATGATAATAATCACCGTCCTTAAGGATAATTCGCCGACGGTTGCGTATTCTCTAGGATTCAATAAGCTTTCTGGATTACAAGTAACCCAAGAGGAAGAACAACAACAATTATTAATTACCCAGAAATAGAGAAAAAACAGTAGAGAGAAAGAGAAGTATTTATTTTTTGTGTGATAATAAATAACGTAAATGCACTGCTATTTATAGTGCTAAAGTTAACATTATTCAAGTCCACAATATCATTTTTAGAAAAAGAATAAGATAATTTAAAGAGGAAAATATCTTTTTTAACCAACTTAAAATCTGTAACTTATTTCAAAATATTTTGAATTAATTAAATATTTATGGTTCTTTTGAAATAAATTGTTAAATATACAACAATCCTCCACTTATTTCAAAAGAATTATAATACAAATTTAAGTAAAATATTTTCTGGGTGTAGTACAATGTATTAATTTTAGTGTCTTTTGGACTATAAACCAAATTTTGATTAAGTGAAAGATAATTTACTAAATATTTGGTGAAGTTTAAACTTCTATGAACCAAATAATTCTTAGTATAAATTAAAATTTTCACCAATCACAATGTACTTTCACAATTCTGCTGTTTGATGCGGTATTCCACTAATAAGCCATGCGCATGCCTAGAAGTTCATGAGAGCTCTAGAAATTTGCCTTCAATCTCATAGGAGCGGCTCCACTCCACTCTCATATAGGTCATTCCATCAAGTGCATAATGCAGCTTATACACCACCTATAAAGGATATGGAAATAATTAAGAGTTTTAACTCAACCTCATTTTTTTGCAGTTTTAGCACTAACACCACAAGTATGACTTTATAAAGTGCTAACATAAATCAACTAATGATTTGTTATTACCCATATGAACCTATTTCATAGGATCGCCAATCATATAAGTTGGGTTATCATCATTGTTGACTTTCTCCAACAGACTGTAGTCCCATACCCTTCGATGTTTCGTTTATTAATTTCTTTCCTAAGGGTTTAGTCAGAGGATCGACCAAATTTACTTCTGACTTCACATAATCAATAGATATAACTCCATCTTTTAGCAGCTGCTTTACCACATTATGTCTCAACCGAATGTGCCTATTTTTACCATTAAAGGTTTCATTTTTTGCAATGGCTATTACAGCTTAGCATTCACAATGAATAGACACAGAAGGTGTTGGTTTTATTCCTAATGGAATGTTTGCAAAGAAGTTTCTCAACCACTTAGCCTCATTACCAATCAAATCTAGAGCAATAAACTCTGATTCCATGGTAGATCTAGCAATAACAGTGTAATGACCCGGAAACCGGACAGCTATCAGCGCTAGGATTCAGATCGACTTAAGGTCGCCGGAACCCGTAGCAAACCTACTATACCTCCTGTGTACCTGATAAAATCCCATACATGATCATACATTTTCATAAAAAAATTTAAACTTTTCATATACTAAGCTCGACCTGTGCATGCATCACAAACTGTATATATAAAACCCACACTAGAGCCCTCATCAAATGTTCTAGTATGGTAAACATCACATGCATCAAGCTTGATTCAACATAACTTATCATTTAAAACTTTTACATAAAGATCATGATAAACAGGGATACACAAAATATAAACTAGGGCAAAGCACAAATCTAATCCATTACATAGTACATGTCCACCACTATTCTATTACATGAGCTTATACCAGCCTCTAACCGACTTCCCGAGCTATTCTTGACCCTGCAAACATAGGGTTAGAGGAAAGGGATAAGCTACAAGAGCCTAGTGAGCAGAACATAAAAACAGTTTAATAAACATATGCTCTCATGGATTGCATCACAACACAAACAATACACATCAATGATGAACTTGTCACCAGTAACCCTCTACATATCCAAATAATGCCCGGCCCTCGACGGAGCTCCTTAGGACTTCCTCTTAAACATAACATAACATATCCAACTGTGCTAGGGGCGTAGAATGGGTCTCGACCTGGAATTTCTCTTAAATCGTGCCAGGGGCGTATAATGGGCCTCGACCTGGACTTCCGTATTATATCATATCATATCATATCATATCGAGAGCTAGTGGGTTATCCAATATCCATCCACATCAAAAGTAAATTATGCACTGCATCATATTCGTGAATTCTAATGCAAACAACCTATTACGTAACATGGCATTCGTGATGCATGAACATGCTTAAAACTTGATTACTTTAAAACAATACATTAGTTTAGTTCTACTCACCTCTGGCTGACGCTCGACTGACAAAGTCGCAACTGGCTCACTGAAGGCCTCTACGGTCTCCCTGGTCCGATCCTACACAGGTGGACTCAAATGAGGGACCAAACACATCTCTAACAAGACTGTAAACATCTCCCTAAAAACCTCCTAAAACATCATAAAACATGCATTCAAAACAGGCAAAGGAAGGCTGGGCAGGGGACTTTCGGCGGCGGGTTCGGTGGCCGAAGGTCCCTACAGATCCGAAAGTCAGGCACTTTTGGGGGCAGGTTCGGCGACCGAAGGTCTCCATAGATCCTAAAGTCACCAACCTTCGGGGGCAGGTTACGCGGCCAAAGACTGCCTCCACAGGCAGGTTCGGCGGCCAAACCTGGGTTCTCCAGGATGGCAGAACCCGATTCTGCCTCAATACTCAGCCACTAAAACTCACCAAACTCATACCCAACTTCTCAAAACATGCAAAAACTCACTCCATCAAACATAAGGGGCATAAAACTAACCTAAGCCCCAATAACAACAAAAAGAACATCACATAAGCATACATTCATAAAAAACCCAACTCAAAACCTATAACATTAGATCTAACCATAACATGCATCTTTAACTCTTAACCCTTTTTAAAACTTACTTAAAACATAGGAAAAGACAAGGATCTACACTTACCTCTTGACGATCTAAGGTAGATGCGACCCAAACTTATGGTTGAGGAGAAACGGTCTCTCAAACTTTAAAATCTTTGATCCAAGCTCAAAACTTTAAAAACAAGCGAAAACTCATGAAAATTTGAAGGAAAAACATAAAATCATCAAAGGAAGGGCAAGAACTCACCTTTGCCGGAAAATGGAGAGAGAAACTCCCCATTTTCGGACTGGAGGCCTCTTATAGGTAGCTGGAAAGAGAGCTCCCGCGGCAACACCATGTTCGGCGGCCGAACATGAGTTTCGGCGGCCAAACCTTGGCTTATCTCTCAAAAAAATATTTGTTCTATTTTTTTAAAAAAAATTTTAACTCAAAACCAATCAATAAAATCATGAAAAACATTTTGTAAAAATATATTTTACCCTTCTAAGAGGTTCCAGTATCCGAGATTCTGGATTCCAATGGGAATTCCTTTGAAAGGTTGGAATTCCGACACCGGAGTCTAGCCGCGTATTACATTCTTCCCCCCTTAAGAACATTCGTCCCACATTCGTCCCCGAATGTTCAAACACACACAAGCACACATAGCATCAAGAAAGCACATAAAACTTAAAACACTAACCTTAAAAAAGATAGGGGTATTGCTGGAGCATGGACTCCCGGGTCTCCTAGGTGCACTCGTCCATATTGTGGTGATTCCAAAGGACTTCCACAATTGCGATTTCCTTGTTCCTCAACTTTCTGATTTGAGCGTCTACGATCCGCACTGGCTGCTCAACATAGGTGAGATCCCCTAGGATCTCCACATCAGGTTCGTTAAGAACCTTGCCTGGATCTGACACGAACTTTCGTAACATGGAAACATAAAAAACCGGATGGATTCTCTCCATAGAAGTAGGCAAATCTAACTTATAAGATACATTCCCAACCTTTTGCAAGATTTTAAAGGGTTCGATGTACCTTGGCGCTAGTTTACCTTTCTTCTCAAAATGAATCACCCCTTTCATAAGAGACACCTTGAGCAACACCATATCTTCCTCCGGGAACACAACATGTTTCCTGCGGACATCTGCATAACTCTTCTGCCGACTCACAGCAGTTTTGATTTTTTCTCTGATAATAGGCACTACCCTGCTGGTAATCTCAACTAACTCTGGCCCTGCCAAGGCCCTTTCTCCCACTTCTTCCCAGCAGACAGGTAACCTGCACTTCCTCCCATATAGAGCTTCATAAGGAGCCATCCCTATGCTAGTATGATAACTGTTATTGTAGGCAAACTCCACCAGTGGTAGATGCTGCCTCTAAGAACCGCCAAAATCTAGCACACACATTCTCAACATGTCTTCTATTGTTTGGATGGTCCTCTCTAACTGTCCATTAGTCTGTGGATGGAAAGCAGTGCTAAAGGCCAACCTTGTGCCCATTGCGTTCTGCAGACTCCGCCAAAACCTGGAGGTGAACTGGGGTCCCCTATCTGATACTATAGATACTGGAGCCTCATGCAGCCTAACAATCTCTTCAACATATACTTGTGCCATGCACAGAGTAGCCACTCCTGACAGGGATAAAGTGAGCAGACTTGGTCAATTTGTCCACTATTACCCATATAGAGTCTAATCTATTGGACGTTGCTGGTAATCCCACCACGAAATTCATGGCTACATTTTCCCATTTTCACTCTGGAATCGGTAGTGGGTTGAGCATCCTAGCTGACTTCTGATGTTCCAGCTTCACCCTCTGACAGATCTCACAAGCTCACACAAACTGCGCCACTTCCCTCTTCATAGCTGGCCACCAATAAACTCTCTTCAGGTCCTGGTACATTTTGGTGGCTCTAGGGTGAATGTTGTACCTCGCATTATGAGCTTCCCTCATAATGTCTCCCTTCAAACTCATGTCATCTGGTACACATAATCTGTTCCCATAATGGAGGATCCCTTTGTTGTCGAATCTAAACTCCTCATTTTTGCCTGACTGAACAGTCCTGGCAATTTTCACCAACTCGGGGTCCTCATGCTGTTTCTGTACCACTTGTTCCAGAAACACGAGTGTCACTCTCATCTGAGCCACTAATGCACCTATACTAGACAACTCTAACTGTAAACCTTCATTAATGAGCTTGTAAAATTCTTTCACCACCGGTCTTCTCTCTGTTGTAATATAGGATAAACTGCCAAGTTATTTCCGGATCCGGATGATACTGGATCTTGCAATCATAATCACTAAGCAGCTCCACCCATCTTCTCTGCCTCAGGTTCAACTCATTCTGACTCAAGATGTACTGCAAACTCTTATGATCTGTAAAGATCTCACATCTTACCCCATACAGGTAATGCCTCAACATCTTGAGTGCAAAGATTACAGCTGCCATCTCTAGGTCATGTGTAGGATAATTCAACTCATGCTTCTTTAACTGTTTAAAAGCATAAGCAATCACCCTTTCATTCTACATCAACACACAACCTAGTCCCACTCGGGACGCATCATAAAACACTGTGAAGTCTTCATTACTGGTAGGCAGAGCTAACACCGGTGCTGACGTCAGTCTCCTCTTCAGCTCTTCAAAACTTTCTTCACACTGTTCTGACCAAACGAACTTCTGATTCTTTTTAGTCAACCTGATCATAGGAGCGGCAATTTTGGAGAAGTCCTAGACAAACCTCCAGTAGTAACCCGCCAAACCCAAAAAGCTTTTAATCTCTGTCACTGTAGTGGGTCTAAGCCAGTTTGCTACAGCTTCAACTTTCTTGGGATCTACCTCAACTCCCTTTTCTGACACTACATGCCCCAAGAAAGAAATGCTCCTCAACTAGAACTCAGACTTAGAGAACTTGGCATACAAGCCGTGTTCTCTCAGGGTCTACAAAACTGTCCTCAGATGATGGGCATGCTCCTCTGCATTCCTGGAATACACTAATATATCATCAATGAAGACAATAACGAAGTGATCCAGAAACTGACTAAAAACTCTGTTCATGAGGTCTATGAATCCTGCAGGGGCATTGGTCAGCCCGAACAGCATCACTAGGAAATCAAAATGCCCATATCTGGTCCTGAAATCTGTCTTTGGCACATCTTCTTCTCTGACCCTCAACTGGTAATACCTGGATCTAAAATCTATTTTCGAGAAACAACCGGCTCCTGATAGCTGGCCGAATAGATCATCAATCCTGGGTAGCGAATATTTGTTCTTGATAGTGACCTTGTTCAACTGTCTGTAGTCGATACAAAGTCTTAGGGATCCATCCTTCTTTTTCATAAACAGTACCAGAGCACTCCAAGGTGAGGTACTAGGTCGGATGAAGCCCTTATCTACCAACTCTTGCAACTGCTCCTTTAACTCCTTTAACTCGGCAGGTGCCATCCGGTAGGGAGGGATAGAGATGGGTCTGGTTCCTTGCATCACTTTAATTTCAAACTCTATCTCCCTAGCAGGTGGTAAACTTGGCAGCTCGTCTGGAAAAACATCTAGGAACTCTCTGACTACGGGCACTGAAGCTGGTTCCCTAACCTGACTGTTTAGCTCTCTGACATGAGCAAGAAACCCCTGACAACCCCTCCTAAGCAACCTGCGAGCCTGAAGGGCTGATATCAAACCTCTAGGCATCCCTACTCTGTCTCCTCTGAAGACTACCTCTGATCCATCCTGATCTCTGAACCTGACTACCTTGTCTCTGCAATCCGAGATAGTACCATGAGTAGAAAGCCAATCCATCCCTAGAATGACGTCAAAATTGATCAAATATAGAACCACAAGGTCAGCTGGAAGGCATCTATCCTCAACAAAAACTGAACTGTATCGGTAGACTGACTCTGCCACAGATGGATCACACTTGGGCCCACTGACCCAAAGAGGACACTTTAGCCTAGAAGCTATCAAACCCACTCTTTCTACGGCTCTCGGAGCAACAAAAGAATGAGAAGCACCAGGGTCCATAAGAGCATACACATAAGAACATCCAATAGTAAGATTACCTGACACCACCGTGTTCGATATGTTAGCCTCCTGCTGAGTCATAGTGAAGATCCATGCTGGAGCTGATGGACCTTCTCCGTGGGAACCTGCTGAAGAAGAGGTTGTCCCTCTCCCTCTACCTCGACCTCTGCCCTGTGACATGGTTGGAGCTGCTGGCTGAGCCACGCTGCTAGAAGCTGTCCGCTGGGACTGAGCCATCATAACTGCACTGGGACACTCACGTGCCATGTACCCCTCCTGTCCACATCTAAAACATGCTGTAGTCCCAAACTGACAAATCCCTTTGTGCGGCTTACCGCACCTCATACATCCGGAGCTATCCGAACTAGAGCTCGAACCACCACCCATTCCCAGACCAGAATTTAACCTGTTCCAGAACTTGTTCTTCTTAGGCTTGGATTTGTTCCACTTTTTACCCTTTGTGGCAGCTTCACCCAGAGAGGAGAGATCAAAATTTCCTAAACTCGGAGTTTTGAAACCCGAGGACTGTGCCACCTGCTGCTTTACTATCCCCTGAATAATGGCACTAGCCTCCATTTTTCTGGCTGCATCTACTATGGTGTGAAAGCTCTCCCTCTCTACCGCTAAGATCAGGGAGGAATACCTTGAGTGGAGTCTCATGGTATACCTCCTGGCTTTCTTCTGATCCGTATCATATGCCTGTCCCACAAACTGAAGCAACTCTAGAAATTTGTCTGTGTACTCATCTACACTCATGTCTTCAGTTTGTCTTAGCTACTCAAACTCAATTACCTTCAATTCCATTGAACTATCTGGAAAAGCCCATCCTGCAAATTCATTAGCAAACTGCTCCCAGGATAAGCTATCAAGTCTCGGGTCCACATAATTTTTAAACCACTCCTTAGCCTTCTTGCATTTAAAAGTGAACCCCGCCATCTGAATGGCTCTACTGTCACTGGCTCCCAACTCATCAGTTATCATTTTCACCGTCTTGAGATACTCAAACAGATCATCACTTGTTTTAAACTTAGGAGCATCCAGCGTCAGATAATCTGTCATTTTTACCTTGCTCCCATCTGATGGGTTGGGTCTCGATGATTGGGTTTCAGGAACCACTGGTTCTACTGGGGGAGGAGGAGGTGGTGCAGCATTTCCTAGGTTAGGGTTTGTTGGATTTTAATAGAAAGGTGGGAGTGAAAACATTGGGTAGGGTGGATATGAAGGGTAGTAGGGAGGATAGGGCATGAATGATGGATATGGGTTGTAACTAGAGAAATCCGATGTGCCTCCCATCGGATACCCCGGTCGCTGTGGGTAGGGTTGGTACTGTGGTGGGTAAGCAAAACCTGAGGCCTGAGCGACTCCTTGTGATTCTCCCATACATTCCTCTGACATGCTCACACCCAAACTGCCATCCCTCCTCTGATCATCTTCTACTGTATCCCTCACATCCGCAGACATCCTACCCGGATCGGTTCTCTTCCTGTTTACATCAAAAGACCTTCTAGGGTCCCTTGATGTTTCTCCTCTGCTGGTTCTATTCGACCGTGCTCTTAGCAGAGCAGGGGGTAGGGTATCCATGCCCTCATTCTCAGGTGGAACTCCAGTCAATCTCGCAGATCGACGAGTACCTCGCATTCTGTTTTCTGAAAAACGACATACAACACATAAACATTAGCATCATATGGTTCATGTGGACACACATGAACCCACATCATACACATAACATATCATTAATGCACATGCATATTATCATGGCATTACACATCATCATTAAGACGGGACTATACATCCTATCCTAGTGGACATGATTTTTCCTAATGTGCTTGCCCTTCTATAACATCTATGAGCCCGACACGCTAGGTCTGACCATATGAACCTAGGGCCTTGATACCACTCTATAACGATTCAGAAACTGGACCACTACCAGTGCTAGGATTCAGATCGACTTAAGGTTGCCGGAACCCGTAGCAAGTCTACTATACTTCCTGTGTACCTGATAAAATCCCATACATGATCATACATTTTCATAAAAAAATTTAAACTTTTCATATACCAAGCTCGACCTGTGCATGCATCACAAACTGTATACATAAAACCCACACTAGAGCCCTCATCAAATGCTCTAGTATGGTAAACATCACATGCATCAAGCTTGGTTCAACATAACTTATCATTTAAAACTTTTACATAAAGATCATGATAAACAGGGATACACAAAACATAAACTAGGGCAAAGCACAAATCTAATCCATTACATAGTACATGTCCACCACTATTCTATTACATGAGCTTATACCAGCCTCTAGCCGACTTTCCGAGCTATTCTTGACCTTGCAAACCTAGGGTTAGGGGAAAGGGATAAGCTACAAGAGCCTAGTGAGCAGAACATAAAAACAGTTTAATAAACATATGCTCTCATGGAATGCATCACAACACAAACAATACACATCAAGCATGGACTTGTCACCAGTAACCCTCTACATATCCAAATAATGCCCGGCCCTCGACGGAGCTCCTCAGGACTTCCTCTGAAACATAACATAACATGTCCAACTCTGCCAGGGGCATAGAATGGGCCTCGATCTAGACTTTCTCTTACATCGTGCTAGGGGTGTAGAATGGGCCTCGACCTGGACTTCCGTATCATATCATATCATATCATATCGAGGGCTAATGGGTCATCCAACATCCATCTACATTAACAGTAAATTATGCAATGCATCATATTCGTGCATTCTAATGCAAACAACCTATTACGTAACATGGCATTCGTGATGCATGAACATGCTTAAAAGTTGATTACTTTAAAACAATAGATTAGTTTAGTTCTACTCACCTCTGGCTGACGCTCGACTGACAAAGACGCAGTTGGCTCACTGAAGGCCTCTACGGTCTCCCTAGTCCAATCCTACACAGGTGGACTCAAATGAGGGACCAAACACATCTCTAACAAGACTCTAAACATCTCCCCAAAAACCCCCTAAAACATCATAAAATATGCATTCAAAACAGGCAAAGGAAGGCTGGGCAGGGGACTTTCGACGGCGGGTTCGGCAGCCGAAGGTCCCTACAGATCCGAAAGTCCCTACATGTAACGACCCGAAAATCGGACCGCTACCGGCGCTAGGATCCAAATCGGCTTAAGGCCGCCGGGACCCGTAGCAAGCCTGACATGTAACCTGTAAACCTGTTTAATCCCATACATGATCAACAATCATACATAAAAATTAAAACTTTTCTTTCATACATTCTATCATACACCAAACTCAACCTGTGCATGCACTGAACATAGTCATAATCATAAACTTGACCCCTCTGTGGGATCTCATCAATGCCCCCAATGGGTGGCATAACATGTGTTGAGTTGGTTAAACATCCACATCATAAACATCTAAGATCATGTATTAAAAGGGATAACAACATCCATAGGGTCAAGCACAACTTCTATTCCTCAATATTATTATACATAACATGACTATTCAAACTTTACATCATCTTACAATTTATCATGTCCACTTTCTATCTATTACAAACACATGACTTTACTCTTCTTGACTTCTCAGTCTAGCACGTACCTGCAATCCTGGGGGATTAGGGAAAAGGGGTGAGCTACTAGAGCCCAGTGAGCAGAATAATAGAAAACAACATTTAAAATCTCATGCCATCATGTAATGCAACACATCACAACAAATCACATCTCGGATGGTATTGTCACCAATAGTCCTCTACATTCCAAAGTGTCGGGACGTAGAATGGGTACAACCGGTCTTTCTCTTAACATAACATATCATAACATTCCAATGTGCCAGGGACGTAGAATGGGTACAACCTGGACTTTCTCTTACATAGTGCCAGGGACGTAGAATGGGTACAACCTGGACTTCCATACCATATCATGCCGTAACATCATCATACCATATGAGGACTAAAGGATCATCCAATAACCAATCCACATCAACATCATAAATGCAATGCAACATATTCGTGATTTCTAATGCAAACAATCTAATTCATCACATGGCATTCATGATGCATGAACATGCTCAACTGTATAATTCATTTGCTTTAAAACATAAAGGTTTATTCTACTCACCTCTGGCTGATGCTCTACTGACTCAGAAGCAGCTGAACTCACTGCTGGGGTCCTCGGTTCCTCGGGTCCGAACCTACACAGGTGGACTCAAATGAGGGACCAAACAACTAGAACATAACTCTAAAAACATCCCCCAAAAACCCCCTAGAACAACATGAAACAATCATGCAAAACATGCAAAGGAAGGCTGAACAGGGCAGGTTCGGCGGCACCTTCGGCGGTCGAAAGTCCCTCCAGAGCCAAAACCCAGGCAGGTTCGGCGACACCTTCGGCGGCCGAAAGTCCCAGACAGAGACGAAAGTCTCTTTTCGAGGGCAGGCTTCGGCAGCCGAAAGGCCTGCCTCCCCAGCCATGTTCGGCAGCCGAAAGTCCTTCGGCTGCCGAACCTGGTTTCTGCCAAAGGGCAGAAACTTGGCTCCTCTATGCACATTTGCCTCCAAAACTTCCAATCATGCATAAACTTATTCTACAACACACATACTCAAGCATACAAGTTCCTAAGGGCTTCAAACCAACTAAAACCCCATCTACAACACATCAAACAACACAAAACCAACATACATTTCCCATAATCCAACAAAAACCCAAAAACTCATAAAACCCTACACATGCATTTCTACTTCAAGAATCAACTTAAAACTTGTTAAAAACATATAGTGAGCTCAAGATCGGCCCTTACCTCTTGAAAATCGAGAGGAAAATGACCCTAGCTCGAAGATGGGAGAGATTTGAGTTCTTGAACCTCAAAGCTCCAAAACTTGCCTTAAAGTCGAAAATCTTCAAAACAAGGTGAAAACTCATAAGAAAAACATGAAAACTCAAAGGGAGAAGCTCAAAACAGAGGAGGGGCGGTGGAGAACTCACCTTGGCCGAAAACGGGAAGAAAAGCTTGCCCGTTTCGGCCATGGGGTCCTTTTATAGGGCTGTCCTTACCACCTTTCGGCGGCCTAACGTGCCCCCACAGCGCATGCAAGTTTGGCAGCCGAACATGAGGTTCGGCGGCCGAACCTTGGCTGATTAAAACAAGGCTTTCGGATGCCTAAAGCGCTCCCAAAACCTCCCCACGTTCGGCAGCCGAACATGACATTCGGCGGCCGAACCTGGCAAAGTCTCCAAAGCCCTCTCCACTCAAAACTTGGATTTATTTTCATTAAAAACCATAAAATACATCAAAACATTTTAAGAAAACATGGTTTTACCCCTTCTAGAGGTCTCCAACATCCGAGATTCCACCGGACGGTAGGAATTCCGATACCGGAGTCTAGCCGGGTATTACATTCTCCCCCTTAAGAACATTCGTCCCCAAATGTTCCTCAACTAGCACATATTATGGCATACACATATCATACATACAAAGCACATAAAACTCACAAGGAACAAACCTCAGAAAAGATAAGGGTATTGCTGGAGCATGGACTCCCGTGTCTCCCAAGTGCACTCTTCTATATTGTGGTGGTTCCACAGAACCTTCACCATCGGGATTTCCTTATTTCTCAGCTTCCTGATCTGGGTGTCTATGATCCGTACTGGCTGCTCAACATATGTGAGATTCTCTTGGATCTCCATATCAGGCTCACTAAGAACCTTACTCGGATCTGACACGAACTTCCTTAACATGGAAACATGGAAAACCGGATGGATTCTTTCCATTGAAGCAGGCAAGTCTAGCTTGTACGACACATTCCCAATCTTCTGCAAGATTTCAAAGGGTCCAATGTATCGTGGGGCTAGTTTACCTTTCTTCCCAAAGCGAACCACTCCTTTCATTGGAGACACTTTGAGCAATACCAGATCCCCCTCTTGAAACTCTACTTGCCTTCTGCGGATGTCTGCATAACTCTTCTGTCTGCTTGCAGCAGTCTTGATTCTTTCTCTGATTATGGGTACCACCCTGCTGGTAATCTCTACTAGCTCAGGCCCTGCCGAGGCCTTCTTTCCAACTTCCTCTCAGCAAACAGGTGACCTGCACTTCCTTCCGTACAAAGCTTCATATGGAGCCATCCCGATGCTAGCATGATGGCTGTTATTGTAGGCAAACTCCACCAAGGGTAGATGTTGCCTCCAAGAACCGCCAAAGTCCAGCACACACATTCTGAGCATATCCTCGATAGTCTGGATGGTCCTTTCGGACTGTCCGTCCGTCTGGGGGTGGAAGGCAGTACTGAAATCCAACCTGGTACCCATGGCATTCTGCAGACTCCGTCAAAACCTGAAGGTGAACTGGGGCCCTCTATCAGACACTATTGAAACAGGAACCCCATGCAGCCTGACGATCTCATCCACATATACCTGCGCCAATCTGTTGGACGTCGCAGGTAACCCCACTACAAAGTCCATAGCTATATTTTCCCATTTCCACTCTGGAATAGGTAGCGGGTTAAGCATTCCAGCCGGCTTCTGATGTTCCAGCTTCACCCTCTGACACACTTCGCAGGCTGACACAAACTGTGCCACTTCTTTCTTCATCGCTGGCCACCAATAAACTTTCTTCAAATCTTGATACATTTTGGTGGCTCCGGGGTGAACGCTGTATCTTGCATTATGAGCCTCCCTCATAATGTCTCCTTTTAGCCCTATGTCATCTGGTACACACAATCGACTCCCATAGCGGAGGATCCCCTTACTGTCAAATCTGAATTCACTATCCTTGCCTGACTGAACAGTCCTGGCAATCTTCACTAACTCTGGGTCCTAACGCTGTTTCTGAGCCACTTGCTCCAGAAACACAAGTGTCACTCTCATCAGGGCCACTAAAGCACCTGTACCAGACAACTCCAACTGTAGACCTTCATCAATGAGCTTGTAAAACTCCTTCACCACTGGTCTCCTCTCTGCCGTAATGTGGGATAGACTGCCTAGTGACTTCCGGCTTAGGGCATCTGCCACAACATTCGCCTTACCCGGATGATACTGAATCTTGCAATCATAGTCGCTCAGCAGCTCTACCCACCTTCTCTGTCTCAAGTTCAAATCTCTTTGACTTAGGATGTACTGCAGGCTCTTATGATCTGTAAAGATCTCACATTTTACCCCATAGAGGTAGTGCCTCCACATCTTGAGTGCAAAGATTACTGCTGCCATCTCTAGGTCATGCGTGGGGTAATTCAACTCGTGCTTCTTCAGCTGTCTAGAAGCATAAGCGATCACCCTCTCATTCTGCATTAATACACAACCCAGTCCCACACGGGACGCATCACAAAAGACTGTAAAGTCTTCATCACTAGACGACAGAGCTAATACTGGTACTGAAGTCAACCTCTTCTTAAGCTCTTCAAAACTTTCTTCGCACTGGTCGGTCCACATAAACTTCTGATTCTTCTTGGTCAACCGGGTCAGAGGAGCTGCTATTTTCGAGAAGTCCTGAACGAACCTCCTGTAGTAACCTGCCAAACCCAAGAAACTCCTGATTTCTGTCACTGAAGTGGGTGTAGGCCAGTTAGCCACAGCTTCCACTTTCTTGGGGTCTACTTCAATTCCATTTTCTGACACCACATGCCCCAAGAAAGAGATGCTCCTCTGCCAGAACTCACACTTAGAGAACTTGGCATACAAGCCATGTTCCCTCAAGGTCTGCAGAACCAACCGCAGATGATGGGCATGCTCCTCTGCATTCCTGGAATACACTAAGATATCATCTATGAAGACAATCACAAAGTGATCCAGGTATTGACTAAACACTCTGTTCATGAGATCCATGAATGCTGCAGGGGCGTTGGTTAACCCGAACGGCATTACAAGGAACTCAAAATGCCCATATCTGGTCCTGAAGGCTGTCTTCGGCACATCTTCTTCTTTGATCCTCAGCTGATGGTACCCCGATCTCAGATCTATTTTGGAGAAACAACCTGCTCCGGCTAGCTGGTCAAATAGATCGTCGATCTTAGGCAACGGGTACTTATTCTTGGTAGTGACTTTGTTCAACTGCCTGTAGTCGATACAAAACCTAAGGGATCCATCCTTCTTTCTCACAAACAAAACTAGTGCACCCCAAGGTGAAGTGCTCGGTCGGATGAAGCCCTTTTCTACCAGCTCTTGCAACTGTTCTTTCAATTCCTTCAACTCAGCTGGAGCCATCCTGTAGGGAGGAATAGAGATCGGTCGGGTTCCAGGCATCAGTTCTATCTCGAACTCTATCTCCCTAGCAGGTGGTAAACCTGGCAACTCGTCTGGGAAGACGTCTAGAAACTCTCTAACCACTGGCACCGAGGCGGGCTCTCTAACCTGACTGCTAAGCTCTCTCACATGAGCCAAATACCCCTGACATCCCTTCCTAAGCAACCTACGAGCCTGAAGAGCTGATATCAGACCTTTAGGTGTACCCCTCCTGTCTCCCCTGAAGACAACCTCTGACCCATCCTGACCTCTGAACCTGACTACCTTGTCCCTGCAGTCCAAGGTAGCACCATGGGTAGATAACCAGTCCATCCCTAGAATGACGTCAAAATCTGTCAAATCTAGAACCACCAGGTCGACGGACAAGCATCTTCCCTCAACAAACACAGGACTACACTGGCAAAATGACTCTGCCACTGATGGATCACACTTGGGTCCACTGACCCAGAGAGGACACTCTAACCCAGAGATCATCAGACCCAACCTCTCAACAGCTCTCGGAGCAATAAAAGAATGAGATGCACCAGGGTCCATCAAGGCATACACATCTGAACAACCAATGACTAAGTTACCTGCCACCACGGTGTTAGATGCATCTGCCTCCTGCTGAGTCATTGTGAAGATCCGCGCTGGAGCTGATGGACCTTCACCTCTGAAACCCGCTGAAGAAGAGGCTGACCCTCTCCCTTTGCCTCTGCCACTGGCCTGAGTCGTGGCTGGAGCTGCTGGCTGCGCTACACTACCTGAAGCCGTCTGCTGAGACTGTGCTCCAAAAGCTGCCCTAGGACACTCCCGAGCCATGTGTCCCTCTTGCCCGCATCTGAAACAGGCTGCTGTCCCAGCCCGGCAAACTCCCCTGTGTGGCCTACCACACTTTGCACAAACTGCATTATCCACACCAGAGCTCGAGCCACTCCCTAGTCCCATACTGGATTTGACCTTGTTCCAAAACTTGTTCTTCTTGGGCTTCCTAGTGGTATTACTCCACTTTTTGCTACCTGAAGCTGCTGCACTTAGAGAAGAAGAGCCTGGGGTCTTGGAACCAGAAGGCTGTGCCACTGACTGTCTGACTGTTCCCTGAACGATGGCACTGGCCTCCATTTTCCGGGCCATATCCACTATGGCATGGAAGCTCTCCCTATCTGCTGACTGGATCAAGGAGGAATATCTTGAGTGGAGTTTCATGATATACCTCCTTGACCTTTTCTGATCTGAGTCAAGATTTTGCCCTGCAAATGGCAACAGCTCCAAGAATCTGTCTGTGAACTCCTCTACACCCATCTCATCAGTCTGCCTCAACTGCTCAAACTCTATCATCTTCAGTTCCCTTGAACTATCGGGAAAAGCCCACCCTGCAAACTCGTTTGCAAACTCCTCCCAAGACATGCTGTCCACTCTCGGGTTCACATAATTTTTGAACCACTCTCGTGCCTTCTTGCACTTAAGCGTGAACCCAGCCATCTGAATGGCTCTACTGTCATCAGCCCCAATCTCATCTGTGATCACCTTAACCCTTTCAAGATACACAAATGGGTCATCCCCTTTTTCATACTGAGGAGCACCCAGTTTCATGTAGTCGGTCATCTTGACCTTACTCCCACTGGCTGAGCTAGGTCTAGAAGGTTGAGTAACTGGGGCTGCTGGTTCTGTAGGTGGTGGAGGTGGAGGTGCAGCATTCCCCGAGGTGGGGTTTGCCGGGTGAGGATAAAAGGGTGAGCGTGGATAAGCTGGGTACTGGGAGTGAGGTGGATAGAAAGATGGATAAGGCATGTAGGTAGGGTAGGGGTTAAAGCTGGAGTAATCCGATGTGTAATACCCGGCTAGATTCCGGCATCGGAATCCCTACCTTCCTGCGGAATTTCCATTGGAATCTGGAAATTTTGATTATGCCAGAGGTTTCTAGGGGGGTAAAATGTGTTTTCTAAAATGTTTTCACAATGATTTCATGGTTTTAAATGGAAAAGAATTGATTTTTGAAAAGAAAAGACCAAGGAGGCATTTGCCAGGTTCGGCCGCCGAAAGTCAAGTTCGGCCCCCGAACATGGGAAGGCTTCGGGAGTGCTTTTGGCCTCCGAAAGTCTTGTTTGAACGAGCCAAGGTTTGGCCGCCGAAAGTCAAGTTCGGCCGCCGAACATGCATGAGTTTAGGGGGCACGTTAGTCTGCCGAAGGTCTTCGACCAGGCCACCTATAAAGAGCCCTCAGATCGGAAATGGGCGAGTTTTCTCTCCATTCTCGAGCTCATGTGAGTTTTTGTCCTTCTTTGGCCATTTTCACGTTTTTCTTCATCTCCTTCATGTTTTCATGAGTTCCATGGGTGTTTTGAAGAGTTTTCAAGCTTAGATCGAAGTTTTGGGAGCTTGGAGCTTTTGGGGCTTGGATTCTCCACACCTCCGAGTTAGGGATCACACCAACCCTCGACCTTCAAGAGGTAAGTGTGGATCTATGCTTTTCTTTATGTTTTAATGAAGTTTTAAGAGGTTTTAATGGTTGAGTATGGTTAGATATGCATGTTTAGGTTTATGTGGGTTTTATGCCCAATGTATGTTATGTGATGTTTGTGTTGAGGAGTTTATGTTAGTTATGCTCCTTTATGCATGTGGGAGTGAGTATGCATGATGGGGAGAGAGTATGTGAGGATTTGGGTTGTTTGATGGTTTTGGCCTATATGGGTCATAAATTGTCTATGTATGCTTTGATGTTGTTTTTGGAGTTTAATCAAGTTGTTAAGCTCCTTTGTGCATGGTTAAGGGCTTATGCATGTTTTAGATAAGTTGGTTGCTTGTTTTGGGGTGTTGGGAAGGTTTGGAGGCTTGAATGCAGGTGAAGCTGAGTTCTGCCCTTCTGGGAATAACTCAGGTTCGGCCGCCGAAGGTGGTTTCGGCCGCCGAACCTGCCTTTGGATGCATGGATTGGCCGCCTAACCTTGCCCCCGAAAGTTGAGTTTTGGCTTGAAAGCAGACTTTCGGCCGCCGAAGGAAGGTTCGGCCGCCGAAAGTGCCTGACTTTCATCTCTGGAGAGGGACTTTCGGCCGCCGAAAGTGCCCGAGTTTCGTCTCTGGAGAGAGGGTTCGGCCGCCGAAGGTGCCGCCGAAAGTGCCCTGTCCAGCCTTTTCTTGGTTGTTTTCTATGCATGTTTAAATGATGTTCTAGGGGGGTTTTTGAGTAGTTTTTTATGAGCTGTTTAGAGTGTGTTGGCACCTCATTCGAGTCCACCTGTGTAGGATCAGACCTGAGGGATCGAGGAGGCCATCAGTGTTAGCAGTTGTAGAGTTAGTCCAGCGTCTGCCAGAGGTGAGTAGAACTAAATTTAATCTTTTATATTACGAAATCAAATGCCTAAAGCATGCTCATGCATCATGATGATTCTATGTAATAGGTTGATTGCACTAGTTACACGAATATGAAGCATTGCATTATTTACTGTTGATGGAGATTGGACCAAGGACGACCCCACTAGCCCTAGAGATGTTGTGAGACCTGGCTGGGCCAGGCATACATATACAGTTGTTGTAAGACCTGGCCGGGCCAGGCATACGAAGGTTGTGAGACCCGGCCGGGCCGGGCATACTGAGACTGGAAGGGATGTTTTGGGGTTAGGTCCAATCCGTGATATGATTTGTTTGTGCTGTGACGCATTTCATGAAAGCATGTAATTAATGAACTGTTTTCTTTGTTTCTACTCACTGGGCTTTTTTAGCTCACCCCTCTCCCTTAACCCCAGTGTTGCAGGTTTGAGGTTGATCGGGAAGTCTCAAGAGTAAAGGTTTTGATTATGTAATAGTATTAGCTTAGTACTTTTAGTGTGGACATGTATTATAAATTGATATAATGATTTGCAAGAGATTGTAATGTAAAGTTAAGTAGAGTTATGTTTATGGATTAGAACTGTGCTTGGCCCTAAGACGTGGTTAGTCCCTGTTTAATACATGATGTATGTAATGGTTTATTGTTGAGTTGTGTTTGAACTAATCTTGTGGCATGTGTTGTTTACCACGCTATGGAAATGGATAAGGACCCTAGTAGTGGTCTTATGTTTGTGGTTTGATGTATGCACATGTTAGGTTCTAGTTCTTTGGATGTGACTCCGGCTTGATGTATGAGATGTTGACTCGGCTAGAGTTTTGATGAGGACTCTAGTAGGGGGTTTCTTTATGTTTTCAGTTATGTTGCATACAGGTCAAGCTCGGTAATTACATCAGATGTTTGAGTTTTTATGTTAAAGCTTTGATCATGTATGGGATTTGACCAGGTGATAGGAGGTATGTTCGGCTTACTACGGGTCCCGGCGGCCTTAAGCAGATCTGGATCCTAGCGTCGGTGGCGGTTTGGGCCGTTACAGAGGGGTATCAGTTTCCGGGTCGTTACACGATGTGCCTCCCATCGGATACCCTGAACCCTGTGGGAAGGGTGGATAATGGGGTGGAAAACCATA
The DNA here is from genome assembly GCF_001659605.2 of Manihot esculenta. Classification (NCBI taxonomy): domain Eukaryota; kingdom Viridiplantae; phylum Streptophyta; class Magnoliopsida; order Malpighiales; family Euphorbiaceae; genus Manihot; species Manihot esculenta. Next base: position 10,443,284 of record NC_035173.2, read on the forward strand.
CCCCGAGGCCTGAGCGCCTCCCTGCGACTCCCCTATCCCTTCTTCCGTCATGCTGACATCCAGATTCCCATCCCTCCTCTGATCCTCTTCCATAACCTCCCTCACATCTGAAGAACTTCCTCCTCTATCTGTTCCCCTTCTGCTAGCATCAAAAGACCTTCTAGGGTCCCTTGACACTCTTTCTCTGCTTGATCTACATGACATTGCCCTAGGCAATGCAGGAGGACGGGCGCTCGTGCCCTCATCCTCAGGTGGTACTCCAGTCAATCTTGCTGATCGACGAGTTCCCCTCATCCTGTTTTCTGAAAAGCAGCACATAACAAGCAAACATTAGCATCATACGGTTCATGTGGGCACACATGAACCCTCATCACATACATCATTAATGCACATGCATATAATCATAGCATTTCACATCATCAATCAAGACAGGACTCTACATCCTATCCTAGTGGACATGATCTTCCTATTGTGCTTGACCTTCTATAACATCTATGAGCCCGACACTCTAGGTCCGACCATATGAACCTAGGGCTCTGATACCATTTTGTAACGACCCGAAAATCGGACCGCTACCGGCGCTAGGATCCAGATCGGCTTAAGGCCGCCGGGACCCGTAGCAAGCCTGACATGTAACCTGTAAACCTGTTTAATCCCATACATGATCAACAATCATACATAAAAATTAAAACTTTTCTTTCATACATTCTATCATACACCAAACTCAACCTGTGCATGCACTGAACATAGTCATAATCATAAACTTGACCCCTCTGTGGGATCTCATCAATGCCCCCAATGGGTGGCATAACATGTGTTGAGTTGGTTAAACATCCACATCATAAACATCTAAGATCATGTATTAAAAGGTATAACAACATCCATAGGGTCAAGCACAACTTCTATTCCTCAATATTATTATACATAACATGACTATTCAAACTTTACATCATCTTACAATTTATCATGTCCACTTTCTATCTATTACAAACACATGACTTTACTCTTCTTGACTTCTCAGTCTAGCCCGTACCTGCAATCCTGGGGGATTAGGGAAAAGGAGTGAGCTACTAGAGCCCAGTGAGCAGAATAATAGAAAACAACATTTAAAATCTCATGCCATCATGTAATGCAACACATCACAACAAATCACATCTCAGATGGTATTGTCACCAATAGTCCTCTACATTCCAAAGTGCCGGGACGTAGAATGGGTACAACCGGTCTTTCTCTTAACATAACATATCATAACATTCCAATGTGCCAGGGACGTAGAATGGGTACAACCTGGACTTTCTCTTACATAGTGCCAGGGACGTAGAATGGGTACAACCTGGACTTCCATACCATATCATGCCGTAACATCATCATACCATATGAGGACTAAAGGATCATCCAATAACCAATCCACATCAACATCATAAATGCAATGCAACATATTCGTGATTTCTAATGCAAACAATCTAATTCATCACATGGCATTCATGATGCATGAACATGCTCAACTGTATAATTCATTTGCTTTAAAACATAAAGGTTTATTCTACTCACCTCTGGCTGATGCTCTACTGACTCAGAAGCAGCTGAACTCACTGCTGGGGTCCTCGGTTCCTCGGGTCCGAACCTACACAGGTGGACTCAAATGAGGGACCAAACAACTAGAACATAACTCTAAAAACATCCCCCAAAAACCCCCTAGAACAACATGAAACAATCATGCAAAACATGCAAAGGAAGGCTGAACAGGGCAGGTTCGGCGGCACCTTCGGCGGCCGAAAGTCCCTCCAGAGCCGAAACCCAGGCAGGTTCGGTGGCACCTTCGGCGGCCGAAAGTCCCAGACAGAGACGAAAGTCTCTTTTCGGGGGCAGGCTTCGGCAGCCGAAAGGCTTGCCTCCCCAGCCATGTTCGGCGGCCGAAAGTCCTTCGGCTGCCGAACCTGGTTTCTGCCAATGGGCAGAAACTTGGCTCCTCTATGCACATTTGCCTCCAAAACTTCCAATCATGCATAAACTTATTCTACAACACACATACTCAAGCATACAAGTTCCTAGGGGCTTCAAACCAACTAAAACCCCATCTACAACACATCAAACAACACAAAACCAACATACATTTCCCATAATCCAACAAAAACCCAAAAACTCATAAAACCCTACACATGCATTTCTACTTCAAGAATCAACTAAAAACTTGTTAAAAACATATAGTGAGCTCAAGATCGGCCCTTACCTCTTGAAAATCGAGAGGAAAACGACCCTAGCTCGAAGATGGGAGAGATTTGAGTTCTTGAACCTCAAAGCTCCAAAACTTGCCTTAAACTCGAAAATCTTCAAAACAAGGTGAAAACTCATAAGAAAAACATGAAAACTCGAAGGGAGAAGCTCAAAACAGAGGAGGGGCGGTGGAGAACTCACCTTGGCCGAAAACGGGAAGAAAAGCTTGCCCGTTTCAGCCATGGGGTCCTTTTATAGGGCTGTCCTTACCACCTTTCGGCGGCCTAACGTGCCCCCACAGCGCATGCAAGTTCGGCGGCCGAACATGAGGTTCGGCGGCCAAACCTGGCAAAGTCTCCAAAGCCCTCTCCACTCAAAACTTGTATTTATTTTCATTAAAAACCATAAAATACATCAAAACATTTTAAGAAAACATGGTTTTACCCCTTCTAGAGGTCTCCGACATCCGAGATTCCACCGGACGGTAGGAATTCCGATACCGGAGTCTAGCCGGGTATTACACTACAGATCCGAAAGTCAGGCACTTTTGGGGGTAGGTTCGACGGCCGAAGGTCTCCACAGATCCGAAAGTTACCAACCTTCGGGGGCAGGTTCGGCGGCCTAACCCCTTCACAGATCCGAAAGTCCTCCCTTTCGAGGGCAGGTTAGGCGGCCAAAGGATGCCTCCACAGGCAGGTTCGGCGGCTGAACCTGGGTTCTCCAGGATGGTAGAACTCGATTCTGCCTCAACACTCAGCCACCAAAACTCACCAAACTCATACCCAACTTCTCAAAACATGCAAAAACTCACTCCATCAAGCATAAGGGGCATAAAACTAACTTAAGTCCCAACAACAACAAGAAGAACATCACATAAGCATACATTCATAAAAAACCCAACTCAAAACCTATAACATTATATCTAACCATAACATGTAACTTAACCCTTAACCCTTTTTAAAACTTACTTAAAATATAGGAAAAGACAAGGATCTACACTTACCTCTTGACGATCTAAGGTAGATGCGACTCAAACTTGTGGTTGAGGGGAAACGGTCTTCCAAACTTTAAAATCTTTGATCCAAGCTCAAAACTTCAAAAACAAGCGAAAACTCATGAAAATTTGAAGGAAAAACATAAAATCATCAAAGGAAGGGCAAGAACTCACATTTACCCGAAAATGGAGAGAGAAACTCCCCTATTTTCGGACTGGAGGCCTCTTATAGGTGGCTGGTCAGACCACCTTCGAGGGTCGAAAGAGAGCTCCCGCGGCAGCACTATGTTCGGGGGCCGAATATGAGGTTCGGCGGCCGAACTTGGACTTATCTCTCAAAAAAAATTTTCTTCCATTTTTTTTAAAACTTTAACTCAAAACCAATCAATAAAATCATGAAAAACATTTTGTAAAAACATATTTTACCTTTCTAAGAGATTCCGGTATCCGAGATTCCGGATTCCAACGGGGATTCTGTCGGAAGGTTGGAATTTTGACACCGGAGTCTAGCTAGGTATTACAAACAGTTTATTTTACTGATTTTCATGATATTGCTCCACCACCTTGGATGAAAATATAACCACTAGTTGACTTGATTTCATCTGAGTCTGAAATCCAGTTTGCATCGCTATACTCTTCTAGCACAGCGGGAAATCTACTATATAGAATACCATAGTTTATTGTACCTCTCAAATATTTCATTAAACATACCAAAGCATTCAAATGACCATGGTTAGGATTTTGAGTGTCCCTACTTAGTCTACACACTTCATAAGGTATATTTGGTCGAGTAAAATTCATCAAATGAATTAAACTTCCAATAATTTGAGCATATTTAGACTAGAATACAATATCTCCAACATTTTTTTTAACTGACTGTTAGCATCAAATGGAGTGTTTATAGGTTTCACATCAAACTTCTCAAATTTCTTTAGAAGTTTTTCAACATAATGTTCTTGAGTCAATATTAATCAATGATCATTTCGTACAATTTTCACACCCAAAATTACTTTAGCTTCTCCCATGTCTTTCATTTTAAATTTAGAAGATAAAAATTTTTTTGTTTCTTGAACTATATCAAGACATGAACAAAAAATTAGCATATCATCCACATATAAGCATATAATTACACAATCATTTCCAACAAGTTTTATATAAACACATTTATCAACCTCAATAGAAGAAAAACCATTACTTAACAAAACTTGGTCAAATTTTTCATGCCATTGTTTTGGTACTTGTTTTAAACCATATAAAGACTTAACCAATTTACAAACTTTTTTTTCTTGACCTAAAACAACACAACCTTCTGGTTGTACCATATAAATCTCTTCTTCCAAATCACTATTTAAAAATGTAGTTTTTACATCCATCTGATGGATATAAATTTTGTAAATAGAAGCCAAAGCAATTAAAATTATAATTGAAGAAATTCTAATAACAGGAGCTTAAGTATTAAAATAGTCAATATTTTGTTTTTGAGTAAAACCTTTTGCAACAAGTCTAACTTTGTATTTATCAATTGAACCATCAAGATTTAATTTCTTTTTGAAAATCCATTTGCAACCAATTGGTTTTGCTCCATATGGTAAAACAACAATTTCCAAAGTATTATTTTGTAAAATAGAATCAATTTCAACTTTAATAGCTTCTTTTTAAAATAATGCATTAGAAGAAAAATTTGCATCTGAAAAAGTTAAAGATCATCTTCCAAAAGATAAGCATGAAAATAATTTCCAAAGGATTTTTCTTTCCTTTGTCTTTTTGATCTTCTTAACTCTTTAACTTCACTTTCATTTATATGTTTACTAACAGATGCATTAGAAACAACTTTATTTCTTAGAGGAAAAATATTTTAAACAAACTCAGCATTTTTAGTTTTAATAATAGTATTACAATTTAGTACTACAATTAGCATAACAAATAAATAAACAATCAGAAGTATTTGCACCAATTTTTTTTTCTTTAGTTCAGGAATCATAACTTTGGTTAAACACCCCCACACTTTTAAATATTTTAAATTAGGAAGATAACTCTTCCATAATTCATAAGTGTAATATCAGTTTTTTTTATAAGGAATTCTATTTTGTAAGTGACATGCAAATAAAATGGCTTCACCCCATAAATTTTCTAGTACATTAGAACTAACAAGTAAACAATTCATCATTTCCTTTAAAGTTATATTTTTTCTTTCTGCTACCCTATTTGATTCAGGTGAATATGGTGGGATAATTTCATGAATTATACCATATTTTTCATAATAATAATTAAGCAAGACATATTTACCTCCCATATCTGATCTAATTCTTTTAATTTTTCTATTTTATTGATTTACTACTTCATTTTTATGCGAATGAAACATGTCAAAGGTTTCATCTTTATTTCTTAATAAATATACTTTAATATATCTAGAAAAGTCGTCAATAAAAGTTACATAGTATCTTTTTCTCCCTCTAGTCATAGTTTGTTTTAAATCTTCTAAGTCAGTGTGAATTAAATTTAATAATTCAATTTCTCTAAAAATAGAAGCACAAGTTTTCTTTGTTTGTTTTGATTTAGCACATACTTCACATTTATCCAAGCTTGAATAATTAATATTAGATATAAGTCTAATTGCATGCATCTTATTAATATAATATAAACTTACATGACCCATCCTATCATTTCATAATTTAAAAGAATCAATCAAGTAAGCAGAAGAATTAACATTTTCATTATTAACAATCTTGGAAACATGCAATACAAACAGTCCATTATTACAATATCTCTTACCTATAAAGACATTATTTTTAGTTTTAACTACTTGGTCAAATTCAAATGTAACTTTCACTCCATTTTTACCAAGCAGAGCAACAAAAATCAGATTAGTTTGAATTTCATGGACATGTAGCACCTCATTCAATTTCAAAAATTTACCGGATGTGAGACGAAGAAGCACTTTGCCTTTTCTAAGAACTTGTGTAGTCCTTGAGTTACCAAGAAACACAGAATCTTCTCCTGCACTAGTTTGAGTGTAGGATGAAAAAACACTTTTATTTGCACAAATGTGCTTCGTAGCACCTGAGTCTATGACCCATTCATTCACATTAGCCACAAGATTGGCTTGAGAAATGACCGCTACAATTATGTCATCTGCTTCCACCAAATTTGCCTTTGGTTTAGCAGGATTGTCATTTCTCTCCATTCTTTTCCTGCATTGAGGTGCATGATAACCTAACTTGCCACACACAAAACAACTACCTTTTTTTTCTTAAAAGTAGGATTATTAATTTTTGGTTTATAATCAAATTTTCTTTTTATACCTTTTGTTTTGGTAGTGTGGCTTATCTTGGATTAAGTTGGTGTTGGCAGCAATCTCTTTTCCTTTAGCTTTCTTAATCTCTTTCTTGTTTGTATATTCTATGATGATATGAGTGATAAGCTCAAAAAGGGACAACTGCTTATGTTTATGCTTGAGTCGCTGCTTCTAGTCGCTCCACGAAGTCAATAATTTTTTAATTAGCAAACCAGCAACAAGCTCCTCTTAAAGTGTTATATTTTTCGATTTCAAGTCCTCAATCAATTTGTGGTATTCAATGATTTGTGCCTTTATATCTTTATCATCCACCATCTCCCATTTGTAAAATTTGTTAATAGTAAATTTCTATTTGCCACATCCTCAGCAGTATATTTGACAATTATGGACTCCCATATTTATTTTGCTTCTTTATAAAAGCAATAAACATCAAAGAGATCGTTAGATAACGTGCTAATAATAGTGTATCTACATACCTTATTAGCATGAACCCATAATTCCTATTGTTTGTCAGAAGTTTCTGCAGGTTTCGCATCGATGAGAGCAAAACCAACTCCATGCATATCAAGAAATGAAAATACACGTTCCTGCCAGCGTTTGAAATTGTCACCATTAAATTGTTCAATTTTGGAGACATTTGGGAATGGCTTGGACATCTTCATGGCAGGTTGCATCATAGCAGTAGGAACACCATTTGGAATACTAGTGGCAGAAGGATCAACAGGTCTAGTAATGGAAGTATTGTTAGGAGAAGTAATTTCAGCCATTATCCTTAAGATTGTTGTAAAATGGTAGAAAAAGATATAGAAATTAAATGAAAGATGAGCAGAATATTTGCTTGAGGCGTGATAATAATCAATGTCCTTAAGGATAATTCACTGACGGTAGTGTATCCTCCTGAATTTAACAAGCCTTCTGGATTACAAGTAACTCAGGAGCAAGAACAACAACAATTATTAATTACCTAGAAATAGAGAAGTAGAAGTAGAGAGAAAGAGAAGTATTTTTTTTTTGTGTGTGATAATGAATAACGTAAATGCACTGCTATTTATAGTACTAAAGTTAACATTATTCAAGTTCATAATATTAGCTAAAAATATAGTTCAGTAATATTAGGAAAAAGAATAAGATAACTTAAAGTGGAAAAGATCTTTTTTAACCAACTTAAAATCTTCAACTTATTTCAAAATATTTTGAATTAATTAAATATTTATGATTCTTTTGAAATAAATTGTTAAATATACAATAGCCATGTAGATCTAAATGAATTTTGTTTGAAAACTCCAGTGATAGAATAACCTCCTTCGTTCTCACAGACAGCGCCAATTGATGATGTTGAGATTCGGGGGTAGTAGGATCATGACACCTAGACAAATGGTTTGATTCAGTGTGAGAAATCAATAAATTGAGATTGGCTCAAAAGGAAATAAATATTGGTCATAAATGAGAGTAATAGAATCAAGTCTTATTATTCGAGAGGTTAAGGTTTTCTTAGGGCTACAAAGATATGGTTTATGTGAAGTTAAAAAAAAAGTGTTCCATGTTTGAGTTTGATAGGGGTATATATACCGTTGGTCATACTTAGCTCCCCTACGACATGTCCTATCGGACAAGATAAGGACACTTTTAGCATGCTTTTCAAGCAGCTCATTAATAATGAACAGTTGACTAATAAATGTTGAGTCAGCTAATCCATACCATATCTATTACGCATGTCACGTTAGTCCTACTCATCGCACGCGCATTTAAGACTTTGAATTTTCACAAGGAAGGAGGTCGGACTCTGTGTCAATAGATTATCGAAGTTTGGAAAGTCAACATCTGACCAATATTTCTTTCGATTATACTCGGCTCGCCCGACTTAAATTATAAGAGGGTCTCTTAATTAGAGACTAAAAAACCACTAAAAAAACCAAAGACACGTAAATTGTTATATTTATCACAGTTATTTATCTTGGTTGAAAATTGTTATATTTCAGTCCATCATCTTTAATTTATTACTTTAAAATCTTTTATTATTAAAAGCGTTATATAAAAATCTTCCAGCTATTTTTTATCTATTTTTTCAATAAAATTGATCATGGCAGAGCTACGGGGTAAAAGAAATAAAAAATAAAAAAATAAAAAATGGCACATAAGATATTCATAATATTATCTCTACTCAAACTTCTCAAGTGAGAGAAATGGTGTATGAGAAGAGAGGATATTATCAATATCTTACATTACATTTTTTATTTTAAAATTTCTTATTTTTTACATCATAGCATTGCAATAAATAAATTTTATTTGGACAATGGTGCAAAATGGTTTGAGTTATTTTTTTTATAATGTTATCGAAGATGAAGAATTTTTATGTAATATTTTAAAAAATGATGAATTTTTTAAATAATTTTAAAGATAAAATATTTTACAATAACAAAAATTAAAAAACAAGAGACTGAAGTCTAAATCTCTAAAGCCAAGTGATGACGGGTATAAATTTGCCAAATTTCGAGAAGACTAAAACCATTTATATAATAGATTAAATAAATATAAAATAATATAAAAAGTATATAAATTTAGTTTATTATGAATCTGAAATTCATATTTCATGTGTCTTATTTTATAGTGTACAGAGTTTATTTAAATATTTTTTAAATTAAATAATAAAAAATTAAATTATATTAATTTATTAAAATATTTTTAAAAAATTAAAATTTTTATTATTCACTGTATTTTAAATTTTATTATTAATGTGGGAGGGCCTAATGTAAAATAATTAAAAATTATATACATAAAATTTCTTGGCGTTGCTTGGAATGAGTAGTATTTGGTTCAAACTAAAAAAATCAATCGACCTGAATTAATTTAAAAATTCAATTTGATTTTTTATTTATTTTGGTTTGATTTAATTTTTAATTTTAAAAATTTTGTTATTTTGATTCGATTCGGTTTTAATCAGAAAAAAATAAAAAAAATCGAATCGAATTCATTAGTGATAATAATATATTATTTTCAATAATATAGAAAAATTAAATCATATTAAAATTAAAATATTTTAATTAAATTTTAAAATATTAAAAATAAAATATAAAAAATAAAAAAATTATTAAAAATTAAAATTAATTAAATCGAATCGAATCAAATTAAATCAGATTGATTCGATTTGATTTAATTTTTAATTAAAATCAATTTAATTTAATTTTTATAAATACTAAAATTTTAATTTTTAATTTATTTAATTTGATTTGATTTTAAATCGAATTGAGTAAAATCAAAATGAGTAAATGTTTACACCTAAGTTCCTAACCACCGCTTCCTGCCATGCCAAAGCTGCAAAATGTATCCAACCATTAAACATAAATTAAAAAAAAAAAAAAAGGATCTTATGGTAAATGATAGGAATCGGGAACTATAGCACTCCAACCGTGCAGTTGGTTGATCCGAACTACAATGATAAGAACAGGTTGAATATTTTTGAGTAATGACTTGACTTGATCTGTCAAGATAAGGTCGGATAGTACATAACTAAAATTAAGGGGGATTTAGAAAAATTAATTTAATATATTGAATAACAATTATTTAAAATTATTTATATAAATAATTAATTAAATAGAAAAATTATATTCTTTATGAAAAATAATTATTTTTTTGTTTAATATTATATATATTTTTTCCGAAAAATTTGAGTTTTTTTTTATTGAACATAAAAATAGAGTCTAAAATCAAGCCTACCGTTTGGTCATTGGTTACCTTTTTTTTTATAAATAAATAAAAAATTAGACATATTATAAATGAGAATAATGAAAATATTCAAGATCTAAGATAATTCACAGGATAATAATTGCAAACACATTTACAATAATACTGAGCAAGAGAAGCCAATCCCCCACACAGATGATTCCAAAAATAACAAAACGATGAAACCATTTCAGTTTGCACAATCATATCTCCCATCAAAATCCCATACTGCATTTTCTTCTCTTTTCTTTTCCTTTATTTTCTTTCCAGAGAAAATTAGCAAACTCCTTCCAAACATCTTCTTCTTTCTGATTAGCTACCACCCAAAATTTTGCTGCTTTAATAACCCATTTTACAGAGGCAGCACCATTTACATTTTTTTTTTTAATAATTTTATTGACTTGAAGAGAATCTGGAATTCCAGTACTTCTCAATTTCCTCCGCTGTTCTTCCTGGAATTCTCCCAGCAATTAGAGGCCACCTACAGAAATTTACTCATTAATTCTTTCACTTGATATCTTCCATTACTAAAAAAATTAAATACCAAAAAAAAAAAAGCAAGAAATTAAAGCTCACCTCTCTCCAACAAGATTATACATCCTAGTAATAAGGGTTTCTTCATCCTCTGTGAATTCAAGCTTAGATTCTTGGCTTGATTCCTCTGCAATTTTCACCCCAAAAAGAAAGCAAAAACAGCTATCAATTTCATATGGGTAACCACGGAAAACAAAAGCCCAGAATTGTTTTTTCATATTTTCATCCCTAAGGAAATTAGAAAAAGAAATCCAGTAAATGGATAGCAGAAATTAAAAGGGGAGAGATCAGAGTCAGCCATTGAAGAATTGAAAACAGCAAAAGAAAAATAAGAGCCATGGATTTTGAGAATAAATAAGTACCTCTAGAATCAACAGAAACATCATCACTAGAAGAATGATCCAAGTCAGCCATTGAGAGTTGAAACCTTAAGCAGAGAGATTGAAAAAAGAGACAAGAGATTGAAAAATTCTTTGGTTGTGTTGGTGAAGCTAAACAAATGAATGGGTACTTAATAAATGGCGTGTTTGGATGGATAGAGAAGAAGAATGGGCGTTGTGAGAGTGAGAATGGTAGTTGAAAGATAGCGTTGATATTCCAACTTTGATAGGTAGTTGGGACGGGTTGGTACACCCTCAAGCTTTTATTGAATCTTTGTATTATCTAATTTTCTAATTTTTTACATATTTTTAATTAACACATTTTAAAATTTTCCTACCGTTGTTATCTTACACTTTGCTTGGATAAAATACGAGATTGAATGGAAAATACTCCTTATGTTTGGATAAAAGGAAAATAAAGGAGGATGGAAAGGAAAATATCTTTATATTCCTTTATTTAGAAAAACAATGAATAAGAAAAAAAAATTAAAAATACCAATTTATCCCCATTATATATATTATATAATATAATAAGGACAAATAATAATAGAATTTTATGAATAATTATATAATATTTATGATTTTTAATATACATCACAAACAAAAAATTATAATAAAATCCAATAAAAAAGATAAAAATAGTAATTAAAAGAAATAATTATTATAATTGTGCTCGGACAGAGGAGGATGAAATCACAATTTTATCTTTAAAATTTAAAAAATAACTTATAAAACATATGGAAGTTTAAGTCATTTAAAAAATTTTCTTCCCATTTCCCCCCATTTTGGAGAAAATAGTGGATGAAAAAAAATTTTTTTTTCTCTTCGATTCCTTCTTAAATAAATATGAAAAAATGAAAAATAAATTTATTTTTTTTTCTCTAATTTCCCTGCTTCCTCTCTTATTTTTTCTCAATTTAAATATAGTATTAAGAATATGTTATATTTAATTTTAAAATAAATAAAGGTGAAGTGTGATCTAGTAAATTTTAAAAGAGTAATTATTAAGCCTCACTTTATTTGTAAAAAAATAATTAGTAGCAGCCGACTTTTCAATCTTGCTGTTTCTACCTCAAGTCACAGTATGTTGAATCTCTCAGTTGATAGCACTACACCAGCTCCCAAAACTCGTCGCTTTGTGTCTATTGTTGAGAATAGTTGGCAAGTCAGTGCACACAATCCCATCCTGCATAAATTGAGAACCTGTGCTAAGACACTTAACTTCTTGGAGTAAGAATTTAACAGGCAGTTTTCGTACTAAGATTAAAGTTGCTAGGGACAGGTTGGTTGAAGCCCGATGCTCTGGATCTAGCCAAGTAACCCAGGTTTGTGAAGAGCTAAATTGTTTGCTTTAAGAAGAAGAAATTTATTGGAAGGAACGAACTAAACTCTTTTGGCTTGAAGGTGGGAACAACAACTCTAGGTTCTTTCATTCTAAAGCTTCAACCAGAAAACGGGTCAACACTATTGCTGCTCTGAAAGATCCTCAAGGCAATTGGGTTACTGATCTTTTCTCCCAACCTTGAGGTGATTATGGTGATGCGTTGGATGTTGTCCATGCTAAAATTAGCAATGAGGAGAATAGTTATTTGGTTGCTCCTTTCACTGATGCTGAGTTTAAAAGTTTGTTTTCCAAATGCATCCGGATAAGGCCCGGTCCTGATGGCCTTAACCTGGCCCTTTTTTTAGCATTTTTGGCATATTATTGGAGACGATGTGATTGTTAGTTGTAAATCTTGGCTTCAGTCGGGTGCTTTCTCTGCTCATTTAAATGACACCATTATAGTTCTTCTTCCTAAAGTGAATAAACTTAGCACCCTTAAAGACTTATAACCTATTTTCCTATGTAATGTTCTGTACAATATTGTTGCAAAAGTTCTTGCCAATCGGCTCAAAAAAGTCCTACCTGCTATCATTTTCCCTTCTCAGTTTACTTTTGTATATGGAAGATTGATTACAGATAATGTTTTAGTTGCTTTTGAGATTGTCTACTATCTTCGAAGGAAAACTAGGGGTAAGGTATGTGAGATTGCTTTTAAAATTGACATTCAAGGCATACGACCATGTGAATTGGCATTTTTTGAGATATATGATTATTAAATTAGGCTTTGCAGCTGAATGGATTAATCTTATCATGGTTTGTATGATCACTGTGGACTACTCTGTGTCTTTGAATGGGTATGAAGTTATGTCTATACATCCTTTTAGAGGTTTAAGACAGCTGTCCTTTGTCTCCTTACCTTTTCATAATTTTTGCAAAATGTTTTTCTGAGCTCTTTAGAAAAAGCAAAAAGAATGGGTGAATTGCATGGATGTTGGGTTAGTAGGAATGGACCTAAGATCTCTTATCTTTTATTCGCTGATGATAGTTTCTTTTTCTTTCATGCTAATGAGCAAGAATGCAGGACCGTCAAAAATATCTTGGCAACATATGAGGCAGCTTCAGGATAGGCTATTAATTTTCATAAGTTAGGTATTCTTTAAGTTCAAATGTGCTTGATGATTGCAAAAGGAGAGTTCTTAATGATTGCAAAAGGCAAATACAAATTGATGCAATTCTTAATGGGCCTAAATGAGACATATGATCATGTAAGAAATCAAATCCTCATTATGGAACTCCTGATAAGCGGTTGTCGAAGCCGTAAAAAATAAACCTATTAAACAATCAACAATAAACTTGTAGATAGTGACAATAGGGTCAAACCACAGGGAATTGACACCAATGATTTTTCTAATAATGACTAGGTCAAGTAAATAACAAGTAATTAAAAGAGGGGGGTTTTGAGTTGATGGATTAACACTGAATAACAAAAGAAAGCAATAATTTAAAGATGAGTAAATCAATAAGAGAAAAGCTTCTAGTTGAAGTATGGATTTGTTTCATATTGCTTAGAATTGATCATTGATTATTTAGGACTCCTATTTTATTTCAATAAATTGGTTTTGGTTATGGAAGACACTTCTCACAACCAAATTCCTCCTTAGTTCTAGTTTGATTATGAAACGTTCGCTAATCAAACACTAATCAACAAGTTGCCAAGGAACGTCCTTGGGGCATTGTAGCATCGAACAATTGTTGACTGCATTAAGACTTAGAGAAACCCAATTCTATCTTTGCTAACTGCGTGGTCAAGTTTAGATTATGCAATTTGATTAAATGTGTATTTGAACAACCTAAGCAATTACGGACCTAAATCATTCAAACAATATTACTTAAGCAATTTAAAAGCAATGGGCCCTTATTGATTCTAAAAGCAAAGTAATAATTATGGAAAGCTCAAATTGCATAAATATTGAAAATAAATAGAAGTTTAACAATGGAGATTTAAATCTCCCAATTCATCACAAAATCTGAAATTCACCAACTTTTCAACTAGAAAAGAAGGAAATTAGCCACTCATGGTGGGCTAAATACACAAAAGATGAAAAGAAAGGAAAGAAAGAAGCTGCAGAGTTTCTGGCGAGGGGAGAAGATGCTGAGTAGCTGATCAGAAGATGCCCCTTGCTGGTTTGGAGGCTGCCCTTTTATAGCTGAAGAATTCCATCCTTCTAGGGTTTTGAAATCCCTTTTTAATTTGGCTTGTGATTCCTCTTTTGATGTTGAATTCAATTGCAACTGGAATTTCTTAGGTGAGAAACTCTTTCGTGGTTCTTGGAATTGTGTTGGTAGTGATTGAGTTGGATTTGGACTTTTTAAAATTCGAAATTTGGTTCCCTGTTGTTTTCCCGCCTCTGCTGTCAATTTCTGCTGTCAAGGTGATTTGGGCAGTTTCTGCGAGTGATTTGGGCAAATCACTTGCCCAATCTGCCCCAATCGCTTTCTGAGATTCAGTCCAGTTTCTGTCTCTATCTCTGCGAGTGATTTGGCCAGTTTCTGCGAGTGATTTGGGCAAATCACCTTGACCCAATCACTTTTCCAGCTTTTTCTTCACTTTTTCTCCAACTTTCCAATTTCTTCCTTTTCTGTAAAAACATAATAAAAACACAAATTAAGCTAGAAAAATGTGTAAATAAGCAGTAATAAATATAATAAAAATGTGGCTAAATTATGCTTGATCAAATACCCCCACACCTAACTTTTTGCTTGTCCTCAAGCAACAAACAACTTAGTCAATCAAGCCCCTTTTTCTTTTGAACCTAAGTACCACTTAATCAGCCCTCCCTAGACTCCTAAATTGAAGTATCACAGTATAGAGTACATGCACCAAGGTTGTTTCTTCTTTTCCTTGTTTCCCCTCACCTACCATGGTCAAGAAAAAGGTTTTCTGATTTAATCATGCTTATTCTCTTTATATGAGCTCAATGCAACCTCTAAGAGTGACTTGCCCTTCTTTGAGTGTTTTATTTTATTTTATTCAGCAGCACTTTTTATTCTTGCCTGAAAAAATCACTAACCTTTTTACGCGAAGGTGCATATTGGTGATACCCACCCCCGGTTACTCAGTTAGTCACTTGTTCAAGTGGCTACTAGCTCTGTTCATAGCTTGTTTGGCCATTGGAACAGGTTTATGATTTGTGCTTTGTGCTGTTTTTTTTTTTCTTTTTCTTTTTCTTTTTCTTTTCTTTTCATGACAGTTTGGGCAAATCACCTCATAGGGAGTTACACTAACTTTTTATTTGCATGTATTTATATTTTTATTTCCTTTGACCAATGCAAATTTAGAGATTCAATTCAAGAAAAGAACTTCCAAAGTGAAGGTAGCACACTATAATTGATTCAATTTAGGCTTAAAGGGGTGGAAAATCAATGGGGTCATGAGATAGGAAGCTCTTTTAACCTTGTTATCTATGTTGAGTAGAGCAAAAGCTAAGACAAAATTCTGTGTGTGTGTGCAAAAAGTGAAAAATGTGTGAAAAAATTTTGGTGTGTGTTTATGGGGCAAAAAAAAAATGCAAAAAGAAACAAAAAAGAAAGCAAAAATATAATGTAATCAATGCAAAAATATAACCTAGCAGTAAATACCCCCACACCTATCCCAAACATTGTCCTCAATGTTTAAACATAAATATGAAAAAATTAATAAGGAGAAGGAAAGGGACTGCCTGTGTAACGACCCGAAAATCGAACCGCTATCGACGCTAGGATCCAGGTCGGCTTAAGGCCGCCGGGACCCGTAGCAAGCCTGACATACAACCTGTGAACCTGTTTAATCCCATACATGATCAACAACATACATAAAATTTTAAACTTTTCTTTTAAAAGCTCAACCTGTGCATGCCCATAAACATATACATAAACATAAACCCCACACTGGAGCTCTCATCAAATGCTCCAATGGGGCCTCTCATCATACATAAGCTTGGAGGAACATAACATCATAAAACATAGATCATGTTTACAAAAGGGCTTTCTATACAAACTCGGTCAAGCACAACTTCTAAACCTCAATCTCAACATCAACATTTACATGACATAACTATATATCATTTTACAATTTATCATGTCCACATTCTATCTATTATATACACATGACTTCATTCATCTCGACTTCTCTGCCTAGCCCGTACCTGCAAACCTGGGGGATCAAGGAAAGGGGTGAGCTACTAGAGCCCAGTGTAATACCCGGCTAGACTCCGGTATCAGAATTCCTACCGTCCAGTGGAATCTCGGATGTCGGAAGCCTCTAGTAGGGTAGAATCATGTTTTTATAAAATGTTTAAAGGTATTTCATGGTTTTAAGTATGAAAATTTAATGAGTTTTTACATGAAAAGTCTTTGAAGGAAAACCCAGGTTCGGCCGCCGAAAGTCAAGTTCGGCCGCCGAACATGGCATGCATGCGGAGGCACATTCGGCCCCCGAACGTGGCCTGGCCAGCCACCTATAAAAGGGTCCCTTAGGTCCGCACGGGCGAGCTTTTTCTCCCCCGTTGTCGGCCAAGGTGAGTCTCCGCCACCCCTCCCTCGATCTTGAGTGTTTTCCTTAGATCTTCCATGATTTTCACGGGTTTTAACTTTTGTTTTGAAGATCTGTGAGTAAAGAGCAAGTTTTGGGTACTTGGAGGTTCAAGGAGCTCAATCTCTCCATCTCCAAGCTAGGATCGCCTTTCCTCTCATTTCTTCAAGAGGTAAGCTCGGATCCACCCTTGTTATGTGTTTTAAACAAGCATTAAGTTGTTTTATGGGTAGAGATGCATGTTTAGGTTTGTTGATGAGTTTATGGGTTTTGATGTTTTGATGAACAATGTATGCTGATTTTTGTGTGTTGAAGTGTTGTAGTTGGGGTATTTGATTGTTTGAGACCCCTAGGAACTTGTATGCATGTTTTAGTTGAGCTATATGCATGATTTGAGGTTTTGGGAGGCAAATGTGCATAAAGGAGCCAAGTTTCTGCCCTTTGGCAGAAACCAGGTTCGGCAGCCGAAGGAGCTTTCGGCCGCCGAACATGGCTGGGGAGGCAGGCCTTTCGGCTGCCGAAGTTGCCCCCGAAAAGAGACTTTCGTCTCTGTCTGGGACTTTCGGCCGCCGAAGGTGCCACCGAACATGCATGAGTTTCGCCTCTGTCTGGGAGTTTCGGCCGCCGAAGGTGCCGCCGAACCTGCCTGACTTTCGGCTCTGGAGGGACTTTCGGCCGCCGAAGGTGCCGCCGAAAGTGCCCTGTCCAGCCATTTCTTGCATGTTTTTATGTGGTTGTTTTATGATGTTTTAGGGGGGTTTTTGGGGAGTATGTTAGAGTTATGTTTATGTATGTTTGGTCCCTCATTGGAGTCCACCTGTGTAGGTTCAGACCCGAGGAACCGAGGACCCCAGCAGTGAGCCAGCTGCTACAGAGTTTGTCAGAGCTAGCCAGAGGTGAGTGGAATAAACCTTAAAGTTTTAAAATAAATGAAGTATGAATTTTGAGCATGATCCATGCATCATGAATGCCATGAGATATAGTAGGTTGTTTGCATTAGTATTCACCAATATGTTGCATTGCATTTATGATGTTGATGTGGATTGGTTATTGGATGATCCTTTAGTCCTCATATGGCATGATGATGGTACGGCATGATATGGTATGGAAGTCCAGGTTGTACCCATTCTACGTCCCTGGCACGATGTGGTATGGAAGTCCAGGTTGTACCCATTCTACGTCCCTGGCATATTGGTATGTTATGATATGTTATGATAAGGGAAAGACCGGTTGTACCCATTCTACGTCCCGGCACAGTTGGACTATGTAGAGGACTATAGGTGACAATACCATCCGAGATGTGATTTGTTGTGATATGTTGCATTTTATGAAAGCATGAAATTTTATTATATGATTTCACTATTCTGCTCACTGGGCTTTGTAGCTCACCCCTCTCCCCTAACCCCAGGTGTGCAGGTACAGGGTAGACCAGGAGGTTAGCCAGAGTTTTGAAGTATGTGTATGTAATAGCTAGATTGTGGACATGACAATTGTACTATGATGTAATGTAAGAGATTGCAGTATGTTATGTAATGAGGTATATTGAGGTTATAGATGTGCTTGACCCTATGAGTATTGTAATCCCTTGTTGATGCATGATCTTAGATATTTGATGATACAGATGTAAGCCAACTCATCTCATGTTATAGTGCTCATTGGGGCGTTGTTGAGATCCCACAGAGGGGTCATGATTATGGTTATGTAATGTATGTTTAGGTTGAGTTGGATGTATGAAAGAAAAGTTTAATTTTTATGCATGTTGTTGATCATGTATGGGATTATACAGGTTTCCAGGATGTATGTTTGGCTTGCTACGGGTCCCGGCGGCCTTAAGTCGACCCGGATCCTAGCGCCGGTAGCGGTCCGATTTTTGGGTTGTTACACCCAGTGAGCAGAATAATAAAAACATTATATTATAATTTCATGCTTTCATGGAATGCATCACATCACAAACATATCACATCAAGGATGAACTTGTCACCAGTAGCCCTCTACATATCCAATAGTGCCAGAACGTAGAATGGGTCCTGGTCTTTTTCTTACATAGCATAACATAACATTCCAATGTGCCAGAACGTAGAATGGGTCCTGGTCTTTCTCTTACATAGTGCCAGCGAACGTAGAATGGGTCCCACTGGTCTTTCATTCCATACCGTACATATCATATCGTCACATCATAGGTCGAGGGCTATGGGTCATCCAACGTTCATCCACATCAACAACAGAATATGCAATGCAACGTATTCGTGAATTCTAATGCAACAACCTAGTATATCTCATGGCATTAATGATGCGTGAATCATGCTAAAATGTCCATTACTTACTTTAAAACGTAATGAGTTATTCCACTCACCTCTGGATAGCTCTGACCAGACACTGGAGCAGCTGACTCACTGTTGGGGTCCTCGGTTCCTCGGGTCCGAACCTACACAGGTGGACTCAAATGAGGGACCAAACATACATGAACATAACTCTAAACTACTCCCCAAAAACCCCCTAGGACATCATGAAACAATCATAGAAAAACATACAAAGGAGGGCTGGACAGGGCACTTTCGGCGGCAGGTTCGGCGGCCGAAAGCCCCTCCAGAGCCGAAAGTCAGGCAGGTTCGGCGGCACCTTCGGCGGCCGAAACTCCTAGACAGAGACGAAACTCATGCATATTCGGCGACACTTTCGGCGGTCGAAACTACCCTCCAGAGACGAAAGTCCTCTTTCGGGGGTAGGCTTCGGCAGCCGAAGGCTGCCTCCACAAGCGGGTTCGGCGGCCGAAAGTTCCTTCGGCGGCCGAACCTGAGTTTCTCCAAAGTGGCAGAAACTCAGCTCCAACATGCACAAACTCCTCCCAAACCTTTCAAACATGCATAAACCTATTCTACAACACTCCCAATCATACACAATCAAGCATACAAGTTCATAGGGGTCTCAAACTAGCCTAAACCCCAACTATAACACATCAAACATACCCACATTGCTCATGAACACACATTAAACCCATAAACTCAAAACAACCTAAACATGCATTTCTACTTTATAAACTTGTATAAGATTTGCTTAAAACACAACATAAGCTAGAGATCGACTCTTACCTCTTGAAGATCGAGAGTAGAGGCGATCTAACTTGGAGTTGGGAGAGATTTAGTTCCTTGGGTCTCCAAGCTCAAAAACTTGTTCTTTTGCTCAAAATCTTCAAAACAAAGTGAAAACTTGTGAAAATCGTGAAAGATTTGAAGGAAGGAACTCAAGATAGGTGAGAAGCGGCGAAGAGCTCACCTTGGCCTAAAATAGGGAAAAGCTCGCCCGTTTTCGGCTAAGGGACCCCTTTATAGGTGGCTGGCGAGGCCACATTCGGGAGCCGAACGTGCCTCCGCATGCATGCCATGTTCGGCGGCTGAACATAAGGTTCGGCGGCCGAACCTGGACTTCCCTCACTTATGCTTTCGGGGGCCTAATAGCGCTCCCAAAGGCTTGCATGTTCGGCGGCCGAACCTGAGTTTTCCCCCAAGGCTATTTTAATGCAAAAACTCATTTCTTTCTTGATTAAAACATAAAACACATTAAAACATTTTATACAAACATGGTTTTACCCTTCTAGAGGTCTTCGACACCCGAGATTCCACAGGACGGTAGGAATTTCAATACCGGAGTCTAGCCGGGTATTACATTCTCCCCCCCCTTAAAAACATTCGTCCCCGAATGTTCCTCAACTAGTACAAGCAAGGCATAACACACATCATACGCATAAACACACATAAAACTAACCTTAGAAGAGATAAGGGTACTGCTGGAGCATGGACTCCCGTGTCTCCCAAGTGCATTCTTCCAAATTGTGGTGGTTCCACAGGACTTTCACCATCGGGATTTCCTTGTTTCTCAGCTTTCTGATCTGGGTGTCTTTGATCCGTACTGGCTGCTTAACATAAGTGAGATCTTCTTGGATCTCTACATCAGGCTCACTAAGAACCTTGCCCGGATCTAACACAAACTTCCTCAATATGGAAACATGGAAAACCAGATGGATTCTTTCCATTGAAGCAGGTAAATCCAGCTTGTACGACACATTCCCAATCTTTTGCAAGATCTCAAAGGGTCCGATGTATCGTGGGGCTAGTTTACCTTTCTTCCCAAAGCGAACCACTCCTTTCATAGGAGACACCTTGAGCAATACCAGATCCCCCTCCTGAAACTCTACTTGCCTTCTGCGGATATCTGCATAACTCTTCTGTCTGCTTGCAGCATTCTTGATCCTCTCTCTGATTATGGGTACCACCCTGCTGGTGATCTCTACTAGCTCAGGCCCTGCCAATGCCTTTTCTCCAACCTCTTCCCAGCAAACAGGTGATCTGCACTTCCTCCCGTATAAAGCTTCATATGGAGCCATCCCGATGCTAGCATGATGGCTGTTATTGTAGGTAAACTCCACCAAAGGTAGATGTTGCCTCCAAGAACCGCCAAAGTCCAGCACACACATTCTGAGCATATCCTCTATTGTCTGGATGGTCTTTTCTGATTGTCCGTCCGTCTGTGGATGGAAAGCAGTGCTGAAATCCAACCTGGTACCCATGGCATTCTGCAGACTCCGCCAAAACCTGGAGGTGAACTGGGGCCCTCGATCAGATACTATTGAAATAGGAACCCCATGCAGTCTGACGATCTCCTCAACATACACCTGCGCCAACTTGTCCACAGAATAGCCACTCCTGACAGGGATGAAGTGAGCAGATTTGGTGAGTCTGTCCACAATCACCCATATGGAGTCCAATCTGTTGGACGTCGCCGGTAACCCCACTACGAAGTCCATAGCTATATTCTCCCATTTCCACTCTGGAATAGGTAGCGGGTCAAGCATTCCAGCCGGCTTCTGATGTTCCAGCTTCACCCTCTGACACACTTCGCAGGCTGACACAAACTGTGCCACTTCTCTCTTCATAGCTGGCCACCAATAAACCTTCTTCAGGTCTTGATACATCTTGGTGGCTCCGGGGTGAACACTGTATCTTGCATTATGAGCCTCTCTCATAATGTCTCCTTTTAGCCCTATGTCATCTGGTACACACAATCTGCTCCCATAGCGGAGGATCCCCTTGCTGTCGAATCTGAACTCACTATCCTTGCCTGACTAAATAGTCCTGGCAATCTTCACTAACTCTGGATCCTCATGCTGTTTCTGAGCCACCTGCTCCAGAAACACGGGTGCCACTCTCATCTGGGCTACCAAAGCACCTGTACCAGATAACTCCAACTGTAGACCTTCATTCATGAGCTCGAAGAACTCCCTTACTACTGGCCTCCTCTCTGCTGAAATATGGGACAAACTGCCAAGTGATTTCCGGCTTAAAGCGTCTGCCACAACATTCGCCTTACCCAGATGGTACTGGATCTTGCAATCGTAGTCACTAAGCAGTTCTACCCATCTCCTCTGCCTCAGATTCAGATCCCTCTGACTCAAGATGTACTGCAGGCTCTTATGATCTGTGAAGATCTCACATTTAACCCCATAGAGGTAGTGCCTCCACATCTTGAGTGCAAAGATTACTGCTGCCATCTCCAGGTCATGTGTGGGGTAATTCAACTCATGCTTCTTCAGCTGTCTAGAAGCATAAGCAATCACCCTTTCATTATGCATTAACACACAACCCAGTCCCACACGGGACGCATCACAATGCACTGAGAAGTCTTCATTGCTAGATGGCAAGGCTAACACTGGTGCTGAAGTCAACCTCTTCTTGAGCTCCTCAAAGCTCTCTTCGCACTGGTCGGTCCACACGAACCTCTGGTTCTTCCTGGTTAGTCTAGTCAGAGGAGCTGCAATTTTTGAGAAGTCCTGAACGAACCTCCTGTAGTAACCTGCCAAACCCAAGAAACTTCTAATCTCTGTCACTGAAGTGGGTCTAGGCCAGTTAGCTACTGCTTCCACTTTCTTGGGGTCCACCTCTATTCCGTTTTCTGACACCACATGCCCCAAGAAAGAGATGCTCCTCAGCCAGAACTCACACTTGGAGAACTTGGCATACAAGCCATGTTCCCTCAAGGTCTGCAGAACCAACCTCAGATGATGGGCATGCTCCTTTGCATTCCTGGAATACACTAAGATATCATCTATGAAGACAATAACAAAGTGATCCAGGTATTGGCTAAATACTCTGTTCATGAGATCCATGAATGTTGCAGGGGCATTAGTTAACCCGAACGGCATAACAAGGAACTCAAAATGCCCATATCTGGTCCTGAAAGCTGTCTTTGGAACATCTTCCTCTCTTATCCTCAGCTGATGGTACCCAGATCTCAGATCTATTTTGGAGAAACAACCCGCTCCTGCTAGCTGGTCGAATAGATCATCGATCCTTGGCAAAGGGTACCTGTTCTTGGTAGTGACTTTGTTCAACTGCCTGTAGTCGATACAAAGTCTAAGGGATCCATCCTTCTTTTTCACAAAAAGCACTGGAGCACCCCAAGGTGAGGTACTCGGTCGGATGAAGCCCTTATCTACCAGATCTTGCAACTGCTCCTTAAGCTCCTTCAATTTTGCTGGTGCCATCCTGTAGGGAGGAATAGAGATCGGTCTAGTTCCAGGCATCAATTCGATTTCAAACTCTATCTCCCTAGCAGGTGGTAGTCCTGGAAGCTCCTCTGGAAAAACATCCTGAAATTCTCTAACAACTGGCACTGAGGCTGGCTCCCTGACCTGACTAACTAGCTCTCTCACATGAGCCAAATACCCCTGACATCCCTTCCTAAGCAACCTACGAGCCTGAAGGGTTGATATCAGACCTCTAGGTGTACCCCTCTTGTCTCCTCTGAAGACGACCTCTGACCCGTTCTGATCTCTGAACCTTACTACCTTGTCTCTGCAGTCCAAGGTAGCACCATGGGTAGATAGCCAATCCATACCTAGAATGACGTCAAAGTCTGTCAAATCTAGAACCACAAGGTCGGCGGAGAGGCATCTTCCCTCAACAAAAACTGGACTGTACTGGCAGACTGACTCTGCCACTGACGGGTCACACTTGGGTCCACTGACCCATAGGGGACACTCTAACCCAGAGACTATCAGACCCAACCTCTCAACGGCTCTCGGAGCAATAAAAGAATGAGATGCACCCGGGTCCATTAATGCATACACATCAGAACACCCAATGACAAGATTACCTGACACCACGGTGTTGGATGTGTTAGCCTCCTGCTGTGTCATGGTGAAGATCCTGGCTGGAGCTGATGGACCTTCACCTCGGGAACCAGAAGAAGAGGCTGCCCCTCTCCCTCTACCTCTGCCACTGCCCTGAGTTGTGGCTGGAGCTGCTGACTATGCCACACTACCAGAAGCTGTCTGCTGGGGCTGGCCCATAAAAGGTGCTCTAGGACACTCCCGAGCCATGTGTCTCTCCTGTCCACATCTGAAACATGCATTAATCCCAGCCCGACACACTCCCTTGTGTGGCTTCCCACACCTTAGGCATTCTGTACCATCTGAGCCTGAGCTCGAGCCACCGCCTAAACCCAGACCGGATTTCAACTTACTCCAGAACTTGTTCTTCTTCGGCTTCTTGGTGGTGTTACTCCACCTCTTGCTACCTGAGCTCTGAGAAGAGGGACCTGGCCCTCCTCTGCCTGGGGTCTTAACTCCTGAAGACTGGGTCACTGACTGCTTCACTGACCCCTCAACTATAGCACTAGCCTCTATCCTTCGGGCCATATCCACCACAGTGTGGAAACTTTCCTCTCAACTGATTGAATCAAAGAGGAGTACCTAGAATGCAGTTTCATAACATATCTCTTGGCTTTCTTCGAATCTGTATCTAGAGCTTGCCCTGAAAAAGGCAATAGCTCCAAGAATTTATCTGTGTACTCCTCTATACTCATGTGTTCTGTCTGCCTCAGCTGCTCAAACTCAATCATCTTCAGTTCTCCGGAACTGTCTGGAAAAGCCCATCCAGCAAACTCATTCGCAAATTCCTCCCATGTCATGCCGTCTAATCTTGGGTCCACATAACACTTGAACCATTCCCGTGCCTTTTTGCACTTTAAAGTGAACCCTGCCATTTGAATGGCCCTGCTGTCATTTGCCCCTAGCTCGTCAGTTATCATCTTCACTACCCGCAGGTACTCAAAGGGATCATCCCCTGACTTGTATTTGGGAGCATCCAGCTTAAGGTAATCTATCATCTTCACCTTGCTCCCACTGGCTGAGCTAGGTCTAGAAGGTTGAGCAACTGGGGCTGTTGGTTCTGTAGATGGTGGAGGTGGGGGTGCAGCATTCCCCGAGGTGGGGTTTGCCGGGGTAGGATAGAAGGGTGAGGGTGGATAAGCTGGATACTGTGGGTAAGGTGGATAGAAAGGTGGATAGGGCATGTAGGTAGGGTAGGGGTTAAAGCTGGAGTAATCCGATGTGCCTCCCATCGGAACCCTATGGGAAGGGTGGATAATGGGGTGGAAAACCATACCCCGAGGCCTGAGCGCCTCCCTGAGACTCTCCTGTCCCTTCTTCCGTCATGCTGACATCCAGATTCCCATCCCTCCTCTGGTCCTCTTCCATAACCTCCCTCACATCTAAAGAACTTCCTCCTCTATCTGTCCCCCTTCTGCTAGCATCAAAAGACCTTCTAGGGTCCCTTGACACTCTTTCTCTGCTTGATCTACATGACATTGCCCTAGGCAATGCAGGAGGACGGGCATCAGTGCCTTCATCTTGGGGTGGTACTCCAGTCAATCGTGCAGATCGACGAGTTCCTCTTATCTTGATCTCTGAAAAGCAGTACACAACACTAAAAACATCAGCATCATATGGTTCATGTGGAAACACATGAACCCACATCACATACATATCATTCATATCATAGCATTAATGCACATGTATATAATCATGGCATTTCACATCATCATACAAGACAGGACTCAACATCCTATCCTAGTGGACATGATCTTCCTATTGTGCTTGACCTTCTAGAACATCTATGAGCCCGACACTCTAGGTCCGATCATATGAACCTAGGGCTCTGATACCATTTTATAATGACCCGAAAATCGAACCGCTACCGGCGCTAGGATCCAGGTCGGCTTAAGGCCGCCGGGACCCGTAGCAAGCCTGACATACAACCTGTGAACCTGTTTAATCCGATACATGATCAACAACATACATAAAATTTTGAACTTTTCTTTTAAAAGCTCAACCTGTGCATGCCCATAAACATATACATAAACATAAACCCCACACTGGAGCTCTCATCAAATGATCCAATAGGGCCTCTCATCATACATAAGCTTGGAGGAACATAACATCATAAAACATAGATCATGTTTACAAAAGGGCTTTCTATACAAACTCGGTCAAGCACAACTTCTAAACCTCAATCTCAACATCAACATTTACATGACATAACTATATATCATTTTACAATTTATCATGTCCACATTCTATCTATTACATACACATGACTTCATTCATCTCGACTTCTCTGCCTAGCCCGTACCTGCAAACCTGGGGGATCAGGGAAAGGGGTGAGCTACTAGAGCCCAGTGAGCAGAATAATAAAAACATTATATTATCATTTCATGCTTTCATGGAATGCATCACATCACAAACATATCACATCAAGGATGAACTTGTCACCAGTAGCCCTCTACATATCCAATAGTGCCAGAACGTAGAATGGGTCCTGGTCTTTTTCTTACATAGCATAACATAACATTCCAATGTGCCAGAACGTAGAATGGGTCATGGTCTTTCTCTTACATAATGCCAGCGAACGTAGAATGGGTCCCACTAGTCTTTCATTCCATACCGTACATATCATATCATCACATCATAGGTCGAGGGCTATGGGTCATCCAACGTTCATCCACATCAACAACATAATATGCAATGCAACGTATTCGTGAATTCTAATGCAACAACCTAGTATATCTCACGGCATTAATGATGCGTGAATCATGCTAAAATGTCCATTATTTACTTTCAAACATAATGAGTTATTCCACTCACCTCTGGATAGCTCTGACCAGACACTGGAGCAGCTGACTCACTGCTGGGGTCCTCGGTTCCTCGGGTTCGAACCTACACAGGTGGACTCAAATGAGGGACCAAACATACATGAACATAACTCTAAACTACTCCCCAAAAACCCCCTAGGACATCATGAAACAATCATAGAAAAACATGCAAAGGAGGGCTGGACAGGGCACTTTCGACGGCAGGTTTGGCAGCCGAAAGCCCCTCCAGAGCCGAAAGTCAGGCAGGTTCGGCGGCACCTTCGGCGGCCGAAACTCCCAGACAGAGACGAAACTCATGCATATTCGGCGGCACTTTCGGCGGCCGAAACTGCCCTCCAGAGACGAAAGTCCTCTTTCGGGGGTAGGCTTCGGCAGCCGAAGGCTGCCTCCACAAGCGGGTTCGGCGGTCGAAAGTTCCTTCGACGGCCGAACCTGAGTTTCTCCAAAGTGATAGAAACTCAGCTCCAACATGCACAAACGCCTCCCAAACCTTTCAAACATGCATAAACCTATTCTACAACACTCCTAATCATACACAATCAAGCATACAAGTTCATAGGGGTCTCAAACTAGCCTAAACCCCAACTATAACACATCAAACATACCCACATTGCTCATGAACACACATTAAACCCATAAACTCAAAACAACCTAAACATGCATTTCTACTTTATAAACTTGTATAAGATTTGCTTAAAACATAACATAAGCTAGAGATCGACTCTTACCTCTTGAAGATCGAGAGTAAAGGCGATCTAACTTGGAGTTGGGAGAGATTTAGTTCCTTGGGTCTCCAAGCTCAAAAACTTGTTCTTTTGCTCAAAATCTTTAAAACAAAGTGAAAACTTGTGAAAATCGTGAAAGATTTGAAGGAAGGAACTCAAGATCAGTGAGGAGCGGCGGAGAGCTCACATTGGCCGAAAATGGGGAAAAGCTTGCCCGTTTTCGGCTAAGGGACCCCTTTATAGGTGGCTGGCCAGGCCATATTCGGGAGCCGAACGTGCCTCCGCATGCATGCCATGTTCGGCGGCCGAACATAAGGTTCGGCGGCCAAACCTGGACTTCCCTCACTTATGCTTTCGGGGGCCTAATAGCGCTCCCGAAGGCTTGCATGTTCGGCGGCCGAACTTGAGGTTCGGCGGCCGAACCTGAGTTTTCCTCCAAGGCTATTTTCATGCAAAAACTCATTTCTTTCTTGATTAAAACATAAAACACATTAAAACATTTTATACAAACATGGTTTTACCCTTCTAGAGGTCTCTGACACCCGAGATTCCACCGGACGGTAGGAATTCCGATACTGGAGTCTAGCCGGGTATTACAGCCTGGGATGTGGGTGATTAGGCCAAGTGATTTGGGCAAATCACTGGTCAAATCACTGTCGTGGCTGGTCTGTGGGCAGAAAATGTTGAACCAGCAGCTGCAACATGCTTTCCATGAGCTGCATCCTGTCTTGAGCCTCCACCGAATGGTCTTGAGGTGCCTTTTATGTCCTCCAAGGTCCACCCAATTGCTTTCTTGTGCTTCCTCAACACATCAAGGAGCTTTTCCTCTTCTTCTTGGCTGAGCTGGTTAGAAATAATTACTGGAAGTGTATTTCCAGCTCCCAAGTAGGCATATTTGAGGTGTTCTGGTAAGGGCTTCAGATCTGGTGCATTTTCTGTCTGCTGGTTTGCTTGCTGTCTGCTTGCTAATGGGGGCAGATTTGGTGTTGATTTGGGCAAATCATCTGGTGATCTGGGCAAATCACTATCTGTCAAGTTTGTCTGCTCCAGTGACTAGGGCGAGATGGGGTCTGTTTACTTAGGTGATTCGGGCAAATCATCCGGTGATCTGGGCAAATCACTCTCTATCAAGTCTGTCTGCTCTAGTGATTTGGACAGATCGTTTGGTGATTTGGCCAAATCATCCGCCACCAGCTGTGAACAGTACTCCATCTGGTCTGTATTGGTGTTGCTGTCCACTTCTTCTCTCCTGCAAAGACCTTCATAAAGTAAGTTTTCTTGATCAAAATCAAAAATTTCTTGACTTAAATCATCAATAACATCAAGGCCATAAACAGGAGAAACATCATTAGGGAATTTCATGGTATCATAAACATTAAATTTGATAACTTCCCCTTCAAACTCCATGGTCAATGTGCCATCATGCACATCAATTTTGGTTCTTGCTGTGCTCAAAAATGGTCTCCCAAGTAAGATGTCAGACGTGATGTTGCCCTTGTCCTCCTCCATATCAATCACATAAAAATCTGCTGGGAAGACTAGTTGGTCAACTTGTACCAACACATCTTCTAGGACTCCCTTAGGGTAAACAACCGATCGGTCGGCCAATTGGATTACTATACTGGTGCCTTTGAGTGTACATGCATTCAACAAGTTAAAGATGGAAAGTGGCATAACATTGATTGATGCCCCAAGGTCGCACATGGCCTTCTTTATCCCTATGTCGCCTATTTTGCATGAAATGGCAAACATTCCTCTATCCTTACATTTGGTTGGAAGCTTCCTTTGAATGACAGTTGAGACACACTCCCCCACACTTACCTTTTCACGTTCAGCAAGTTTTCTTCGGTTGGTGCATAGTTCTTTGAGAAATTTAGCATACCTTGGTATTTGCTTGACAGCATCAAGTAGGGGTATGTTGATTTCTACCTTGCGAAGTGTCTCAAGTATTTCTTT
The DNA here is from genome assembly GCF_001659605.2 of Manihot esculenta. Classification (NCBI taxonomy): domain Eukaryota; kingdom Viridiplantae; phylum Streptophyta; class Magnoliopsida; order Malpighiales; family Euphorbiaceae; genus Manihot; species Manihot esculenta. Next base: position 10,472,983 of record NC_035173.2, read on the forward strand.
TTCCTCTTTTTCTTTTTGAAATCTTACAAATCTTTTGGGAAAAGGGTAAGGTACCTTGAATTTTTCTGCTGGTTGTTGTTTCTGCCTTTGACTGGATTCTGCCTGATCTGTTGATTTGGGCAGATCACTTTCTGCCTTCTCTGGTGATTTGGGCAGATCACTGCTGGGCAGCTCAGTCTGCCTAGCGATTGGGTCAGTGATTTGGGCAAATCGACTGCCTTGATCACTTTCTGGCAGATTTTTTTCCATGGCCTGTTTTTGCAATTTTTCAGCCCTACTGTCTTGCAGCTCTTTTCCACTCCTCAATGTGATGGCACTAACATTTTGTCTTGGATTTATCTCAATTTGGGAAGGTAGCTTTCCTTGTGATTCAAGTTTGTTCACCGAAATGGCCATTTGACTCATTTGGTTCTCAAGATTTTGCACAATATTTGCTAAGGACTTCACAATCTCTTCAAGAGGTGCATTGGGGTTCTGAGATGCAGCTTGAGCTTGATTCCTTTGCTGATAGCTTGGATATTGATTTTTCCTTGCATAACTGAAATTTGGATGGTCCCTCCAACCTGAATTATAAGTATTTGCATAGGGATCATACCTTCTTTGCCCATTGAAGCCTCCCACAGCATTGACTTGCTGGTCCTCTTCTTGAAGGGAAGGACATAGATCAGTTGGGTGGTTGTTGGCACATATTCCACATGGCTTGGGATGCTGAATCTGCTGGATTTGTTGGGTTTGACCCACAACAAGGCTACGGACAGCATTGGTGAGGTCAGAAATTTGGGATGCTAAAATGGATGTACTCACCTCATTTACACTCCTTGGTGGCAGCTCTTGGTCTCCAAATTGCTGAGAAACTGCAGCCATGGTGGAAATTAATTCCCTCATCTCTCGAGGTGATTTTCTTTCAATTGATCCTCCACAGGCTGCATCAATAAATTTTCTCTCTGAGGGTAGCAGACCTCCATAGAAATACTCAATGAGAGATTGGTCAGAAATATCATGCTGGGGGCAGCTTGTGCACAACTTTTTGAACCTCTCCCAGTACTCATACAAGCCTTCAGAGTGCTTTTGCCTTATGCCACTTATCTCTCGACGGATGCCTATGGCTTTTGAGGTAGGAAAGAATTTTCTCAAGAATGCTCTCACCATACCAGCCCATGATGTGATGGATCCGGGTGGTAAGTAGAATAGCCATTCCTTGGCATAGTCATCAAGGGAAAAAGAAAAAGCTCTAAGTTTGACATGGTCTTCTGAAATACCTTGAGGTCTCATGGTTGAGCACACAATGTGGAATTCCTTCAAGTGCTTGTGAGGGTCCTCATTTTCAAGGCCTCTAAATTTGGGAAGGAGATGGATTAGGCCTATCTTTAACTCAAATGGTGCTGTCAAAGGGGAATATTCAATGCATAAGGGTGCTTGGTCTCTTGCTGGTTCAGCTAGCTCTCTGAGAGTTCTTTCCCGTGGCTGTGGCTGTGGTGCTTGGACAGGGATAAGCAAATTTCCAGCTTGAAGTTCCGCTTCCTCACGGACAGCAGGTTGTTGCGCCATTGCTGAATTTTCTGCCATAACCTGGAATCGAGAATCAGGTTCAAATGCAGTAGTGGCTGTAGGAGAGTCTACTGGTGCAAAAATTTCTGCAGCAGGGGCAGATATGACAGCAAGTGCTTCAGCTGGTGCAGAGGTAGGTGAATTTGCTGGTGCAGAAAAATCAGCAGGTATAACAACAGCTCTGTGAGATGGTGTTGCTGATGAAGATGCTTTTGAGGCTTGGTTCCTCAAATTTGCTTGCTTCCTTAAGTGCTTGGCAGTTTTCTCAATCTCAGGGTCGTAAAGAAGAGTGTCTTGACGACCAGACCTGGTCATAAAGGGAAAATACGTTAGTTTAAATCAAATCCCCGGCAACGGCGCCAATTTTTGATAAGCGGTTGTCGAAGCCGCCAAAAATAAACCTATTAAACAATCAACAATAAACTTGTAGATAGTGGCAATAGGGTCGAACCACAGGGAATTGACACCAATGATTTTCCTAATAATGACTAGGTCAAGTAAATAACAAGTAATTAAAAGAGGGGGGTTTTGAGTTGATGGATTAACACTAAATAACAAAAGAAAGCAATAATTTAAAGATGAGTAAATCAATAAGAGAAAAGCTTCTAGTTGAAGTATGGATTTGTTTCAGATTGCTTAGAATTGATCATTGATTATTTAGGACTTCTATTTTATTTCAATAAATTGATTTTGGTTATGGAAGACGCTTCTCACAACCAAATTCCTCCTTAGTTCTAGTTTGATTAGGAAACGTTCGCTAATCAAACACTAATCAATAAGTTGCCAAGGAACGTCCTTGGGGCATTGTAGCATCGAACAACTGTTGACTGCATTAAGACTTAGAGAAACCCAATTCTATCCTTGCCAACCGCGTGGTCAAGTTTAGATTATGCAATTTGATTAAATGTGTATTTGAACAACCTAAACAATTACGGACCTAAATCATTCAAACAATATTACTTAAGCAATTTAAAAGCAATGGGCCCTTATTGATTCTAAAAGCAAAGTAATAATTATGGAAAGCTCAAATTGCATAAATATTGAAAATAAATAGAAGTTTAACAATGGAGATTTAAATCTCCCAATTCATCACAAAATCTGAAATTCACCAACTTCAACTAGAAAAGAAGGAAATTAGCTACTCATGGTGGACTAAATACACAAAAGATGAAAAGAAAGGAAAGAAAGAAGCTGCAGAGTTTCTGGCGAGGGGAGCTGAGTAGCCGATCAGAAGATGCCCCTTGCTGGTTTGGAGGCTGCCCTTTTATAGCTGAAGAATTCCATCCTTCTAGGGTTTTGAAATCCCTTTTTAATTTGGCTTGTGATTCCTCTTTTGATGTTGAATTCAATTGCAACTGGAATTCCTTAGGTGAGAAACTCTTTCGTGGCTCTTGGAATTGTGTTGGTAGTGATTGAGTTGGATTTGGACTTCTTAAAATTCAAAATTTGGTTCCCTGCTGTTTTCCCGCCTCTGCTGTCAATTTCTACTGTCAAGGTGATTTGGGCAGTTTCTGCGAATGATTTGGGCAAATCACTTGCCCAATCTGCCCCAATCGCTCTTTGGGATTCAGTCCAGTTTCTGTCTCTATCTCTGCGAGTGTGTAATACCCGGCTAGACTCCGGTATCGGAATTCCTACCGTCCGGTGGAATCTTGGATGTCGGAGACCTCTAGAAAGGTAAAACCATGTTTTCATAAAATGTTTTAATGTATTTGATGCTTTTAAGTAAAAAGGAAAATGACTATTGTATGAAAACAACCTTGGAGGAAAACCTAGGTTCGGCCGCCGAACCTCAAGTTCGGCCGCCGAACATGCAGGCATTTCGGGTGTGCCTTAGGCCCCCGAAGGCATAAGTGAGGGAAGTCCAGGTTCGGCCGCCGAACCTCAAGTTCGGCCGCCGAACATGGCATGCATGCGGAGGCACGTTCGGCCCTCGAACGTGGCCTGGCCAGCCACTATAAAAGGGTTCCTTAGCCGAAATGGGCGAGCTTTTCTCCCCATTTTCGGCCAAGGTGAGCTCTCCGCCGTCCCTCACCAATCTTTGAGTTCTTCCTTCAAATCTTTCACGATTTTCACAAGTTTTCATCTTGTTTTTGAAGATTTTCAAGTTTTGAGCAAGTTTTGAGCTTGGAGACCCAAAGAAGTTGAAAATCTCCCATCTCCAAGATTAGGTCGTCTCTCTCTCGATCTTCAAGAGGTAAGAGCCGATCTTAAGCTCATTGCATGTTTTAAGTAAGTTTTATGAAGATCTATGAGGTAGAATGCATATTTAGCTTATGGTTAGGTTTATGAGTTTATGTTGAGTTTTTGAACAATGTGGCTTGCAAATGCATGTTTGATGTGTTGTAGATGGGGTTTTAGATAGTTTGAAGCCCCTAGGAGCTTGTATGCTTGTGTATGTGTGTTGTAGAATAGGTTATGTATGTTTGGGAAGTTTTTGAGGCAAATGTGCATAGAAGAGCTGAGTTTCTGCCATTATGGGAGAAACCAAGTTCGGCAGCCGAAGGAACTTTCGGCCGCCGAACATGCTTGTGGATGCAGCCTTCGGCTGTCGAAGCTTGCCCCCGAAAGGAGACTTTCGTCTCTGTCTGGGAGTTTCGGCCGCCGAAAGTGCCGCCGAACATGCATGAGTTTCGCCTCTGTCTAGGAGTTTCGGCCGCCGAAGGTGCCGCCGAACCTGCCTGACTTTCGGCTCTGGAGGGACTTTCGGCCGCCGAACCTGCCGCCAAAAGTGCCCTGTCCAACCCTCTTTTGCATGTTTTTCTATGGTTGTTTCATTATGTTCTAAGGGGTTTTTGGGGGATGTTTTTAGAGTTATGTTCTAGTTGTTTGGTCCCTCATTTGAGTCCACCTGTGTAGGTTTGGACCCGAGGAACCGAGGACCCCAGCAGTGAGTTCAGCTGCTTCTGAGTCAGTAGAGCTTCAGCTAGAGGTGAGTGGAATAACCCTTATGCTTTTAAATAAATAAATCAATTTTAGCATGATTCACGCATCATGAATGCCATGAGATATAATAGGGTGTTTGCATTAGACTCACGAATATGTTGCATTGCATAATATGTTGATGATGTGGATGAATGTTGAATGATCCTTTAGTCCCCATATGTTATGATGATGATGATACGGTACGGAAGACCAGTGAGGCCCATTCTACGCCCCTGGCATAGTTGGACCATGTTATGTTATGTTATGTAAGAGAAAGACCAGCGAGGCCCATTCTACGCCCCTGGCACAGTTGGACCATGTAGGGGACTATTGGTGACAAATTCATCCTTGATGTGATTAGCTGTGATGTGATTAGCTGTGATGTGATGCATTTCATGTTATCATATGTTTTAAATGTTTTATTATTCTGCTCACTAGGCTCTTGTAGCTCACCCCTCTCCCTTAACCCCTAGGCTTGCAGGTACAGGATAGACCAGGAGGTCAGCAAGAGTAATGAAGTCTTGTGTATGTAATAGCTAGAATGTGGACATGACAAATTGTAGAATGATGTAATGTAAAAGTACAGTATAGATATGTAATGTATTGATGTTTAAGGATGTTAGAAGTTTGCTTGACCATAGTATGTTGTAATCCCTTTTTGATACATGATCTTAATGTTTATTGATGATTATGTTTAACCAACTCAACACATGTTATGCCACCCATTGGGGGCATTGATGAGGTCCCATAGAGGGATCAATGTTTATAGTTATGTTTATGTTCAGTGCATGTACAGGTTGAGTTGGTGTATGAGGAAATGCTGAAAGAAAAGTTTTAAGTTTTTTTTGTGTATTTTGTTGATCATGTATGGGATTAAACAGGTTCACAGGATGTATGTTAGGCTTGCTATGGGTCCCGGCGGCCTTAAGCCGATCTGGATCTTAGCGCCGGTAGCGGTCCGATTTTCGGGTCGTTACAGAATGGTATCAGAGCCCTAGGTTCATATGGTCGGACCTAGAGTGTCGGGCTCATAGATGTTATAGAAGGTCAAGTACAATAGGAAGATCATGTCGACTAGGATAGGATGTGGAGTCCTGTCTTGCATAATGATGTGAAATGCCATGATTTTATGCATGTGCATTAATGCTATGATATGAATGATATGTATGTGATGCAGGTTCATGTGTGCCCACATGAACCATATGATGCTAATGTTTGCTTGTTGTGTACTGTTTTTCAGAAAACAGGATGACGGGAACTCGTCGATCTGCACGATTGACTAGAGTGCCACCTGAGGATGAGGGCACGAGCGCCCGTCCTTCTGCATTGCCTAGGGCAATGTCATGTAGATCAAGTAGAGAAAGAGTGTCAAGGGACCCTAGAAGGTGTTTTGATGCTAGCAGAAGGGGGACAGATAGAGGAGGAAGTTCTTCAGATGTGAGGGAGGTTATGGAAGAGGACCAGAGGAGGGATGGGAATCTGGATGTCAGCATGACGGAAGAAGGGACAGGGGTGTAACGACCCGGAAACCGATACCCTACCGTAACGGCCCGAACCGCCACCGGCGCTAGAATCCAGATCGGCTTAAGGCTGCCGGGACCCGTAGTAAGCCAAACATACCTCCTATCACCTGGTCAAATCCCATACATGAGCAAAACTTTAACATAAAAACTGAAACATATGATGTATCTCCCGAGCCTGACATGTACGCAACATAACTGAACATAGAGAAACCCTCCTACTAGAGCCCTCATCAAAACTCTAGCTGGGTCAACATAACATACATCAAGCTGGGATTACATCCAAGGAACTAGAACCTAACCTGTGCATGCATCAAACCACAAACATAAGACCTCCACTAGGGTCCTCATCCATTACCATAGCGTGGTAAACAACACATGCCACAAGATTAGTTCAAACACAACTCAACATCTAGCATAACATACATCATGTATTAAACAGGGACTAACCAAGTCTTAGGGTCAAGCACAGTACTAATCCATAAATATAACTCCAGTTAACCTTACATTTCAATAACTCAGTTACATTACATCATGTCCACACTAACAGTACTAATCTATTGCTATTACAAAAGTACGACCTTAACTCTTGAAACTTCCCGATCAACCTCAAACCTGCAACACTGGGGTTAGGGGAGAGGGGTGAGCTAAAAAGCCCAGTGAGTAGAAACATAGAAAACAGTTCATTCATTACATGCTTTTATGAAATGCATCATAACACAAAGAAATCACATAACTGTATCTTGTCCGTCTCGGGGTTCATGCAAATAAATATTCCCCACGGACTGTTTTTGAGAGTTCCTTTCTTTGCTAGCATCCTTTACTCTCAAGGATCAGACATGACCTCAAAAATCCCTCTGTCGGTGCCCGGCTCCCCCAAAGGAGCTCACACAGGACTTTCACATACATGACAGGGTGCCTAGTCCACAGAGAGCTCACAAGGACTTTCCTATATGTACTTGTCCGGCTCTCAAAAGCCTCACCCAAGACTCAATGACAGATATGGGCTATTGAAGTCGCCTTGGTCCGAACCTCCTGAATCAACATCAAATAATGCAATGCGTCACATTCGTGAAACTAGTGCAATCATCCTATTACATATAATCATGATGCATGAGTATGCTTTAGGCATTCGATTTCATACATAAAAGATTAGGTTTAGTTCTACTCACCTCCTGGCAGACGCTGACTGACTCTGCAATTGCTAGCACTACTGGCCTCCTCGGTCCCTCGGGTCCGATCCTACACAGGTGGACTCGAATGAGGTGCCAAACATACTCTAAACAACTCATAAACATACCCCCAAAAACCCCTCTAAACATCACTAAAACATGCATAGGAAACACCCAAGAAGCGGCTGGACAGGGCACTTTCGGTGGCACTTTCGGCGGCCGAAAGTCCCTTCCAGAGACGAAACTCGGGTAGGTTCGGCGGCAGGTTCGACGGCCGAAACCCTTGGACAGAAACGAAACTCAGCCTTCGGGGGCACGTTCGGCAGCCGAAAGACTGCCTCCCATGCAGGTTCGGCGGCCGAAACTCCTTTCGGCGGCCGAACCTGGTCCCCTCTGGACGACAGGTCCGATTCTGCCAAGCCAAAAACCAAGCTCAATACACCCAAATCCTTACATACTCACTCCCAAACATGCATACTCACTCCCACATGCATCAACTAGCTTAAACTAACAACATATCATCACATAAACACATATAATCATACATTGGGCATAAAACCCACATAAATCCTAACATGCATATCTACCCATACTCAACCATCAAAACCTATAAAACTTACTTAAAACTTCTTTAAACATAAGGGAAACAAGGATCTACACTAACCTCTTGGAGATCGAGGGTTGGTGTGACCCGAACCTTGGAGATGTGGAGGAAACTAGCTCCGGGGTCTCCAAGCTCCAAATCCTTGATCCAAGCTTAAAACTCTTCAAAACCAAGAATGAAACTCATAAAAACCATAGAAGATTGAAGGAAAACGTGAAATCGACCAAGGGAGGACATGAACTCACCTGGGCACGAGAATGGGGAGAAAACTCGCCCATTTTCGGTCTGAGGCCTTTTATAGGCGACCGGCTGAGCCACATTCGGCGGCCAAACCAGCACCCTAAAGTCCCCCATGTTCGGCGGCCGAACTTGAGGTTCGGCAGCCGAACCTGGTTTCTGCCCAACTCAACTTTCGGAAGCCAAAAGTCCATCCGAAACCATCTCATGTTCGGCTGCCGAACATCACCTTCGGCGGCCGAACCTGGGTTCTTCCTCCTTGGCCTTTTCTCTTCAAAACTCAATTCTTTTTCCATTCAAAACCATGAAATCAGTAAAACATTTTAGAAAACACATTTTACCCCTCTAGAAGCCTCTGGCATCTTCAAAAATTCCAGGTTCCAACGGAGATTCCGCCGGAAGGTAGAGATTCCGATGCCGAAATCTAGCCGGGTATTACATTCTTCCCCCCTTTAAGAACATTCGTCCCCGAATGTTCCACAAACAAACAGGCATACAAAACATGCAAGCAAACAAGCAAGCAAAACCTAACAACCTCTCTCCTAAAAGAGAGACGCAGGTACTGCTGGAGTAAGAACTCCCGGTCTTTCAAACATATCTTAGCAATACCTCACCTTCTCCTGAACTCCACAAGCTTCTGCTGCGCTACTCTGATCCTTTCTCTTTTCTCTACATCTTTACCAACTGGCTTCTTCTCACTGCTAACCCAACGCTAACCCAACTCTCATAGGTAGTACCCAGATTTCAGATCTATCTTAGAAAATAAACAGCTCCTACTAGCTGTCCCAATAGATCATCCATCCTGCATGAGAATACCTGCCCTTGGTAGTGACCTTGGTCAACTACTTACAGTTGTTACAAGGTCTCAAGGATTCATCCTTCGTTTCCCACAACAACACTGGAACACTCCAGGGCAAGGTACTAGGTCGGATAAGACCCTTGTCTACCAAGCCTCACCTCTATTCTGACAACTCTCAACTACAGATGCCATCCTATAGGGAAGGATAGAAATGGTTCTGCATCCAGACACCACTCCTATACCAGACTCTAACTCCCTGACAGATGGTAAACCTGACAACTCGCCTGGGAAGACATCTAAGAACTCTCTCTAGCAACTAACACTGAGGCTGGTTCCCTGACCCGACTGCTAAACTCTCACACAAGAGCTAGAACCCTCTGACAATTCCTCCTACGTACCCTACGAACCTGATAGGCTGACATCAAACCTCTAGGCATCCCTACACTGTGTCCTCTCAGAAGACTACCTCTGACCCATCCTGTCCTCTGAGCTGGACTACCTTGTCTCTGCAGACTCGGTAGCACCACAAGTAGAAAACCAATCCAACCCTAAACTGACGTCCAGACAGTCAAGTCTAAGACCTCAAAGTCGGGTGGAAGGCATCTACCCTCAACTGTCACAGAACTGGACCGGCAGACCGACTCTGCCACAGATGAACCACACTCGGGTCCACTGACCCAAAGAGAACACTCTAGCCCAGAAGCTATCAACTCAACCTCTCGACGGCTCCTAGAGCAACTAAAGAAAGAGAAAAACACTAAGGTTCACAAAAACATACCCATAAGAACATTCAAAAGTGAGCGTACCTGACACCACCATGTTCGATGTGTCTGCCTCTTGCTGAGCTTGGGTGAAGATCCGAGCTGGAGCTGACGGACCTTCTCCACGGAAACCTTCAGAAGAAAAGGCTGACCCTCTTCCTCTGCCTCGACCGCTAACCTGAACCACGGCTGGAGCTGCTGGCTGAGACTGTACTAACCGGGGCACAGTAGGACACTCACGTGCTATGTGTCCTTCCTGTCCACACCTAAAACAAGCTGTCGTTCCAACCCGACAGACTCCTTTGTGCGGCCTTCCGCACCTCAAGCACCTTGAACTGCCTGAGCCAGAGCTTGAGCCACCAAAACCCAAACTAGCCTTCAAATCCTGCCAAAACTTCTTCTTCTTACCCCTAAGGGTTCTGCCCCACTTCTTGCTTTTCGTGGAGGCTGTACTCAAAGTGGAGGGATCACTCCCTCCTGAACCTGAGATTCTGGAATCCCGAGTCTGAGCATCCTCCTGAAAAACTCCCATACCTTCTTATGACACTCTGATTCCCAAACTAACATCTCTTCTCTGAACATCCATCTCTACTTCCCTCATACTAGCTGACATCCTTCTTAGAGCCATTGCTTCTCTGCTTACATCAAAAGACCTTCCAGGGTCCCTTGATGTTCCCCATCTGCTGACTCCCCACGACTGCGCTCTTGGCAGAGCAGGGGGAAAGGTGTCCATACCTTCCCTCTCAGATGGAACTCCAGTCGATTCCACAGATCGACAAGCACCTCGCATTCTGGCTCCTCTGAAGAACAACACACAAGCATACAATCAATCATTAGCATCATACGGTTCATATGAAAACACATGAACCTGCAACACATACATAACATATCATACATAACATTAATGCCCATGCATAAAATCATGGCATTCCACGTCAGCATACAAGACAGGACTCTACATCCTATCCTAGTGGACATGATTTATCCTATTGTGCTTGCCCTTCTATGACCTCTAAGCTAACCTCTTTCCGATGTGCAACACACCGTACTCTCGAGGAACCAGGCTCTGATACCATTCTGTAACGACCCGGAAACCGATACCCTACCGTAACGGCCCGAACCGCCACCGGCGCTAGAATCCAGATCGGCTTAAGGCCGCCAGGACCCGTAGCAAGCTAAACATACCTCCTATCACCTGGTCAAATCCCATACATGAGCAAAACTTTAACATAAAAACTGAAACATATGATGTATCTCCCGAGCCTGACATGTACGCAACATAACTGAACATAGAGAAACCCTCCTACTAGAGCCCTCATCAAAACTCTAGCTGGGTCAACATAATAGACATCAAGCCTGGTTCTCATCTCAACATTTAAAACGTTACATAACCATGCATCAACAGGGATTAACCAATCTATAGGGCCAAGCACACTCTAATCCATAAACATTAACTCTACTATCAGTTACATACATTATCTCAATTTATATTACATCAACTTATATTACATGTCCACTTCTAAAACTACTAAACTGTAACGTAAACATAAACTACCACATTACAAACACACGTCACTTAATCTTTACCCTGCTGACTTCTGAGCTCTGACTTAAACCTGCAACACTGGGGTTAGGGGAGAGGGGTGAGCTAAAAAGCCCAGTGAGTAGAAACATAGAAAACAGTTCATTCATTACATGCTTTTATGAAATGCGTCATAACACAAAGAAATCACATAACTGTATCTTGTCCGTCTCGGGGTTCATGCAAATAAATATTCCCCACGGACTGTTTTTGAGAGTTCCTTTCTTTGCTAGCATCCTTTACTCTCAAGGATCAGACATGACCTCAAAAATCCCTCTGTCGGTGCCCGGCTCCCCCAAAGGAGCTCACACAGGACTTTCACATACATGACAGGGTGCCTAGTCCACAGAGAGCTCACAAGGACTTTCCTATATGTACTTGTCCGGCTCTCAAAAGACTCACCCAAGACTCAATGACAGATATGGGCTATTGAAGTCGCCTTGGTCCGAACCTCCTGAATCAACATCAAATAATGCAATGCGTCACATTCGTGAAACTAGTGCAATCATCCTATTACATATAATCATGATGCATGAGTATGCTTTAGGCATTCGATTTCGTACATAAAAGATTAGGTTTAGTTCTACTCACCTCCTGGCAGACGCTGACTGACTCTGCAATTGCTAGCACTACTGGCCTCCTCGGTCCCTCGGGTCCGATCCTACACAGGTGGACTCGAATGAGGTGCCAAACATACTCTAAACAACTCATAAACATACCCCCAAAAACCCCTCTAAACATCACTAAAACATGCATAGGAAACACCCAAGAAGCGGCTGGACAGGGCACTTTCGGCAGCACTTTCGGCGGCCGAAAGTCCCTTCCAGAGACGAAACTCGGGTAGGTTCGGCGGCCGAAACCCTTGGACAGAAACGAAACTCAGCCTTCGGGGGCACGTTCGGCAGCCGAAAGACTGCCTCCCATGCAGGTTCGGCGGCCGAAACTCCTTTCGGCGGCCGAACCTGGTCCCCTCTGGACGACAGGTCCGATTCTGCCAAGCCAAAAACCAAGCTCAATACACCCAAATCCTTACATACTCTCTCCCAAACATGCATACTCACTCCCACATGCATCAACTAGCTTAAACTAACAACATATCATCACATAAACACATATAATCATACATTGGGCATAAAACCCACATAAATCCTAACATGCATATCTACCCATACTCAACCATCAAAACCTATAAAACTTACTTAAAACTTCTTTAAACATAAGGGAAACAAGGATCTACACTAACCTCTTGGAGATCGAGGGTTGGTGTGACCCGAACCTTGGAGATGTGGAGGAAACTAGCTCCGGGGTCTCCAAGCTCCAAATCCTTGATCCAAGCTTAAAACTCTTCAAAACCAAGAATGAAACTCATAAAAACCATAGAAGATTGAAGGAAAACGTGAAATCGACCAAGGGAGGACATGAACTCACCTGGGCACGAGAATGGGGAGAAAACTCACCCATTTTCGGTCTGAGGCCTTTTATAGGCGACCGGCTGAGCCACATTCGGCGGCCAAACCAGCACCCTAAAGTCCCCCATGTTCGGCGGCCGAACTTGAGGTTCGGCAGCCGAACCTAGTTTCTGCCCAACTCAACTTTCGGAAGCCAAAAGTCCATCCGAAACCATCTCATGTTCGGCGGTCGAACATCACCTTCGGCGGCCGAACCTGGGTTCTTCCTCCTTGGCCTTTTCTCTTCAAAACTCAATTCTTTTTCCATTCAAAACCATGAAATCAGTAAAACATTTTAGAAAACACATTTTACCCCTCTAGAAGCCTCTGGCATCTTCAAAAATTCCAGGTTCCAACGGAGATTCTGCCGGAAGGTAGAGATTTCGATGCCGAAATCTAGCCGGGTATTACAAGGGGAGTCTCAGGGAGGCGTTCAGGCCTCGGGGTATGGTTTTCCACCCCATTATCCACCCTTCCCACAGGGTTCAGGGTATCCAATGGGAGGCACATCGGATTATTCCAGCTTTAGCCCCTACCCTACCTACATGCCTTATCCACCTTTCTATCCACCTCACCCCCAGTACCCAGCTTATCCACCCTCACCCTTTTATCCTCACCCTGCAAACCCCACCTCGGGGAATGCTGCACCCCCACCTCCACCACCTACAGAACCAGCAGCCCCAGTTACTCAACCTTCTAGACCTAGCTCAGCCAGTGGGAGCAAGGTCAAGATGACCGACTACACGAAACTGGGTGCCCCCAGTATGAAAAAGGGGATGACCCATTTGTGTATCTTGAAAGGGTTAAGGTGATCACAGATGAGATTGGGGCTGATGACAGTAGAGCCATTCAGATGGCTGGGTTCACGCTTAAGTGCAAGAAGGCACTAGAGTGGTTCAAGAATTATGTGAACCCGAGAGTGGACAGCATGTCTTGAGAGGAGTTTGCAAACGAGTTTGCAGGATGGGCTTTTCCCGATAGTTCAAGGGAGCTGAAGATGATAGAGTTTGAGCAGTTGAGGTAGACTGATGAGATGAGTGTAGAGGAGTTCACAGACAGATTCTTGGAGCTGTTGCCATTTGCAGGGCAAAATCTTGATTCAGACCAGAAAAGATCAAAGAGGTATGTCATGAAACTCCACTCCAGATATTCCTCCTTGATCCAGTCAGCAGATAGGGAGAGCTTCCATGCCATAGTGGATATGGCCCGAAAAATGGAGGCCAGTGCCATTATTCAGGGGACAGTTAAGCAGTCAGTGGCACAGCCTTCGGGTTCTAAGACCCCAGGCTCTTCTTCTCTTAGTGCAGCAGCTTCAGGCAGCAAGAGGTGGAGCAGTACCACCAAGAAGCCAAAGAAGAACAAGTTCTGGAACAAGGTCAAGTCCAGTCTGGGACTAGGGAGTGGCTCGAGCTCTGGTACGGATAATGCAGTTTGTGCAAAGTGTGGTAGGCCACACAAGGGAGTTTTTCGGGCTGGGACAGCAGCCTGCTTCAGATGCGGGCAAGAGGGACACATGGCTCGGGAGTGTCATAGGGCAGCTTTTGGAGCACAGTCTCAGCATACAGCTTCTGGTAGTGTGGCTCAGCCAGCAGCTCCAGCCGTGACTCAGGCTAGTGGCAGAGGCAGAGGAAGAGGGGCAGCCTCTTCTTCAGTGGGTGTCAGAGGTGAAGGCCCATCAGCTCCAGCACGGATCTTCACCATGACGCAACAGGAGGCAGATGCATCTAACACCGTGGTGGCAGGTAACTTAGTCATTGGTTGTTCAGATGTGTATGCCTTGATGGACCCTGGTGCATCTCATTCTTTTATTGCTCCGAGAGCCGTCGAGAGGTTAGGACTAATGATCTCTGGGTTAGAGTGTCCTCTCTGGGTCAGTGGACCCAAGTGTGATCCATCAGTGGCAGAGTCAGTCTACCAGTGCAGTCCAGTCTTTGTTGAGGGGAGATGCCTTTCCGCCGACCTTGTGGTTCTAGACTTGACAGATTTTGACGTCATTCTAGGGATGGACTGGTTATCTACCCATGGTGCTACCTTGGACTGCAGGGACTAGGTAGTCAGGTTCAGAGGTCAGGATGGGTCAGAGATAGTCTTCAGAGGAGACAGGAGGGGTACACCTAGAGGTCTGATATCAGCTCTTCAGGCTCGTAGGTTGCTTAGGAGGGGATGTCAGGGGTATTTGGCTCATGTGAGAGAGCTTAGCAGTCAGATTAGAGAGCCCGCCTCAGTGCCAGTGGTTAGAGAGTTTCTAGACGTCTTCCCAGATGAGCTGCCAGGTTTACCACCTGCTAGGGAGATAGAGTTCGAGATAGAACTGATGTCTGGAACCCGACCGATCTCTATCCCTCCCTACAGGATGGCTCCAGCTGAGTTGAAGGAATTGAAAGAACAGTTGCAAGAGCTAGTAGAAAAGGGCTTCATCCAACCGAGCACCTCACCTTGGAGTGCACCAGTTTTGTTTGTGAGAAAGAAGGATGGATCCCTTAGGCTTTGTATCGACTACAGGCAGTTGAACAAAGTCACTACCAAGAATAAGTACCCGTTGCCTAGGATCGACGATCTATTTGACCAGCTAGCCGGAGCAGGTTATTTCTCCAAAATAGATCTGAGATCGGGGTACCATCAGCTAAGGATAAGGGAGGAGGATGTGCCGAAGACAACCTTCAGGACCAGATATGGGCATTATGAGTTCCTTGTAATGCCGTTCGGGTTAACCAACGCCCCTGCAGCATTCATGGATCTCATGAATAGAGTGTTTAGCCAATACCTGGATCACTTTGTTATTGTCTTTATAGATGATATCTTAGTGTATTCCAGGAATGCAGAGGAGCATGCCCATCATCTGAGGTTGGTTCTGCAGACCTTAAGGGAACATGGCTTGTATGCCAAGTTCTCTAAGTGTGAGTTCTGGCTGAGGAGCATTTCGTTCTTGGGGCATGTAGTGTCAGAGAATGGAATAGAGGTGGACCCCAAGAAGGTAGAAGCTGTGGCTAACTGGCCTAGACCCACTTCAGTGACAGAGATCAGGAGTTTCTTGGGTTTGGCAGGTTACTACAGGAGGTTCGTCCAGGACTTCTCAAAAATTGCAGCTCCTCTGACCAGACTAACCAGGAAGAATCAGAAGTTTGTGTGGACCGACCAGTGCGAAGAGAGTTTTGAAGAGCTTAAGAAGAGGTTGACTTCAGCACCAGTGTTAGCTTTGCCATCTAGTGATGAAGACTTTACAGTCTTTTGTGATGCGTCCCGTGTGGGAATGGGTTGTGTACTAATGCAGAATGAGAGGGTGATTGCTTATGCTTCTAGACAGCTGAAGAAGCACGAGTTAAATTACCCCACGCATGACCTAGAGATGGCAGCAGTAATCTTTGCACTCAAGATGTGGAGGCACTACCTCTATGGGGTAAAATGTGAGATCTTTACAGATCATAAGAGCCTGCAGTACATCCTGAATCAAAGAGATTTGAATTTGAGATAGAGGAGATGGGTAGAGCTGCTGAGTGACTATGATTGCAAGATTCAGTATCATCCGGGTAAGGCGAATGTTGTGGCAGACGCCCTAAGCCGGAAGTCACTAGGCAGTCTATCCCACATCACGGCAGAGAGGAGACCAGTGGTGAAGGAGTTTTACAAGCTCATTGATGAAGGTCTACAGTTGGAGTTGTCTGGTACAGGTGCTTTAGTGGCCCAGATGAGAGTGACACCTGTGTTTCTGGAGCAAGTGGCTCAGAAACAGCATGAGGACCCAGAGTTAGTGAAGATTGCCAGGACTGTTCAGTCAGGCAAGGACAGTGAGTTCAGATTTGACAGTAAGGGGATCCTCCGCTATGGGAGACGATTGTGTGTACCAAATGACATAGGGCTAAAAGGAGACATTACGAGGGAGGCTCATAATGCAAGATACAGCGTTCACCCCGGAGCCACCAAGATGTATCAAGATCTGAGGAAAGTTTATTGGTGGCCAGCGATGAAGAAAGAAGTGGCACAGTTTGTGTCAGCCTGCGAAGTGTGTCAGAGGGTGAAGCTGGAACATCAGAAGCCGGCTGGAATGCTTAACCCACTACCTATTCCAGAGTGGAAATGGGAGAATATAGCTATGGACTTCGTAGTGGGGTTACCGGCGACGTCCAACAGATTGGACTCCATATGGGTGATTGTGGACAGACTCACCAAATCTGCTCACTTCATTCCTGTCAGGAGTGGCTATTCTGTGGACAAGTTGGCGCAGGTGTATGTTGATGAGATCGTCAGGCTGCATGGGGTTCCTGTTTCAATAGTGTCTGATAGAGGGCCCCAGTTCACGTCTAGGTTTTGGCGGAGTCTGCAGAATGCCATGGGTACCAGGTTGGATTTCAGTACTGCCTTCCACCCCCAGACTGACGGACAGTCAGAAAGGACCATCCAGACTATCGAGGATATGCTTAGAATGTGTGTGATAGATTTTGGCGGTTCTTGGAGGCAGCATCTACCCTTGGTGGAGTTTGCCTACAATAACAGCCATCATGCTAGCATCGGGATGGCTCCATATGAAGCTTTATACGGAAGGAAGTGCAGGTCACCTGTTTGCTGGGACGAAGTTGGAGAGAAGGCCTTGGCAGGGCCTGAGCTAGTAGAGATTACCTGCAGGGTGGTACCCATAATCAGAGAAAGGATCAAGACTGCTGCAAGCAGACAGAAGAGTTATGCAGACATCCGCAGACGGCAAGTAGAGTTTCAGGAGGGGGATTTGTTATTGCTCAAGGTGTCTCCAATGAAAGGAGTGGTTCGCTTTGGGAAGAAAGGTAAATTGGCTCCACGGTACATCGGACCCTTTGAAGTCTTGTAAAAGATTGGGAATGTGTCGTACAAGCTGGATTTACCTGCTTCAATGGAAAGAATCCATCCGGTTTTCCATGTTTCCATGTTGAGAAAGTTCGTGTCAGATCCGGGCAAGGTTCTTAGTGAGCCTGATGTGGAGATCCAAGAGGATCTCACTTATGTTGAACAGCCAGTATGGATCCTAGACACACAGATCAGGAAGCTGAGAAACAAGGAAATCCCGATGGTGAAAGTCCTGTGGAACCACCACAATATGGAAGAGTGCACTTGGGAGACACGGGAGTCCATGCTCCAGCAATACCCTTATCTTTTCTGAGGTTAGTTCCTTATGAGTTTTATGTGCTTTGTATGTATGATAGGTGTATGCCATGCTATGTGTTAGTTGAGGAACATTCGGGGACGAATGTTCTTAAGGGGGGGAGAATGTAATACCCGGCTAGACTCCGGTATCAGAATTCCTACCGTCCGGTGGAATCTCGGATGTCGGAGACCTCTAGAAGGGTAAAACCATATTTTCATAAAATGTTTTAATGTATTTGATGCTTTTAAGTAAAAAGGAAAATGAGTTTTGTATGAAAATAACCTTGGAGGAAAACCCAGGTTCGGCCGCCGAACCTCAAGTTCGGCCGCCGAACATGCAGGCATTTCTGGTGTGCCTTAGGCCCCCGAAGGCATAAGTGAGGGAAGTCCAGGTTCGGCCGCCGAACATGGCATGCATGCGGAGGCACGTTCGACCCCGAACGTGGCCTGGCCAGCCACTATAAAAGGGTCCCTTAGCCGAAATGGGCGAGCTTTTCTCCCCATTTTCGGCCAAGGTGAGCTCTCTGCCGTCCCTCACCAATCTTTGAGTTATTCCTTCAAATCTTTCACGATTTTCACAAGTTTTCATCTTGTTTTGAAGATTTTCAAGTTTTGAGCAAGTTTTGAGCTTGGAGACCCAAGGAAGTTGAAAATCTCCCATCTCCAAGATTAGGTCGTCTCTCTCTCAATCTTCAAGAGGTAAGAGCCGATCTTAAGCTCATTGCATGTTTTAAGTAAGTTTTATGAAGATCTATGGGGTAGAATGCATGTTTAGCTTATGGTTAGGTTTATGAGTTTATGTTGTGTTTTTGAACAATGTGGCTTGCAAATGCATGTTTGATGTGTTGTAGATGGGGTTTTAGATAGTTTGAAGCCCCTAGGAGCTTGTATGCTTGTGTATGTGTGTTGTAGAATAGGTTATGTATGTTTGGGAAGTTTTTGAGGCAAATGTGCATAGAAGAGCTAAGTTTCTGCCATTATGGGAGAAACCAGGTTCAGCAGTCGAAGGAACTTTCGGCTGCCGAACATGCTTATGGATGCAGCCTTCGGCTGCCGAAGCTTGCCCCCGAAAGGAGACTTTCGTCTCTGTCTGGGAGTTTCGGCCGCCGAAAGTGCTGCCGAACATGCATGAGTTTCGCCTCTGTCTGGGAGTTTCGGCCGCCGAAGGTGCCGTCGAACCTGCCTGACTTTCGGCTCTGGAGGGACTTTCAGCCGCCGAACCTGCCGCCGAAAGTGCCCTGTCCAGCCCTCTTTTGCATGTTTTTCTATGGTTGTTTCATAATGTTCTAGGGGGTTTTTGGGGAATGTTTTTAGAGTTATGTTCTAGTTGTTTGGTCCCTCATTTGAGTCTACCTGTGTAGGTTCGGACCCGAGGAACCGAGGACCCCAGCAGTGAGTTCAGCTGCTTCTGAGTCAGTAGAGCTTCAGCCAGAGGTGAGTGGAATAACCCTTATGCTTTTAAATAAATAAATCAGTTTTAGCATGATTCACGCATCATGAATGCCATGAGATATAATAGGATGTTTGCATTAGACTCACGAATATGTTGCATTGCATAATATGTTGATGATGTGGATGAATGTTGAATGATCCTTTAGTCCCCATATGTTATGATGATGATGATACGGTACGGAAGACCAGTGAGGCCCATTCTACGCCCCTGGCACCATGTAAGAGAAAGACCAGTGAGGCCCATTCTACGCCCCTGGCATAGTTGGACCATGTTATGTTATGTTATGTAAGAGAAAGACCAGCGAGGCCCATTCTACGCCCCTGGCACAGTTGGACCATGTAGGGGACTATTGGTGACAAATTCATCCTTGATGTGATTAGCTGTGATGTGATGCATTTCATGTTATCATATGTTTTAAATGTTTTATTATTCTGCTCACTGGGCTCTTGTAGCTTACCCCTCTCCCTTAACCCCCAGGCTTGCAGGTACAGGGTAGACCAGGAGGTCAGCAAGAGTAATGAAGTCTTGTGTATGTAATAGCTAGAATGTGGACATGACAAATTGTAGAATGATGTAATGTAAAAGTACAGTATAGATATGTAATGTATTGATGTTTAAGGATGTTAGAAGTGTGCTTGACCATAGTATGTTGTAATCCCTTTTTGATATATGATCTTAATGTTTATTGATGATTATGTTTAACCAACTCAACACATGTTATGCCACCCATTGGGGGCATTGATGAGGTCCCATAGAGGGATCAATGTTTATAGTTATGTTTATGTTCAGTGCATGTATAGGTTGAGTTGGTGTATGAGGAAATGCTAAAAGAAAAGTTTTAAGTTTTTTTTGTGTATTTTGTTGATCATGTGTAACGACCCGGAAATCGGACCGCTACCGGCGCTAGGATCCAGATCGGCATAAGGCCGCCGGGAACCGTAGCAAGCCTGACATAACCTGTAATCCTGTTTAATCCCATACATGATCAACAATACTCATAAACCTGTAAACATTCTCATATAACAACCAAGCTCAACCTGTACATAAACATAAACATAACATAAACCTCCACTGGAGCCCTCATCAAAATGCTCCAATGGGGTATCTCATCATACATAAGCTTGGCTGAAACATAACCTCATATCTCATATCATAAAGACCATGTACATACAAGTGGGATTAACAATCTGTATTGGTCAAGCACAACTCTATCCTCAATATTCAAATTTACATAACATAACTTAAAACACTTTTACATTACATCATAATACAATTGTCATGTCCACAATCTAACTGTTACAAAAAATATGCTTCAAAACTCTGGCTAACCTCCTGGTCTACCCTGTACCTGCACATCTGGGGTTAGGGGAGAGGGGTAAGCTACAAAGCCCAGTGAGCAGAATAGTAAAACATTTAAAACATATGATAACATGAAATGCATCACATCACAGCTAATCACATCACGGATGGATTTGTCACCAATAGTCTCCTACATGGACCAACTGTGCCAGGGGCGTAGAATGGGCCTCACTGGTCTTTCTCTTACATAACATAACATAACATGGTCCAACTGTGCCAGGGGCGTAGAATGGGCCTCACTGGTCTTCCGTATCGTATCATCATCATCATAGCATAGGAGGACTAATGGATCATTCAACATCCATCCACATCATCAAACATAATATGCAATGCACATATTCGTGAGTCTAATGCAACACCCTATTATCTCATGGCATTTATGATGCGTGAATCATGCTAAACTGATTTATTTATTTAAAAGCATAATAGTTATTCCACTCACCTCTGGCTGAAGCTCTACAGACTCTGAAGCAGCTATCTCACTGCTGAGGTCCTCGGTTCCTCGGGTCCGAACCTACACAGGTGGACTCCAATGAGGGACCAATCATACATAAACATAACTCTAATAAACTCCCCAAAAACCCCCTAAGAACATCAAGAAACAACTTCATAAAAACATGCAAGAAATGGCTGGACAGGGCACTTTCGGCGGCAGCTTCGGCGGCCGAAAGTCCCTCCAGAGCAGAAAGTCAGGCAGGTTCGGCGGCACCTTCGGCGGCCGAAACTCCCAGACAGAGGCGAAACTCATGCATGTTCGGCGGCACCTTCGGCGGCCGAAAGTCCCAGACAGAGACGAAAGTCTCTTTTCGGGGGCAACTTCGGCAGCCGAAAGGCCTGCCTCACCAGCCATGTTCGGCGGCCGAAAGTGCCTTCGGCTGCCGAACCTGGTTTCTGCCAAAGGGCAGAAACTTGGCTCCTTTGTGCATTTTCGCCTCCAAACTCACCAATCATGCATATACCTCAGTTAAATCATGCATACAAGTTCCTAGGGGTCTCAAACAAACAATTGCCCCAACTACAACACTTCAAGCATACTCAAACATGCCACATTGTTCAAGAATCACATAAAACCTAACATTTGCTTAAAAACTCATACAACCCTATACATGCCATTCTACCCCATAAAATCACTTAAAACTTACTTAAAACACATGAGGAGCTTAAGATCGGCTCTTACCTCTTGAAGATCGAGAGGAAGACGACCTAAACTTGGAGATCCACGAAAATGAGCTCCTGAGTTCCCAAAGCTCCAAAACTTGTTTCAACAGTTCAAAACCTTCAATGCAAAGCTTAAAACTCAAGAAAAATGGTGGGGATTTGGAGGAAAAACATTAGATTTGCAAAGGGAAGGTCGGAAGCTTGCTGTGGCCGAAAATGGGAGAAAGCTCGCCCATTTCGGCTAAGTGCCCCTTTTATAGGCGGCTGGCCAGGCCATGTTCGGGGGCCGAATGTGCCTCCGCATCCATGAAATGTTCGGCGGCCGAACTTGACTTTCGGCGGCCGAACTTGACTTTCGGCGGCCGAACCTGGACTGCCCTCACTCATGCTTTCGGGGGCCTAACGTGCCTCCAAAACGCATGCACGTTCGGTGGCCGAACTTGACTTTCGGCGGTCGAACCTGGGTTTTCCTCCAAAGACTTTTCATGCAAAAACTCATTTAATTTCATACTTAAAACTATTAAAACATGAAAACATTTTTATAAAACATGATTCTACCCTTCTAGAGATCTCCGACATCCGAGATTCCACCGGACGATAGGAATTCCGATACCGTAGTCTAGCCGGGTATTACATTCTCCCCCCCTTAAGAACATTCGTCCCCGAATGTACCTCAACTAGCACACATAGCATGGCATAAAACATAACATGCATATATAGCACATAAACACAAAGAGATCCAACCTTAAAAGAGATGAGGGTACTGCTGGAGCATAGACTCCCGTGTCTCCCAAGTGCATTCTTCCAAGTTGTGGTGGTTCCACAGGACTTTCACCATCGGGATTTCCTTGTTTCTTAACTTTCTGATCTGGGTGTCTATGATCCGCACTGGCTGTTCAACATAGGTGAGATCCTCTTGGACCTCCACATCAGGCTCACTAAGAACCTTGCTCGGATCGGACACAAACTTCCTCAACATTGAAACATGGAAAACCGGATGGATTCTTTCCATTGAAGCAGGTAAATCCAGCTTGTACGACACATTCCCAATCTTTTGCAAGATTTCAAAGGGTCCGATGTATCGTGGGGCTAGTTTACCTTTCTTCCCGAAGCGAACCACTCCCTTCATTGGAGACACCTTGAGCAATACCAGATCCCCTTCCTGAAACTCTAACTGTCTTCTGCGGACGTCTGCATAGCTCTTCTGTCTGCTTGCAGCAGTCTTGATCCTTTCTCTAATTATGGGTACCACCCTGCTGGTAATCTCTACTAGCTCAGGCCTTGCCAAGGCCTTTTCTCCAACTTCCTCCCAGCAAACAGGTGACCTGCACTTCCTCCCATACAAAGCTTCATATGGAGCCATCCTGATGCTAGCATGATGGCTGTTGTTGTAGGCAAACTCCACCAAAGGTAGATGCTGCCTCCAAGAACCGCCAAAGTCCAGCACACACATTCTGAGCATATCCTCGATAGTCTGGATGGTCCTTTCTGACTGTCCGTCGGTCTGGGGGTGGAAGGCAGTACTGAAATCCAACCTAGTACCCATGGCATTCTGCAGACTCCGCCAAAACCTGGAGGTGAACTGGGGCCCTCTGTCCGACACTATCGAAACCGGAACCCCATGCAGCCTGACGATCTCATCCACATATACCTGCGCCAACTTGTCCACAGAGTAGCCACTCCTGACAGGGATGAAGTGAGCAGATTTGGTGAGTCTGTCCACAATCACCCATATGGAGTCCACTCTGTTGGACGCCGCCGGTAACCCCACTACGAAGTCCATAGCTATATTCTCCCATTTCCATTCTGGGATAGGTAGCGGGTTAAGCATTCCAGCCGGCTTCTGATGTTCCAGCTTCACCCTCTGACACACTTCGCAGGCTGACACGAACTGTGCCACTTCTTTCTTCATAGCTGGCCACCAATAAACCTTCTTTAAATTTTAATACATCTTGGTGGCTCTGGGGTGAATGCTGTATCTTGCATTATGAGCCTCCCTCATAATGTCTCCTTTTAGCCCAATGTCATCTGGTACACATATTCTGCTCCCATAGCGGAGGATCCCCTTACTGTCGAATCTGAACTCACTATCATTGCCCGACTGAACAGTCCTGGCAATTTTCACTAACTCCGGGTCCTCATGCTGTTTCTGAGCCACCTGCTCCAGAAACACGGGTGCCACTCTCATCTGGGCTACCAAGGCACCTGTACCAGATAACTCCAACTGTAGACCTTCCTCAATGAGCTTGTAGAACTCCTTCACCACGGGTCTCCTCTCTGCCGTGATGTGGGATAGACTGCCTAGTGACTTCCGGCTTAGGGCGTCTGCCACGACATTCGCCTTACCCGGATGATACTGAATCTTGCAATCATAGTCACTCAGCAGCTCTACCCACCTCCTCTGTCTTAAGTTCAAATCTCTTTGACTCAGGATGTATTGCAGGCTCTTATGATCTGTGAAGATCTCACATTTTACCCCGTAGAGGTAGTGCCTCCACATCTTGAGTGCAAAGATTACTGCTGCCATCTCCAGGTCGTGTGTGGGGTAATTCAACTCATGCTTCTTCAGCTGCCTAGAAGCATAAGCAATCACCTTCTCATTCTGCATCAGTACACAACCCAGTCCCACACGGGAAGCATCACAAAAGACTGTAAAGTCCTCATCACTAGATGGCAGAGCTAAAACTGGTGCTGATGTCAACCTCTTCTTAAGCTCTTCAAAACTCTCCTCGCACTG
Organism: Manihot esculenta; assembly: GCF_001659605.2. Classification (NCBI taxonomy): domain Eukaryota; kingdom Viridiplantae; phylum Streptophyta; class Magnoliopsida; order Malpighiales; family Euphorbiaceae; genus Manihot; species Manihot esculenta. The sequence goes on from NC_035173.2 coordinate 10,497,398, forward strand.
GTCGGTCCACATAAACTTCTGATTCTTCCTGGTTAGTCTGGTCAGAGGAGCTGCTATCTTAGAGAAGTCCTGAACGAACCTCCTGTAGTAACCTGCCAAACCCAAGAAACTTCTAATCTCTGTCACTGAAGTGGGTCTAGGCCAGTTAGCCACAGTTTCTGTCTTCTTGGGGTCTACCTCTATCCCATTCTCTGACACTACATGCCCCAAGAACGAAATGCTCCTCAGCCAGAACTCACATTTAGAGAACTTGGCATACAAGCCATGTTCCCTCAAAGTCTGCAAGACCAACCGCAGATGATGGGCATGCTCCTCTGCATTCCTGGAATACACTAAGATATCATCAATGAAGACAATAACGAAGTGATCCAGGTACTGGCTAAACACTCTGTTCATGAGATCCATGAATGCTGCAGGGGCGTTGGTTAACCCGAACGGCATTACAAGGAACTCAAAATGCCCATATCTGGTCCTGAAGGCTGTCTTCGGCACATCTTCCTCCCTTATCCTTAACTGATGGTACCCCGATCTCAGATCTATTTTGGAGAAACAACCTGCTCCGGCTAGCTGGTCGAATAGATCATCGATCCTTGGCAATGGGTACCTATTCTTGGTAGTGACTTTGTTCAACTGTCTGTAGTCGATACAAAGTCTAAGGGATCCATCCTTCTTTCTTACGAATAAAACTGGTGCACCCCACGGTGAAGTGCTCGGTCGGATGAAGCCCTTTTTCTACCAACTCTTGCAACTGTTCTTTCAATTCTTCAATTCGGCTGGGGCCATCCTGTAAGGAGGGATAGAGATCGGTCTAGTTCCAGGCACCAACTCTATCTCGAACTCTATCTCCCTAGCAGGTGGTAAACCTGGAAGCTCATCTGGAAAGACATCCTGAAACTCTCGGACAACTGGCACCGAGGCCGGCTCCCTGACCTGACTATCTAGCTCTCTCACATGAGCCAAGTACCCCTGACATCCCTTCCTAAGCAACCTACGAGCCTGAAGAGCTGATATCAGACCTCTAGGTGTGCCCCTCTTGTCTCCTCTGAAGACGACCTCTGACCCGTTCTGATCTCTGAACCTGACTACCTTGTCCCTGCAGTCCAAGGTAGCACCATGGGTAGATAGCCAATCCATCCCTAGAATGACGTCAAAGTCTGTCAAATCTAGAACCACAAGGTCGGCGGAGAGGCATCTTCCCTCAATAAAAACTGGACTGTACTGGCAGACTGACACTGCCACTGACGGGTCACACTTGGGTCCACTGACCCATAGGGGACACTCTAACCCAGAGACTATCAGACCCAACCTCTCAACGGCTCTCGGAGCAATAAATGAATGAGATGCACCCGGGTCCATTAATGCATACACATCAGAACACCCAATGACGAGATTACCTGACACCACGGTGTTGGATGTGTTAGCCTCCTGCTGTGTCATGGTGAAGATCCTGGCTGGAGCTGATGGACCTTCACCTCGGGAACCAGAAGAAGAGGCTGCCCCTCTCCCTCTACCTCTGCCACTGCCCTGAGTTGTGGCTGGAACTGCTGGCTGTGCCACACTACCAGAAGCTGTCTGCTGGGGCTGGCCCATAAAAGGCGCTCTAGGACAATCCCGAGCTATGTGTCTGTAACAGCCCGGAAACCGAACTGCCACCGGCACTAGGATCCAGATCGACTTAAGGTCGCCGGGATCCGTAGTAAGCCTGCTATTCTGTCTGTATACCTGTGAAATCCCATACATGATCATACATTTCTGTAAAAACATAAAACTTTTCTTCATTCCAAGGCTTAACCTGTGCATGCACTCTCTCTGTTCTCTACTCATCCCTACTAGAGCTCCTCATGGCTCTAGGTGGATCACACTCAGAATGTTAAGCCTGGTTTTGCTCATAAACATACAATAAGAAAGAAACATACATAAACTGATCATGTGACTCCACAAAGGGATTACAACTCTTCTAAGTCAAGCACTATGCTATACACTGTACATATACACTATCTCTTTACATTTACATGTCCACACTAGCTATTACACCACTCTGTACTCTTCCTGTACCCTGCTGAGTTCTCTCTGACCTCTGAACCTGCACAACTGGAGTTAGGGGAGAGGGATGAGCTACTATAGCCCAGTGAGTAGAATAGGCAAATAACAGGCGATAAAACATGCTCTCATGGAATGCAACACATAATCACATCACCTCGGCCGGACAGATCAAAACTCCCTCTATCTCATCTGGGGTACCGGAGTACCATGTGCCTGGTCCCCGTAGGGCTGTTCCAGGTCTTTGTGCCTGGTCCTCGTAAGGCTGTTCCAGGTCTTTCCTCTGAGGGCTAATGAATCCTCACGAAGTCCGTGCCGTCTCACATAAGCAATGTACAAGGAGCCATGCCAAGTACAAGGATACATGCAATGCGTCATAGTCGTGTTCACTAATGCACTCACCCTAAGCATATTCATGATGCATGAAGCATGAGAAAATATTCAGTTCTCATATTAAAACATTAAGTTAAATTCCACTCATCTTTAGTTATCTCTGAACTGACTCTGCAGGTTCTGACACTGGACTTACTACTGACTTCCCTGATTCCTCTGGTCCGTACCTACACAGGTGGACTCAAATGAGGGACTAAACTCACTCACGAATATCTCTAAGAAACTCCCCAACACCCCTCTAAACAAACCTAAAACCATCACATAAAACATGCAAAAGAAAGCTGGACAGGGTACTTTCGGCGGCAGGTTCGGCGGCCGAAACTCCTCTCCAGAGACGAAACTCATGCATGTTCGGCGGCACCTTCGGCGGCCGAAGGTCTCGTCCAGAGACGAAACTCACACACTTTCGGCGGCCGAACTCCCTCTTTTGGCGGCCAAAAGGCTCTTGCTAAACCGAAAGCCTAGCTTTCGGGGGCAACCTTTGGCAGCCGAACTGCCTCCACAAGGGGTTCGGCGGCCGAACCGTCCTTCGGCGGCCGAACCTGGTTTTGCCCGAAGGACAGAACCCTGCTCTGTTTCATGCAAACTTTGCCCAAAAACCTACAAACATGCATATCAACTACTCCCAACTAGCATATACGCCTATCTATGCACAAAGGGGTCTAAAACTACCCTAAAACCCCAAACAAACATAGCACATAACACTTAAACATGCTTGAACACCACAAATCACCAAAAACCTCACCTAAACCTAAACATGCATACTACCCATACAAACTTCATAAAACCTGTCAAAATCATCAAAGAAGCTCAGGATCTTCACTTACCTCTTACACAACTTGAGGATGAAGGATCCTAACGTGGAGATATGAAGAAAAGCTCTTCCAAAGCTCCAAGCTTCAAAACTTGGTTCTTTTGCTCAAAACCTTCATAAGTCACCAAAACTCTTAAAACTCTTGAAAGATTTGATGAAAATCATGGAAAACATGAAAGTCAACGTAGGAGAGGCTGAAACTCACCTCTGGCTGCAAGTGGAGGAGAAATAACCTCCTTCCACCGACCCTTGGCCCTTTTATAAGTGGCTGGCCAGACCACCTTCGGCAGCCGAACGTGAAGCCGCAACCATGCAATGTTCGGCGGCCGAAAGTGACCTTCGGCGGCCGAACCTTTGCATTTCTCCCTTGTTGCTTTGCTTTCAAAACTCAACTTCAAAACATGAAAACAAGTGAAAATACCTTGGAAAACATATGCATTACCCTTCTCGAGGGTTCCGACACCCGAGATTCCACCGGACTACAGGAATTCCGATGCCGGACTCGAGCCGGGTATTACAGTGTCCCTCCTGTCCACATCTGAAACATGCATTAGTCCCAGCTCGACACACTCCCCTGTGTGGTCTTCCACATCTCTGGCATTCTGTACCATCTGAGCCTGAGCTCGAGCCACCGCCAAATCCCAGACCGGATTTCAACTTGTTCCAAAACTTATTCTTCTTCGGCTTCTTGGTGGTACTGCTCCACCTCTTGCTGCCTGAAGCTGCTGCACTAAAAGAAGAAGAGCCTGGGGTCTTAACCCCTGAAGACTGGGTCACTGATTGCTTCACTGACCCCTCAACTATAGCACTTGCCTCCATTCTTCGAGCCATATCCACCACAGTGTGGAAACTTTCTCTCTCAGCTGACTGAACCAACGAGGAGTACCTGGAATGCAGCTTCATAACATATTTCTTGGCTTTCTTCGTATCTGAATCTAGAGCTTGCCCTGAAAAAGGCAATAGCTCCAAGAATTTATCCGTGAACTCCTCTACACTCATGTGCTCTGACTGCCTCAGTTGCTCAAACTCAATCATTTTCAGTTCTCTAGAACTGTCTGGAAAAGCCCATCCAGCGAACTCATTCGCAAATTCTTCCCATGTCATACCGTCTAGTCTCGGGTCCACATAACACTTGAACCATTCCCGTGCCTTCTTGCACTTTAAAGTGAACCCTGCCATCTGAATGGCCCTGCTGTCACTTGCCCCTAGCTCATCAGTTATTGTCTTCACTACCCTCAGATACTCAAAGGGGTCATCCCCTGACTTGTATTTGGGAGCATCTAGCTTGAGGTAATCTGTCATTTTCACTTTGCTCCCATCGACTGAGCTAGGTCTAGGAGGTTGAGTAACTGGGGCTGCTGGTTCTGTAGGTGGTGGAGGTGGAGGTGCAGCATTCCCCGAGGTGGGGTTTGCCGAGTTAGGATAGAAGGGTGAGGGTGGATAAGCTGGGTACTGTGTGTAAGGTGGATAGAAAGGTGGATAAGGCATGTAGGTAGGGTAGGGGTTAAAGCTGGAGTAATCCGATGTACCTCCCATCGGATACCCTGAACCCTGTGGGAAGGGTGGATAATGGGGTGGAAAACCAAACCCCGAGGCCTGAACGCCTCCCTGAGACTCCCCTGCCCCTTCTTCCTCCATGCTCACATCCAGGTTCCCATCCCTCCTCTGATCCTCTCCTGTGACCTCCCTCACATCCGAAGAACTTCCTCCTCTATCTGTCCCCCTTCTGCTAGCATCAAAAGACCTTCTAGGGTCCCTTGACACTCTCTCTCTGTTGGCTCTACAAGACATTGCCCTAGGCAATGTAGGAGGACGGGCGCTCGTGCCCTCATCCTCAGGTGGCACTCCAGTCAATCGCGCAGATCGACGAGTTCCTCTCATCCTATTCTCTGAAAAACAGCTCATAACAAGCAAACATTAGCATCATATGGTTCATGTGGGCACACATGAACCCTCATCACATACATCACATAGCATAGCATATCCTCAATGCACATGTACAAAATCATGGCATTTCACATCATCATACAAGACAGGACTCAACATCCTATCCTAGTGGACATGACCTTCCTATTGTGCTTGACCTTCTAGAACATCTATGAGCCCGACACTCTAGGTCCGACCATATGAACCTAGGGCTCTGATACCATTCTGTAACGACCCGGAAATCGGACCGCTACCGGCGCTAGGATCCAGATCGGCATAAGGCCGCCGGGAACCGTAGCAAGCCTGACATAACCTGTAATCCTGTTTAATCCCATACATGATCAACAATACTCATAAACCTGTAAACATTCTCATATAACAACCAAGCTCAACCTGTACATAAACATAAACATAACATAAACCTCCACTAGAGCCCTCATCAAAATGCTCCAATGGGGTATCTCATCATACATAAGCTTGGCTGAAACATAACCTCATATCTCATATCATAAAGACCATGTACATACAAGTGGGATTAACAATCTGTATTGGTCAAGCACAACTCTATCCTCAATATTCAAATTTACATAACATAACTTAAAACACTTTTACATTACATCATAATACAATTGTCATGTCCACAATCTAACTGTTACAAAAAACATGCTTCAAAACTCTGGCTAACCTCCTGGTCTACCCTGTACCTACACATCTGGGGTTAGGGGAGAGGGGTGAGCTACAAAGCCCAGTGAGCAGAATAGTAAAACATTTAAAACATATGATAACATGAAATGCATCACATCACAGCTAATCACATCACGGATGGATTTGTCACCAATAGTCCCCTACATGGACCAACTGTGCCAGGGGCGTAGAATGGGCCTCACTGGTCTTTCTCTTACATAACATAACATAACATGGTCCAACTGTGCCAGGGGCGTAGAATGGGCCTCACTGGTCTTCCGTATCGTATCATCATCATCATAGCATAGGGGGACTAATGGATCATTCAACATCCATCCACATCATCAAACATAATATGCAATGCACATATTCGTGAGTCTAATGCAACACCCTATTATCTCATGGCATTTATGATGCGTGAATCATGCTAAACTGATTTATTTATTTAAAAGCATAATAGTTATTCCACTCACCTCTGGCTGAAGCTCTACAGACTCTGAAGCAGCTATCTCACTGCTGAGGTCCTCGGTTCCTCGGGTCCGAACCTACACAGGTGGACTCCAATCAGGGACCAATCATACATAAACATAACTCTAATAAACTCCCCAAAAACCCCCTAAGAACATCAAGAAACAACTTCATAAAAACATGCAAGAAATGGCTGGACAGGGCACTTTCGGCGGCAGCTTCGGCGGCCGAAAGTCCCTCCAGAGCCGAAAGTCAGGCAGGTTCGGCGGCACCTTCGGCGGCCGAAACTCCCAGACAGAGGCGAAACTCATGCATGTTCGGCGGCACCTTCGGCGGCCGAAAGTCCCAGACAGAGACGAAAGTCTCTTTTCGGGGGCAACTTCGGCAGCCGAAAGGCCTGCCTCACCAGCCATGTTCGGCGGCCGAAAGTGCCTTCGGCTGCCGAACCTGGTTTCTGCCAAAGGGCAGAAACTTGGCTCCTTTGTGCATTTTCGCCTCCAAACTCACCAATCATGCATATACCTCAGTTAAATCATGCATACAAGTTCCTAGGGGCCTCAAACAAACAATTGCCCCAACTACAACACTTCAAGCATACTCAAACATGCCACATTGTTCAAGAATCACATAAAACCTAACATTTGCTTAAAAACTCATACAACCCTATACATGCCATTCTACCCCATAAAATCACTTAAAACTTACTTAAAACACATGAGGAGCTTAAGATCGGCTCTTACCTCTTGAAGATCGAGAGGAAGACGACCTAAACTTGGAGATCCACGAAAATGAGCTCCTGAGTTCCCAAAGCTCCAAAACTTGTTTCAACAGTTCAAAACCTTCAATGCAAAGCTTAAAACTCAAGAAAAATGGTGGGGATTTGGAGGAAAAACATTAGATTTGCAAAGGGAAGGTCGGAAGCTTGCTGTGGCCGAAAATGGGAGAAAGCTCGCCCATTTCGGCTAAGTGCCCCTTTTATAGGCGGCTGGCCAGGCCACGTTCGGGGGCCGAATGTGCCTCCGCATCCATGAAATGTTCGGCGGCCGAACTTGACTTTCGGCGGCCGAACCTGGACTGCCCTCACTCATGCTTTCGGGGGCCTAACGTGCCTCCAAAACGCATGCACGTTCGGCGGCCGAACTTGACTTTCGGCGGCCGAACCTGGGTTTTCCTCCAAAGACTTTTCATGCAAAAACTCATTTAATTTCATACTTAAAACTATTAAAACATGAAAACATTTTTATAAAACATGATTCTACCCTTCTAGAGATCTCCGACATCCGAGATTCCACCGGACGGTAGGAATTCCGATACCGGAGTCTAGCTGGGTATTACATCATGTATGGGATTAAACAGGTTCACAGGATGTATGTTAGGCTTACTACGGGTCCCGGCGGCCTTAAGCCGATCTGGATCCTAGCGCCGGTAGCGGTCCGATTTTCGGGTCGTTACAGAGTGATTTGGCCAGTTTCTGCGAGTGATTTGGGCAAATCACTTTGACCCAATCACTTTTCCAGCTTTTTCTTCACTTTTTCTCCAACTTTCCAATTTCTTCCTTTTCTGTAAAAACATAACAAAAACACAAATTAAGCTAGAAAAATGTGTAAATAAACAGTAATAAATATAATAAAAATGTGGCTAAATTATGCTTAATCAAACTCATACCAGAGTGAACAAGGCTTATTCTATGATCCTAAGAATCGAAAAGCAGAGAGAAGCCCAAAGCGAAAAATCTGAAAACAGTGCAATAACAACAAAAGCTCTAGAAAACAATAGAGAGAGGGCGTGGAAAACTCAATACAAGAAGAAGGATGACAGAATATATACCTACTGCAAAGCTACAGGGCATATAAAGGAAACTTGTTTCAAGCTTAACGGATATCCAGAATGGTTCAATGAACTTAAAATAGAAAAAGGTTAAAGGGAAGAGCAGTGTTGTAGCCCACGTGTATGAAACACCCCTGAATTGTGATGACAACTATGTTCAAAACAAAACAGATTAGAATATGGGAACGTTGATGCAAGAAATGATGAAGTACATAAAGTATCACGGCCAAGGTACCACAAGTAGTAATGAGACTAATTGTGTGAATTACACTGGCTTTGCAGGTATGTCATCCCACTGTTACTCTGATGCCTATAAGACTAAAACTATGGGGGAATAGATCATAGATACTGGTGCCACAGCTCATATGTGTAATGATTTATCTTTTTTTTTTCAAACCACAAAACTCTAACTAAACCGAACTTTGTCACCTTATCCATGACAGCATGAAGGCCATCACCAAAATTAGAACAGTTTTCCTTAATCGCAACATGCAGCTATCAAATGTACTTTATATACCTACTTTTAAGCACAATCTGTTGTTTGTAAGTCAATTGACACAATCAGAAAAAATTTCCATACAATTTCTTCATAATCAATGCATTTTGCAGGACTTAACGACTAAATATCCACTAGCTATTGGGAGGATGGACCAAGGATTATACAAATTAAATAAAGAATCATTTAGCCATCAAGGAAGCAATTTGAAGATAGTCAACACAGCATTAGCATCTCATCAACAGCAAAACAAATATGAAGTATGGCACAGAAGATTGGGTCATGTATCCAGAAACAAGTTGTTGCATCTAAATGTAATAAAGGCTAAATGATTTTGTGGCAGTTTCTGTATGTCATGATAATCCTGGTGTATCCCCTAAATATTATCTCAGGTAAACTCTCTAATGCATTACCTTGTTTCATTTCTGAACCTACCTTTACACCCCATTGCTTGAGTTTTGTGGCAAATGTATCTATGACTCATGAACCAAAGTCATATCCTCAAGCAAAAGAGGACAACAAATGGGTGCAAGCTATGCAAAATGAACAAAGTGCCCTAGAGTTAAATAATACTTGGTACCTGACTACTCTACCGAAAGGAAAAAAGGGTCATTGCCTCTAAATGGGTTTACAAAATCAAATATAGACCAGATGGATCTGTTGACAGGTTTAAAGCTCGATTGCTGGCAAAAGATTTTAACAAACTACATGGGGTTGATTACATTGATAACTTTTTTCCAGTAGCTAAACTAGTTACTGTGAGAATATTCATGACTATAGCCACTGCCAAGAATTGGCCAATACATCAGTTAGATGTTAACAATGCCTATTTACATGGACATGTAGAAGAAGACCTATACATGCTACTTCCAGAAGGCTATGACAAAGCCAATCCAAGACAAGTATGCAAACTTATTAAGAGTATCTACGGCCTAAAACAAGCAGGGAGAATGTGGAACAAAGAGCTCACCAATTGTTTGAAGCAGTATGGGTTCAGCCAATCCTCCTTTGATCACTGCCTATTCACAAAATCACAAAAGGACAGTTTTTTAGCTTTACTTGTTTATGTGGATGATATACTCATAACAGGACAATCAGAAGAAGACATATCAGATGTAAAAACATACCTTGACAAACTCTTCACCATCAAAGATCTGGGGTATGTTAAATACTTTTTGGGATTGGAAGTTGCACGTTCTGAAGCCGATCTTTTCATTCACCAAAAAAAATATGTGTTAGATATCCTTCAAGAAACAGGATTTATGCATGTTAACACGGCTGACTTCCCTTTACCACAAGGGCTTAAACTCGATAATACAACTAGACCAATTTTGACAGACCCAGATAAATATCGAAAGCTAATAGGCAAGCTACTTTACCTCAGAGTTACCAGGTTGGACATTTCCTACGCAACACAGAACCTTAGTCAGTTTATGCAGCAGCCACGACAATAACACTAGGATACAATTCTCCACTTACTTCGATACTTAAAAGGCCATCCAACACGAGGTCTATTCTTTCCAGTCCAAAATAATTTCAAGATCCGAGCTTTCTTCGATGCAGATTGGGCTTCTTGCCCAATGACCAGAAAATCACTCACCGGCTACTGCATCTTTCTCGGTCAATCATTGATATCCTGGAAAATAAAAAAACAAAACATTGTTAGCAGGTCATCCGCAGAAGCCGAATACAGAAGTATGGCGGTAACAGTGTGTGAGCTTAAATGGATAACTTATCTATTAAATGACTTTTACGTAGAACCAAAGCTTCCTATCCCTCTGCACTACAACAATCAAGCAGCTCAACATTCGTACGCGATCAACTCTCCCGAGGCTTCATTTCAACAGTGCATGTGCCCTCCCGACAACAGATCACCAGTTTGTTCACTAAATCCCTTAGCGCGGCGCACTTTCAAACCCTCCTGTCCAAGATGGGATTACCCAAAACTAAGGCATCTCCATCTTGTGGGGGGGACCGAAGCGATATAATATACTTGGTCCAAACGACACCGTGGAAGGAAAAAAGAAGTACGCCACCAAAGGAAGAAAATGACATCGTGCAAGATGATACAAAACGATGTCGTTTTATTTAAATTTGCAGTGTATCTTATAATCTTTCAGAACAGTGTAAAGAACCCTTAAGGTTGTTAAGGGTCTATTGAATTTTTGTTATCCAATATGTATATAAACACAATTATCAATCAATGCAAATAATCTAATTTTCTCAAAATACAATTACTTTCTCAACTCTATTGCTAGTAGAGGCATATACTCCATCAAAAAATAATTATGTCCAATTTAAGTAGAGTTTATCAAATTGAGGCCTTTAATTGTTGAACTGTTTAACAGGATCTTCTTGTTTACAGAAGTGAAGGTGAATAGGCAAGCCCTACTGCTGGCAAATCTCCAAAAGTCTTTTTCTTAAAAGAAAATACTTGTGACATCAAGACTATAGTTTTATAATTCATTTTCTAATGAAGAAATTATTTTAGATCATTGCAAGTTGTTGGGCAAATAAAAAGTGGCGAGCTTTATGTTGAGATTAGGATATTTTGTTATAGGTCACAACTTTTTACTGTGCACACTAAAAGATTGAGCCAACTACTACGGCTAAACCATACTAAATTCTTGAACATTGTTAAGGCCAATGCTGGAGATGGGACCATAACCATGAATAATCTCCTTCAGGTCAATAGATATAAATCAACCTGGTGAAATTGAATCCCTGAATACAAACCTTTTTTTAAACATGGAAGTTTGCTTGTATTTGCTTGTGAAACTTTTCTAATGTTTTATAGTTCTGTGGTGGGGCAGCATTTGAAAGAACAAAAGGACCCAATTGTTTAAAATTGTTCGGATGATCATCACCACCAACAGTGTCAATCTGAAAGTGTTTAAAATTTGTCCGATGTTAAAAGCAAAGAGAATAGACTTTTTTATTCATATTAGAGGTATTTTTGAAATTTAAAATATTTTTCTCTCCTTTTCGACAGATTTTAGGACGGGAGTACATTCAATTTTGACAAAATAAAAATACAAGAGTTTAAGCGTTCGATTTTAAAAATAGAGGGACTGATCTATTAATTATATTAAAATTCAGATACTAAAGTATAATTTACACTTATTATTATTATTTCTTGACACTTATCATAACACACTATTTAAAAAATAATAATAGCAAATTTTAATATTTTAACAAATTTATTGATGTTAGTTTCACTTTTTTTTCATAAAGTGATATCGAGAGTTATTTTAAATATTTTTATTGTTAATATTTATTTTGAAAGGTTAAATTCATAACATGAAAGTGTTTTAGGGTTGTTTGGTGTAACCGTTGAATGTAGTTGATGGCTAATACGTATCTAAATAACCAAATCAACTTATTTGATAAATTTTAACAAACGCACTTGATGACCAATAGATAGATAAGATAACACCTATCAATTAAATTTTGGATTAGCTGTACAATTAGTATCTTAACATTTTATCATACTATATTATATTATTTTACTTAGCGTATAGGATTTTATTTTCAAACTAATAGAAAGAATAAAATTTAGTGAAGTTTCATTTCATTAAACTATAAAGTATAGATATTATTATAATAATTTGTGAGCAAGTATTTTTAAGTTTGAAGTGTTTTATTAATATTATTATTAAAAAAAATTGATAATACTTTTACTTTTATCAGTTAGTTTGGAGTTGAGTTTTCGCCAAACTAATATGCCCAACGAATCGCCATATAAGGTCGTCAATATTACAATCGTTTTCACTATTTTCAAACATCATAAAGGTATTCTATATGTCAATTTTTTCAAGTATAAGTCTTAATTGAAATTATGCAATATGAACTTATTGAATATTAATTAATAAAATATTCTCATCTAACTAAAATAAATTAAGAATTTAAGGGTTATAAGAAATTTTCTCTTGGAATATTCTCATAATTTTAAAGCACTTGGAATAATTATTTGGATTATAGAGGTGTAATTAGGATCTTGAGCTAAATTTGAACTTTCGAATATAAAATTAGATTTCTAGTAGGCCTAGGATGGGTATTACAATATTGATTGAACTCGAGGTTATCATGTTATATTTGCCTTGTAGGGGTAGATATGGTTACACAAGAAACGTTACCAAAATTTCAACAAAACTTTAGAATTATATTTTACTTCTATAGATATTTATTTTTCTTGTAATTAGTGTTTGATAGATGTTTATAATATATTTATAGGTATCATTATTAGCCGTCTTTCTTCTTCCAGCTAGCTTAGCAATAGTCGGGTCAACAAATACATTACATTTGAGTTAGATATTAATTGTTTTTACAAATTTCATTATTATTTATATATTTCTCATATATGCCTATGCATCATGACTTATATATATATATATATATATATATATATATATATATATATATATATATATATGTATATAGTAGGAGCATTCCATTGTTGCATATTTCTTTCTTGGTATTGTATGTGAGTATCACCTTAGGGATAATTGAGAGCAGAGTGCGTGAATTATATATGATGGATAGATGGATGGATAGCATGGCTAGAGTTAAGCTCTCTGGAAACCAATCATATGAAAAGTTAAGATGGTATGGCTGGACTACCATCATTATGCCTATTTGGATCTAAGGGAAAGTCCAACTTGAGTTAAACTCATTATCAATACTTGGATTAATAAAACTGTTGTAGGGGTTAACTTTAATATACGTATATATTATATGATGGTTGCGTATATGGCTCTTTATTATCCTCTTGTGCGATTGGTATATTGTTTGTGATATGTGATATGTATACATTATCTTTATCACATTAGTTTTAGATATAATAGAAATTATATCAATAATTAATATCTAAACTCACTAAATCCACCAATCACTTTTATTTAAATATTTTTTGTTAGGTCACTGAAGGAGCATATTTTGCTTGTGGTCCAATCTTGCATTTCTTCTTTGTAGGATACTAAATTGTTGACCCAAAAATATTTATTATTTACATATTATGTTCTTAATACTCTCATGTGACACTAAACATTTTTATTTTAATATGTGATGGTAAATGGAATACTATTTAGTAGAGTTGGATTCCCCTAATTGTTTACACATTAATCATATACTAAATTGAAAATTTCAAATTGAATACAAATATTTTTATGTTTTATATTATTTGGTATTGTGTAATGTATTATATTTTGAGTTTGATTCGGGCATGATGAATATTGAATCTTACATAGGGTTTTAGGGTCTTATATCGATCAAGTTCTAGTACTAATTTAGTCCATGAGATTAGATGATGACATTTATATGTCAAATTGATATCTATACACATCATTACATGGCTTGACACTAGCTCTACCTCTTCTTTATACTAAAAAAAGGATTATTTTTCTCTTAGAATACCATTTCTATCTTAGTTTTTTAAAATATAGTGATGTGGAATGCCAATGAGCCATGTTTCTCACACTAAAAATTTGTAAAGCATGAGAATATAAAATCTATTTTGACTCCTTTTTACAAATAAACTAAACTTGATGATTAAATATCTATTCACCCTGTAATACTTCATAAGTATAAAGCAATCCATCCTTAGTTACTTTTCTTCATAAGATTATAGTCTCTGTTTTAAATACCTTATAGTCTCTGTTTTAAATACCATATAGTGTAGTTGTATAAATTCTAACTCAATTCAAAATGGTACTATACTTTTTTTTTACTTGCAATATAAGATTGCATTACATGGCTGCTACTTGTAGCAAAATATAACTACAATAAAACTATTAAATCTTTCAATTGATACAACTGCCAATCTGGAGGAAGTAAGTCTCTAAGATAAAGTTTAGCAACTACATCTGCAAAAGTATTAAACTGACGTGTAATATGGTTGAAAGAGACCTGATGGAGACGAGAAGAGATCTCTAAAATTGTTATTGTCATGGCTCTAATATCCATGGTAAATTAGACCTTGAATACTGCAAAGCATCATATACAACTACAAAATCTGTTGCACACTCAATTGACGTAAAGCCTGCTGCACATGCTAATTTAATTGCTACTAACACAGTTCGTGCCTCTCTTGTTGTAGCATATGAACACTAATTCCTTATAGCAATACCATATACAATTTTCCATGCACCATTAAAAGCAACCACAATAATAGCAATAGGTGAAAATTGATATTTCTATGCAATATTACAGTTAAGCTTGATACTCCCTCTTGAGGGGGGGACTCCAAGCAACATGAGTAGATCTATAATGTTGAAAGTGAGAAGAATCAACAAAAATACTATTATACTATAGCTGCCTAAAATCAATAGAGATACATTATGACGTAGCAATAGGATTCAAATGTACTGAATCGAAGAGACCTTTATTGCTATTCTTTTATATATGCCATAAGATGAGTGTGACTAAAATAAAAAACAATGGGCCATCCATCTCCAACCGAAACCTTTCCCAAAGAGTTTTCCATTGTAACATAAAACTAGAAAAACCTACAAAATTTGGTATATAACCACAGGGACTTACAAACCAAACTGCTCGAGTATATGGATATTAAAAGAAAACATGTTCCAAGGTTTCAAGCAGAGATTAACAAAATTTCATATAGGGTTATGCAATACACCATGTCTTACCAAATTAACAGAGATTGGCCAAGCATTACGAAGAAGTTGTCATAGGAAAATTTTTAGTTTAGAAGAGACTTGGAGAGACCATATACCCTTCCAAATGTTTGGACTGACAGTAGAAGAAGAAAAAGGTTGAGACACAACATGTTGACTAGTTGAACAATGCATTAATAACCTATAATAAGAAAGTACACTATATTGGCCATTACATGTATAATGCTATACAAGAGAAACCGACGTACCAAAAGGAGCCACTAGGACAGAGAGAATAGTCGTTGCCTGTTGATGAGGAAGAAATGTTTCATCAGCTGATGGTTCAAATCCAAGGCACTATGATCAATTAAGTCTGCCACCATGGTAATACTAATCAGATAAGTTACTGGACTAACCAATTTGAAACTATGCAACTAAGGCACCCAAAGATATGACCAAATGCTAGTGTTTCTATCATCCCCAATATTCATGCGAACTCCCTTCTAAAGAATTTCTCTACTAGCTAACAGACTTTTCCATATCCATGAACTACATGGCTTGTACGTAGAAAAGGAAGATCATGAAAAATATATACCTTTCAAAACACGAACCCTTAAGCGAGTCTGATTATGAAGAAGCCTCCAGCACTATTTTACTAAACAACCTAGATTGAAGTTTTCAAAATCTCTAAAACCTAAGCCACCCCAAAACTTAGAGCAATAGGAATGCTACCAACTAATCCAATGAATGTTTATTAACTCCTCATTACCACTCCACTAAAAATTCATCAATAGGCTACTAAGCTTAGCTGAGGATTGCTTAGGATATTGCAAAATTGCCAAAGAGTAAGTGAGGATAGCAGATAAAACCAATTGGATCATTGTAGCATGACCAGCCTGAGATAGTAATTTATGTTTCAAAGCCTAAGTCTTTGAACGGATTCTGTCTTCCACAATAGCTAAAGCATGCTGATGAGATCATCCTAAAAATACTGGTAGCCCTAAATACTTATTAGAAGGAAGCAATTCTTGCATTTGAAACTTACGGAGAAGTTCTTGCTTAAAAATATGAGGCGTATGTTTACTATAGACTTCTAGAGATTAATAGATTGACTAGAGGCCATAGTATAGCTCTGAGGACTCAGAACGAGTTATCGGCTTCTTGTTTTATTGCTCGAGCAAATAACAAAGTATCATTTGCAAATAAAACATCAACAATTGAAGGAGCATATCGTGAAACCTTTATATCCTTAATAAGACCCTTCCTATGAGCATCTAATAGTAAGTAGGAGAGTAGCTAAGAAACAAATAAAAAAAAGATAAAGAGATAAAGGATCCCCTTGCCTAAGTGTTCTGGAAGGGCAAAAAACAGTAATGGGAATATCATTAACAAAAATGAAAATCTAATTGTCATAATACGCTACATAATCAAATGCACTCATTGTGGAACAAGCCCCATTTTCAAGAGTGCCATACTTAAAAAAAATCCAATCGACAAGTATTGGATTTAAGAGTACATACACATATCCAATTTAAGAGTCATAGTATGCATATAAGTATTGGTAGTCTTCAAATGATGAAAACTCATGAGCAAGTACAAAATAATGCTATACTTCATTCAATCAACTTGATGCATCGAGTAAAAATGAATAAATTAAACTGACCAAATAAAAAAGAAATATTCAAAAAAATAATCCAGTTCAATATTATATTTTAATCAAAATTATATAGTTAAACGGGTTGAATTGATTGAATATATCAATTTTATTCAACTTCTGAACAACCCTGCTTGATTGCAATGGTAGGTTTACATTGTTTACAACAAAAAAACCTTCATCTAATTAAATAAGTTTAAAACTTTTTGATGATTAATTAGCTTAAGATTCAAGATAAGATCCTTAGACAAGATTAAAGAAATGATTTTTAACAAAAATAAATTATGAACTTTTTAATTTTTTTTTTAATGACTAATTTGCTTTTATTAATCAACAAGGTATATTTTTTTTTCTTCACCTCATATAGCTGGATTCAAACTCGAAAGGTTTCAACAAAAATCTCAGATATTTACTGTTTATGGAAAGATAAATTTAATTAATATAATAAATTAATTTTTAATTTTAATAAATAGGAAATAAGTAAATAATTTTTACAATTTAAGCAAACTATATTAGGCACTAAAATTAGTGATAATTAGAAGACCATTTGGGGGTGGACCCTTACGTTTGTCTACATATTCATGAATAGGTTCCTTTTAATGAGACAACTTACAAGGTAAGGTTGCGCAAATAACCATATATGTATCTGAAATAATTATTATTAGGTCCTCAAATATTTTAAAATTTTACTAGTTCATCCATATTTTAAAATTCATTAATTAAAATATCTTTATATTTTATAAAATCTAACTATTTAGTTCTTATGTTAAAAAATTTAGATATTTATATTGCTTAGTCCATATAATTTCTCTCTTATCAAATTAAGTTAAAATAAGTTAATTAACAATTTTTTTTTTTTAATAAAATGACTAGAGAGTTCCATTTTATAAAATTTAGAGATATTTTAATTAAAAAATTTTGAAATAAGAATAAAGTAGTAAATTTCTTTAAAATTTAGGGATATAATGGTAATTTTTTAATATTTATTTATCTATACACTTCATTATTCCTAATCCCCAAACACATTCTTTTAAAGTAGGCTTCAATTCCAAACTCTTTCACTGTCGCAACGCAAACATACCCTTCGCTTTCTTCTGTGCTTGAGGCCGCCATATTTTCTATAGTATGTTTTCTTTTGTTCTCTTCTATTTTTTTTTTTAATTTCTTTTCTTTTTTTATTATATTGATTATCACCTGATCAATTTTTTTTTTAAAAAAATTAATTTTAGGTGTGAGGTGATTATTTTACAAGTATCTAATTGGGAGGTATGTGATTTTATTTTCAATTTTATTAGATTTTTAGTTGTGGCTGGTATGATGATGGTGAAACTATAATCTTTTATTAGATCTAGTCTTGGAGAATGCCCCTGCAGAAGCTTAGAGCATAATTTTCCCTTTTTTTCTTTTTTTAAAAAATAAATATTTAAGAGGAAAATAATTGCAAAAATTAAAAACTAAAAAACTATTTTGATAAATGTGGTCATTCTTAATCTTATTTATTTTTAAAATATTAAACATTAATTTAAGTATTTTTATTTTTATATTCTTAAGTATTTTTATTTTTATATTCTTACCTTTCAAATATATTTAAGTTACATGTTAAACATTTATTTGCATATGATATAATTAATCTAATACGATTTTAGACAACTTAATTTAATTTATTTTTATTTTGTTTTATTTTATGGAGATTTTATAATTGTGTTATATGCTTGTCTTATTTATTTAATTCTTTTTTATTTGTCAGTACCTTGTTTTGTGTCTGAATTATATTCTTATTCATCACTTTATTCTCTTATATGATAAAACATAAATATTTAAATTGGTTTATTTTATTACTAAAACTTCGTCAAGTTGAACCTCTCCTCTTTGCTTCTTGCGAGAGCTAAACTCATAATGCATATGTTTGATTTTTTTAAAAGAAAATTTTTATTAAAAAATATGATTAGAAAGAAGGAAGAGGTACAAAACTAATCTATCCAAATTAGGGAGCAAAATCTCCCACTATGAGAAGATAATCTAGAAACGAATATGAAATCCAGCACAAAAAAAAAAAGCAACAAAATAATTTAAACAATGCAACCTCTACTTGGCAAGTGAATCTTCACTTGATATTATTGACAAAAAAAACAAAAAAAAAAAATATTTTCTGAGGTAGTTTTTTTAGAGTCTTTATAAGATCGAAAGTCTGACTCTGTATATCTAATGAATACAAGTTCTTCTTACTGGTAGATCAATATAAAATCTCTAGTTCTTTTTAAGTACTTGATTTTATGTTTGACTATAGTCCAGTGTTCTCGTCCAGGGTTAGATTGATGTCTTCTAACCATGCCAACTACAAAGTAGATATCAAGTCTAGTGCACAACATTACATACATGAGGCTTCTTGTTACAGAAGTATAAGGAACTGCCTTCATGCTCTCTATTTCTTCAAATGTCTTAGGATATTGATCCTTAGATAGAATGATTCCATGTCTAAAAAAGCAAAAAACCCTTCTTGGAATCTTGCATGTTGAAATGGGCAAAAATGGTATCAATATAAAGTGCTTAAGATAAGTCAGTCATTCTTTTCTTGTGATCTTGCATAAGCTTGACCCCACGAATATGATCAGCTTCTCCTAAATCTTTCATATCAAAATGCTTAGACAACTAGTCTTTGATAGAAGTTAACATATCTACATAGTTTCCTATAAGTAGAATATCATCTATATATAATACTAGAAACACTACCTTTTTACCATTCTATTTTTTATACACCCAAGACTCATCATGACACTATTCAAAACCAAAAGTTTTTATTGACTGGTCAAAAAAGGTATTCCATGACTGAGATGCTTGTTTAAGTCCATGAATAAACCTATTCAATTTACAAAGTAAATATTCTTGGCAATTAGATATGAAACCCTCTGATTGCTTCATATAGATGCATTCATCAAGACTTCCACTTAGGAAAGTTGTCTTAACATCCATTTGCCAAATTTCATAGTTGAAATGAGCTATAATGGATAGAAGGGTTCTAATAGACTTAAGCATGGATACTGGCGAAAAGGTTTCCTCATAATTAATCCCTTCTTTTTAAGTATATCCTTTCTAAAAAAGCCTTACTTTATATGTTTGCACTTTGCTGTATGCACCCCTCTTTCTCATATATCCTTACTTTATATGTTTGCACTTTGCTGTATGCACCCCTCTTTCTCATATATCCATTTACATCCGATGGGTTTAACACCTTCAGGTGGTTCTACAAGTTCCCAAACTTGATTAGAATACATAGATTCCACCTTAGATTTCATAGCTACAAGTTATTTTTTGACATCTTTATCTTGTAGTGTATCATCGTAACATACTGGTTCGGTGTTCACTTCTTCAGGGACCCTATCAAAAGATTCTCCTAGAAGTGTTAATCGAGTCAGTGGTCATCTAATTCTCCCACTATGCCGATGTACTACTAGATCAACCATATTATCATCTTGCTCTAGCTGTAAAGCCGGCAAGGCTATGTCTGGTACAATAGAATCCTAGCCAGGTTCTAGAGCCTCAATATTTTCTTTAGTATCAGTAGATAATGAAATGTCAGGAGGTTCCACCTATTATGTGTGTAAATCAACATCACTCCCAGAGGAGCAGTATTCGATTCAAACCGAAAAAATCGATTAAACCGAATTAATTCAAAAATTCAATTTAATTTTTTATTCATTTTAATTCAGTTCGGTTTTTAGTTTTAAAAATTTCAGTTATTTCAATTTGGCTTGATTTTGATCAAAAAAGATTGAAAAAAAATCGAATCGAATCGATTAATGATAATATTATATTATTTTTGATAATATAGATAGATTAGAGCATAATCAAGATTGAAATATTTCAATTAAATTTTATAATATTAAAAATAAAGTGTAAAAAATAAAAAGTTCAATCGATCAAACCGAACTAAATCACACCAGTCCAGTTTGATTCAATTTCTGTTTAAAATCGATTCAGTTCTATTTTCACAAATACTAAAATTTCAATTTTTGATTTATTCGGTTCTGTTCAAACTAATCATTCCCACTACTTTGAGGGTGTAGTAGTAAATTTTGAACTGTGTGTTGATACGTTTGAGTACTAGCAGTTCTCCCACTACAACGAGGTAATGGTATGTCAACACCGATGGTGAATGGTTTAGTTTCATGTTCATTTGGAAATGTTTTAGTAGGTATGATATCTCCTCTCAATTCATGCAAGGCTAATTGACTTTTGGGAATATAGTTTAGAATATAATCCTTCTTAAGATAATGAGCTTGGTACTAACAATGGCCTTCTTATCCTTAAGACTATAAAATAAACCACCTTTATTCCTCTTGGATATCTAATAAAAAAGCATAATTTTATTTTTGATTCCAGCTTCCCTGCTATTCTTTTCAGCTTATGGGCTAAGCAATCTTAGAGGTGTAAATGAACCAAACTGTAACGACCCGGAAACCGGACCGCTATCGATGTTAGGATCCAGATTGACTTAAGGTCGCCGGGACCCGTAGCAAGCCTACTATACATCCTATACATCTGATAAAATCCCATACATGATCATACATTTTCGTAAAAACTTTAAAACTTTCACATATACCAAGCTTGACCGGTGCATGCACCAAACTGTATACATAAAACCCCATACTAGAGCCCTCATCAAATGCTCTAGTGGGTCAACATATCATACATCAAGCTTGGTTCAACATTTCTTATCAGTACAACATTCCATATAGATCATGTACAAAAAGGGATTAACTATAAACATTAGGACCAAGCACAATACTATTTCTCATACATTACTTTACATTACATCATTTTTACATTTCGTTACATTACATGTCCACTAAAACTCTATTACATAGATTATACCATAACTCTGCTGACTTTCCCATAGCTACTTGTACTCCTGCAAACCTGAGGGTTAGGGGAGAGGGGTGAGCTACAACAGCCCAATGAGTAGAATAATAAAAACATTTAAATAACATATGCCATCATGAAATGCATCACAACACAAGTAAATCACATCACGGATTGGACTGACCCAAAAATTCCTCTACTCTGTGTCCGGCCCTCGGTGGAGCTCCTTAGGACTTCTATTACATACATAAGCTCTGTGCCCGACCCTCTGTGGGGCTCCTCAGGACTTCTATTACATAGCATAATATCTAGAGGGCTAATGGGTCGTCCTGTTGTCCATCCACACCCATAATGAATAATGCAATGCGGCATATTCGTGGATTCTAATGCAAACAACCTATTACATATCATGATGCTTGAACATGCTTAAAACAATTGCTTTCTTGAAATAAAAGATTAGTTTAGTTCCACTCACCTCTGGCTGACTCTGAACTAACTCTGAAGCAGCTGTCTCACTGCTGATCACCTCGGTTCCTCAGGTCCGATCCTACACAGGTGGACTCAAATGAGGGACCAAACATACTCTATCATAAGTCTAAACATCTCCCCAAAAACCCCTTTAAAACATCATAAAACATGTCTTGAAAACATGCAAAGGAAGGCTGGACAGGGGACTTTCGGCGGCAGGTTCGGCGGCCGAAGGTCCTTCTAGAGCCGAAAGTCACTAACCTTCGGGGGCAGTTCGATGGCCGAAATTCCCCTCCAGAGCCGAAAGTCCAACTTTCGGGGGCGAGTTTAGGCGGCCTAAAGCTGTCTCCACAGGCAGGTTCAGCGGCCGAACCTGGCTTCGGCGGCCGAACCTGGCTTCGGCGGCCGAACCTGGGCTCTCCCAAAGGGCAGAACCTGATTCTGCCTTGCAAAACTAGCCACCCACAACAACCCAACATGCATTCAACTATACTAAAACATGCATAATCACTTATTCATGTATATAGGGGCATAAAACTAGCCTATACCCCAACAAACATCACATTTATCATAAAGGGTACATAAACCCTAACACTTTAGATCTACTCTAAACATGCATTAAAACTCTTAACCCCTTCTTAAAACTTACTTAAAACATGAAAGAAGAGGAGGATCTACACTTACCTCTTGAAGATCGAGAGGAGATGCGATTCCAAACTTGGAGATGTGTAGAAACGAACTCCGGAGGTCTCCAAGCTTCTAAAACCTTGATCTTAGCTTAAAATCTTCAAAACATGGTAAAAACTCATAAAAACTCTGGGAGATTTGAAGGAAAACATAAAATCAACCATGGAGGGTCAAGAACTCACCTTTGCCCGAAAATGGAGAGAGAAAAACTCGCCCATTTTCGGACATGGAGCCTTTTATAGGTGGCTGGCCAGACCACCTTCGGGGGCCAAAGGTGCTTCCGCAAGCTCCCCATGTTCGGCAGCCAAACCTGGGTTTTCCTCGGTTTTTTTCTTTCAAAACTCAGTTTCTTTCTTCGTAAAAACCATAAAAACATGTAAAAGCATTTTATAAAAACATATTTTACCCTTCTAGAGGGTTCCGACATCCGAGATTCCGCCAGAAGGTAGGAATTCCGATGCCGGAGTCTAGCTGGGTATTACACAAACTATTCGTGAGCTATTCGATACTCAACTCGATAAAATCTCAATCGGACTCAGCTCATTTTCTAAACGAGGTGAGCTGGAACTATCAATTTTTAGGCTCATTTAATATATGAGTCAAATTTGAACTCAATAGTATTCGACTCACTAAGACTCACGAGTTGACTTGTTAAGTGACTTGCCTGCCTCGTTAAGTGGCTTGGAAGCGAGCTCATTAGGAGGCTTGCTAACTAAACTCTTTAAAGGCTCATAAATAGATTTAATAATAATCTCATTTATAAATATATTAAATATAGACATTATAAAAATGTATATTGTATAAAATATAATTATTTATAATTTTATTTTAAATTTATAATAAAAAATAAATTAATGCTATCATTATATATTTGAAGAAATTTAATAAATACTTTTTAATGGAAAAATTATAAATACCATATCTTTAATATTTATTTATATTATTTGTCTCTCATCCTTAATTTTTAAATTATTAAAAAATTAAATAATACTAAATTATATAACCGTACATAAGATTAGTTTATGTCTATATCCATTTATTATGCATCTATACTATTCGTTTATATATTTATCTTTCGCTGTATGGCTCTCTAGATGGATTATAGATACCCTCTTTATATTTTTAAAAAATATTTTCATTAAATCCCTTTTAATCAATTATTATTATTATTATTATTACTTTTATCTTTATATATGTATTTTATTATTATTCTCATATTTAATATTACTTACTTAATTTTATGAATTAAAATTTTTATATAATTTAAATATAAATCAATAGAATTTTATAAATTAAAATTTTTATTTAATTTAAATATAAATCAATACAATGCTATTAATAAAGTTTGAGTAGAATGTATATACATTATTATATTATTTAAGTTGATTATATGTATATTAATATATTTATTTTATATTTATATTATACCTATAGTATTTTGTATATAATATAAAATAATTTGATACAAATTGTATACTTGAATTAAAACTAAATAATAATATATAAATAATCAAATGATAATATATTAATTAATAAATTTAATATAAAAATGATTATTCGTACTAACAATAAAATTATATAATTTTATAACTTAAAAAGAAATTCAATCTCTCACTCACCTAGATAAACCATCCGTATATAAATTTATTTGTTTATTATATATGCTTTAATTAATTTTGCATAAAAATTTAATATAAATATTTAAATAAATAATTATTGAACTCAGTATTATATTGTCAATTTTATATTAAATTCACTTTATATAATTAAGTAAAGGGTAGTATTTGATAAAAAATAATATTTAAAATTATAAATAAATAAATATTGAAACCTTAAAATATTTAATATATTATCATATAATATTTCCTTACATAAATAATAAGAAAATTAAAAAAAGAAAACACACAAATTGTATTTACTGGGATTTGAACCCACAACCTATAAAATAAAACAACCATATGTCAACCATCGGTCCATAAAGCTAGCACTAACTAACTTTGCACCATCATATATATGATACAAAAGAGTTAACCCACATCGAAAGTTTATAAAGATCGACGGGTGGCGTTTCCCTATAAATGAAAATTTTCCTCAATATTGTGGTTCAAATCAAGATTTTAGCTACAAGAGACTTCTAATAAATAATATTTAATTTTATTTAAAGTTTCTTCAATTCTTTAGGTTTTTAGTATAAATGTTTAAAATTAAAAATTTAAATTAATTAGATTTAAGCTAAAAGAGTTTGTTAACAACTTGAATTCCTGCTCGAGGTTGAGCACATTTAACTTTTTTTTTAATAGAGCTTGAATTTTCTAAAACTTAGTTTAGTTTGATTTGATTATACTTCTAGGCAACCACACATCCGAACATGTCTAGGGCTAGTTTTGTAGGAGTTAAAGGTACTAACTTAGATGGAATTAAATTTAAAATGTATGCTGCTTAAAGAAAATGGCCAATCTGAATAAATCATCATTTATCTAACCATTTCCATAAGTGTCATATTTCTCCTTTCTGTTATATTATTTTGTTGTGACATACTAGGTGTGTATAATTGTGAAGTAATTTTTTATTTTGATAAATAAAAAATGAATTCCCTAGAGAGGTATTCGTTGCCATGATCAAACCATAGTGATTTGATATATTTTTCATGTTGCCTTTTCTTTTCTACCTTAAATTCTTTGAATTTTTCAAAGCATGTAGACTTATAGTGCAACAGGTAAATATATCTATATCTTAAGTAGTCATTAGCTTGGGCACTTATTGGGTCACACAAATCAGAATGAATTAGTTCTAAAACTGTCATTGGCCTTATTACTTTTTAAGAGAAAATGTCTCTTAATCATTTTATCTTCTAGACAGGATTTATAGGTTTGTAGTGCCTCCACTTCCAATGAACTCAAAGATCCATCTTTGACCAACCTAGAAATTTTATCTGAATTAATATGACCAAGCCTTAAATATCAAAGATAAGTATGATTAAATTCAATAGAACATTTTCTCTTAAGAGGTATAACATCTAAACTATTACATTCAGAATTAAGCTACAGTTAAGGTGAATCTTATAATAAATAGATCATCTATCAATGTGCTAGAATAAATTATTTGTTTTCTAAATTTAATAAAGACTTAATCATCATTAAATTCATTAAAACAAACTGAATATCCATTAATTCATTAAAACAAACTTATTCGTTCTTACTCAAACTAGAAATATAAATTAAATTCCTTCTAATTGAAGGCACATATTAAATATCCCTTAAAATCAATGTTCTATTATTCTTAAATGCCATCTCCTAAGGAGATACTGACTTCTCCTTCACTTAGCTGGCGCATTACTTGAAACCCCTACAAAGAATTGCAGACATGATTGGTGGCTCTTGAGTCTATGCATTATTGGAGTATAGTTGAAACAGCCCTTTTCCAAACTGACCCAAATAACTTTTGGATCAATTTTTCACTTGGTCCAAAATGGTTAACCCAAGTTATTTAGTAGTTTCATGCTAGCTATTATATACAATTTAGATTTTTCATAATAGTTAGTACCAAACTACTAAATAACTTGGATTAACCATTTTGGATCAAATGGAAAGTGGGTTCAAGAGTTATTTGGGTCAGTTTGGAAAATGACTGTTTCAATAGTCAACACCACTAAACAGGTTTCAACAGCCAATAAATAAAAAAGAAATGCATCTTGTTTCTTCTTACCTATTTAGGTTGGACACTGCCATTTCCACTTACTTGCATTAGAAATACTTTTCCTTAGGCTTTTTCACAGTACCACTTGCACTATTAGCTCTAGGAACTATTTTGGGCTTAGGTTTAAGAGCCTTTTTCTTCTTATTGTTCTATTTCTCGGCAAAAGAAAGACCTCGCTCAACATTAAGTATAATAGATGCAATATTCTACTTAATGATAGTCTCAACAGCTTACAGCTCATTCAAAAACTTAGAAAGAGTAAAATCCATCTTATTCATATTATAGTTCAGACAAAACTGCTGAAAAATGACTGGTAGAGTGTGCAAAACCATCTCAATTTGAGTAGCCTCGTCAACCTTGGCACTAAGGATCTCCATGTCATTCAGAAGACTCATCATCTTTAGGATATGGACCTCAACAGGAGTTTCTTCCTCCATTTTTGAAGTAAGAAGCTCCCTAAGTATTTTTTACTTAGTTGCACTAGTTTGGTCTGCAAACATCTCTTTGAGATTCTCCAAAACTGATGTTGCAAAACATTTGACATGGATGCCAAAATGCAACATTGTGCCATATCATCATACTTAACCCATTTCTGATAAGCTTGGTGACCTTTAGAGGCACCATCACCGGGTTTCTTAAGACACATCTTAGTGAATATAAACTTGTATTCTTCGGCAGTAAGCACATTGTTTAAATTCCTTTTTAAGTCCATATAGTTTGGATCTTCAAGCTTGTTTCGGATTAGGATGTTGATAAAGAGATTGAAGGATGCCATCTCTATACAAGATTATGCATAGAAAACACAGCATATCAATAACAATTATTAAATGAATTTAAGTCATAATTTTAAAAATAAAATTGACATTAAATTCACTTATACATTCGTAATAAGAGAATTTAACTAATTACTATGTGATGCATAATTAGTAAAATTATAAGTGAAAAAAAAAATTACATTTAGTCCATACATCTAATTAATTTACTTAGATGAAGATTTAAAATAAAAACAATACTAATTCAATAGAAGAATATGCAAATAGTCACAATAAATAAGTAATGAAAACATTGGAATATCTTTTTAATTTTTAAAATTTAAATAAATTCTATTGAACTCTAATTATCATAAAGCAATTAATTTTTAAAAGAATTTATCACCAAAATTTTTTTAAAAAAATATGTAAAAATTTTTAAAAAAGAATTATTGAAAAACAGAAAAATAGCTGAAATCTAGTCCAAACGACCTCGAATGGACAAACAAAAACGGACAGCACAACATAGCTGTGCATTTTATTTAGAAGGCCAATCTAGAGAGGCAAGTATCTCAAAACTCAAAGAAGCAACAAGATCCTAAGAGAAGATTTTGCCCCTGATCTAACAATTCTGAAGAGATGAAGAAAGGATTATATTCTGAATTTCCTCTAAGTAGACCTTGCAAAGCAATTGAGGGAAAGTAGACAACCATTAAGTAGAAACTATAGCTTTATTGATTTTGATCTTATGATAAGATCATGTGGAAGGCTTACCATGCAGAGGAAAATCAATTAGAGCCAAACATCATACAAAGAAGAGAAAATGATTCATGCCAATGATTCATTAATTGTCTTAGTAGTTTGTATGACTTTTGGCATTTCATTAGTTCTTAAAGATACGAATCAAATTGTTTTCAACTACTCATTTAGTATTCTTTGGTTAGCCAAGTTACTCTTAACGTCCTTAAGACACTTTCATAATTTTATAGGAATACCATTTGAGCTGCAAGCTCTCTATATCTTCATATTCTTCATAGCCTCTCTTAACTTCTACAAACTTGTTAGTCACCCCTCATGCATGAACATGCAAGTTAATTATTCCGTTCTTGTATTTCGTGTGTTTTTTATTTTTATATAGCACAAAAACCTATTTATTTATTTATTATCAGTTTTTCTTAAAAAAATATTTTTATCAATTAATGCTATATATTCACTAACACTTAATTAGTAATATAAAGTGATTACTGAATAGCTAGGCACAATGGAAGAAGAACAAGTAACCTTCCTAATTGATGGAGAAACAGAAGTGAAGCTCTTAATTTCAATCCCAACTAGTGCAACCATAGAGCAACTCAAAGAGAAGATAAAGGAACAGACAGGTGTTCCAGTTTCTCAACAAACACTTCTATACGACAACACAAGCTTGTCTGATTCTTGCACCATCAAGGAAGGTAAATTTTGTTCCCCAATTGTTGGAGTTGTTCTTGATGTTTCACCAGCTCCGAAGGAAATCAATGTGAATGTCACAGTCACTTGCCTAGCTTTCAGAATCAGTGTCATTGTTAACCCTAATAAGGAAACTGTGATACAATTGAAGCAGAAAGTTGGTGAGATTTGGGGTATTGAGACTAAGGATATTACTCTTTGGAGGCTTTCTAGGAAAATGCAAGACCATCTTCCCTTGTACAGGTACTACATCAATGAAGGCTCAGATGTGCACTTCACTAGGACTGGAGAACCTCTTAGCTTCTGATTGGAAGGTATAAACAGGATGAATTACTATCGAGTTTGTATTTTTATCAAAATTAACTATTTAGTAGACTAAACTAATCTTTAGTTTTTTTTTTTCTTTTAAGAAAATTTTAGTAAACTTATTTTAAACTTGAATAACTATATGGTTTAGTTTATATAATTTTAAATATTGAAACAAAATATTATAATTAAAATATTTAAATTGACTGATTTAAAAATAAAGGCTAAATAATTAATTCTAACGAAATATAAAAACTTAATAATAATTTATCCATATAAATATATATTAAATGAGATATCCATGAGGATTCTCACAGAGGTTTATTATAGATAGGGTTTACTCTTTTCATCTTCTGAATATATTTATAAAATTTAACTCTGCATCATAACTCAGTATCCATTTCGGCTCACTGTCCCCTTGAAGACATAAAGAGAGTCTCCATTCTCGACGCCATGCCAGCGAAGGCTACAATTATCTCGCATGATCCTCTGCTTGTGAATGAACAAATAGTCATCTTCTGGAAGAATTTTTCTGCTCAAAAGAAGACTCCTTAGATCATTAACGGTGCTAGAATCCTTCATCTCCAAAGGAATGCTCGCTGCATTAAGCAAAGCAGAAGAAGTTTTCACCACAATGTTCAGCTTTCTTGTAGGAGGATCATCTCTTAGACGATTCACAGTCTTAAGAAACACAATGATCTCAGAGAATTCACCAATACCATACTCGCTGAGATTGCGAAAATCTTCATCTAATTCTACTCCAGAAAAGAAAAGAGACATTCTTTTGATTGGTGTGCTCTCAACGATGTGGATTTTTTCTTTCAAGCTACGCACAGTGTCTGTTGTATCAACCTCTATGTTAATCTGCTTCGCTGAAAATTTTACTGTGATTTGAATCTTTCCACTGTGATTATTGAATGGGGGAGGAGTCATTGGCTTGATTGTGAGATCAATCCTTGTGCCTTCAGTGACAATGGGGTAATCTTCCATGTCTAGTCCATCGACCAATTCCCAGCCAAGGATTGAGAGAATTTGTGCAGACACTGGAACACCTAGGAGGAGCTCAATCTTTGCTTTGATTTCAAGAACAGGTTCTTGACAGCCAACTTCTATGAGAAATTCTCTTGCCCAAGCTACAATGGTAACCCTCATCTTGTCTCTGAAAGAAGGGGAAAGATGATCAGCAAGAATGGGAATTAAGGAAGATAAAATCATGTTGGAGAAATGCTATTTGTATGGTTAAATTCAGCCTGGAAGCATTTTGTTTGTGGTTGGAAGCATGAATAGTTCATGAATCAAGCATTTTTCCTTTGAAAAATAGGAGAAAATATATATATCCTAAACTCATATACTGAGAAATTTTTGTCTACACCAAGATGTATATATACTCAACATGTATATGCAGGGAAAACTACTCAGGCTTATTTTCCAACTGAATATCACCTCAAGGGAAGTATGGAAAACTACTGCTTAATTGCTTGTGAAATTTTTTTCAGCAAGCAATCTTCAGGCCTTGAAGTGTCAAAGTAGAATTTATTCAGTGCCACCATTGTATATGCAATGAATACATCTTGATTATTTATTAATTTTTCTAAGAATTCTGAAGAGATGAAGAAAGGATTATATTCTGAACTTTCTCTTAATTCATCATTGTGTATTGCTTATTAAATTCACGTAAATCTACCCTATCTATAATATATTCATTTTAATGAAATAATTTATTTTTTATTATTTAATTTTAATTTAAAAATAAAATTTATTAATAAATATATATTGAGATCTTAATAAGAATTTCAATATGTGTAAAATGAGTTTTTTTTTTAAAAAAAGTGAAACTCATTTTTTTTTAAAATGATTTATTTTTTTAATTAAAAAAATATTTTTTATTTATTAAAATTTTTAAATATTCTAGATATCAAAAAATTTTAAAAATATTTTTTAAAAAATATTTTTTATAAAACGAAAGAGTCTTTAGTAATATATTTTTAAAATCAAATAAGGGTCCCTCACTATATATAAATTAATATCTTCATCCAATTTCTATCAAATTAATGTACGTTTTAATAAAAATGTCAAACTACTATTTATTATATTTAGAAAGTGAAAATATATTTATTATATATATATATATATATAAACATACGGTAATATGCTTTCAAAAAAAAAAAAAACATACGGTAATAACACTACTAAAAAAATTATAAAATCACTAACGGAAAATTCTCCATTAGTGACGGTAATAAAATTGTCACTAATAAAATTACTAATTGACTGCCATTCACCGTGTCTTTCTTGCTCGACATTGCTCACACGATCTATTGAGGGCGAGGGCTTGTTCCCTATCATCAGTACCGAGTTATTTCCTCTCCTTCTCTTTGATGTGTTTGTTGTTTGAGCAAGGACGATCGGCGACAACAACAAGTAGAAAAAGAGGGGTAGACGAGGGGCTTTGCTTCTACTTTGAAGCTTGATTTTGGTCGATTCCGGTCATGGGCAAAGCAATTTCTTCAATTGGGAAAGAAATTACGGCAATGAAATTATTAAAGGTCTGATAAGAGCCCAGCTGATATGAAATCAATTGTGCCCGTAGTTATAGCTGGAGTTTTGGGTATATATGGTCTGATTATTGTTGTGATTATCAGTACCAGAATTAGTCGCAAGGCCGACGTATTATCTCTTCGATGATACGCTTACCTTTCTTATAGTCTTGCTTGTGGCCTCGCTGGTCTCTCTGCTGGTATGGCAATTGGCATCCTAGGGAATGCTGGTGTTAGGTAATCTCTGAACTCTCTCCCCCTAACCCCTAATTTTTAAATTCTAGTTCTATGATTGTAGAAATTTACTGATTCTTCTAGTTGGTAGATTGCCTGATCTGTTTGCTCATTGTAAATTCTAAAGCTATTTAGTGCCTTTAGAGTTTAGATTTACAGTAGATTGAAGAACTAAGCTTGTGTGACATGATTTTATGGATTATCCAAATTTGCGCTTATTTACGCTCGGGAAACTAACTGATTCATCAATCCGTATATGTATATAGGCTAACTAATTCACTGCCCTAAGCGTGAGTGCAGCTCATAAAAATTGACAAGTCTAAATTTTAGCTCAATGTTGTCTCATTTGATCAGTGTCTACAGTTAAATTGTGTAAGTTGTTCTGGAGCTACTTGGGTTTATTTTGACCTCATTCTTCAGCTCTTTCTGAATGTGGATCAATTTAGGAGTATGAGAGTTTTGCTTATGCTTTTTGATATTTGTGTTTTGTTAGTTGGTCAGAATTCATTAGTCCTGTGATCCACGACTTTGATATATAAATCAATACTTCGAGTGAAACTGATTAAATTGGTGAAATAATGAATTTAGGATCTCCTGCAATCTGTTGTTTCTTGAAATTCCAAAAATGAGTTGAGTTCTTTCAAATTTATACAGCACGAGATGAACTGCCATTGCTTTCTGATGTTTTGTTAAATTTTAGTTTATCTTTGGGTGCTTATTTCCTTTCTTATGGCCCTTTAAAACAATTGTCATGGAGTAATTTTAAAGTGCCCTGTGATTCCATGCAAATACATTACATCAAATGGCAAGCCAAATACATTTTTATTAAATTCTTCTTTCTCCAATTTCAGCCCTTTGTGTACAATAACTTTCTTTCTTTCTCTATCTTTGAAATTTGCTTTCCTCAGATTACTTTCACTTTTGCAATGCAGTTTTTTATATTAATTTGATTTTTCTTTTATTACCATTGTAATTATTTTAACTATTTGATAAATATAGGAGCCTATGATCTTTTGCTAGTGGGGAATTTTTGCTTTATTTAAAATTGAAGTAACTCAAAAAGCAGTGCCATGATAGCAATTGATGTGCTGGGATTTATATCATATGAGTTTTTTGTGATTTCTTTCTCAGTTTGCTGCGTGGATTGCTGCATTAATAATCTGTCACTACCTAGCAGTTGCTGCCAATTTGAGCAAGGTTACTAATAAAAGTGTAGCTTCATGTTTAAGAGGTAAGTTTCTGAAAAATTTATTGTTTTTCTATCTCTTGGTCTGTGTTAGACCCTTAATCTTGTAGCTTGACTTAAAAATCCTGAAAAATTATAGCTTCCTTGGGTAGAGTCAAATCCAATATTATTGATTGTCTAAAATAGTAAACACATCCAGTAAATTTAGCTTCTCTATTAAACTGATATTTTATAATAAATTTTTATCATAAATTAGTAATTTAAATAATACATACTTTAATACTAAATAAAATGTAACTAATAAGTTATGATCACTATTAATATTACTATCTTTGCTGGTGTATTAGTTAATGAATTAGTAGAAAGTATTTATTCAAATAAATTAATAGTATAATTAGTTTGATGAGAATTTTAAGAGAACTCCAGTTTTAATGGGCAACTGCTTAAAAGGATAGGGTCTTTTCTAACTTCATTTTATTTTTATTGCAGTTGCTTGCGTTCTGCTACTGTTCATATAAAAAAGCCATCTCCCATGAATATGGAACTTATTGTATGCAGCAAGGCTTATACTGTAAAGGATCTAATTTTTACAGTATGCAGTTCCTAACTTAAACTTATTTAAACACTGCATACTGTAAAACATGATTATTAAAGCTAACATACTTTAAGTTAGGAACTGTAAAGGATCTAATTTTCCAATTATGTCTTTTTGTACTTTCTTTCAGGCTTTGCGCTAAATAAGGCAGATAGCTCAAGAGGTTTCTCAGTCTAATGTGACCAACTGGGGCAGATGACCAGCAACATTACAAGCATTGAGTTAGAGGTTAAGCAGGTTAATAGCTCGTAATGTTTTACGGTATGTAACCCTATCTATTAATTGTTACCTTGTATTTTGAATCTAGCAGTGTTTTTAATGACTTTTTAATCGTTATATTATCAAATAAATATTATATTAATATATTTTTATACTGCAGGAGTACTAAGCAGGAGTGGTATAGAAAATTAAACGAGTTTGCTACGCAGCAACAAAAGAAAATGAGTGAGCCGCCAAACATAGATGAGGGCCAACTGAATTACGAGACAGTTGGCGGTCCTAGACTTCTGCATATTTCTATAGTTCTTCACATAACTCTACCTCATTCTCTTCTGCACCCAACGTGGATATTGCTTTGAGTAAGCAAATGAATTTGATGATGACTAAAATTGATAAGCTCGAGACAAAGAATGGTAGACTAAACTTGGTTGTGGAGTAGCTGCAAGAGTTTATGCATAAGATGATGGCACAACAGGGTAGTGGGACATCCTCTCAATTTCCTCCTACCCCTGCTCCACAACAACACTGTGGTGATGCCCTATTTGATCTGACTAGCATGCAGACAGCGATGAAGATATAGATGATGAGCTGGAGAGTTTAATTTGATATGTTTTATAGATGATGTCTTTTTTTGTTTAACTTGTAGAACTGAGTACATATTCTACTTAAAATAGATATTATTAATGCAATGTTTGACATTTTAAAACACTTTTAATTCTACGTATAATTTTAGTGATTAAGTTGGTAGTTGCTTTTATATAATATAATTGATTATGTTTGTGTTGAGATCATGAATATTATTAATGTACAGGTGTAGCATTATGAAAAATAGGCATGTGGTGAAAAAATAAATGATGTTATATATAGCTGAATTCTCATATTTACTAACGGATTATCAATAGACCGTCTGTTAGTATCAACAAAAAAAAATTTCTTATTGATCCAATTAGTTGTACTCTATAGTAACGAAATAATAAAGGAATAGTGATAGAAATTTCGTTAGTATTTATAGCGGAATTGTGATGGAAATTTTGTTAGTATTTATTACAGAACAATAATAACTATTTAATTAATATTTGCGACAAAATAATGATTAAATTTAAATTAGTAATATTTTAAAATTAGTTAGCAAAACTGATTACATTTTAATCACTATCGAAACTTTTCGTTGATCCGTTACAGACATTAATGGATTTTAAAGCGTCATTGAAAATAAAATTATTAATGAAGTTTTTTACTAATGGATAAATTCTGTTCATAATCGATTAGTAATTCGAATTCTGAATGAAATTATATCCTATACTAATAGATTTGTCCGTTATTATATTCTTTACTAATGAATTTATTAGTTATTATATCATTTACTAATAAATTTATCCATTACTAAACTGTGAATTTAGTGGAAATAAATTTATTAAAATATCAAAATTATATTTAACTTTCTTATTAATGGATTTATCCATTATTAAACTGTGAATTTCTTGTAGCAGTGTATAATAAATTTATTAAAATATTAAAATTTAATTTAAAATTATATTTAACGCCTCGAACATAAAAATCCTGAAATAGTAAAATTATTTCTCAAATTGTTTTTAATCACGTATAACTTATGAACCCTTAAAGCTCCAGAAGGTTTAGAACTTTTTCAACTTAATGGTTTTCTATAATTATGAAATATTAATATTATAAATGAGAAATAATTTCATATAGCCAATTGATATAATTGGTACTTTATTAAAAGAGTAACTCTGGATGAAAAATTAAATGGAGGGATTAATTTATATATAATAAAAGATAAGGGAATAAATTATTTAATTTTAAAACATCATACGGATTAAATTATAGGTTCTACCAAAGTCTACGGACTATATTGTCTAAACTTTCAAATTCAGTTTACCCTCTGGCTGCAATTAGTTCAAAAATACTTTCTGCAAATTATATGATTTATGGATTTTGCTATAATTGTGAATTCGCAAATGATATTTGAAATATTTTATTCAACAATCCTCCCTAAAATTATTATTTTTATTTCGATCCATTTTTTTTATTAATCTTTATAATTCTTTACTCTTCTATTTTTTATTAACATAAAATTCTTTAGAGTTAGTTAAACTTTAAAGATTAATATGTTGCGCAATTTCTCTAAATGTGCGAATCATGATAAGAGAATTATCATTCACACAAAGAATATATCGAGTACTAAATGTTTGATTATGGAGTAGAAAGGAAAACTTACATTTTGATATCTTATTAGTATTTCTAACTTTCTGTATAATTTCTTTTTTCTTCAATCAATTCTTTTTTTAGACCTGATACATCATAGATCTAAATTACAAAAGAGTATGTTTCTCTATATAAAAATCACATAGGATCTACACATGTATCTTATGCCTATGGTAAACTTAGTGTTGATAAGTTTTTTCCTTCTCTTAATTAATTTTATCATGCGACTCATTAATCATCTTAATAGTTTGTATGAACTTTTCGTATTTCATTAGTTCTTAAAGATAGAAAACAAATTGCTTCTCTTCTACTCATTTAGCATTCTTCTAGATTTTAATATGGCATTGAATATCTTGGTTAGCCAAGTTACTCCAACATAAGACACTTTCATTTGTTTTAACTTCCACAAACTTTGATTCTAATGATGCAGTTGATAATTTTTTTTATCAAAAAAACATTAAGATTTTCTTAAATATTTATCATTATGATTTCATTAAATACTTAGGTTCCATTTGTTTCACATGAAATATTTTTTAAAAAATTATTTTTCATATTTTCTGATATTTAAGATAGGAAAATATTTTCTAATATTTGAGATATTCAAAAAATTTAATTAATAAAAAATATTTTTTTGGCTAAAAGAAAAAATTAAACCATTTTAGAAAGAATGATTACGTTTTTTAAAAAGATAAACTATATTTTAGGAATCTTATTAAGACGTCTGTATATAATTTTTTTATTATATTTTATTTTTTAAATTAAAATTAAATAATAAAAATTAAATTATTTGATTAAAAAATATTTTTTCTGAAAAACATTTTTTACAAAGCAATTTTTACAAAATATATATTTCAAATACAAATTAATTTCTACAAATAAATGAAGTCTTAACCAGCCCTAATCAAAATAGTATTGTCATCTCAGTTTGATCTCACTATGTTTTAACGCTTATTGATTATTATTTTTAATGCACCTATCTCAATTTAGATCTTTATCTCTCTTTTCTTCTAACTTCTAACCATATTAGCTTGTCCATTCCTTGAATTCCTAACTTCTAGCATGAATTGGCTAAGGATTTATCATGAGCCTGGTTAATAGGGTAGAAATATTTGTGTAAAATTAATTATTTTTTTTAAATAAACTGTTAGTTAATACCAATTTTTTAGGATTCACTCATTCATGATACTGCATAATTTATCGTGGTCTAACTTTTGAATATACATATTATATATTTCTTGTATCGAGTTTTATGTTTCATAAATATTTTTTTCTTTTTAATTATTGTCTTACATAATTTAACTATAATCATAGATAAAAAATAATAATTTCAAACTCGTTACATTTGCGTTTGCAGCTAAATATAAGATAGTGATTTAATTATTTTTGCATAGTAAATAAAAAATGTAATGTAAACCGATTACTGAATAGCCAGGCACCACGGAAGAAGAACAAGTAACATTCCCAATTGATGGAGAAGCAGAAGTGAAGCTCTTAATTTCAATCCCAACTAGCTCAACCATAGAGCAACTCAAAGAGAAGATAAAGGAACAGATAGATATTCCACTCCCAACAAACACTTCTCTACAACAACACAAGCTTGTCTGATTCTTGCACCATCAAGGAATATAAATTTTGTTCTCCAATTGTTGGAGTTGGTCTTGATGCTTCAGCTGCTCCAAAGGAAATCAATGTGAATGTCGCAGTCACTTGCCCAGCTTTCATAATCAGTGTCATTGTTAACCCTAATAAGGAAACTGTGATAGATTTGAAGCAGAAAGTTGGT
The DNA here is from genome assembly GCF_001659605.2 of Manihot esculenta. Taxonomy (NCBI): domain Eukaryota; kingdom Viridiplantae; phylum Streptophyta; class Magnoliopsida; order Malpighiales; family Euphorbiaceae; genus Manihot; species Manihot esculenta. Next base: position 10,535,300 of record NC_035173.2, read on the forward strand.
GAGCTTTGGGGCATTGAGACTAAGGATATTACTCTTTGGAGGCTTCATAGGAAAATGCAAGACCATCTTCCCTTGTACAGGTACTATATCAATGAGGACTCAGATGTTCAGTTCACTAGGACTAGATAACCTCTTAGCTTCTGATTGGAGGATGAATTACCATCAAATCTGTGTTTTTCTCAAAATTAACTCTTTAGTTTATTTTTCTAAATTAGGAAATTAAATGTTCTTATATTTTATGAGACTAAACTGATCATTAGTTTTTTTTTTCTAAGAAAATGTTAGTATATTTATTTTATACTTGAATAATTATATTGTTTTTATAATTTTAACCATAGTACATATAAATTTAAATATATATACTATTCAATTCTTTTAATCAAGATTAAAAAAAATTATAAACGTTCCATTTGACAAAAAAAAAAGTTAAAAATTTTAATTTATAATTAATTTTAACAAACACAGAGACCTAATAGTAATTTATTCATATAAATATGAAATGAGATACTACTACATCAATGAGGTTCTCAGAAAGGACAATTATTTATATGAATTAATTATCTGCTAACTATATTTATAAATTTAACCCAAATTCAAGATTCCATAAACATCATACTCTCAAGAACCACTAAGCTAATACTTGTTAGTATGCTGCTAAATTCAAGGTTCCGTTACTGTCCCCTTGAACACATAAAGAGAGTGTCCATTCTCCACGCCATGCCACCGAAGGCTACGATTATCTTCCATGACCTGCTGCTTGTAAATGAAAAAATAGTCATCTTCTGGAAGAATTTTTCTGCTCAAAAGAAGACTCCTTAGGTCATTAACAGTGTTAGAATCCTTCATCTCCAAAGGAATGCTCGCTTCAGTAAGAAAAGCAGAACAAGTTTTCACCACAATGTTCAGCTTTCCCGTTGGAGGATTCATAGGAAGATTATCCCTCATTACAGGATTCACAGTCTTAAGAAACATAACGATTTCAGAGAATTCACTAATACCATACTCGCTGAGATTGCGAGAATCTTCATCTAATTCTACCCCAGAAAAGGAAAGAGACATTGTTTCGATTGGTGTGCTCTCAACGGCGTGGATTTTTTCTTTCAAGCTACTCACAGTGTCTGTTGTATCAACCTCTATGTTAATCTGTTTAGCTAAAAATTTTACTGTGATTTGAAGCTTTCCACTGAGGTTGTTGAATGATGGAGGAGTCACTGGCTTGATTGTGAGATCAATCTTTGTGCCTTCAGTGACAATGGGGTAATCTTCCATGTCTAGTCCATCGACCAATTCCCAGCCAAGGACTGAGAGAATTTGTTCAGACACTGGAACGCCTAGGAGGTCCTCAATCTTTGCTTTGATTTCAAGAACAGGTTCTTGAGGACCAACTTCCATGCGAAATTGTCTTGCCCTATCTACAATGGTGACCTTCATCTTGTCTCTGAAAGAAGGTGAAAGATGATCAGCAAGAATGGGAATTAAGGAAGACAAAATCATGTTGGAGAAATGATATTTGAATGGTTAAATTCAGCCAGGAAGCATTCTGTTCGTGGTTGGAAGCATGAATAGTTTCAGAAAAAAAAAAAGCATGAATAGTTCATGAATACAACATTTTATTCCTTGGAAAAATAGGAGAAAAATATAGATCTTTAATTCATGTATACTGGGAAGTTTTTGTCTACACCAAGGTGTACGTCCAACCAATCGACAGCCTTCTACATGTCTTTCTGCTCAAAAGAAAACTCCTTAGATCATTAACAGTGCTAGAATCCTTCATCTCCAGAGGAATGCTCGCTGCATTAAGCAAAGAAGAAGTTTTCACCACAACTTTGTTTTTTCAGTATGATATAATTTTCTTAAACCATGATAAATAAAACTAAAAGAATTTATATATATCTTTTTATAAATTTAAATTAAAAAAAATTAACCAAAAACATTTAAGCATAAATCGTAGTAAGAATTTTAAATTTTGAACCTATTATATAATATCTCAACATTATTCCAATGATCTAATTAATATTTTAATATATTTTTATAAAATGTATAAATTTATTGATAATATTTATTTCAATTATTTAATATTTAAAAATATTTGTTAATAATTTATTTCACATTTAATTATTATTATTACTATTATTATTACTATTATTAAAATTATTGGATATTTTATTATCATCTTTTAATAAATAAGATGGCATTGTTAATTATTTTTGTTAATTTGAACTAATAAATTTAAATTATAATTAAATTGGATAACTAATAAATCTAATTTATTATTATTATTTAGCGATAATAATATTTTATGTGAAAAATGGAGAGACTAAATTTTAAACTATTAATACTTTTAATAATAAATATTAGATATCAAGTTAAGTAATTCCTAACATTTATAAATTTTATTTAAAATTTAATTCAAATAAAATATGTTGAGCCCAAGTATTTTAATCATTATTTTGATATTAATAAATATTTATGTATTAATTAATTTTAAAAGTGTTTGTGTGAATTTTTAGATCACTACTTTAAATAAATGAAATTGTTTTAATTTTAAAAATAAAAAATATCAAAAATTGGAAGTATACTATAAGAAATGGAGTAAAATATAATTTTTAGTTTATATGAATTTCAATTAATTCATTATACTGGCTCTTTTATATTTTAAATTTTAAAATTTATAAATATAACTAATTTTTAAGAAATTATTTTTAGGGATTAAAATAAAATTTAGTATATAGAGTCTTTCTTAAGATACATTTTATTAAATAAGATATTTCAAATAATAGGCTATAATATTCAAATAAAATAAAAATTTATAATTTATAATTTATTGATAAGATTATATTATTGATCTTAAAATAAATAGAAATTCTGAGAAAAAAAACGAATTTCATTGTGATTTGAAAATAAAATTACATCAAGAAAAGACTAAAAAAAATTATATTATCACTTAAAAAATTAAAAATTAATTTTAATAATTTAAAAATATAATTATTCTCTCATTGTTATATTAAAGAATTAACATATTATTAAAAGTAAAATAATATATGATACTATTTATTATTTTACTTATTAATATATATCATTTATATTTTTATATTAAAATGATATTTAAAAAGTGGCTTTGAAAAAATTTCATAGTCTAAAATTAAAATTTTTTTAAGTTGGATCAAATATTTTTTATTTTGAAATTAACAAATTTTAAGTTTTTTAGTTCCTTCTATAGTTATTAATTGTTCAATATTATATTCATTAAATTAATATTTTTATTTTTAATTAAAATTTACAAAGTTTTTATTTTGAAATAATTTTTATAAAAAAATCTAAAATCTTTAAAAATTAGAATCTAACATTTTAATTTAAACGGTTTTAACTTTCTAATAAAATTTTGTTTTTTTAAGTATGATAACAATTTTTTTTTTAATTCGTGATAAATGAAACTAAAAATTTAAAAACATATTAATAAATTGTAAAAACTTTTTTAAATCGATAATTATTGATAGAAATTTAAATAAGGAAATATTTAACTAGCCACTTCAACTGAAGATTTTTTAATTAATAATAATTTTTAACCAATCAAAATAAATAAAAAAAAGAATTTAACTATTGACATTTTGAACATTCCTATTATTTCTCTTCTTCTTTCCACATTTATATATATATATTATTAATTATTATAAATTATAGAAAACTATACAATTTCTGTAAAATTTAATTTATTTTTGTAATAAAGCCAAAAGTAACCGTAAAATCCACCTTAATTTTCTAAAATCTTTTATCATTTAATATTTACTTGTTTTTAATTTTGTAAAAACACAAAAAATATATAAATCTTGTTACCAAAGAGACCCTAAACAATAGAAAGTCAAAAATCCAAAGAAAATTTTAAAAATTAAAAAAAAAAAAATCAAAGGAGCAAACCAAACCATTCAATATCTTAACTTTTTTTTTTTTTTGAACCATTCTAATGAGTATCAACATTAATGAAAAATTAGATTAATTGAAAATATTGTTATATTTTTTTAAAAATTTCCTTAAATTCATATAAATTCCTAAATATTTTAAATTTTATAAAATTTAGGCATGATTTCGGATATCATTAAACTTTTTAGTGAAAACTATAATTAATCTATGCATGATTTGTTTCAACTTACCATTCGACCCAAATGGTGATATGAGAACCTCATGATTATCCCGTTAACAAACCTATTAATTATTTTTTTTAAAAAAAAAACCTAGTAATTAATTTATTGGGTGTCCAACTGTGAAAAAAAATTGGCATGCACTCGCTTACTGTGTAGGCTGTAACTGTAATTACACATTCCCATATTTGAGTATATTTATGGGAAAATTTTATTTAAATCAGTTATATCTAAATTCATGAACTAAAATGGTAGTGGAGCAAACATTATACAATAAGTTCATATAAATTTAATATAAATAAAAATTATCCTAATTTATAATGCTTCTAAGGTTTGGTTTGCAATTTGTATAAAAAAAATATGAAAAATATTTTTTAAAAAATTATTATTTGACTGTAATTTAAAAAATAAAATATATTTTATAATAGAATTAATAAATCCTTAGAATTTAAAAAATAATTTTTAAGAAAAAAGTTATTTCCTTTAAAAATAATTGATTGTTCGAAATAAAGTTATGTTATGATTTATTAATTCTGTAAAAAGGAAAATGTGAGGTTGTTGGCGCTTACAGTAACCACTTCGACACTCAAGTCAATAAATTGAAAAATGAGGTGAATATAAGCGATTGTTTAAAATTCAAGAGTAGTTGTGTAAAAATTGCGTATCTTTATTTTTGTAGTCCTTAGCTTTTATACTGTAAGAAGATGAAATTAATTATAGTATTTCTTGAAAATTTGACATCATTATACTGTAAGAAGATAGAATTAATTATAACATTTTCTGAAAATCCGGCTAGTGTCGGCTAATTAATGAGAGATCTTACCGGCTAATTGATCGATGATTCCATAATTATAAGTGTAACGGAGATCTACTTGATCGTACATGCTAACAGTAATTTTATATGAAGACTCGACTTATTCAAGAGAGGGCGAGTCTTTATGAAGAACCGGATACTACGGTATCTAGATCCTCCTTTCCATGGGTGAAACTGAGTGTCGACTCATCAAGCCTTTGCCACGTGACCCTGTCTTATGGTGACAGCTCATGACTTACTTCAAGCGATTGTTGTGTAACATCAGAGGTCCCTCCACTGGTTTTCGATTCTTCATATTCAAAAGTGACAATTGTCTTTACAATTTGGGGCACGTGGCCTGTTTAGATTGGTTTTCCATGCTCGCGTCGTTTTGCCTACTCCTGCCCATAGATGACGATTGCCCTATTTTCAATGAGGAATCTTTCCTTCTATACTTTTCATCGTTATTTTCATTAAGTGCTTACATGCTAGATACTTGACCATAACTCTCGTCCGACTATAGCTAAGTAATAATTTCTAAAAAATTGCTAAGGGATTAAACCTAGATAAAAGAGAACTTGGTAATTATTGCATTTGCCAGAAAGTGACTAAACAAGCTTGCTAACCAGACCTATCACCCAATCCCTGGTCTAACTAGTGGCAATAAAATAGCTTTGAAAAATTCGTAGAAATGGATAAACATCCGAACATGTGACCTGGCAGTTACCAATCGGTTACCCGTCTTGTGGCGCTTTTCAGCAGAAATTTATTTTAGTCTTTTAGGATTAACACCCGAAAACTCACCTGGCGGTTATCCGCCTTGTGATTTTTTTCAGTTGAAATTTACCTTGGTCTTTTAGGATTAATACCCGAAAATTCATCTAGCAATTACCTGTCTTATGGCTCTTTCCGGCAGAAATTTGCCTTGGTCTTTTCGGATTAATATCCAAATACTCGCCTGAAGGTTACCCGTCTTGTGGTTTTTTCTAGCAGAAATTTCTTTAATCTTTTGGGATTAACACTCGAAGACTTCCCTGGCGGTTATCCGTCTTGTGACTCTTTCTGGCAGAAATTTACCTTAGTCTTTTGGGATTAACACTGGAAGACTCGCTTGACGGTTATCCGTCTTATGGCTCTTACTGGTAGAAAATTTCCTTAGTCTTTTGGGACTAATCACTCGGTCATGTGGTCCGACAAATACCCATCTCGTGGCTTGGACATGTGATGTCTTAGAAACTTTTGGCGAAACGGGACTAACACTCGGTCTCATAATCTAGCTAACAGTCACCTTAAGGCCTGGGCATAAAATGCCTTTAGAAACTTCTTGTGAAGCAGGACTAAAACCCGATCTCGTGGCCTGACTAACACTCGCCTTATGGCTTGGACATACAATACCTGTAACGACCCCAAAACGGACCGTCACCGGCGCTAGGATTCAGGTCGGCTTAAGGCCGCCAGAACCCGTAGCAAGCCTGCTATACTCTCTGTGTACCTGTAAATCTCATACATGATCATACATTTTCTGTGAAAATAAAAACTCTTTTCTGAACCATGGCTTAACCTGTGCATGCACTATCTCTGTACTCTGTACTCTGTACCCCTGACTAGAGCTTGCTCTAGGTGGGTTATCTCACACCTGTTAAGCCTGGTTTTTCACATACTCTGTAAAACATATATATATATACAGATCATGTACTCAACAAAAGATTTACAACACAAACATCACTAAGTCAAGCACAAGTCTATCTTTATACACAACTGTTACATCTCTTTAATTTTACATGTCCACTCTAAGCTATCACAAAGCTCTTCTCTTATCTTGAACTTTGTTGGACTTCCCCTGTACACTGTACACCGAACATTGAACCTGCAAAACTGGGGTTAAGGGAGTGGGATGAGCTCTATAGCCCAGTGAGTAGAACAGTAAAACAAGTCATTAAAACATGATCTAATGGAATGCATCATAACACAGAAAATCCACATCAAGGGTAAACCTGTCACCATATAGTCTCAGTAACTCTGCCGTGCCAGGGTGTAGAATCGAGCACCTGGTCTTCCTGTCTATATGTATACCTGTATATAACACTTGTACTTACCATTGCCAGGGCGTAATCAAAGGCTCCTGGTCTTTACTATACCTGCCAGGGCGTAGTCAAAGGCTCCTGGTCTTAACTATACCTGCCAGGGCGTAGTCAAAGGCTCCTGGTCTTAACTCAGAGACTATTGGATCATTCAACATTCACCCACATCAACAATTAACTATGCAATGCAATATATTCGTGGATTCTAATGCAATCAACCTATTGCATAATCATGATGCATGAGATATGCTAAAATCATTCCATTGCTTAATTAAAAGGATTAAGTTTAGTTCCACTCACCTCTGACTATCTGAACTGACTGACTCTGCAGGCTCTGTAAACTCTGGAGCAGTACTCACTGCTGCTCTCTCTGGTGCCTCTGGTCTGTGTAAGCATAGAAAGACTCAAATGAGGGACCAAACTAGCTTAAGAATAACTCTATGAAACTCCCCAAGAATCCCCTTAATCTTACCCTAAAACTCATGCAAAGCATGCAAAAGAAAAGCTGGACAGAACACTTTCGGCGGCAGGTTCGGCGGCCGAAAGTCCTCTCCAGAGACGAAACTCAAGCACCTTCGGCGGCCGAACCTCAACTTTCGGCAGCCAAACCCTTTCGGGGGCTAGTTTCGGGGGCTGAAAGGCACTCCAGAGATGAAAGTCTCTAACCTTCGGCGGCACCTTCGGCGGCCAAACTTCCCTCCAGAGCCGAAAGTCTTAAAGCTCGGGGGCAAGCTTGGGCAGCCGAAGTCACCTCCTCAGGGGTTCGGCGGCCGAATGTACCTTCGGCGGCCGAACCTGAGTTCATCAGCAGGGCAGAAACTTGCCCTGCCTCTCGCCAAATGCACAAAACTCCTCCAAACTCAAACACCTCACTTCCTCAACTTGCATACACCTAAATATATGCTCAAAGGGGTCAAAAACTACCTAAAAATTCCAACAAACACATAACACATAAACAAGCTTTCTCACAAAATTATCAAAAACTCTCTTTTTAACCTATTCATGCAACTCTCCCCCAAAACCTCAAAAATCTTCCATAAAACATGAAAACAAGCTCGGGATCTTCACTTACCTCTTGAAATCAAGTAGATGAATGATCCTAACGTGGAGTTTTGAAGCAACTCTCCTTCAAACTCTCCAAAATTCACAATTTTGCGTTTTTAGCTTAAAACGTTCAAAATAACATAAAACTCAATCAAATCTTTGCAAACTTGGATGAAAACATGAAAGAATGCTAAAAAAGGACAGGGTCTCACCTCAGAAAGTGAAAGAAACGGCGAAGCTTATCCTTTCAACCGACTGAGGGCCGTTTTATAGGTGGCTGGCCAGACCACCTTCGGCGGCCAAACGTGAAACCGAAAGTCATGCATGTTCGGCGGCCGAAAGCCATGCACCTTCGGCGGCCGAACCTGGCTTTTCTGCCTTGGTTCATTTCTCTTTAAAACTCATTGCATTTTCACTGTAAAACATTAAAACATTCCAAATTACTTTAGAAAAACATAAATCTTACCCTTCTAGAGAATCCCGACATCCCGGATTCCACCGGACGACAGGAATTCCGATGCCGGACTCTAGCCGGGTATTACATTCTCCCCCCCTTAAGAACATTCGTCCTCGGATGTTCCTAAAACAAACAATTAAACACATAAAAAGGAGGAAACTAACTTTAAAACAGATATGGATACTGCTGGAGCATAGACTCTCGCGTCTCCCAAGTACACTCTTCTAGATTATTGTGGTTCCACAGAACTTTTACCATCGGAATCTCTTTGTTCCTTAGCTGTCTGATCTGTGTGTCCAGAATCCGCACTGGCTGCTCTATATAAGTGAGATCCCCTAGAATCTCCACATCAGGCTCACTAATAACCTGACCCGAATCTGACACAAATTTTCGTAGCATAGAAACATGAAACACCGGGTGAATCCTCTCCATAGAAATAGGTAAATCCAGCTTATATGATACATTTCCGATCCTCTGCAAAATCTCAAAGGGTCCAATGTACCGTGGAGCTAATTTACCCTTCTTCCCAAAACGAACCACTCCTTTCATTGGAGACACCTTCAGCAATACCCAATCTCCCTCCTGAAACTCTAACAGTTTCCTACGAATATCTGCATAACTTTTCTGTCTACTCTGTGCTATTCTGATCCTCTCTCTGATCACAGGCACTGTTCTACTGGTAATCTCTACTAACTCTGGCCCTGCAAGAGCCTTCTCTCCTACCTCTTCCCAGTAAACAGGTGATCTGCATTTCCTCCCATACAATGCGTCATAAGGAGCCATCCCGATGCTAGCATGATGACTGTTATTGTAGGAAAACTCTACAAAAGGTAGATGCTGCCTCCAAGAACCGCCAAAGTCTAACACACACATTCAGAGCATATCCTCTATGGTCTGGATGGTCCTCTCTGACTGCCCATCAGTCTGTGGGTGGAAAGCAGTACTAAAATCTAATCTCGTGCCCATCGCACTCTGCAGACTTCGCCAAAATCTGGAGGTGAACTGAGGTCCTCTGTCTAACACTATAGACACTGGAACTCCATGAAGTCTCACTATCTCATCCAGATATACCTGTGCTAACTTATCCACAGAATAGTTACTCCTAACTGGAATGAAATGAGCAGATTTCGTGAGTCTGTCCACAATCACCCATATAGAGTCTATCCTGTTGGACGCTGCCGGTAAGCCCACTACAAAATCCATAGCTATGTTCTCCCATTTCCATTCTGGAATCGGCAGTGGGTTAAGCATTCCAGCCGGCTTCTGATGTTCTAACTTCACCCTCTAACAAATGTCACAAGCTATCACGAACTGCGCCACTTCTTTCTTCATGGCTGGCCACCAATATAACCTCTTCAGGTCCTGATACATCTTGGTGGCTCCCGGGTGAACACTATATCTCGCATTATGAGCTTCCCTCATAATGTCTTCCTTCAGACTACTAACATCTGGTACACAAAGTCGACTCTCATAGCGAAGGATCCCTTGGTTGTCAAATCTGAACTCTACACTGTTGCCTGACTGAACAGTCCTGGCAATTTTCATCAACTCAGGGTCCTCGTGCTGTCTCTGAGCTATCTGCTCTAGAAATACTGGTGTCACTATCATCTGTGCTATCAATGCACCTGTACCAGACAACTCTAGCTGTAACCCCTCCTCGATGAGCTTGTAAAGCTCCATCACTACTGGTCTCCGTTCTGCTGCTATATGGGATAAACTGCCTAGTGACTTCCGGCTTAGGGCGTCTGCCACAACATTCGCCTTATCCGGATGATACTGGATCTTACAATCATAATCACTAAGCAATTCTACCCATCTTCTCTGCCTCAAATTCAGCTCTCTCTGGCTCAAGATGTACTGTAAACTCTTGTGATAAGTGAAGATCTCGCATTTAACCCCGTAAAGGTAATGCCTCCACATCTTGAGTGCAAAGATAATTGCTGCCATCTCTAGGTCATGGGTGGGGTAATTCAACTCGTGCTTCTTCAACTGTCTAGAAGCATAAGCAATCACCCTATCACTCTGCATCAAAACACAACCCAATCCCACTCGAGATGCATCACAAAACACTATGAAATCCTCATTACTAACAGGCAGAGCTAACACTGGTGCTGTTGTCAATCTCCTCTTGAGCTCCTCAAAGCTCTCTTCACACTGATCTGACCAGACAAACTTCTGGTTCTTCTGAGTCAGTTTGGCCATAGGAGCCGCTATCTTTGAGAAGTCCTGTACGAACCTCCTGTAGTAACCTGCCAGTCCCAAAAAGCTTTTAATCTCAGTCACTGTAGTGGGTCTGGGCCAGTTAGCTACAGCCTCAATCTTCTTAGGGTCTACCTCTATCCCATCTGCTGATACTACATGTCCCAAGAAGGAAATGCTCCTCAACCAAAACTCACACTTAGAGAACTTGGCATATAAACCATGCTCTCTCAGTGTCTGCAGAACTATCCTCAGATGCTGGGCATGCTCCTCTGCATCTCTGGAATACACTAAGATATCATCAATAAAGACAATCACAAAGTGATCCAGAAACTCGCTGAAAACTCTGTTCATGAGATCCATGAATGCTGCAGGGGCGTTAGTCAACCCGAACGGCATCACTAAGAACTCATAATGCCCATATCTGGTCCTGAAAGCTGTCTTAGGCACATCTGCCTCTCTGACTCTCAACTGATGATACCCGGATCTCAGATCTATTTTAGAAAAATAACCTGCTCCAGCTAGTTGGTCGAATAGATCATCAATCCTAGGCAAAGGATATCTATTCTTGGTAGTGACCTTGTTCAACTGTCTGTAGTCGATACAAAGTCTGAGGGATCCAACCTTTTTTCTGACAAAGAGCACTGGAGCACCCCAAGGTGAGGTACTAGGGCGGATGAAACCTTTATCTACCAAGTCCTGCAACTGGTCTTTCAACTCCTTTAACTTTGCTGGTGCCATCCTGTAGGGAGGAATAGAGATAGGTCTGGTATCAGGCAGCAATTCAATTTCAAACTCTATCTCCCTACCAGGCGGTAGTCCTGGAAGTTCGTCTGGAAAAATATCTGGAAACTCTCGGACTACTGGTATCGAGGCTGGTTCCCTAACCTGACTGTCTAGCTCCCTCACATGAGCTAGAAACCCCTGACAACCCCTCCTAAGCAAACGACGAGCCTGAAGGGCTGAAATCAAACCTCAGGGTGTACCTCTCCTATCTCCTCTGAAGACACACTCTGACCCATCCTGGTCTCTAAGACTAACTACCTTGTCTCTACAGTCCAAGGTAGCACCATATGTAGATAGCCAATCCATCCCTAGAATGATGTCAAAATCTGTCAAATCTAGAACCACAAGGTCAGCTGGAAGGCATCTACCCTCTATAAACACTGGACTGAAACGACAGACTGACACTGCCACTGATGGGTCGCACTTGGGTCCACTGAACCAGAGAGGATACTCTAACTCAGAACTGATCAAACCCAATCTCTCTATGGCTCTCAAAGCAATAAAGGAATGAGAAGCACCGAGGTCCATCAAAGCATACACATCCGAACACCCAAGGATGAGATTACCTGACACCACAGTGTTCGATGTGTTAGCCTCCTCTTGTGTCACTGTGAAAATCCGTGCTGGGGCTACCGGATTTCCACCTTGGGAACCTGCTGCTGAAGTAGAAGCTGCCCCTCTCCCTCTACCTCTGCCACTACCTTGAGGCATGACCGAAGTTGCTGGCTGTACCACTGGTTGTGCTACACTGCCTGAACTCATCTGCTGGGATGGTGCCACAAAAGTCACCTGAGGACAATCCCGAACGAAATGCCCTTCCTGTCCACATCTAAAACAGGCTGAAGATCCCAACTGACAGGCTCCCCTGTGGGGTCTCCCACATCTCCTACACACTGGACTAGCTGTGCCAGAGCTCGAACCACTACCCATTCCCAGACTAGACTTGGCTTTACTCCAAAACTTATTCTTTAGTCCTTTTGCTCTATCCCATCTCTTGTTGCCTAACGTGCCTGAACTGGGGGCCTTCGAACCCGAAGCTTGTGCCTTTGACTGCCTCTGAATATTAGCACTTGCTTCCATTTTCCTGGCTGCATCCACTATAGAGTGGAAACTCTCCTTTTCTGCTAGAAGGATCAAGGAAGAATACCTGGGATGAAGTCTCATAGTATATCTCCTTGCCTTCTTTTGGTCAGTATCATAGGCTTGACCCACATACTGAAGCAAATCCAGGAACTTATCTGTAAACTCGTCTACGCTCATTTCATCTGTCTGTCTTAACTGTTCAAACTCTATTACCTTCATCTCCCTCGAACTATCAGGAAAAGCCCACCCTGCAAACTCATTGGCGAACTCTCCCCACGACATACTGTTCATCCTGGGCTCCACATAATTCTTGAACCATTCCCGAGCCTTCTTACACTTTAGTGTAAACCCCGCCATCTCAATGGCTCTGCTATCATCAGCACCCAACTCATCAGTGATCATCTTCACAGTTCTCAGGTACTCAAATGGATCATCTCCTGTATTGAACTTAGGAGCATCCAATTTCAGGTACTCAGTCATTTTCACCTTACTTCCAGATGAACTAGGTGGAAGTGTTTGGGCAACAGGGGCTACTGGTTCTGTTTGTGGTGATGGGGGTACTGGTTCATTTAGTTCTGGGTGTGCTGCATTTGGATGGGTAGGGGAGGGTGGATACATGGGGTATGGTGGGTAATAGTGAGGATATGGCCTATTTGGCATGTATGTAGGATATGGGACAAAACGAGAGTACTCCGACATACCCTCCATCGGATACTCTGGATCCTGGGAAAAGGCTGGATAGTCAAAACCTGAGGCCTGAATGCCTCCTTGGGATTCTCTCATACCTTCATCCATAGACGGGTCAATCTCCATGGCCTCCCTCACCTCCTTTGACCTTCCTCCTCTAACTATCCCTCTTCTGCTCTCGTCTACAGACCTTCTAGGGTCTATTGACATGCCTTCCCTGCTAGATCTTTGTGACCTTGCCCTCGGCAATGCAGGAGGACGAGCAGCTAATCTCTCACTATCTGGTGGGACTCCAGTCAATCGAGCTGATCGACGAGTTCCTCGCATCTTAACTCTGAAAAACAACACATAACATAGCATATCAGTATATAATTCACTCATATATCTCAAAAATGCACATGCATATCATGGCATTTCATAACATCAAATAGACAGGACTCAATATCCTATCCTAGTGGATATGATTTCCTATTGTGCTTGACCACCTGTAACCTCTATGAGCTCGACACTCTATCTATAGGTCCGATCATGTGAACCTAGGGCTCTGATACCAATCTGTAATGACCCCAAAACGGACCGTCACCGGCGCTAGGATTCAGGTCGGCTTAAGGCCGCCAGAACCCGTAGCAAGCCTGCTATACTCTCTGTGTACCTGTAAATCTCATACATGATCATACATTTTCTGTGAAAATAAAAACTCTTTTCTGAACCATGGCTTAACCTGTGCATGCACTATCTCTGTACTATGTACTCTGTACCCCTGACTAGAGCTTACTCTAGGTGGGTTATCTCACACCTGTTAAGCCTGATTTTTCACATACTCTGTAAAACATCTATATATATATATACAGATCATGTACTCAACAAAAGATTTACAACACAAACATCACTAAGTCAAGCACAAGTCTATCTTTATACACAATTGTTACATCTCTTTAATTTTACATGTCCACTCTAAGCTATCACAAAGCTCTTCTCTTATCTTGAACTCTGTTGGACTTCCCCTGTACACTGTACACTGAACACTGAACCTGCAAAACTGGGGTTAAGGGAGTGGGATGAGCTCTATAGCCCAGTGAGTAGAACAGTAAAACAAGTCATTAAAACATGATCTAATGGAATGCATCATAATTGATCAAGCATAATTTAGCCACATTTTTATGATCTTTATTATTGTTTATTTATACATTATTTAGCTTAATTTATGGTTTTTACCTTGTTTTTACAGAAAAGGAAGAAATTGAAAAAATGGAGAAAAAGTGCAGAAAATTGACAGAAAAGTGATTGGGTTAGTGATTTGCCCAAATCACTACCCAGATTAGGCTGAAGCAGAAACCTGGAGGCAACAGGCAGAAGTGATATGGGCAAGTGATTGGCCCAAGACACTTGAAGACACTGGCCAAATCACTCGCAGAAAACAGAGAGCAAAAAGAAACTGGACTGACTCACAGAAAAGTGATTAGGTCAGTGATTTGCCCAAAACACTCAAATCACCGGGCAAATCACTTTGACAGCAGAAACTGACAGCAGAGCGGGAAATTGGGCAGAAAACAGAAATTCGAATTTTTAGAAGTCCAAATCCAACCCAATCACTGCGAACATAAAACCAAGAGTCACGAAAGAGTTTCTCATCCAAGGAATTCCAATTGCAATTAAATTCAATATCAAAAGAGGAGTCAAACACCAAATCAAAAAGGGATTTCAAAACCCTAGATAGATAGAATTCTTCAGCTATAAAAGGAGAGCCTCCAAACCAGCAAGGTATCATCATCTGATCAGCTATTCAGCCTCCTCTCCCTCTCGGCAGAACTGCAGTTTCTTCCCTTTTTCTTTTCTTTTCATCTTTTGTGTATTATGTCCACCATGAGTGGCTAAACACTTTCTTTTCTAGTTGAAGTTGGTGAATTTTAGATTTTGTGATGAATTGGGAGATTTAAATCTCCATTGTTAAACTTCTATTTATTTCCAATATTTATGCAATTTGATCTTTCTATAATTGTTGCTTTACTTTTACAATCAATAAGGGCCCATTGCTTTTAATTGCTTGAGTAACAATTGTTTAAATAATTTAGGTCCGTAATTGCTTAGAATATTTAAACTCACATTTAATCAAGTTGCATGATCTAAACTTGACCACGCGGTTGGCAAGGATAGAATTAGGTTTCTCTAAGTCTTAATGCAGTTAACAGTTGTTCGATGCCAAAGGCCCCAAGGACGTTCCTTGGCAACTTGTTAACTAGTGTTTCATTAGCGAACGTTTCCTAATCAAACTAGAACTAAGGAGGAATTTGGATTGTGAGAAGCGTCTTCCACATCCAAAACTAATTTATTAGAATAAATAGGAGTGTTAAAGAATCAATGATCAATTCTAAACAATCTGAAATAAGATCCATACTTCAACTAGAAGCTTTTCTCTTATTGAAATTTCTCATCTATTTAAGTTATTGCTTTCTTTTGCCATTTAATCAAAACAAAACCCCCCTCTTTTATTTACTTGTTATTTACTTTACCTAGTCATTATTAGGAAAATCTTTGGTGTCAATTCCCTGTGGTTCGACCCTATTGCCACTATCTACAAATTTATTTTGTTGGTTGATAATAGGTTTATTTTTGACGGCTTCGACAACCGCCTATCAAAAATTGGCGCCGTTGCCGGGGAATTGATTTAAACTAACGTATTTTCCCTTTATGACCAGGTCTGGCCGTAAAGACACTCTTCTTTACGACCCGAAGATTGAAAAGACTACCAAGAGCTTAAGTAAGCAAGCAAATTTGAGGAACCAAGCCTCAAAACCATCTTCATTAACAACACCATCTCACAGAACTACTGCTGCCCCTGCTGCAGAAATTTCTGCACCAGCAGAAACTGCTTCCACCGCACCTGCTCCCACTACTGAATTTGCACCAGAAACTGAATTTCTGGTCATGGCAGAAATCCAGAAATGGCAGCACCACCTGCTGCACATGTAGAAGCTGAAAATCAAGCAAGAAACGTGCCCATCCAAGCACCACAGCCACGGGAGAGAACTCTCGGAGAGTTAGCTGAACCAGCAGGAGACCTAGCACCCTTATGCATTGCATATCCCCCATTAACAACACCTTTTGAACTAAAGACAGGGCTGATCCATCTCCTTCCCAAATTCAGAGGCCTAGAAAATGAAGATCCTCACAAGCATTTGAAAGCTTTCCATGTTGTGTGCTCAACCATGAGACCCCAAGGTATTCCAGAAGAGGACATCAAACTTAGAGCCTTCCCTTTTTCCCTTGATGACTATGCCAAGGAATGGCTATTCTACTTGCCACCCGGATCCATCACATCATGGGCTGATATGGTAAGAGCATTCTTGAGAAAATTCTTCCCAACCTCAAAAGCCATAGGCATCCGTCGAGAGATTAGTGGCATAAGGCAAAAGCACTCTGAAGGCTTGTATGAGTACTGGGAGAGGTTCAAAAAGTTGTGCACAAGCTGCCTTCAACATGATATTTCTGACCAATCTCTCATTGAGTACTTCTATGGAGGTTTGCTACCCTCCGAGAGAAAATTTATTGACGCAGCATGTGGAGGGTCAATTGAAAGAAAATCACCTCGAGAGATGAGGGACTTAATTTCCACCATGGCTGCAGCTTCTCAGCAATTTGGAGACCAAGAGCAGCCACCAAGAAGGGTAAATGAGGTGAGTACATCCATTTTAGCATCCCAAATTTTTGAACTCACCAATGCTGTCCGTAGCCTTGTTGTGGGTCAAACCCAACAAGTCCAGCAGATTCAGTAGCCCAAGACATGTGGAATATGTGCCAACAACCACCCAACTGATCTATGTCCTTCCCTTCAAGAGGAGGACCAGCAAATCAATGCTGTTGGAGGTTTCAATGGGCAAAGAAGGTATGATCCCTGTGCAAATACTTATAATCCAGGCTGGAGGGACCATCCAAATTTCAGTTATGCAAGGGGACAGCAATATCCAAGCTACCAGCAAAGGAACCAAGCTCAAGCTGCACCTCAGAACACCAATGCATCTCTTGAAGAGATTGTGAAGAATTTAGCAAGTACTGTGCAAAATCTTGAGAAACAAGTGAGCCAAATGGCCACTTCAATGAGTAAATATGAGTCTCAAGGGAAGCTACCCTCCCAAACTGAGATAAATCCAAGGCAAAATGTTAGTGCCATCACATTGAGGAGTGGAAAGGAGTTGCAAGACAATAGGGTTGAAAAATTGCAAAAACAGGCCAGGGAAGAAATTCTGCCAGAAAGTGATCAGGGCAATGATTTGCCCAATTCACTCGTAGAAACTGACCCGATCGCTGGGCAAACTGAGCTGTCCAGCAGTGATTTGCCTAAATCACCAGAGAAGGCAGAGAGTGATCTGCTCAAATCAACAGACCAGGCAGAACCCAGTCAAGGGCAGAAACAGCAACCAGCAGAGAAATTCAAGGTACCTCCTCCCTTTCCAAAGAGATTTGCAAGGTCCCAAAAAGAAAAAGAGGAGAAAGAAATACTTGAAACATTTCGCAAGGTGGAAATCAACATTCCCCTACTTGATGCTATCAAGCAAATTCCAAGGTATGCTAAATTTCTCAAAGAACTATGCACCAATAGGAGAAAACTTGCTGAACATGAAAAGGTAAGTGTGGGGGAGTGTGTTTCAGCTGTTATCCAAAGGAAACTTCCAACCAAACGTAAGGATAGAGGAATGTTTGCCATTTCATACAAAATAGGCAACATAGGGATAAAGAAGGCCATGTGCGACCTTGGGGCATCAATCAATGTTATGCCACTTTCCATTTTTAACTTGTTGAATGCAGGTACACTCAAGGGCACCAGCATTGTGATCCAATTAGCTGACCGATCCGTTGTCTACCCCAAAGGAGTGCTAGAAGATGTGTTGGTGCAAGTGGACCAATTAGTCTTTCCAGCAGATTTTTATGTTATTGACATGGAGGAAGACAAGAGCAACACCACCTCTGATATCCTACTTGGAAGACCATTCTTAAGTATAGCAAGAACTAAAATTGATGTGCATGATGGCACATTGACTATGGAGTTTGAAGGGGAAGTTATCAAATTTAATGTTTATGATGCCATGAAATTCCCCAATGATGTTTCTCCTGTTTATGGCCTTGATGTTATTGATGATTTAAGTCAAGAAATTTTTGATTTTGATCAAGAAAATTTACTTTATGATGGTCTTTGCAGGAAAGGAGAAGTGGACAGCAACATCACTGAAGCAGAAAAAACAGCAGACTGCTGTAACTTGCTGGATGTGGGTGATTTGCCCAGTGATTTGCCCAGATCACCAGATAATCTGCTCAAATTACAGACCAAATCATTGGAGCAGACAGACTTGACAGAGAGTGATTTGCCCAGATCACCAGATAATCTGCCCAAATCACAGCCCAAATCGGACAGCAAACAGCAGAAATCAGCACAGACAGCAACTGCACCAGAACTGAAACCATTACCCAGCCACCTCAAATATGCCTACTTGGGAGCTGGAAATACACTTCCAGTAATTATTTCCAACCAGCTCAGCCAAGAAGAAGAAGAAAAGCTCCTTGATGTGTTAAGGAAGCACAAAAAAGCAATTGGGTGGACCTTGGAGGACATAAAAGGCACCTCAAGACCATTCGGTGGAGGCTCAAGACAGGATGCAGCACATGGAAAGCATGTTGCAGCTGCTGGTTCAACATTTTCTGCCCACAGACCAGCCACGACAGTGATTTGACTAGTGATTTGCCCAAATCACTTGGCCTAATCACCCACATCCCAGGCAGTCCCTTTCCTTCTCCTTATTAATTTTTTTTCATATTTATGTTTAAACATTGAGGACAATGTTTGGGATAGGTGTGGGGGTATTTATTGTTAGGTTATATTATTGCATTCATTTTTTTTGCTTTCTTTTTTGTTTCATTTTGGATCTTTTTGCCCCATAAACACACACCAAAATTTTTTTCTTTTTTCACACATTTTTTTCACACACACACAGAATTTTGACTTAGCTTTTGCTCTACTCAGCATAGATAACAAGGTTAAAAGAGCTTCCTATCTCATGACCCCATTGATTTTCCACCCCTTTAAGCCTAAATTGAATCAATTATAGTGTGCTACCTTCACTTTGGAAGTTCTTTTCTTGAATTGAATCTCTAAATTTGCATTGGTCAAGAGAAATAAAAATATAAATACATGCAAATAAAAAGTTAGTGTAACTCCCTATGAGGTGATTTGCCCAAACTGTCATGAAAAGAAAAGAAAAAGAAAAACCAGCACAAAGCACAAATCATAAAACCTGTTCCTATGGCCAAATAAGCTATGAACAGAGCTAGTAGCCACTTGAACAAGTGACTAACTGAGTAACCGGGGGTGGGTATCGCCAATATGCACCTTCGCGTAAAAAGGTTAGTGACTTTTTCAGGCAAGAATAAAAAAAAGTGCTGCTGAATAAAATAAAATAAAATGCTCAAAGAAGGGCAAGTCACTCTTAGAGGTTGCATTGAGCTTATACAAAGAGAATAAGCATGAATGAATCAAAAACCTTTCCTTTGACCATGATAGGTAAGGGGAAACAAGGAAAAGAGAAGAACAACCTTGGTGCATGTATTCTATACTGTGATACTTCAATTTAGGAGTCTAGGGGGGCTGATTAAGTGGTACTTAGGCTCAAAAGAAAAAGGGGCTTGATTGACTAAGTTGTTTGTTGCTTGAGGACAAGCAAAAAGCTAGGTGTGGGGGTATTTGATCAAGCATAATTTAGCCACATTTTTATGATCTTTATTATTATTTATTTACACATTATTTAGCTTAATTTATGGTTTTTACCTTGTTTTTACAGAAAAGGAAGAAATTGGAAAAATGGAGAAAAAGTGCAGAAAATTAACAGAAAAGTGATTGGGTCAGTGATTTGCCCAAATCACTGCCCAGATCAGGCTGAAGCAGAAACCTGGAGGCAACAGGCAGAAGTGATATGGGCAAGTGATTTGCCCAAGACACTCGAAGACACTGGTCAAATCACTCGCAGAAGACAGAGAGCAAAAAGAAACTGGACTGACTCACAGAAAAGTGATTGGGTCAGTGATTTGCCCAAAACACTCAAATCACCGGGCAAATCACTTTGACAGTAGAAACTGACAGCAGAGCGGGAAATTGGGCAGAAAACAGAAATTCAAATTTTTAGAAGTCCAAATCCAACCCAATCACTGCCAACATAAAACCAAGAGCCACGAAAGAGTTTCTCATCCAAGGAATTCCAATTGCAATTAAATTCAATATCAAAAGAGGAGTCAAACACCAAATCAAAAAGGGATTTCAAAACCCTAGATAGATAGAATTCTTCAGCTATAAAAGGAGAGCCTCCAAACCAGCAAGGTATCATCATCTGATCAGCTATTCAGCCTCCTCTCCCTCTCGGCAGAACTGCAGTTTCTTCCCTTTTTCTTTTCTTTTCATCTTTTGTGTATTATGTCCACCATGAGTGGCTAAACACTTTCTTTTCTAGTTGAAGTTGGTGAATTTCAGATTTTGTGATGAATTGGGAGATTTAAATCTCCATTGTTAAACTTCTATTTATTTCCAATATTTATGCAATTTGATCTTTCTATAATTGTTGCTTTACTTTTACAATCAATAAGGGCCCATTGCTTTTAATTGCTTGAGTAACAATTGTTTAAATAATTTAGGTCCGTAATTGCTTAGAATATTTAAACTCACATTTAATCAAGTTGCATGATCTAAACTTGACCACGCGGTTGGCAAGGATAGAATTAGGTTTCTCTAAGTCTTAATGCAGTTAACAGTTGTTCGATGCCAAAGGCCCCAAGGACGTTCCTTGGCAACTTGTTAACTAGTGTTTCATTAGCGAACGTTTCCTAATCAAACTAGAACTAAGGAGGAATTTGGATTGTGAGAAGCGTCTTCCACATCCAAAACTAATTTATTAGAATAAATAGGAGTGTTAAAGAATCAATGATCAATTCTAAACAATCTGAAATAAGATCCATACTTCAACTAGAAGCTTTTCTCTTATTGAAATTTCTCATCTATTTAAGTTATTGCTTTCTTTTGCCATTTAATCAAAACAAAACCCCTTCTTTTATTTAGTTGTTATTTACTTTACCTAGTCATTATTAGAAAAATCTTTGGTGTCAATTCCCTGTGGTTCGACCCTATTGCCACTATCTACAAATTTATTTTGTTGGTTGATAATAGGTTTATTTTTTATGGCTTCAATAACCGCCTATCAATAACACAGACAATCCACATCAAGGGTAAACCTGTCACCACATAGTCTCAGTAACTCTGCCGTGCCAAGGTGTAGAATCGAGCATCTGGTCTTCCTGTCTATATGTATACGTGTATATAACACCTGTACTTACCATTGCCAGGGCGTAATCAAAGGCTCCTGGTCTTTACTATACCTGCCAGGGCGTAGTCAAAGGCTCCTGGTCTTAACTATACCTGCCAGGGCGTAGTCAAAGGCTCCTGGTCTTAACTCAGAGACTATTGGATCATTCAGCATTCACCCACATCAACACTTAACTATGCAATGCAACATATTCGTGGATTCTAATGCAATCAACCTATTGCATAATCATGATGCATGAGATATGCTAAAATCATTCCATTGCTTAACTAAAAGGATTAAGTTTAGTTCCACTCACCTCTGGCTATCTGAACTGACTGACTCTGCAGGCTCTATAAACTCTGGAGCAGTACTCACTGCTGCTCTCTCTGGTGCCTCTGGTCTGTGTAAGCACAGAAAGACTCAAATGAGGGACCAAACTAGCTTAAGAATAACTCTATGAAACTCCCTAAGAATCCCCTTAATCTTACTCTAAAACTCATGCAAAGCATGCAAAAGAAAAGTGTAATACCCGGCTAGACTCCAGTATCGAAATTCCTACCGTTCGGTGGAATCTCGGATGTCGGAGACCTCTAGAAGGGTAAAATCATGTTTTCACAAAATGTTTTCATGTTTTAATGATTTTTAAGTAAGAATGAATTTGAGTTTTTAAATGAAAAAGACCATGGAACCTTTACCAGGTTCGGCCGCCGAAAGTCATGTTCGGCCGCCGAACGTGGATAGGTTTTGGGAGCGCTTTTGGCCTCCGAAAGTCTTGTTTGAAAGAGCCAAAGGTTCGGCCGCCGAACATGCATGAGATGTGGGGGCACGTTCGGCCTCCGAACGTGAACTGGCCAGCCCCTATATAAGAGCTCCATGGCCGAAACGGGCGAGTTTTCTCCCCATTTTCGACCACAAGATTTGAGCAAGTTTTGAGCTTGGAGACCAAGGAAGTTAAATCTCTCCCAACTCCGAGTTTAGGTCGTCTCTCTCTCGATCTTCAAGAGGTTCGGACCCGAGGAACCGAGGACCCCAGCAGTGAGTCAGCTGCTTCAGTCATTGTCAGAGCTAGCCAGAGGTGAGTAGAATAAACCTTTATGATTTAAAGCAAATAAATTACAAGTTTTGAGCATGTTCATGCATCATGAATGCCATGTGATGTATTAGGTTGTATGCATTAGAATCCACGAATATGTTGCATTGCATTTATGATGTTGATGTGGATTGGTTATTGGATGATCCTTTAGTCCTCATATGATATGATGATGTTACAGCATGATACGGTATGGAAGTCCAGGTTGTACCCATTCTACGTCCCTGGCACGATGTAAGAGAAAGTCCAGGTTGTACCCATTCTACGTCCCTGGCACAGTTGGACTATGTAGAGGACTATTGGTGACAATACCATCCGAGATGTGATTTGTTGTGATGTGTTGCATTACATGTTGGCATGAGATTTTAAATGTTTTATTATTCTGCTCACTGGGCTCTAGTAGCTCACCCCTTTCCCTAATCCCCCAGGATTGCAGGTACGGGCTAGACAGAGAAGTCAAGAAGAGTGAAGTCTTATGTTTGTAATAGCTAGAATGTGGACATGACAAAATTGTATTATGATATATAGATTTGTAATGTAATGATATTGAGGTTTAGAAGTGTGCTTGACCATAGTTTATTGTAATCCCTTTTTGATACATGATCTTAATGTTTATGGATGACTATGTTTGACCAACTCAATGCATGTTATGTCGCCCATTGAGGACATTGATGAGATCCCACAGAGGGGTCAATGTTTATGTTTATGATTATGTTCAGAATATGCACAGGTTGAGTTTGGTATACGCAAAATGTATGAAAGAAAAGTTTTAATTTTTATATATGTTGTGGATCATGTATGGGATTAAACAGGTTTACAGGTTACATGTCAGGCTTGCTACGGGTCCCGGCGGCCTTAAGCCGATCTGGATCCTAGCGCCGGTAGCAATCCGATTTTCGGGTCGTTACAGAATGGTATCAGAGCCCTAGGTTCATATGGTCGGACCTAGAGTGTCGGGCTCATAGATGTTATAGAAGGTCAAGCACAATAGGAAGATCATGTCCACTAGGATAGGATGTAGAGTCCTGTCTTGTTTGATGATGTGAAATGCCATGATTTTATACATGTGCATTAATGATATGCTATGTATGTGATGAGGGTTCATGTGTGCCCACATGAACCATATGATGCTAATGTTTGCTTGATTATGTGCTGTTTTTCAGAAAACAGGATGAGAGGAACTCGTCGATCAGCAAGATTGACTAGAGTGCCACTTGAGGATGAGGGCACGAGCGCCCGTCCTCCAGCATTGCCTAGGGCAATGTCTAGTAGGTCTAACAGAGAAAGAGCAGTGAGAGACCCTAGAAGGTCTCTGGATCTGGGTAGAAGCAGATCAGTGAGGGGAACAGTTCAGGGAGGATTGTCAGAGAACATGGGGGAAGATATGGATGTAGAGCAGAGGAGGGATGGCAGTTTGGGAGTCAGTATGTCAGAAGAGGGAATGGGAGAGTCCCAAGGAGGCACTCAGGCCTCGGGATTTGTTCAGCCACCCCACTACCCACACTTCTCACAAAATCCTAGGTATTCGATGGGAGGTACATCGGATTACCCTAGCTTCACCCCTTGTCCCACACAGATGCCATACCCACCCTACTATCCACCATACTCACAGTACCCAATGTATCCACCCCCACCTTACTATCCAAATCCAGATAACCCTACCTCAGAAAATGTTGCACCTCCACCACCCACAGAACCAGCAGCCCCAGTTACTCAACCTCCTAGATCTAGCTCAGCCAGTGGGAGCAAGGTCAAGATGACCGACTACATGAAACTGGGTGCTCCTTAGTATGAAAAAGAGGATGACCCATTTGTGTATCTTGAGAGGGTTAAGGTGATCACAGATGAAATTGCGGCTGATGATAGTAGAGCCATTCAGATGGCTGGGTTCACGCTTAAGTGCAAGAAGGCACGAGAATGGTTCAAGAATTATGTGAACCCGAGAGTGGACAGCATGACTTGGGAGGAGTTTGCAAACGAGTTTGCAGGATGGGCTTTTCCCGATAGCTCAAGGGAGCTGAAGATGATAGAGTTTGAGCAGTTGAGGCAGACCGATGAGATGGGTGTAGAAGAGTTCACAGACAGATTCTTGGAGTTGTTGCCATTTGCAGGGCAAAACCTTGACACAGACCAGAAAAGGTCAAGGAGGTATATCATGAAACTCCACTCCAGATATTCCTCCTTGATCCAGTCAGCCGATAGGGAGAGCTTCCATGCCATAGTGGATATGGCCCGGAAAATGAAGGCCAGTGCCATCGTTCAGGGAACAGTCAAACAGTCAGTGGCACAGCCTTCTGGTTCTAAGACCCCAGGCTCTTCTTCTTTTAGTGCAGCAGCTTCAGGTAGCAAAAAGTGGAGTAACACCACTAGGAAGCCCAAGAAGAACAAGTTTTGGAACAAGGTTAAGTCCAGTCTGGGATTAGGGGGTGGCTCAAGCTTTGGTGCTGATAATGCAGTTTGTGCAAAGTGTAGTAGACCACACAAGGGAGTTTGCCGGGCTGGGACAGCAGCCTGCTTCAGATGCGGGCAAGAGGGACACATGGCTCGGGAGTGTCCTAGGGCAGTTTTTGGAGCACAGTCTCAGCAGACAGCTTCTGGTAGTGTGGCTCAGCCAGTAGCTCCAGCCATGACTCAGGCCAGTGGCAGAGGTAGAGGGAGAGGGGCAGCCTCTTCTTCAGCGGGTTTCAGAGGTGAAGGTCCATCAGCTCCAGCACGGATCTTCACAATGACTCAGCAGGAGGCAGATGCATCTAACACCGTGGTGGCAGGTAACTTAGTCATTGGTTGTTCAGATGTGTATGCCTTGATGGACCCTGGTGCATCCCATTCTTTTATTGCTCCGAGAGCCGTCCAGAGGTTGGGGTTGATGATCTCTGAGTTAGAGTGTCCTCTCTGGGTCAGTGGACCCAAGTGTGATCCATCAGTGGCAGAGTCAGTCTGCCAGTGCAGTCTAGTCTTTGTTGAGGGAAGATGCCTTTCCGCCGACCTTGTGGTTCTAGACTTGACAGATTTTGACGTCATTCTAGGGATGGACTGGTTATCTACGCATGGTGCTACCTTGGACTGCAGGGACAAGGTAGTCAGGTTCAGAGGTCAGGATGGGTCAGAGGTTGTCTTCAGGGGAGACAGGAGGGGTACACGTAGAGGTCTGATATCAGCTCTTCAGGCTCGTAGGTTGCTTAGGAAGGGATGTCAGGGGTATTTGGCTCATGTGAGAGAGCTTAGCAGTCTGGTCAGAGAGCCCGCCTCGGTGCCAGTGGTTAGAGAGTTTCTAGACTTCTTCCCAGACGAGCTGCCAGGTTTACCACCTGCTAGGGAGATAGAGTTCGAGATAGAACTAATGCCTGGAACCCGACCGATCTCTATCCCTCCCTACAGGATGGCTCTAGCTGAGTTGAAGGAATTGAAGGAACAGTTGCAAGAGCTAGTAGAAAAGGCCTTCATCCGACCGAGTACCTCGCCTTGGGGTGCTCCAGTGCTTTTTGTGAAAAAGAAGGATGGATCCCTCAGACTTTGTATCGACTACAGGCAGTTGAACAAAGTCACTACTAAGAACAGATACCCTTTGCCAAGGATCGACGATCTATTCGACCAGCTAGCAGGAGCGGGTTGTTTCTCTAAAATAGATCTGAGATCGGGGTACCATCAGCTGAGGATCAGAGAGGAAGATGTGCCAAAGACAGCTTTCAGGACCAGATATGGGCATTTTGAGTTCCTTGTAATGCCGTTCGGGTTAACCAACGCCCCTGCAGCATTCATGGATCTCATGAACAGAGTGTTTAGCCAATACCTGGATCACTTTGTTATTGTCTTCATAGATGATATCTTAGTGTATTCCAAGAATGCAGAGGAGCATGCCCATCATCTAAGGTTGGTTCTGCAGACCTTGAGGGAACATGGCTTGTATGCCAAGCTCTCCAAGTCTGAGTTCTGGCTGAGGAGCATTTCATTATTGGGGCATGTAGTGTTAGAAAATGGAATAGAGGTGGACCCCAAGAAGATAGAAGCTGTGGCTAACTGGCCTAGACCCACATCAGTGACGAAAATCAGGAGCTTCTTGGGTTTGGCAGGTTACTACAGGAGGTTCGTTCAGGACTTCTCAAAAATTGCATCTCCTCTGACCAGGTTAACCAGGAAGAATCAGAAGTTTGTGTGGACCGACCAGTGCGAAGAGAGTTTTGAAGAGCTTAAGAAGAGGTTGACTTCAGCACCAGTGTTAGCTCTGCCATCTAGTGATGAGGACTTTACATTTTTTTGTGATGCGTCCCGTGTGGGACTGGGTTGTGTACTAATGCAGAATGAAAGGGTGATTGCTTATGCTTCTAGACAGTTGAAGAAGCATGAGTTGAATTACCCCACACATGACCTTGAGATGGCAGCAGTAATCTTTGCACTCAAGATGTGGAGGCACTACCTCTATGGGGTAAAATGTGAGATCTACACAGATCATAAAAGCCTGCAGTACATCTTGAGTCAAAGAGATCTGAATTTGAGACAGAGAAGATGGGTAGAGCTGCTGAGTGACTATGATTGCAAGATTCAGTACCATCCGGGTAAGGCGAATGTTGTGGCAGACGCCCTAAGCCGGAAGTCACTAGGCAGTCTATCCCACATCACGACTGAGAGGAGACCAGTGGTGAAAGAGTTTTACAAGCTCATTGAGGAAGGTCTACAGTTGGAGTTGTCTGGTACAGGTGCTTTAGTGGCCCAGATGAGAGTGACACCTGTGTTTCTGGAGCAAGTGGCTCAGAAACAGCATGAGGACCCAGAGTTAGTGAAGATTGCCAGGAGTGTTCAGTCAGGCAAGGACAGTGAGTTCAGATTTGACAGTAAGGGGATCCTCCGCTATGGGAGTCGATTGTGTGTACCAGATGACATAGGGCTAAAAGGAGACATTATGAGGGAGGCTCATAATGCAAGATACAGCATTCACCCCGGAGCCACCAAGATGTACCAAGATCTGAAGAAAGTTTATTGGTGGCCAGCGATGAAGAAAGAAGTGGCACAGTTTGTGTCAGCCTGAGAAGTGTGTCAGAGGGTGAAGCTGGAACATCAGAAGCCGGCTGGAATGCTTAACCCGCTACCTATTCCAGAGTGGAAATGGGAAAATATAGCTACGAACTTCGTAGTGGGGTTACCGGCAGCGTCCAACAGATTGGACTCCATATGGGTGATTGTGGACAGACTCACCAAATCTGCTCACTTCATCCCTGTCAGGAGTGGCTATTCTGTGGACAAGTTGGCACAGGTGTATGTAGATGAGATTGTCAGGCTACATGGGGTTCCTATTTCAATAGTGTCTGATAGAGGGCCCCAGTTCACCTCCAGATTTTGGCGGAGTCTGCAGAACACCATGGGTACCAGATTAGATTTTAGCACTGCTTTCCATCCACAGACGGACGGACAGTCGGAGAGGACCATCCAGACAATAGAGGATCATCCAGACAATAGAGGATATGCTCAGAATGTGTGTGCTGGATTTTGGCGGTTCTTGGAGGCAGCATCTACCCTTGGTGGAGTTTGCCTACAATAACAGCCATCATGCTAGCATCGGGATGGCTCCATATGAAGCTTTGTATGGAAGAAAGTGCAGGTCACCGGTTTGCTGGGAGGAAGTTGGAGAGAAGGCCTTGGCAGTGCCTGAGTTAGTAGAGATCACCAGCAGGGTGGTACCCATAATCAGAGAAAGGATCAAGACGGCTACAAGCAGACAGAAGAGTTATGCAGATATCCGCAGACGGCAAGTAGAGTTTCAGGAGGGGGATCTGGTATTGCTCAAAGTGTCTCCAATGAAAGGAGTGGTTCGGTTCGGGAAGAAAGGTAAGCTGGCTCCACGGTACATCGGACCCTTCGAAGTCTTGCAGAAGATTGGGAGTGTATCGTACAAGCTGGATTTACCTGCTTCGATGGAAAGAATCCATCCGGTTTTCCATGTTTCCATGTTAAGAAAGTTTGTGTCGGATCCGGGCAAGGTTCTTAGTGAGCCTGATGTGGAGATCCAAGAAGATCTCACCTACGTTGAGCAGCCAGTACGGATCCTAGACACCCAGATCAGGAAGCTGAGAAACAAGGAAATCCCGATGGTGAAAGTCCTTTGGAACCACCACAATATGGAAGAATGCACTTGGGAGACACGGCAGTCCATGCTCCAGCAATATCCTTATCTTTTCTGAGGTTAGTTCCTTGTGAGTTTTATGTGCTTTGTATGTTTGATATGTGTTTGCCATGCTATGTGCTAGTTGAGGAACATTCGGGGACGAATGTTCTTAAGGGGGGGAGAATGTAATACCCGGCTAGACTCCGGTATCAAAATTCCTACCGTTCGGTGGAATCTCGGATGTCGGAGACCTCTAGAAGGGTAAAATCATATTTTCACAAAATGTTTTCATGTTTTAATGATTTTTAAGTAAGAATGAATTTGAGTTTTTAAATGAAAAAGACCATGGAACCTTTACCAGGTTCGGCCGCCGAACGTGGATAGGTTTTGGGAGCGCTTTTGGCCTCCGAAATTCTTGTTTGAAAGAGCCAAAGGTTCGGCCGCCGAACCTCATGTTCAGCCATCGAACCTCATGTTCGGCCGCTGAACATGCATGAGATGTGGGGGCACGTTCGGCCCCCGAACGTGAACTGGCCAGCCCCTATATAAGAGCTCCATGGCCGAAACGGGCGAGTTTTCTCCCCATTTTCGACCACGAGATTTGAGCAAGTTTTGAGCTTGGAGACCAAGGAAGTTAAATCTCTCCCAACTCCGAGTTTAGGTCGTCTCTCTCTTGATCTTCAAGAGGATCGGACCCGAGGAATCGAGGACCCCAGCAGTGAGTCAGCTGCTTCAGTCATTGTCAGAGCTAGCCAGAGGTGAGTAGAATAAACCTTTATGATTTAAAGCAAATAAATAACAAGTTTTGAGCATGTTCATGCATCATGAATGCCATGTGATGTATTAGGTTGTATGCATTAGAATCCACGAATATGTTGCATTGCATTTATGATGTTGATGTGGATTGGTTATTGGATGATCCTTTAGTCCTCATATGATATGATGATGTTACAGCATGATACGGTATGGAAGTCCAGGTTGTACCCATTCTACGTCCCTAGCACAGTTGGACTGTATGATATGTTATGTTAAGAGAAAGACTGCTTGTACTCATTCTACGTCCCGGCACAGTTGGACTATGTAGAGGACTATTGGTGACAATACCATCCGAGATGTGATTTGTTGTGATGTGTTGCATTACATGTTGGCATGAGATTTTAAATATTTTATTATTCTGCTCACTGGGCTCTAGTAGCTCACCCCTTTCCCTAATCCCCCAGGATTGCAGGTACGGGCTAGACAGAGAAGTCAAGAAGAGTGAAGTCTTATGTTTGTAATAGCTAAAATGTGGACATGACAAAATTGTATTATGATATATAGATTTGTAATGTAATGATATTGAGGTTTAGAAGTGTGCTTGACCATAGTTTATTGTAATCCCTTTTTGATACATGATCTTAATGTTTATGAATGATTATGTTTGACCAACTCAATGCATGTTATGTCGCCCATTGAGGGCATTGATGAGATCCCACAGAGGGGTCAATGTTTATGTTTATGATTATGTTCAGAACATGCACAGGTTGAGTTTGGTATATGCAAAATGTATGAAAGAAAAGTTTTAATTTTTATGTATGTTGTGGATCATGTATGGGATTAAACAGGTTTACAGGTTACATGTCAGGCTTGCTACGGGTCCCGGCGGCCTTAAGTCGATCTGGATCCTAGCGCCGGTAGCGGTCCGATTTTTGGGTCGTTACAAAAAGCTGGACAGAACACTTTCGGCGGCAGGTTCGGCGGCCGAAAGTCCTCTTCAGAGACGAAACTCAAGCACCTTCGGCGGCCGAACCTCAACTTTCGGCAGCCGAACCCTTTCGAGGGCTAGTTTCGGGGGCTGAAAGGCACTCAAGAGACGAAAGTCTCCAACTTTCGGCGGCACCTTCGGCGGCCGAACTTCCCTCCAGAGCCGAAAGTCCAAAAGCTCAGGGGCAAGCTTGGGCAGCCGAAGTCACCTCCTCAGGGGTTCGGCGGCCGAATGTACCTTCGGCGGCCGAACCTGAGTTCATCAGCAGGGCAGAAACTTGCCCTGCCTCTCGCCAAATGCACAAAACTCCTCCAAACTCAAACACCTCACATCCTCAACTTGCATACACCTAAGTATATGCTCAAAGGGGTCAAAAACTACCTAAAAACCCCAACAACACAAAACACATAACACATAAACAAGCTTTTCTCACAAAATTATCAAAAACTCTCTTTTTAACCTATTCATGCAACTCTCCCCCAAAACCTCAAAAATCTTCCATAAAACATGAAAACAAGCTCAGGATCTTCACTTACCTCTTGAAATCAAGTAGATGAATGATCCTAACGTGGAGTTTTGAAGCAACTCTCCTTCAAACTCTCCAAAATTCACAATTTTGTGTTTTTAGCTTAAAACCTTCAAAATAACATAAAACTCAATCAAATCTTTGCAAACTTGGATGAAAACATGAAAGAATGCTAAAAAAGGACAGGGTCTCACCTCAGAAAGTGAAAGAAACGGCGAAGCTTATCCTTTCAACCGACTGAGGGCCATTTTATAGGTGGCTGGCCAGACCACCTTCAGCGGCCAAATGTGAAACCGAAAGCCATGCATGTTCGGCGGCCGAAAGTCACCTTCGGCGGCCGAACCTGGCTTTTATGCCTTGGTTCATTTCTCTTTAAAACTCATTGCATTTTCACTGTAAAACATTAAAACATTCCAAATTACTTTAGAAAAACATAAATCTTACCCTTCTAGAGAATCCTGACATCCCGGATTCCACCGGACGATAGAAATTCCGATGCCGGACTCTAGCCGGGTATTACATTACCTTAGAAACTTTTTGTGAAACAAGGCTAACACCCAGTCACGTGGCCTAGCTAACACTCACTTTATGGCCTAGGCATATACTGCCTTAGAAGCTTTTTGCAAAACGGGACTAACACCCGATCGCATGGCCTGACTAACACTCGCCTTATTGCTTGGGCATAAAATGCCTTTAGAAACTTTTTGTGAAGCGGGACTAATACCCTGATTATGGCCTGATGGACTCTCACCTTGTGGCCTAGCACAAAATGTCTTGTTTAGTGGGGCTAACACTCAGATTATGGCATGATGGATTTTCACCTTGTGATCTGATATAAGATGCCTTATTTAGGGGGACTAATATTCGAATTATGGCCTGATAGATTCTCACCTTGTGGCCTTGCATAAGATGCCTTGTTTAGCGGGACTAACACTCGAATTATGACCTGATAGATTCTCACCTTGTGGCATGGCATAAGATTCCTTGTTTAGCGGGACTAACACTCGAATTATGACTTAATGGATTCTCACATTGTGACCTTAAAAACTTTAGTTTATCGAGACTAACACCTAGTGATGTGCCTGACAGATTCCCGCCTTATGGCTCGACTAGCGGATATTTGCTTTATAGCCTTTGTCTTGTCTTCATGCTTTCATCCATCCATCATTTCTAACTTAAATATCAAAAGAGATTAAAGAATACATCATAGTTTTATTGATAATATTTTCAAATATTCTTTTCAAGAATAATTAAATATTCGGTCATCTAACTCGACCAAATTAAAAAACTCAGAATTTGACTCAGGAACTGAATATCTATGACATTCTACTTCTGTAGACCCTTATTACCACTTGGTCCTTGTAATATCCGGGTAGACTCCGGTATCAAAATTCCTACCTCCCGGTGGAATCTCGGATGTCGGAAACCTCTAGAAGGGTGAAAGCATGTTTTCATAAATGTTTTTGTAATACCCGGTTAGAATCCGGCACCGGAATTCCTGTAGTCCGGTGAAATTCAGGGTGTCGGAATTCTAAAATGGATAGGATCTATGTTTTATGAAGTGTTATGATGTGTTTAAATGTTTTGAAGGTAAATAGAACCAAGTGTTGAGTTGAAATGTGACCAAGGCAGAGGAGCCAAGTTCGGCCGCCGAAGGTAAGTTCGGCCGCCGAAAGTGCTCAATGTTCGGCTTCCGAAGATTTAGTTCGGCCCCCGAAAGTTGCATGAGTTTGCATGCGATTGGGCAGCCGAAATTGAGTTGGCCAGCCAGCTTTTGGGCATCCTTAGTCAGCATTTTGGACAGGTGTTATGTCCACCTTGTTGCCAGAAGCTTGGCCACGTCTCCCCTGGTCTATTTGCTGAGTTTGAGCAGCTCATGCAGAGTGGTGTGATAGTTCACAAGGTTTTGAATGTTTTGAAGCAAAAAGCTCTATTTGTGTGAGTTTGAGAGTGTGCGGAGAGTTGGTCCGTTTTCCTTGTTCAGAGTGTTCAGCTTCTTGTTACAGGAGGTAAGTAATGCTCTTGAACCTGTTTATGTGTTTTCTGAAGGTTTTATGGAAGTTGAGGGAGAGAGATGCATGGTTAAGTGCGAAGGAGTGGTTTTTGATGAGTTATGCATGTATCCATGTTTCTGTGTTATGTTTGATTTGTTGTTTGGGGTTATTAGATAGTTTTGGACCCCTGTGATCATATACGTGAGTATGTGTGTTGAGGAGGTGGAGGAGATATGGTTTGAGTGGTTGAAGGGAAGGAGAAGATGGTTTGCCGTTGAAGCTGAGTTCTGGATGAACTCAGGTTCGGCAGCCGAAGGTTCATTCGGCCGCCGAACCTCTTGCATGGTGGCTTGGCTGCCACAGCCTGTTTTGCATGTTCGGCTCTGTTTGGGGGATTCGGCCGCCGAAGGTGCCGTCGAAGGTGTGAGACTTTCGTCTCTGGAGTGAGGTTTGGCCCCCGAAGCTTGCCCCCGAAAGGGTTCGGCCACCGAAGATTGAGTTTCGGCCGCCGAAGGTGCTTGAGTTTCGTCTCTGGAGAGGAATTTCGGCCGCCGAACCTGCCGCCGAAAGTGTCCTGTCCAGTTTTCTTTTGCATATTTTACATGGATAGTTGAGTGAGTTTAAGGGGATTCTTGGGGAGTTTAAGAGAGTTATTCATAAGCTTGTTTGGTCCCTCATTTGAGTCCATCTGTATAGGTACAGACCAGAGGAACCAGAGAGAGCAGCAGTGAGTACTGCTCCAGAGGTTCAGAGCCTGCAGAGTCAGTCAGTCCAGATAGCCAAAGGTGAGTGGAACTAAACTTATGACTTTTAATTGAACCACAAACTGCTTTTAGCATATCTCATGCATCATGTTTATGTCATAGGTTGAGTGCATTAGTATTCACGAATATGTTGCATTGCATTGTTATTTGGTGATGTGAGTGAATACTGAATGATCCAATAGTCTCAGACAGGAAGTCCAGGAGCCTTTGACTACGCCCTGGCAGGTAAATAGTAAAGTCCAGGAGCCTTTGACTACGCCCTGGCAATGGTAAGTACACAGGTGTTATATACACATATACATATATGACAGGAAGACCAGGTGCTCGATTCTACGCCCTGGCACAGAGTTACTGGGACTATGTGGTGACAGGTTTACTCTTGATGTGGCTTGTCTGTGATATGGTGCATTCCATGAGATCATATTTTACTGAGATGTTTTACTGTTCTACTCACTGGGCTATAGAGCTCATCCCACTCCCTTAACCCCAGTTTTGCAGGTTCAGTGTACAGTGTACAGGGACAGTCCAGCAGAGTACAGGAAAAGTAAAGAGATCTGTAATAGCTTAGAGTGGACATGTAATATTAAAGAGATGTAATAGTTGTTGCTTGACCTCGTGATGTATGTTTTGTACATGATCTGTATATGTATATATGTTTTCCTGTATGTGAAAACCAGGCTTAACAGGTATGAGTTAACCCATCTAGAGCAAGCTCTAGTCAGGGATACAGAGTACAGAGTACATGAGTACAGAGTACAGAGATAGTGCATGCACAGGTTAAGCCTTGGTTCAGAAAAGAGTTTTATTTTCACAGAAAATGTATGATCATGTATGAGGTTTACAGGTACACAGAGAGTATAGCAGGCTTGCTACGGGTTCTGGCGGCCTTAAGCCGACCTGAATCCTAGCGCCGGTGACGGTCCATTTTGGGGTCGTTACAGATTGGTATCAGAGCCCTAGGTTCACATGATCGGACCTATTGAGACAGTGTTGGGCTCAGACAGGGTAGTAGTGGTCAAGCACAATAGGAAATCATGTCCACTAGGATAGGGTCTTGAGTCCTATCTGCTATGATATGCCATGAGTGTTGTATGTGTATGATTGATATGTGATGTTTATGTGCTAAAGTGGTATGTTATATGTTGTGTTTCCAGAGTAAAGATGCGAGGAACTCGTCGATCAGCTCGATTGACTGGAGTCCCACCAGAGAATGAGAGATCAGCTGCTCGTCCTCCTGCATTGCCAAGGGCAAGGTCTCAGAGATCTAGCAGGGAAGGTACGTCAATAGACCCTAGAAGGTCTGTCGACGAGAGCAGAAGAGGAACAGCTAGGGGAGGAAGATCAGAGGAAAGGAGGGACGCTATGGAGATTGATCAGTCTAGAGATGATAGCATGGGTATAGGCAGTTTTGAGGAAGGTATGGGAGAGTCACAGGGAGGTGCTTAGACCTCAGGTTTTGGCTATCCAGAGTATCCGATGGGAGGTATGTCGGAATACTCGAGTTTTGTGCCATATCCTCCTTATATGCCTTATATGCCTTATCCTTACTATCCACCATATCCGATGTATCCATCTTCCCCTACCCATCCAAGTGCAGCACACCTAGAGCCAAATGAACCAGTACTACCACCAGAACCAGTAGCCCCTGTTGTTGACAGACATGAACCTAGCTCATCTGGAGGTAAAGTCCAAATGACGGAGTACT
Organism: Manihot esculenta; assembly: GCF_001659605.2. Lineage (NCBI taxonomy): Eukaryota > Viridiplantae > Streptophyta > Magnoliopsida > Malpighiales > Euphorbiaceae > Manihot > Manihot esculenta. Next base: position 10,570,822 of record NC_035173.2, read on the forward strand.
TGAAATTGGATGCTCCTAAATACAACACGGGAGATGATCCATTTGATTACCTCAGAGCAGTTAGGATGATAACCAGTGAATTGGGAGCAGATGATAGAAGAGCCATTGAAATGGCAGGTTTCACATTAAAATGCAAGAAAGCCAGAGAATGGTTTAAGAATTATGTGGAGCCTAGAATGGACAGTATGTCATGGGGAGAGTTCGCCAATGAGTTTGCAGGGTGGGCTTTTCCTGACAGTTCGAGGGAGATGAAAGTAATTGAATTTGAACAGTTGAGACAGACAGATGAGATGAGTGTTGATGAATTCACAGATAAGTTCCTGGATCTGCTTCAGTATGTGGGTCAAGCCTATGATACTGATCAGAAGAAAGCAAGGAGATATACTATGAGACTGCATCCCAGGTATGCTTCCTTGATTCTTCCAGCAGAAAAGGAGAGTTTCCATACTATAGTAGACGCAGCCAGGAAAATGGAAGCTAGTGCCAATATTCAGAAACAGTCAAAGGCACAGGCTTCGGGTTCTAAAGCCCCTACACCAAGTAGTAAAAGATGGGACAGAGCAAAAGGAACAAAGAGTAAGTTCTGGAGTAAAGTCAAGTCAGGTCTGGGAATAGGTAGTGGCTCAAGCTCTGGCACAGCTCCAGTCTGCAGACGATGCGGAAAACCACATGGAGGAGTTTGTCGGTTGGGATCTACAGCTTGTTTTCGATGTGGACAGGAAGGGCATATTGCTCGGGATTGTCCGCAGATGACTTTTGCACCATCCCAGCAGATGAGTTCAGGCAGTGTGGTACAGCCAGTTGTACGGCCAGCAGCTCCAGTCATGCCTCAGACTAGTGGCAGAGGTAGAGGGAGAGGGGTAGCCTCTACTTCAGCAGCAGGTTCCCGAGGTGGAAATCCGGTAGCCCCAGCACGGATTTTCACAGTGACACAGGAGGAGGCTAACACGTCGAACACAGTGGTGTCAGGTAATCTCATTATTGGGTGTTCAGATATGTATGCGTTGATGGACCCCGGTGCTTCTCATTCCTTTATTGCTTCGAGAGCCATAGAGAGATTGGGTTTGATCAGTTCTGAGTTAGAGTATCCTCTCTGGGTCAGTGGACCTAGATGTGACCCATCAGTGGCAGTGTCAGTCTGTCGTTTCAGTCCAGTATTCATAGAGGGTAGATACTTTCCAGCTGACCTTGTGGTTCTAGATTTGACAGATTTTGATGTCATTCTAGGGATGGATTGGTTATCTACATATAGTGCTACGTTGGACTGTCGAGAGAAACTAGTGAGTCTCAGAGACCAGGATGGGTCAGAGTGTGTCTTCAGAGGAGACAGGAGAGGTACACCCAGAGGTCTGATTTCAGCCCTTCAGGCTCGTCGTTTGCTTAGGAGGGGTTGTCAGGGGTTTCTAGCTCATGTGAGAGAGCTAGACAGTCAGGTGAGGGAACCAGCCACAGTACCAGTAGTCCGAGAGTTTCTCGATGTGTTCCCAGACGATTTGCCAGGACTACCACCTGATAGGGAGATAGGGTTTGAAATTGAATTACTGCCAGGTACCAGACCTATCTCTATTCCTCCCTACAGGATGGCGCCAGCTGAGTTAACAGAGTTGAAAGAACAGTTGCAGGACTTGGTAGATAAGGGTTTCATCCGCCCTAGTACCTCACCTTGGGGTGCTCCAGTGCTCTTTGTCAGAAAGAAGGATGGATCCCTTAGACTTTGTATCGACTACAGACAGTTGAACAAGGTCACTATCAAGAATAGGTATCCCTTACCTCGGATTGATGATCTGTTTGACCAGCTAGCTGGAGCAGGTTGTTTCTCGAAAATAGATCTGAGATCCGGGTATCATCAGTTGAGAGTCAGAGAGGCAGATGTACCTAAGACAGCTTTCCGGACCAGATATGGGCATTATGAGTTCTTAGTGATGCCGTTCGGGTTGACTAACGCCCCTGCAGCATTTATGGATCTCATGAACAGGGTATTTAGTGAGTTTCTGGATCACTTTGTCATTGTGTTTATCGATGATATCTTAGTGTATTCCAGAGATGCAGAGGAGCATGCCCAGCATCTGAGGATCGTTCTGCAGACACTGAGAGAGCATGGTTTGTATGCCAAGTTCTCGAAGTGTGAGTTTTGGTTACAGAGCATTGCCTTCTTGGGACATGTGGTATCAGCAGAGGGTATTGAGGTAGATCCCAAGAAGATAGAGGCTGTAGCTAACTGGCCCAGACCCACAACAGTGACTGAGATTAAAAGCTTTCTGGGACTGGCAGGTTACTACAGGAGGTTCGTTCAGAACTTCTCAAAGATAGCAGCTCCTATGACCAAATTGACTCAGAAGAACCAGAAGTTTATCTGGTCAGACCAGTGTGAAGAGAGCTTTGAGGAGCTCAAGAGGAGATTGACAACAGCACCAGTGTTAGCTCTGCCTGTCAGTAATGAAGATTTCACAGTGTTCTGTGATGCATCTCGAGTGGGATTGGGGTGTGTATTGATGCAGAGTGATAGAGTAATAGCTTATGCTTCTAGACAATTGAAGAAGCACGAGCTGAATTACCCTACCCATGACCTAGAGATGGCAGCAGTTATCTTTGCACTTAAGATGTGGCGGCATTACCTTTACGGGGTTAAATGCGAGATCTTCACTGATCACAAGAGTTTACAGTACATCTTAAGTCAGAGAGAGCTGAATTTGCGGCAGAGAAGATGGGTCGAATTGCTCAGTGATTATGATTGTAAAATCCAGTATCATCCGGGTAAGGCGAATGTTGTCGCAGATGCCCTAAGCCGAAAGTCACTAGGCAGTTTATCCCATATAGCAGCAGAGCGGAGATCAGTTGTGATGGAGCTTTATAAGCTCTTTGACGAGGGATTACAGCTAGAGTTGTCTGGTACAGGTGCGTTGATAGCACAGATGAGAGTGACACCTGTGTTTCTGGAGCAGATAGCTCAGAGACAGCATGAGGACCCTGAGTTGATGAAAATTGCCAGGACTGTTCAGTCAGGCAATAGTGTAGAGTTCAGATTTGACAGCAAAGGGATCCTTCGCTATGGGAGTCGACTTTGTGTACCAGATAGGGGCAGTGTGAAAGAAGACATTATGAGGGAAGCTCATAATGCGAGGTATAGTGTTCACCCAGGAGCCACCAAGATGTATCAGGATCTGAAAAGGGTCTATTGGTGGCCAGCCATGAAGAAAGAAGTGGCGCAGTTCGTGACAGCCTGTGAGGTTTGTCAGAGAGTGAAATTAGAGCATCAGAAACCAGCAGGACTGCTTAACCCATTACCGATTCCAGAGTGGAAATGGGAAAACATAGCCATGGATTTTGTAGTGGGTTTACCAGTAGCGTCCAACAGGATAGACTCGATATGGGTGATTGTGGACAGACTCACGAAATCTGCTCATTTTCTTCCAGTACGGAGTAACTATTCTGTGGATAAGTTGGCACAGGTCTATCTGGATAGTGCGGATTCTGGACATGCAGATCAGACAGCTAAGGAACAAGGAGATTCCGATGGTGAAAGTGCTATGGAACCACCATAATCTAGAAGAGTGCACCTGGGAGACGCGGGAGTCTATGCTCCAGCAGTATCCATATTTGTTTTGAGGTGAGTTTTCTCCGTTTCATGTGTTATTTATGTGTTTTAGGAACCTTCGAGGACGAATGTTCTTAAGGAGGGGAGAATGTAATACCCGGTTAGAATCCGGCACCGGAATTCCTGTAGTCCGGTGAAATTCAGGGTGTCGGAATTCTAAAATGGATAGGATCTATGTTTTATGAAGTGTTATGATGTGTTTAAATGTTTTGAAGGTAAATAGAACCAAGTGTTGAGTTGAAATGTGACCAAGGCAGAGGAGCCAAGTTCGGCCGCCAAAAGTGCTCAATGTTCGGCTTCCGAAGATTTAGTTCGGCCCCCGAAAGTTGCATGAGTTTGCATGCGATTGGGCAGCCGAAATTGAGTTGGCCAGCCAGCTTTTGGGCATCCTTAGTCAGCATTTTGGACAGGTGTTATGTCCACCTTGTTGCCAGAAGCTTGGCCACGTCTCCCCTGGTCTATTTGCTGAGTTTGAGCAGCTCATGCAGAGTGGTGTGATAGTTCACAAGGTTTTGAATGTTTTGAAGCAAAAAGCTCTATTTGTGTGAGTTTGAGAGTGTGCGGAGAGTTGGTCCGTTTTCCTTGTTCAGAGTGTTCAGCTTCTTGTTACAGGAGGTAAGTAATGCTCTTGAACCTGTTTATGTGTTTTCTGAAGGTTTTATGGAAGTTGAGGGAGAGAGATGCATGGTTAAGTGCGAAGGAGTGGTTTTTGATGAGTTATGCATGTATCCATGTTTCTGTGTTATGTTTGATTTGTTGTTTGGGGTTATTAGATAGTTTTGGACCCCTGTGATCATATACGTGAGTATGTGTGTTGAGGAGGTGGAGGAGATATGGTTTGAGTGGTTGAAGGGAAGGAGAAGATGGTTTGCCGTTGAAGCTGAGTTCTGGATGAACTCAGGTTCGGCAGCCGAAGGTTCATTCGGCCGCCGAACCTCTTGCATGGTGGCTTGGCTGCCACAGCCTGTTTTGCATGTTCGGCTCTGTTTGGGGGATTCGGCCGCCGAAGGTGCCGTCGAAGGTGTGAGACTTTCGTCTCTGGAGTGAGGTTTGGCCCCCGAAGCTTGCCCCCGAAAGGGTTCGGCCGCCGAAGATTGAGTTTCGGCCGCCGAAGGTGCTTGAGTTTCGTCTCTGGAGAGGACTTTCGGCCGCCGAACCTGCCGCCGAAAGTGTCCTGTCCAGTTTTCTTTTGCATATTTTACATGGATAGTTGAGTGAGTTTAAGGGGATTCTTGGAGAGTTTAAGAGAGTTATTCATAAGCTTGTTTGGTCCCTCATTTGAGTCCATCTGTATAGGTACAGACCAGAGGAACCAGAGAGAGCAGCAGTGAGTACTGCTCCAGAGGTTCAGAGCCTGCAGAGTCAGTCAGTCCAGATAGCCAAAGGTGAGTGGAACTAAACTTATGACTTTTAATTGAACCACAAACTGCTTTTAGCATATCTCATGCATCATGTTTATGTCATAGGTTGAGTGCATTAGTATTCACGAATATGTTGCATTGCATTGTTATTTGGTGATGTGAGTGAATGCTGAATGATCCAATAGTCTCAGACAGGAAGTCCAGGAGCCTTTGACTACGCCCTGGCAGGTATAGCAAAGTCCAGGAGCCTTTGACTACGCCCTGGCAGGTAAATAGTAAAGTCCAGGAGCCTTTGACTACGCCCTGGCAATGGTAAGTACACAGGTGTTATATACACATATACATATATGACAGGAAGACCAGGTGCTCGATTCTACGCCCTGGCACAGAGTTACTGGGACTATGTGGTGACAGGTTTACTCTTGATGTGGCTTGTCTGTGATATGGTGCATTCCATGAGATCATATTTTACTGAGATGTTTTACTGTTCTACTCACTGGGCTATAGAGCTCATCCCACTCCCTTAACCCCAGTTTTGCAGGTTCAGTGTACAGTGTACAGGGACAGTCCAGCAGAGTACAGGAAAAGTAAAGAGATCTGTAATAGCTTAGAGTGGACATGTAATATTAAAGAGATGTAATAGTTGTTGCTTGACCTCGTGATGTATGTTTTGTACATGATCTGTATATGTATATATGTTTTCCTGTATGTGAAAACCAGGCTTAACAGGTATGAGTTAACCCATCTAGAGCAAGCTCTAGTCAGGGATACAGAGTACAGAGTACATGAGTACAGAGTACAGAGATAGTGCATGCACAGGTTAAGCCTTGGTTCAGAAAAGAGTTTTATTTTCACAGAAAATGTATGATCATGTATGAGGTTTACAGGTACACAGAGAGTATAGCAGGCTTGCTACGGGTTCTGGCGGCCTTAAGCCGACCTGAATCCTAGCGCCGGTGACGGTCCATTTTGGGGTCGTTACAGTTTTAATGTATTTTATGGTTATAAGCAAAAAGGAAATTGAGTTTTAAATGAAAAAGACCAAGGAGACATTTCCAGGTTCGGCCGCCGAACCTCAAGTTCGGCCGCCGAATGTGGGATGGTTTAGGGGGGCAAGTTAGGCTTCCAAAAGTTTCAAAGGTTCGGCTGCCAAACCTCATATTCGGCCGCCGAACTTGCATGAGTTTTGGAGGCACTTTAGGCTGCCGAAAGGTGGTCTGTCAGCCCCTATATAAGAGCTCCATGGCCGAAACGGGCGAGTTTTCTCCCCATTTTCGGCCACGGTGAGTTCTTGCTCTCCCATGGTTCATTTTAGATGTTTTTCCTTCAATCTTTCATATTTTAACAAGCTTTATGTTGATTTGAAGATATTTGAACAAAAGAGCGAGTTTTGGAAGCTTGGAGACCAAAGAGTTGAGATCTCTCCCATCTCCAAATTGGATCGTCTCTCCTCTCGTTCTACAAGAGGTAAGAGTAGATCCATAGTTCCTTTCATGTTTTAAGTAAGTTTTATGAAGTTTCTTGGGGTAGAAATGCATGTATAGGTTTATGTGGAGTTTATGGGTTTACTGTGCGTTTATGAACAATGTATGTTGGATATGCATGTTTGATGTGTTGTAGATGGGGTTTAGGATAGTTTGAAGCCCCTAGGAGCTTGTATGCTTGAGTATGCATGTTGTAGAATAGGAAAATGCATGATTGAATGAGTTGGGAGGCGTTTATGCATGTTGAGCTGAGTTTCTGCCCTTTGGGAAGAACTCAGGTTCGGCAGCCGAAGGCTCTTTCGACAGCCGAAGGCTCTTTCGGCCGCCGAACCTGCCTTTGTTAGCATGTATCGGCTGCCGAACCCTGCCTCCGAAAGTGGACTTTCGGCTCTGGAAGGGAGTTTCGGCCGCCGAAGGTGCTGCCGAACATGCATGAGTTTCGTCTCTGGAGGGAACCTTCGGCCGCCGAAAGTGCCGCCGAAGGTGCATGACTTTCGGCTCTGGAGGGCCTTTCGACCGCCGAACCTACCGCCGAAAGTGCCCTGTTCAGCCCTCCTTTGCATGATTTATGTGATTGTTTTAAGGTGTTTTAGGGGGTTTTTGGGGAGTATTTTACAGTCATGTTTATGTATGTTAGGTCCCTCATTTGAGTCCACCTGTGTAGGTTCAGACCCGAGGAACCGAGGACCCCAGCAGTGAGTTCAGCTGCTTCTGAGTCTGTTAGAGCTTCAGCCAGAGGTGAGTGGAATATCTTATTTCGTTTCAAAGTAAATAAATAAATTCTGAGCATGATACACGCATCATGAATGCCATGAGATATACTAGGGTGCTTGCATTAGATTTCACGAATATGTTGCATTGCATAATATGTTGTTGATGTGGGTGAATGTTGGATGATCCTTTAGCCGCACTACATTATGATATGATGTGATACGGTATGGAAGACTAGTGAGGCCCATTCTATGCCCCTGGCACTATGTAAGAGAAAGACCAGTGAGGCCCATTCTACGCCCCTGGCATATTGGAATGTTATGTTATGAATGTAATGTAAGAGAAAGACCAGTGAGGCCCAGTCTACGCCCCTGGCACTATTGAAATGAGTAGTGGACTATTGGTGACAAGTTCATCCTTGATGTGAATTGTCTGTGATGTGTTGCATTTCATGAAAGCATGAAATTTAAATTGAATGTTTATTTATTCTGCTCACTGGGCTTTATAGCTCACCCCTCTCCCTTAACCCCGAGATTTACAGGTACAGGGTAGACCAGGAGGTCAGCAGGAGTAGAGTCATGTTTTATGTAATAGCTAGATGTGGACATGAATGTGATGTAATGTAAAAGTATAGTATAGAAATGTAATGTAATGATGCTTATGGAAGTTTAGAGTTGTGCTTGACCATAGTGTGTTGTCAATCCCTTTCTAGTACATGATCTTAAATGTTAATGATGATTATTGTGAACCAAGCTTAAAGTATGTTATGTTACCCCATTGGAGTATTTAATGAGGACTCCAGTGAGGGGTTTTATGTTATGATTTGTGCATGCACAGGTTAAGCTTGGTGAAAGTATGAATGAAAGTATAAATGAAAGAATGAATGAATGATTAAATGTGAAAGTTTTAAATTGTTATGTAATTGTTGATCATGTATGGGATTAAATAGGTATACAGGTTGAATGTTTGGCTTGCTACGGGGTCCCGGCTGTAATACCCGGCTAAATCAGGCATCGGAATTCTTACCGTCCGGTGGAATTCGTAGATGTCAGAGATTTCTAGAAGGGTAATAGCAAGGTTTTCTAAAGTGTTTTTAAGTATTTTTAAGATTTTAAATGAAATAGGATTGAGTTTTGAAGAGAAAAGACTATGGAAACATTTGCCAGGTTCGGCCGCCGAAGGTAATGTTCGGCCGCCGAAAGTGCTTTAAGTTCGGCCCCCGAAAGCTGAAGTTCGGCCCCCGAATATTGCATGGTTTTGCATGCGATTCGGCTGCCGAAGCTGATGTGGTCAGCCAGCTATCACGTGTTCCTCGGTCGGTGAAATGGACATGTGTTGCTTCCAAATCACAGACAGAGGGTGAGGCCACGTCTCCCATGAGTCATTCTTGTGCTTTTATTACCCCATGCACAGGTTTGGTGCTTTTCAAGTGGTTTTTGAAGGTTTTGAGTCAAAAGGAGAGGTTTGGTGGTTTGGTGAAGGTGAAGACGTGTTGCTCCATAGTTCAACGTTCAGGTTGTTCCTCTTCTGATTATAAGAGGTAAGGGAAGGTTTTGAACTTGTTTTAATGTTTTACAAGAGTTTTTGTGGAGGTTAAGGGTAGAGTTGCATATATAGGGTTTAATTAGTTTATGTATGAAAGCTGTTATGTCTTATGTTTGTTGTTTGTGTTGGGGTTTTTAGGTAGTTTTGGACCCCTTTGTACATATACTTAAGTATATGTGAGTTGAGGAGTTGAAGTATGCATGTTTTGAGAGATAGAAGTGTTGAAGGAGGGAGGTTGCCGTCGGGGCTGAGTTCTGGATGAACTCAGGTTTGGCAGCCGAAGGTGCATTCGGCTGCCGAACCCCTTGAGAGGTGGCTTTGGTTGCCACAGCTCACCCCCGAGCGTTTTAAGGTTCGGCTCTGGAAGGGGGATTCGGCCGCCGAAGGTACTGCCGAAGGCCAAAGGTTAGAGACTTTCGTCTCTGGAGTATGTTTTGGCCCCCGAACCTTACCCCCGAAAGGGTTCGGCCGCCGAAAGTGGAGGTTCGGCTGCCGAAGGTACTTGAGTTTCGGCTCTGGATAGGACATTCGGCCGCCGAACCTGCCGCCGAAAGTGCCCTGTCCAGCCTTCTTTTGCATGCTTTATGTGATTGTTCTAGGAGGTTTTAGGGGTTCTTTGGGGAGTTGTTTGAGAGTTGTTTTTGAGATGTTTCGAGTGTTTTTGGCACCTCATTCGAGTCCACCTGTGTAGGATCGGACCCGAGAGATCGAGGAGGCCATCAGGGGTAGCCGTTGCAGAGTCAGTCAGTGTCTGCCAGGTGAGTGGAACTAAACTTAATCTTTGAATATGAAAAGTGAAATGTTTTTAGCATGTTTCATGCATCATGAATACCATGAGTATGCAATAGGTTGCTTGCATTAGTAGACACGAATATGCTGCATTGCATTATTTGCTGTGATAGGGATTGGACCCAGGCGACTTCAATAGCCATAATCTGTTATGTCTAGGTAAGACCTTTGGGAGCTCTGCAGTAGGGGCCGGGCACTAGTACATGTAGTGGCGAGCTCCATAGGGGGTCGTGCACCGACATAGGGAGTTTTGGGGTCATGTCCAGTCCGTGATGTGAAATGTTTGTGCAGTGACGCATTTCATGAGAGCATGTATGGAATGAACTGTTTTCTATAGTTTCTGCTCACTAGGCTTTTAGCTCATCCCTCTCCCTTAACCCCAATTTTGCAGGTCAGCTTTAGCTGTGGGGAGTCAGAGATAGCAAGAGGCAAGAAGGAAGTTATAGCTCAGGTTGTGATTATGTAATAGAGTTGTGGACATGATGTATATGAAAATGATGTAAAGGAAAGAGATGGTATATAGGCATGTAATAGATTGTAAGATATTGAGTTTATGGTTTAGTATGTGCTTTGCCTAGTGTATGCTTAATCCCTGGTTTATGCATGTATCCTGTTTTACGTTTCTTGATGAGAAATGTGTCAAACTAGGCTTAACGTGTGATGTGTTTATCAAACGCCAGTGATTGGGAAGAAAGGGTATAAAATCCCTTGACCCATCTGAGAGGGAAGAAAGGGTTCCAATCCCTTGATCCAAGAGCAGACCGTGAGGGAAGAAAGGGTTTCAATCCCTTGACCCAAAGCGGAAAATAAGGCTAACTTGTGATATGCTGACCCTAAGAGAGTGGGTTCTATGTTTTCAGACATAGGGCATGGAGGTTGAGCTTGGTAGTGGATCACTGGTGTGGCCTTGGGGGCTATTTCAGACGGATATGTCTGAGTGTTTTTAAAGTTAAGCCTGGCAGTTTTTAAATAAAAGTTTGTAAAAGCTAGTGTTCGAGTTGGATCATGTATGGGATTGATCAGGTACTCAGAGTTCAGTTTAGGCTTGCTACGGGTCCCGGTGGCCTTAAGCCGATCTGGATCCTAGCGCCGAGCAGTTTGGAGCCGTTACAGAGGGGTATCGGTTTTCGGGCTATTACACTGGTGGCCTTAAGCCGATCTAGATCCTAGCGCCAATAGCGGTCCAATTTTCGGGTCGTTATAGATTGGTATCAGAGCCCTAGGTTCATATGGTCGGACCTAGAGTGTCGGTAGAAGGTCAAGCACAATAGGAAAACCATGTCCACTAGGATAGGATGTAGAGTCCTGTCTTGAATAATGATGTGAAATGCCATGACTATATGCATGTGTATTAATGATATGCTATGTATGTGATGTATGTGATGCGAGTTCATGTGTTTGTACATGAACCATTTGATGCTAATGTTTATGTGATGTGTGCTGTTTTTCAGTAAACAGGATGAGAGGAACTCGTCGATCTACACGATTGACTGGAGTACCACCGGAGGATGAGGGCATGAGTGCCCGTCCCCCTGCATTGCCAAGGGCAATGTCTAGCAGGTCTAGCAGGGAAAGAGCAGTGAGAGACCCTAGAAGGTCTTTGGATATTAACAAAAGCATATCAGTAAGGGGAACAGTGCAAGGAGGAATGTCAGAGGATGTGGAGGATGATATGGATGTGGATCAGAGGAGGGATGGCAGTCTTGGAGTGAGTATGTCGGAGGAGGGTATAGGAGAGTCCCAAGGAGGCACTCAGGCCTCGGGATTTTTTCAGCCACCCCAGTACCCACCCTTTTCTCAGAATCCCGGGTATTCGATGGGAGGTACATCGGATTACCCCAATTTTAACCCTTATCACTCTCAGATGCCATACCCACCTTTTTATCCACAGTACCCTATGTACCCTATGTACCCTATGTACCCACCCCCATCTTTCTATCCAGGTACAGCAAACCCTACCCCAGGGGATGCTGCACCTCCTCCACCACCAGCAGCACCTACTGTCCCAGAAACCCAAATGCCAAAACCTAGCTCATCTGGGGGGAGCAAGGTCAAGATGACCGATTACATGAAGCTGGGTGCTCCCCAGTTTGAAACCGGTGATGACCCGTTTGTGTACCTTGAGAGGGTCAGAACGATTACAGATGAGATAGGAGCTGATGACAGTAGAGCCATTCAAATGGCTAGGTTCACACTGAAATGCAAGAAGGCCCGATAGTGGTTTAAGAACTATGTGAACCCGAGATTGGACAGCCTATCATGGGAGGAGTTTGCAAATGAGTTTGCAGGATGGGCTTTCCCTGACAGTTCAAGAGAATTGAAGATGATTGAGTTCGAGCAGCTGAGGCAGACGGATGAGATGAGTGTGGATGAGTTCACAGACAGGTTTTTGGAGCTGTTGCCGTTTGCCTGGCAAAATCTGGATACAGATCAGAAAAAGTCAAGGAGGTATATCATGAAGCTCCATTCCAGGTATTCCTCCTTGATTCAGTCAGCAGAGAGGGAGAGTTTCCATGCCATTGTGGATATGGCTCGGAGGATAGAGGCTAGTGCAATCATCGAGGGGAAAGTCAAACAGTCAGTGGCACAGCCTTCTGGTTCCAAGACCCCAGGTGGGGGAAGGATGGACCCTTCTTCTCTGAGTTCAGCTAGTAAGAGGTGGAGCAGTACCACCAAGAAGCCAAAGAAGAATAAGTTTTGGAATAAGTTCAAGTCTGGTCTGGGATTAGGAAGTGGTTCGAGCTCAGGTGCAGATAATGCAGTATGCAAGAAGTGTGGGAAGCCGCACAAAGGAGTATGTCTGGTTGGGACGTCAGCCTGCTTCAGATGTGGGCAGGAGGGACACATAGCACGGGAGTGTCCTAGAGCGGCTTTTGTGGCACAGTCTCAGCAGACAGCTTCTAGTAGTGTGGCTCAGCCAGTAGCTCCAGCCGCGACTTAGGCTAGTGGCAGAGGTCGAGGGAGAGGGGCAGCCTCTTCTTCAGCGGGTTTCAGGGGTGAGGGTCCATCAGCTCCAGCACGGATCTTCACCATGACTCAGTAGGAGGTAAACACATCCAACACCGTGGTGTCAGGTAATCTCATCATTGGTTGTTCAGATGTGCATGCATTAATGGACCCTGGTGCATCTCATTCTTTCATTGCTCCGAGAGCCGTCGAGAGGTTGGGATTGATGGTCTCTGGGTTAGAGTGTCCCCTATGGATCAGTGGACCCAAGTGTGACCCGTCAGTGGCAGAGTCAGTCTGCCAGTGTAGTCCAATTTTTGTGGAGGGAAGATGCCTGTCCGCTGACCTTGTGGTTCTAGATTTGACAGATTTTGACGTCATTCTAGGGATGGATTGGCTATCTACCCATGGTGCTACCTTGGATTGCAGAGGCAAGGTAGTCAGGTTTAGATGTCAGGATGGGTCAGAGGTTGTCTTCAGAGGAGACAGGAGGGGTACACCTAGAGGTTTGATATCAGCCCTACAGGCTCGTAGGCTGCTCAGGAAGGGTTGTAAGGGTTTTCTAGCTCATGTGAGAGAGCTGGATAGTCATGTCAGAGAGCCCGCCTCAGTGCCAGTGGTCAGAGAGTTCTTAGATGTTTTTCCAGACGAGCTGCCAGGTTTACCACCTGCTAGGGAGATAGAGTTTGAAATTGAATTGATGCCTGGAACTAGACCGATCTCTATCCCTCCCTACAGGATGGCACCAGCAGAATTGAAAGAGTTGAAAGAGCAGTTGCAAGAGCTGGTAGATAGGGGTTTCATCTGACCGAGTACCTCACCTTGGGGTGCTCTAGTGCTATTTGTGAAAAAGAAAGATGGATCGCTTAGACTTTGTATCGACTACAGGCAGTTGAACAAGGTCACTAACAAGAATAAGTACCCATTGCCAAGGATCGACGATCTATTCGACCAGCTAGCAGGAGCAGGTTGTTTCTCCAAGATAGATCTGAGATCATGATACCATCAGCTGAGGATAAGGGAAGAGGATGTACCGAAGACAGCATTCAGGACCAGATATGGGCATTATGAGTTCCTTGTGATGCCGTTCAGGTTAACCAATGCCCCTGCAGCATTCATGGATCTCATGAACAGAGTGTTTAGCCAGTACCTGGATCACTTTGTTATTGTCTTCATAGATGATATCTTGGTGTATTCCAGGAATGCAGAGGAGCATGCCCATCATCTGAGGTTAGTTCTGCAAACCTTGAGGGAACACGGCTTGTATGCCAAGTTCTCTAAGTGTGAGTTCTGGTTGAGGAGCATTTCATTCTTGGGGCACGTTGTGTCAGAAAATGGAATCAAGGTAGACCCCAAGAAAGTGGAAGATGTAGCTAACTGGCCTATACCCACTACGGTGACAGAGATCAAGAGTTTCTTAGGTTTGGCAGGTTACTACAGGAGGTTCGTTCAGGAGTTCTCTAAGATTGCAGCTCCCATGACCAGATTGACTAAGAAGAACCAGAGGTTCGTGTGGACCGACCAGTGTGAAGAGAGCTTTAAGGAGCTAAAGAAGAGGTTGACTTCAGCATCGGTGTTAGCTCTGCCGACTAGTAATGAGGACTTCACAGTCTTTTGCGATGCGTCCCGTGTGGGACTGGGTTGTGTGCTAATGCAGAATGAAAGGGTGATTACTTATGCTTCTAGACAGGTAAAGAAGCACGAGTTGAATTACCCTACACATGACCTAGAGATGGCAGCGGTGATCTTTGCACTCAAGATGTGGAGGCACTACCTTTATGGGGTTAAATGTGAGATCTTCACAGATCATAAAAGCCTGCAGTACATTCTGAGTCAGAGGGAGCTGAATATGAGGCAGAGAAGATGGGTAGAATTGCTTAGTGACTATGATTGCAAGATTCAGTACCATCCGGGTAAGGCGAATGTTGTGGCAGACGCCTTAAGCCAAAAATCACTTGGCAGTTTGTCCCATATCTCAGCAGAGAGGAGGCCAGTGGTGAGGCAGTTCTTCGAGCTCATGAATGAAGGTCTACAGTTGGAGTTGTCTGGTACAGGTGCTTTAGTTGCCCAGATGAGAGTGGCACCTGTGTTTCTGGAGCAGGTGGCTCAGAAACAGCATGAGGACCCAGAGTTAGTGAAGATTGCCAAGACTGTTCAGTCAGGCAAGGATAGTGAGTTCAGATTCGACAGCAAGGGGATCCTCCACTATGGAAACAGATTGTGTGTACCAGATGACGTAGGGCTGAAGGGAGACATTATGAGAGAGGCTCATAATGCCAGATACAGTGTTCACCTTGGAGCCACCAAGATGTATCAAGATCTGAAGAAGGTTTATTGGTGGCCAGCTATGAAAAGAGAAGTGGCACAATTTGTGTCAGCCTGCGAAGTGTGTCAGAGGGTGAAGCTGGAACATCAGAAGCCGGCTGGAATGCTTAACCCACTACCTATTCCAGAGTGGAAATGGGAGAATATAGCTATGGACTTCGTGGTGGGGTTACCGGCGACGTCCAACAGATTGGACTCCATATGGGTGATTGTGGACAGACTCACCAAATCTGCTCACTTCATCCCTGTCAGGAGTGGCTATTCTGTGAAAAAGTTGGTGCAAGTGTATGTTGATGAGGTTGTCAGGCTGCATGGGGTTCCTGTTTCAATAGTGTCTGATCAAGGGCCCCAGTTCACCTCCAGGTTTTGGCGGAGTCTGCAGAACTCTATGGGTACCAGGTTGGATTTTAGCACTGCTTTCCATCCACATACGGATAGACAATCAGAGAGGACCATCCAAACAATAGAAGATATGCTCAGAATGCGTGTGCTGGATTTTGGCGGTTCTTGGAGGCAGCATCTACCTTTAGTGGAGTTCGCCTACAATAACAGCCATCATGCCAGCATAGGGATGGCCCCATATGAAGCTTTGTATGGAAGGAAGTGCAGGTCGCCTGTCTGTTGGGAAGAAGTGGGAGAAAAGGCCTTGGCAGGGCCTGAGCTAGTAAAGATCACCAGCAGAGTGGTGCCCATAATCAGAGAAAGGATCAAGACTGTTGCAAGCAGACAGAAAAGTTATGCAGACATCCGCAGAAGGCAAGTAGAGTTCCAGGAGGGGGATTTGGTATTGCTCAAGGTGTCTCCAATGAAAGGGGTGATTTGGTTTGGGAAGAAACATAAGCTAGCTCCACGGTACATCGGAGCCTTTGAAGTCTTGCAAAAGATTGGGAATGTATCGTACAAGCTGGACTTGCCTGCTTCAATGGAGAGAATCCATCCAGTTTTCCATGTTTCCATGTTAAGGAAGTTCGTGTCAGATCCGGGCAAGGTTCTTAGTGAGCCTGATGTGGAGATCCAAGAGGATCTCACCTATGTTGAGCAGCCAGTGCGAATCATAGACACCCAGATCAGAAAGATAAGGAACAAGGAAATCCCGATGGTGAAAGTCCTTTGGAATCACCACAACATCGAAGAGTGTACCTGGGAGACACGGGAGTCTATGCTCCGGCAATATCCTCATCTCTTCTAAGGTGAGTTTTTTGTGCTTTGTATGAATGTTTATGTTTTATGCTGCCATGTGTTTGTTTGGTGAACATTCGGGGATGAATGTTCTTAAGGGGGGAAGAATGTAATACCCGGCTAGACTCCGGTATCGGAATTCCTACCGCCCGGTGGAATCTCGGATGTCGGAAACCTCTAGAAGGGTAAAAGCATGTTTTCATAAATGTTTTAATGTTTTATGTATTTTATGGTTATAAGCAAAAAGGAAATTGAGTTTTAAATGAAAAAGACCAAGGAGACATTTCCAAGTTCGGCCGTCGAACCTCAAGTTCGGCCGCCGAACGTGGGATGGTTTAGGGGGGCAAGTTAGGCTTCCAAAAGTTTCAAAGGTTTGGCCGCCGAACCTCATGTTCGGCCGCCGAACTTGCATGAGTTTTGGAGGCACTTTAGGCTGCCGAAAGGTGGTCTGCCAGCCCCTATATAAGAGCTCCATGGCCGAAACGGGCGAGTTTTCTCCCTATTTTCGGCCACGGTGAGTTCTTGCTCTCCCATGGTTCATTTTAGATATTTTTTCTTCGATCTTTCATGTTTTAACAAGCTTTATGTTGATTTGAAGATATTTGAATAAAAGAGTGAGTTTTGAAAGCTTGGAGACCAAAGAGTTGAGATCTCTCCCATCTCCAAGTTGGATCGTCTCTCCTCTCGTTCTACAAGAGGTAAGAGTAGATCCATAGTTCCTTTCATGTTTTAAGTAAGTTTTATGAAGTTTCTTGGGGTAGAAATGCATGTGTAGGTTTATGTGGAGTTTATGGGTTTACTGTGCGTTTATGAACAATGTATGTTGGACATGCACGTTTGATGTGTTGTAGATGGGGTTTAGGATAGTTTGAAGCCCCTAGGAGCTTGTATGCTTGAGTATGCATGTTGTAGAATAGGAAAATGCATGATTGAATGAGTTGGGAGGCGTTTATGCATGTTGAGCTGAGTTTCTGCCCTTTGGGAAGAACTCAGGTTCGGCAGCCAAAGGCTCTTTCGGCCGCCGAACCTGCCTTTGGTAGCATGTATCGGCTGCCAAACCCTGCCCCCGAAAGTGGACTTTCGGCTTTGGAAGGGAGTTTCAGCCGCCGAAGGTGCCGCCGAACATGCATGAGTTTTGTCTCTGGAGGGAACCTTCAGCCGTCGAAAGTGCCGCCGAAGGTGCATGACTTTCGGCTCTGGAGGGCCTTTCGGCCGCCGAACCTG
This sequence comes from Manihot esculenta, assembly GCF_001659605.2. Classification (NCBI taxonomy): domain Eukaryota; kingdom Viridiplantae; phylum Streptophyta; class Magnoliopsida; order Malpighiales; family Euphorbiaceae; genus Manihot; species Manihot esculenta. Next base: position 10,587,981 of record NC_035173.2, read on the forward strand.
CCGCCGAAAGTGCCCTGTTCAGCCCTCCTTTGCATGATTTATGTGATTGTTTTAAGGTGTTTTAGGGGGTTTTTGGAGAGTATTTTAGAGTCATGTTTATGTATGTTAGGTCCCTCATTTGAGTCCACCTGTGTAGGTTCGGACCCGAGGAACCGAGGACCCCAGCAGTGAGTTCAGCTGCTTCTGAGTCTGTTAGAGCTTCAGCCAGAGGTGAGTAGAATATCTTATTTTGTTTCAAAGTAAATAAATAAATTCTGAGCATGATACACGCATCATGAATGCCATGAGATATACTAGGGTGCTTGCATTAGATTTCACGAATATGTTGCATTGCATAATATGTTGTTGATGTGGGTGAATGTTGGATGATCCTTTAGCCGCACTACGTTATGATATGATGTGATACGGTATGGAAGACCAGTGAGGCCCATTCTACGCCCCTGCCACTATGTAAGAGAAAGACCAATGAGGCACATTCTACGCCCCTGGCATATTGGAATGTTATGTTATGAATGTAATGTAAGAGAAAGACCAGTGAGGCCCAGTCTATGCCCTTGGCACTATTGGAATGAGTAGTGGGCTATTGGTGACAAGTTCATCCTTGATGTGAATTGTCTGTGATGTGTTGCATTTCATGAAAGCATGAAATTTAAATTGAATGTTTATTTATTCTGCTCACTGGGCTTTATAGCTCACCCCTCTCCCTTAACCCCCAGATTTACAGGTATAGGGTAGACCAGGAGGTCAGTAGGAGTAGAGTCATGTTTTATGTAATAGCTAGATGTGGATATGAATGTGATATAATGTAAAAGTATAGTATAGAAATGTAATGTAATGATGCTTATGGAAGTTTAGAGTTGTGCTTGACTATAGTGTGTTGTCAATCCCTTTCTAGTACATGATCTTAAATGTTAATGATGATTATTGTGAACCAAGCTTAAAGTATGTTATGTTACACATTGGAGTATTTGATGAGGACTCCAGTGAGGGGTTTTATGTTATGATTTGTGCATGCACAGGTTAAGCTTGGTGAAAGTATGAATGAAAGTATGAATGAAAGAATGAATGAATGATTAAATGTGAAAGTTTTAAATTGTTATGTAATTGTTGATCATGTATGGGATTAAACAGGTATACAGGTTGAATGTTTGGCTTGCTACGGGTTCCGGCGGCCTTAAGCCAATCTGGATCCTAGCGCCGGTAGCGGTCCGATTTTTGGGTCGTTACAGTCCTCTTATAATTACATGAATAACCCCTATAGGTTCACTGTCAGAGGTGGTTTCAAGAGTTGTTACCTCAGGCTCAAGCCTTCTCTATTCTTTCTGGCAAACTTTCAAAGTGTGTTGTCCCTTATTAACCCTTCAATCTCGTCTTTCAACTGCCGCCATTCCTTTGTTGTATGTCTGTGATCTTTGTGAAAATAGTAGTACTTGGTCCTATCTCATTTTTCGGCTCTCTCAGGGTTGAGCTTGGGAGGCCACCTTACCTCCTTTTTATTTTTTCTGATTCACATTAAAATACGTGTTTGTGAGTCATGTAATGGAGTATAATTCTTATATTTACTTTGGTCATCTCTTCGCCGGGAGACCAGGTAACTTCTTTGGTCTCCTTCATATCCTCACCTCTCAAGCTTTTGGTTTTACTTTTGACTCGTCCATTTACTCTCAACGCTTGGACTTTGTCATCCAGCCTGATATACTTCTGGACTTTATCCATTAGCTTTTGGTACGTAACGATTGGGTTCTTGATTATGGAATCCATGAACTTGCTATTGCGTGTTTCTTTCTTTAATGCTTTTCATGCTATCTCATAATTTAATTCCTCCACCTGCTTTGCTTCTGCATTAAACCGTGAGATAAAGCTTCTTAAATATTCGTCCTCTCCCTAGCGGATCTTTTGCAAGTTATAGGAGAGGTTTTTAGGAGGTATACAAGTAATAAACCTGGACTTAAATAACATAGTGAATTATGTAAAGTTCTAAATTAAACCTAGACTCAGATGTTGGTACCATTTCTGAGCCAAACCTGTAAGTGTTGACGGGAACACTCGGTACATCATGAAGTCATTGACATCCTGAAGCTGTATAGCCGTTCTAAAGATCACTAGATGACTCTTGGGTTCTGCTGATAGAGCATATTTTAGTCCATTTTATCATTATGTTCTTGATGTTTATTTGCATCTTTTCTGTCTAATTTTGTGGTTTTAATCATGTTTTGCAGATAATAGGTGTAAAGAGACAATCTGGTGAAAATGCTCTTAAAACTGCCAAAAAGTGCCAAAAAAGGAAAGTTTTCAAATAAGGAAAGTGCAGAAGCAAAAGCAAATAAGGAAAGCTCAGTCAGAAGATTATTTGAAATTCAAATCGCAGATCTTTCTTTCCTTGTTCAAAGATGTGCACACACTGCAGCAGTCATATCTTTCTATTTAGGCAGCAAGATTTCATGAAGACGCACTTGCCTCTTCTGCATTCAGTATTCAAAATTCAAACGAAGGCTCCACCTAAAAAGGAAAGACTGGATAGATTCACTTTCCCTTCTGCACATCCATCCGCACGCGCCTCTTGCCTTCCGAAGAGCTTGCAATGCGATTCTTTCCTTTTCAGACACAACTTGGGCCGCAACAACCTCTTGGGCAGTAAGGGCAGCATGTAAGGACCTAAGGCAATACTTTCAACTATAAAAAAACACATAAGGAGCCTCCCCACAGCTCTTTCCACTCCCCTTTGGACAACCTACAGGATTGTAAGTGACACCATCTCTTCTTCATCTCTTTCTTTATTTTTGGTTTTGTTTCAGCCATGAGTGGCTGAAATCTTTTATTCTAGTTGAAGATTGGTTGAAACTTTGGTTGTTTTATGGATTGTGAGATCTGAACATAAGTTGTTTATCTTTTGGTTATTCAATATTTATATAATTTCATGCTTGATTCTATTATTGCTTTGTTATTATGATCAATGTGGCCATTTGATTTTTGATTGCAAGGTAATATATTGTTAGTTTGAATAATTTTGAGTCTGTAATTGCTTCGATTCTTCAAACACAAGAACACTTAGTGTAAAAACTAAGGAAATTGTATGATCTAGCAACACCTCATGCGTTTGGGTAGCTAGGATTGGCTCTCTCTATCTCTTAATGCAATTAACAATTGTTTTGATGCCTAAGGTCCAAGGACGTTCCTTGGCAATTTGTTAATTACTAATTAATTAGAGGACATTCCCTAATTGGTTTATGATTAAGGAGAGACATGGTGGTGAGAAACGTCTTCTATCTCTATAACTAATCTATTGAATCTATCAAGGGAAACTAAGTGTCAATGATCAATCCCAACAACTGAAGTGGATCCAACTCTTCAACTAGATCTGTAATACCCGGCTCGAGTCCGGCATCGGAATTCCTGTAGTCCGGTGGAATCTCGGGTGTCGGAACCCTCGAGAAGGGTAATACATATGTTTTCTAATGTATTTTGACTTTTTTTAAGGTTTTAAGTATAAAGGAAAATGAGTTTTTGAAAGAAAAGAGTTAAGGGAGAAAATGGCAAGTTCGGCCGCCGAAGGTGACTTTCGGCCGCCGAACCTTGCATGGTTTTGGATTCACGTTTGGCCGCCGAAGGTGGTCTGGCCAGCCACCTATAAAAGGGCACCAAGTCGGTGGAAGGATGATATTTTGCTTCCATCTTCAGCCAGAGGTGAGTCCAACACCCTCCCTAGTTGACTTTCATGATCTTGCTCAGATCTTGTAAGATTTTGAAGAGTTTTCATGTGTGTTTGAAGGTTTTGAGAGTTTTGAGCTAAAGAACCAAGTTTTGAAGTTTGGAGAGTTGTGAGGAGATTTCTCCATATCTCCACGTTAGGATCACTTGATCTCTTGTTTGGAAGAGGTAAGTAAAGATCTAGAACCTCTTTTACTGATTTTTGAAGGTTTTATGGGAGTTGTATGGATAGTATGCATGAATAGGGTTTTGGTTGAGGTTTTGCATGATTTTGTGTTCAAGCATGTGCAAGTGTTGTTTGATGTGTTTCTTGGGGTTATAAGTTAGTTTTAGGCCCTTTTATGCATGATTTATGGTATGTGCTAGTTGGGAGTAGTTGATGTGCATGTTGGATAAGTTTGGGGGAAAGTTTGCATGAAACAGAGTAGGGTTCTGCCCAACGGGCAAAACCAGGTTCGGCCGCCGAAGGAAGGTTCGGCCGCCGAACCCCTTGTGGAGGCAGTTTCGGCTGCCAAAGCTTGCCCCCGAAAGCTAGGCTTTCGGTTTAGAAAGGGACTTTCGGCCGCCGAAAGAGGGAGTTCGGCCGCCGAAAGTGTGTGAGTTTCGTCTCTGGACGAGACCTTCGGCCGCCGAAGGTGCCGCCGAACATGCATGAGTTTCGTCTCTGGAGAGGAGTTTCGGCCGCCGAACCTGCCGCCAAAAGTGCCCTGTCCAGCTTTCTTTTGCATGTTTTATGTGATTGTTTGGGGGTCGTTTAGAGGGTTTTTGGGGAGTTTCTTAGAGATGTTCTTGAGTTAGTTTGGTCCCTCATTTGAGTCCACCTGTGTAGGTACGGACCAGAGGAACCCCAGAGAGCAGCAGTGAGCACTGCTTCAGAACCTGCAGAGTTAGTACAGAGTCAGCCAGAGGTGAGTGGAACTTCTCTTTTCAGAGCTAAACTGCTTTGAGCATATGTCATGCATCATAAGATTATAGTAGGATGATTGCATTAGTTTCACGAAGATGACGCATTGCATAATACGATGTATATGAGGCTGTGGATAGACCAAGGCGACTCCAATAGCCCAAGCTCTGTTATAAGACCTGGCCGGGCCAGGCAGCCATCTGTAGGTAAGACCTGACTAGATCAGGCAGCAGAGATAGTAAGACATGGCTGGGCCAGGCAGGCAGAGTTGTAAGACCTGGCCGGGCCAGGCAGATTGAGGTTGTAAGACCTGGCTAGGCCAGGCATCCTTTCAGTGGGAGTTTTGGTGGTCATGTCTATCCCTGAGATGATGTGCTGTTATGCATCCCATGAGATCATGTTTTCAAATTATGGTTTATAGTTCTGCTCATTGGGCTTGTATAGCTCATCCCTCTCCCTTATCCCCCAAGTTTGCAGGTTCAGAGTCCAAAGGGAGCCCAGAAGGGTATGGAAGAAGAAGAGTTATGTAATAGCTAGTGTGGACATGTACATGTAAAGAGATAATGTATAGTGTGTAGCTTTGTGCTTGACTTGTAAGAGTTGTAATCCCCTTTTTGTCTACACATGATCATTTTATGTATGTTTTCTTTTATTGTTATGTATATGAGAAAACCAGGCTTAACATTATGAGTATATCCGCTTAGAGAAGGATAAGAGAGAACAGAAATAGTGCATGCACAGGTTAAGCCCTGGAGGAAAGAAAAGTTTTAATGGTTTGACAGAAAATATATGATCATGTATGGGATTTCACAGGTACACAGACAGTATAGCAGGCTTACTACGGGTCCCGGCGACCTTAAGTCGATCTGGATCCTAGTGTCGGTAGCAGTTCGATTTTCGGGCTGCTACAAGATCTTTCTCATATTTGATTTCTCTTTATTCTTTTACTATTTGCTTCTTTTATTGCTTTCAATAGTTGTTTAATTGAATCAATCTCAAAACCCCCCATTTCACTTTCAGTCTATTTGCTTTCAATTAATTCTCGTTTCAATTAATTCTCATTTCAGTTTATTTTGATTTTAGTTTATTTTGCTTTCAGTTTGTTTCGCTTTCAGTTTATTTCGCTTTCAGTTTATTTCGCTTTCAATTTATTTCTCTTTCAGTTTGTTTCGCTTTCAGTTTATTTCGCTTTCAATTTATTTTGCTTTTCGTTTATTTCGCTTTCAGTTTACTTCTCTTTCAGTTTATTTTTGTTTTAGTTAATTCTCTTGGTCTTGATAAGGAAAATAGATAAGTTTTCAATTCTCTGTGGATTCGATCATTTACCACTATCTGCAGTAGTAATATTGTTGATAACCGGAAACGTTATTTTTGACCGGCTTCGACAACCGCGAGTCATCTACTGTCCTGTCATACTTGTCCAGACTTATGAGTTTGAACTTAGCGGGGAATGTCTCTATTAAAATCTCTTCTGAAAGAGGAAAGGCATCATTCAGGCCAAAATTGTAATACCCGGCTAGATCCTGGCATCGGAATCCCGACTTTCCGGCGGAATCTCTGTCAAAATCTGGAATTCAAAGATGTCGGAGCCTTCTAGAAGGGTAAAATGTATTTTCTACAATGTTTTCACATGATTTTATGGTTTTAATGCAAAAGAAATTGAGTTTTGAAGAGAAAAGACCAAGGAGGGAAGAACCCAGGTTCGGCCGCCGAACCTCAAGTTTGGCCGCCGAACATGGGGTTGTTTAGGAAGCACGTTAAGCTGCCGAACGTGGTGGAGCTGTGGAAGCAGCTTTGGCCGCCGAAGGTGGTTGACCGACCACCTATAAAAGGCCCCCAGATCAAAAATGGGCGAGTTTTCTCCCCATTCTCGAGCTAAGGTGAGTTCATGCCCTCTTTTGGTTGATTTCATGTTCTTTCTTTAAATCTTTCAAGTTTTAACTAGTTTTAACTTGGGTTTTGAAGTTTTGAGCTTAAGATCAAGTTTTGGAGCTTGGAGACCCAAGGAGTTTGATTCCTCCCATCTCCAAGTTAGGGATCGCACCAACCCTTGATCTTCAAGAGGTAAGTGTAGATCCTTGCCTTCCTTTATGTTTTAATGAAGTTTTAAGAAGTTTTGATGCTTGTGTGTGGGTAGATGTGCATGTTAAGGTTTATGTGGGTTTTATGCCCAATGTTTGTTTATGTGATGTTATGTTGGAGGTTTAAGCTAGTTTATGCCCTATATGCATGTGGGAGTGTGTATGCATGTTTGGGAGAGAGCATGTGAGGTTTTGGGTTGTTTTGGAAGGTTTGGGAGGCTGTGTGTGCATGAGAAGACCGAGTTCTGCCATTCTGGAAGAACTCAGGTTCGGCAGCCGAAGGCACTTTCGGCTGCCGAACCTGCCGGTGGAGGCAAGCTTTTGGCTGCCGAACCCTACCCCCGAAAGTTGGACTTTCGACTCTTGAGGGGAGTTTCAGCCGCCGAAGGTGCCGCCGAACATGCATGAGTTTCATCTTTGGAAGGGACTTTCGGCCGCCGAAGGTGCCGCCGAAAGTGGCTGAGTTTCGGTTCTAGAGGGACTTTCGGCCGCCAAACCTGCCGCCGAAAGTGCCCTATCCAGCCTTCCTTTGCATGATTTCTATGATTGTTTTATGATGTTTTAGGGGGTTTTTGGGGAGTTATTTAGAGTCTTGTTAGAGTGTGTTTGGTCCCTCATTTAAGTCCACCTGTGTAGGATCGAACCCGAGGAACTAAGGAGGCCAGCAGTGTTAACTGTTGCAGAGTCAGTCCAGCGTTTGCCAGAGGTGAGTAGAACTAACTCAAATGTTTTAAGCATATTCACGCATCATGAATACCATGTATATATAATAGGTTGTATTAGACTTCACGAAGATGTTGCATTGCATAATTTGCTGTTGTTGTGGATGAACCGAGGCGACCCACTAGCCCTAGTTGTGATATGTTAATGAAGTCCTGAGGAGCCCCACCGAGGGCCGGGCACTATGATATGTTAATGAAGTCCTGAGGAGCCCCACCGAGGGCCGGGCACCATGATGTTACAGAAGTCCTGAGGAGCTCCTACAAGGGCCGGGCACAGAGCAGAGGGAGTTTTGGGTCATGTCCATCCGTGATGTGAATTGTTTGTGCTGTGACACATTCCATAAAAGCATATTTTATTATAATGTTTATTGTTCTGCTCACTGGGCTTTTTAGCTCACCCATTTCCCCTAACCCCCAGGCTTGCAGGTCAGAGGTAGATCGGGAAGTCTCAGAGGTTAAAGTTCTGTTTATGTAATAGATTAGTAGTGGACATGTATTGTAAAATAACGTAATGTAATGTAAAGTAGAGTAATGTTTTATGGTTTAGTATTGTGCTTAGCCCTTATAGTAGTGTTAATCCCTTTTTGCACATGATCTTGATGTAAAATGTTTTATGTTTATGGTATGCATGAACCAAACTTGAGGCATGAGATGTTCACCACACTAGAGTATTTGATGAGGACTCTAGTGGAGGTTTTATGTTTATTGTCATGATGCATGCCAGGTCAGGTTTTGGTTTGTGATATGTTTAAAGTTTTATGTTAATGTTGATCATGTATGGGATTACACCAGTTGTACAGGATGCATAGTAGGCTTGCTACGGGTTCCGGCGACCTTAAGCCGATCTGAATCCTAGCGCCGGTAGCGGTCCGGTTTCCGGATCGTTACAAAAATCCTCTTTCTGCTCCTTCTGATACCTTTAAATAGCCCGTATCAGCTTTCAATTGACGTCCTTTGGAGCATCATCTGATGACTCCTCTTCCTCAAACTCGGCCTTCCCTTTGGATCACGTCTGGATCGCCTCTTTCTGAGTCCTTAGGGTATTAACGAATGCTTCCTCTCTTCCCTTGGGAGCCATGAAAGATATCTCCCCTGAGCTTTGTATTGCTTGAGAGCAACCTGCAACTTTTTTATGTATTGGAGCATTTGCTTATTACTCAGATTATTGAAATCGGCTTTGTTGACCATAAAGAGTGTGTTTTGTTCATTGTTAGGAGTGAAAAAAATGATAATGCCTTCATTGTTAGCAACAACTTTAGTAGCAGCTCGTGAATTATCGGTCATTTCGAGAGAGAGAAAAGAGAGATTTTTTTTTAAAGAAAAATGGGATAAGAGACCGGTTTTAATTCAAATAAACAGAGAGAATTCAATGGATTCCTAGCAATGGAATCAAATAATGTGGCCAAAATAGAGTTATGTTGTAATTGGTTAATCCTGCAAGAAAGAAAATGTGAGATGGTTAACGCCTACGGCAGGCACTTCGACGCTCAAGTCAATAAACTGAATAATAGGGCAAGTATAAGGATTTTCTTAAAATTCAAGAGTAACTATGTAAGAATTGTATATTTTTGTCTCTGTGGTCCTTAGCTTTTGTACTGTAAAAAGATAGAGTTAATTATAGCATTCCTTGAAAATTTGGCTGGTACCGACTAATTAATAGAAGATCCCACCGGCTAATTGATTGGTGATTTCGTGATTACAAACATAATGGAATCTACTAGATCATACATGCTAATGGTAACTTTATGTGAAAATTCAACTTATTCAGGTGTACCGAGTACTACGGTATCCGAATATTCTTTTTCATAGGTGAGACCGAGTATCGGCTCATCAAACTCTTATCATATAACTTGTTTATAGTGACAACTCATAAGTTATTTTAGACGATTATTGTGTAATATCAATAATTTAATTTTTTTTATTAAAAAAATTTTCTATAACCATTTTTTTTAAACATTAAAAAAATTTATAAAAGTAATTTCTTTGAGTTTGCTCATTATATTTTGAATTTAGTTTCTTATTTTAATTTGATCGCACAATTAGTTCTTTCCATCTATATTTACTATTAGTATTTTAAGATAAAATACTATATAATTTTTATATATTATTGTAATTATTTATAGTTTCACCTCTTAATTTTGCAATTATTCATAATTTTATCTATTAATTTTATTTCTTTATTTTTCTGTTAAAGGAGAGAGGGATAGATAGAAAAGGGAGAGATAAAAAGATGAATATCGAAGATAAAATTCAATTAATTATAAAATTGAGAGATAAATTTTTAAATAATTATAATATTTGAGTATTAAATGATAAATTAATTTTAAAGTAATTGAAAAATGGATAAAATGTCTAAATATTATGAAAGTAAAATTGATAGACTAAATAGTTTAATTTTTAAAATATAAAATTAAATAATATTCTGAAATTAAATAGTAAATTTTTTAATTTATTTTAAATAACTCATACAATTATAAAAAAAAATTATATAATTATATAATGAATAATATATTTACATATCAACATTGAAATAAAGGATTTTGATTTAATGTTAATATATATATAATGTACATTGTGAATTTGAAAAACATAGTGCAAAAAGCACTTTGTCAGGAGGTTTTGATGTTAGTTTTGTACAGAGGCTCTTCTAAAATCGTAGCAGAAGGTAGGGGTGAGCATTCGGTCGGTTCGGTTTAAAATTAAATCAAATCGAATAAATCACAAATTGAAATTTTAGTGTTTATGAAAACTAAATCGAACTGATTTTGATCAGAAATCGAATCAAATCGAACCAGTCTGATTCAGTTCGATTCAATTTAGTTTGATCGGTTTCGATTTTTAATAATTTTTTTATTTTTTTCACTTTTTTTAGTATTTACAAATTTAATTAAAATATTTTAATCTTAATATGATTTAATTTCTCAATATTATTGAAAAAACATATTATTATCACTAATCGGTTTGGTTCGATTTTTTTGATTTTTTTTATTAAAATTGAATCGAACCGAAATAACCAAAATTTCTGAAATTAAAAATTGAACCAAACCGAAATGTTTAAAAAATCGAATTAAATTTTTAAATCGATTCAATTCGATCAATTTTTTCAATTTAAACTGAATACTGCTCAATCCTAGCAGAAGAATACTCTCTCATTGTTATTAATGCTCGCAAGGGAACTTTATTTCAACCTGACATGCTTAGCAAACCGATTAGCACAAGATTTGGCCGATCTGTTAATATAAGATACCAAAATTGAAGGGAATAGAGCTAATAAGGATTTAAATTGAAATTTTAAATAGAATTAGTTATTTAAAATGAAATTGAAAAATTATTTCTATTTAAATTTTATTTAATAAATTTTAAGTAAAAATTTTATTAGGAAGAAATTACAGTTAAAAAGTTCAATTTAAAACTCTTATTTAATTAGTAATCAATTATTAATGGAGAAATAGAATTTTATCTAATAAGTTGTAAGTAAATTTTTTATTAGAAAGAAAATATAGTTAAAAAATTTAATTTTAAATTTTTATTTAACTAGTAACTAATTATAAAAGGAAAAAACTTTGTAAATTAACCAAATTAAGTGGTTAAGTTGGTGACTACATTAAAGAGAAATAAAAAATAATTAATGATAATAAATTATTTTTTATATTAGTAAATTTATTATGAAGTAGATTTACATCAAATCATATTAATTTTTATATTTTTTATTATTTATTAGCAATTATTGCAACGATTTCTAAATTATTCAACACGGGGCAGTAAACAAATTGTAATAATTGTAATCATGTGAATCCAATTTCACTTTTTTGTTTTTTTTTTTTGAAATAGAGGGTTGGAGGAGTCGAACCGTAGATCTTTCAAGACTACAGGATACACTTTTCACCAGGATAAGTCTTGGAGTGCTCCAATTTCACCTATTTACCATTAAAGATTTTATATTTTACTCCCACTAATGGCTCCAATCAAGATCAAATTTTAAGGTTAAATTCTTAAATCATCATAAGTTTAAAATTGTTTATATTTATATTTTTTGTGCTATTCTTACATTATCAGACTTAATAATGAACTATAATTTTTTAAAAATATAAAATTTTCAATTTAATTAATTCATTAAAAAGTTGAACCTGACTCTTTTTTATTATTATTTATTAGGGTAATTCATCATGTTATTTTACTGTTGACAAAAAAAAAATTAACCTCTTTAAAATTTATGATTACTACTCTTAATAATATATTCTTAAGAATTGAACTTTCTTACTTTTTTTTCACATCCCAATTCCATTTAAGTGATTATTGAATCTAATTATAATTCAAAAGTCCCTCCCGTTGAATTTTAATACTGTTATCATTAATTTTATTATACAGACTAACGGTAATATTGTTGAACTTAATGATTTTAAAATTATACTTTCAAAATCACAGTGACTATTTAGTATATTTTTGAAAGTATAAGGATTGAATAATAATTTTTCTAAATAAGAAAGTATATATATATTGTTTTGTCATTCATTTAACCTGACCCCAGACCAGGAAAAGGGAGAGAGGTGATGTTTGAAACTTTGAGCTAAAAGGTAGTAAAGGACAGGCAGAAATTAATCACAAACTTAAAAGCCTACAGTAATTTTGTTTGAAAAACCAATGTAGTTTGTACATGTTGGTTGGCTAGTTGGCCAATTTTTTCTTTTTCTATAACTATACCTATATTAATCTGTTGTAGAAATTAATTTATATTCGTATTAAATAACTTTAGTAAAAATTAAAATATTTTAGCGATTACTCGTTTCATCTATTATGAGAGTTAAACTCTTATCTCGTCTAAATATGTTAAACTACTCAATTCAATACTCATTGATTTTAACTAACGGTATTTATTAGATTGCATAAAGTAAGGACTATAAATCTTTATCTAATGTATAGGGTCCATCACCGACACTAATAAACAGAAAAAAACTTCTATCTTCTGATATCTGAACAAGCTTCCAATCATTCCAACCAAAAACATGGGAAAGCTGAGTTGTTTTGGGATACTTGTCTTTGCATTTTTAGCTTATATAGCCTCAACTGAAGCTCAACTTCAAATGGGTTTTTATTCTCAAAGCTGCCCAAGAGCTGAGCAAATTGTACAAGATTTTGTTAACCAGCACATCCATAATGCTCCATCACTTGCAGCTACCATCATTAGAATGCATTTCCATGATTGCTTTGTCAGGGTAAATTAATCTCTCCATTGCTTGTTTCCCTTTCTGTTTCTTGATCCAAGTTAATTATATTTTGGTTTAACTTTCAGGGTTGTGATGGGTCTGTGCTTATAAATTCAACATCAAACAATCAAGCTGAAAAAGCTGCAATTCCAAATCTAACTCTAAGAGGCTTTGATTTCATTGATAGAGTTAAGAGCTTGCTTGAAGAAGAGTGCCCTGGTGTAGTCTCCTGTGCAGATGTTATTGCTTTGGTTGCCAGGGACTCCATTGTTGCTACTGTAAGAGAACTACTCAAATCAGTTTCCAAAATTAACTCCAACCTATTAAAAATTTTTGTTGATTTTCTTGTTTTTGTTTCTGGGTTCCAACAGGGTGGTCCTTCCTGGAGAGTTCCAACGGGAAGAAGAGATGGAACAATCTCAAATGCTTCAGAAGCCCTGGCAAGCATCCCAGCTCCGACGAGCAACTTCACCAATCTCCAGAGACTTTTTGGCAATGTGGGCCTGGACTTGAAAGACTTGGTGTTGCTTTCAGGCGCACACACAATCGGAGTAGCTCATTGTCCAGCATTTTCAAATCGCCTGTACAATTTCACAGGCGTAGGAGATCAGGATCCTGCTCTGGATAGTGAATATGCAGCAAATCTCAAGGCAAGGAAGTGCACAACTCCTAATGATAATACCACAATTGTTGAGATGGATCCTGGAAGTCGGAAAACTTTTGATCTCAGTTATTATTCTAATTTGATCAAGAGAAGAGGACTTTTCCGATCAGATTCTGTCTTGACTACAAACTCTGATACGTTGAGTATAATCAACCAGCTGCTCAGTGGTTCACTGCAGTATTTCTTTGATGAATTTGCTGCTTCCATGGAGAAAATGGGTAGAATCAATGTCAAAACTGGCTCTGCTGGTGAGATTAGGAAGCTGTGTTCAGTGGTGAACAGCTGAATAAGGGATTTATTATTATTATTATTGTTTATTAGTGTTCCTGGTTTGGTTGTTTTGGCTTTGAATGAACTTTGTCTAATCTCTTTAGAGATTAGCAAATGATAAAGTTATTTATTTGAATATGTGGTTTTTAAGTTTGTTTTTAATTAATTATGTGGCTATTTTGAAAAATTAATTTTATAATTTGGGGAAGAACTTGTCTGCACCCGTTATTAATTCAAATTATCAATTAATTTTGGTTTGTTGCAATAATCTCATCCTTATTTTTAAAATATATTTTAATTAAAATAATAATATAGTTATTTTTCTTTAGATTAATTTAGAAAGATTTAGAATTATTTTTCTATTATAAATGTGTTCTTAATTTTATGTTTAATAATTATAGAAATACATTATAATAAGAGGAAAATAAAGACAATGAAATGAAATGGTGAAAATAGATAATGAAAACAAGTAAATAAAATGAGAAACAAATAATTCGAATGAAGGAAAACAGAGAAAATGAAAAAAATAATAATAAAATGAATTAAAAAATTAGTGTTAACAAATATATAATGCAATTTACTAATGAATTTCTCGTAGGAAAGCATAAAAGTATAAAAGTAGACATTGTTATATTCAAATGGGTTTAACCGCTTTAGAGAAATAACTTGATTCCTTTATACTAAAAGAAGAAATAATCTTAATTTTTATAAAATTAAAAAAAATATATATCAATCAAATAAATAGAATTTTAATTTTTTTAAAAAAAATTTATAATTTTTTAATTAAATTATTCCCATGTCATAATTCAAAATTAATTATTGAATTTTCGTAATTGTTATTTCAAATTTAAAATGGTTTTCAAGATTGCCTCTTGTAACAAGCAATTGCAAATTTATTAAAAATAGAAACTTATCTCTTTTTTAAAATTTAACTAAATACCATTATGGTGGAATATAGATTTTCATTATTTTCTATATCTAGTAAAACCATAGACTAAGTATTATAATGGCGACAGGCAATAGCAGGCCTTTGGCTCCCAATAGGTTCCTTATCTCCACATAATGTTGTGGAAGGATACAATCGCCTGACTAGACGATCATTTGGTCGACTATTTGTTCAATGAGACCTGATCGATTTAATAAATAACCGTGATGATTAGGTGGTCAAGCGAGATGACAAGATGATCATTTGAAAAGAAGGATACTATCTAGCTTAGATGACACGACGAGATGAGTGTAGACCTGATGACTTGAGATGAGGTGTGTAAACCTGATGACCTGAAACAAAGTGTAATCTGAGACAAGGTGTAGACCTGACGATCTGGACGAGGTGTAAACCTAAAAGCCTGGACAACTTGGTGGACGACCAAACGAGGCATAGACCTAACGACCTGAACGAGGTGTACACCTGACAACCTAGATGACCTAGTGGACAACCAGATGACCAGGCGAGATGTAGGAGTGACTTAGTGACCGACCTAATGTCACCTACTAATGACGGACGATAGGACGACTTAATGAGTAAATGGTCAGATCAACAATCAAATGGTCGGACCACTTAGTGGATAGTGCATAGCCTGATGAGCAATGTAATAACCTAATTAAACTGGACCATATTATTTTACGCTTATATTATTTTTGTAAAAGGACATAATTTAGTTTAGCTTAGATTCTCTAAAGATTTTATTCTTCTGAATTCTTCTAGTTCATGTTGTGCATGTGGGTTAAAGCCTATGGATGAGTATAAATAGTCTTTCTTGTACATAATAAAAGATACTCAATATACAAAAAAGTATTATTCATTTTACTCTCTTTTAACATGATATCAGAGCATGCGAGTTTCTAGGGTTAGAATTTGATAAAGGTTGTGACCTTCCCTCCACTTAATCCATTTTGCTAGAATGCAAGGATATGAAGGAATGACAGATCCAATGCCCATAGTAGAAACTAAAGCGTCTGATTCAAGAAAGAATAAAGAGCATGCAGTGGACACGGTAAATGGTGATCCGTTCTGCCTACAATCATCGAACCATCTAGATATGATTTTGGTTTCAGCTTTACTAATAAGGAGTAGAAATTTTAAATCTTGGAATAGAGCTATGAGAATAGCACTAGGAGCCAAGCAGAAGTTAGGCTTTATCGATGACGTTGTTCTGATGCCGAGTAAAGATAATGAATTCTTTTAAAAATGGAAAAGATGTGACTATATGGTCACATCTTGGATTTTGAACTCAATTTCGAAAGGTCTAGTAGATGGTTTCATATATAAAGCATCTTTGAAAGATTTATGGTGTGAAATTACAGAGAGATTTGGAGAGAGTAATGGCACCCAAATATAAGAATTACATAGACAAATTTCTCTCATCTCTAAAGAAAATTCTCTTTTTTTTTTACTTCACCCGTCTAAAAAGACTGTGGGATGAGTTAGAGTGTATAGAAGTTTTACCTCCATGTTCTTGTGGAGCGTGCAAAGCAAAAGATGATATGAACAATGGGAATAGACTCATGCAATTCTTGATAGGATTAAATGAGAATTTTGATTCTGTGAGAGACCAAGTTTTAGTTCTTGACCTCCTATCGTCCATAAACCGAACATATTCTATGGCCCTAAAGTATGAATCTCAAAAAAAGATTTTGAACAAAAGAAACCCTGAATTCAATGAAATCTTGTTGTTGTTTAATCAGTCACAAAAGGGAAAACAAAAAAGTATGATCCAAAAAAGGGGCACTGTAATCATTATAATATGAATGGTGGTCATGTTAGGGATAGTTGTTTCAAAACTAATAGGATATCCTGACTGATTCAAGAACAAAAACAAGATTAGAGGTGTAATACCCGGCTTGAGTCCGGCACTGGAATTCCTGTAGACCGGTGGAATCTCGAGTGTCGGAACCCTCGAGAAGGGTAAGACATATGTTTTCATGTGTGTGTTTAAGGGTTTTGAATGTTTTAAAGTGTTAAAGGAAATGAGTTTTGAAAGAAAAGCAACAAAGGAGAAATGCAAAGGTTCGGCCGCCGAAGGTCACTTTCGGCCGCCGAACATTGCATGGTTTCGGATTCACGTTCGGCTGCCGAAGGTGGTCTGGCCAGCCACCTATAAAAGGGCCAAGAGTCGGTGGAAGGAGGATATTTCTCCTCCACTTGCAGCCAGAGGTGAGGTCAAGCCTCTTCCACGTTGACTTTCATGTTTTTCATGTTTTTCACCAAATCTTTCAAAGTTTTTAAGAGTTTTGGTGTGTTTTGAAGGTTTTGAGCAAAAATATCAAGTTTGGAAGTTTGGAGCTTTGGAAGAGGTTTTCTCCATATCTCCACGTTAGGATCACTCATCCTCAAGTTCTTAAGGAGGTAAGGATCGATCCTGAACTTCTTTGATGATTTTTGACGGTTTTATGGGAGTTGGTTGGGTAGTATGCATGGTTAGGTTTAAGGGAGTTTTGTTGGTAGATGTTTGTGTTCAAGCATGTTAAGTATTGTTTGATGTGTTTGTTTGAGGTTGTAGGCTAGTTTTGGATCTCTTTATGCATGTTATATGGTATGTGCTAGTTGGGAGTAGTTGCTATGCATGTTTAGGTAAGGTTTGGGTGAGTTATGCATGAAACAGAGCAGGGTTCTGTCCACTGGACAAAGCCAGGTTCGGCCGCCGAAAGAAGGTTTGGCCGCCGAACCCCTTATGGAGGCAGTTTCGGCTGCCAAAGCTTGCCCCTGAACATTTGGACTTTCGTCTCTGGAGGCAAGGTTCGGCCGCCGAAAGTGCCGCCGAAGGTTGAGTTTCGTCTCTGGACGAGACTTTCGGCTGCCGAAGGTGTCGCCAAACATGCATGAGTTTCGTCTCTGGAGAGGGGTTTCGGCCGCCGAACATGCCACCGAAAGTGCCCTGTCCAGCTTTCTTTTGCATGTTTTATGTGATTGTTTTAGGATCTGTTAGAGGGCTTTTGGGGAGTTTCTTAGAGCGGTTCTTGAGTTAGTTTGATCCCTCATTTGAGTCCACCTGTGTAGGAACGGACCAGAGAAATCAGGGAAGTCAGCAATGAGCACAGGTTCAGAACCTGCAGAGGTAGTCCAGAGTCAGCCAGAGGTGAGTGGAACTTCTCTTTTCAGAACTAAATTGCTTTTAGCATGCTTCATGCATCATGATGATTATGAAATCCCATACATGATCATACATTTTCGATAAAAACATAAAACTTTTCTGTACTCCAAGGCTTAACCTGTGCATGCACTATATCTTCTATAATAATCCCTACTCGAGCTCCTCATGGCTCTAGGCGGATAAAACTCATAATGTTAAGCCTGGTTTTCTCATAAACATACAATGCAAATATGTAAATAATAATTGATCATGTGGATACACAAAGGGATTACACCTCTTCTAAGTCAAGCACAAGTCTATACATTACACAATACACTATCTCTTTCCAACTACATGTCCACACTAGCTATTACAAATCTCTTCTTCTTCCACACTCTGCTGGACTCCCCTCTGAACTCTGAACCTGCACAACTGGGGTTAGGGGAGAGGGATGAGCTATACAAGCCCAATGAGTAGAACTATAAAACATGGTATTAAAACATGATCTCATGGAATGCATCACATCACAGACATTTCATCTCAAGGATAGACATGACCACCAAAATTCCCACTGGGAGGATGCCTGGCCTAGCCAGGTCTTACAACCTCAATTTGCCTGGCCCGGCCAGGTCTTATAAACTCTGCTCGCCTGGCCCAGCCAGGTCTTACGATAATCTGCTGCCTGGCCTAGCCAGGTCTTACCTACAGAAGGCTGCCTGGCCCGGCCAGGTCTTACCCAGAGCTAGGGCTATTGGGGTCGCCTTGGTCCATCCATCTCATCATATACATCGTATTATGCAATGCAATGCACCATATTCGTGAAACTAGTGCAATCAACCTACTATAATCATCATGATGCATGAAGCATGCTAAAAGCAGTTTAGTTCTGAAAAGAGAAGTTCCACTCACCTCTAGCTGACTCTGGACTACCTCTGCAGGTTCTGAACCTGTGCTCACTGCTGACTTCCCTGATTCCTCTGGTCCGTTCCTACACAGGTGGACTCAAATGAGGGACCAAACTAACTCAAGAACCGCTCTAAGAAACTCCCCAAAAGCCCTCTAACATATCCTAAAACAATCACATAAAACATGCAAAAGAAAGCTGGACAGGGCATTTTCGGCGGCATGTTCGGCGGCCGAAACCCCTCTCCAGAGACGAAACTCATGCATGTTCGGCGGCACCTTCGGCAGCCGAAAGTCTCGTCCAGAAACGAAACTCAACCTTCGGCGGCACTTTCGGCGGCCGAACCTTGCCTCCAGAGACGAAAGTCCAAATGTTCGAGGGCAAACTTTGGCAGCCGAAACTGCCTCCACAAGGGGTTCGGCAGCCGAACCTTCTTTCGGCGGCCGAACCGACCCTGCTCTGTTTCATGCATAACTCACCCAAACCTTACCTAAACATGCATAGCAACTACTCCCAACTAGCACATACCATATAACATGCATAAAGAGATCCAAAACTAGCCTACAACCTCAAACAAACACATCAAACAATACTTAACATGCTTGAACACAAACATCTACCAACAAAACTCCCTTAAACCTAACCATGCATACTACCCAACCAACTCCCATAAAACCGTCAAAAATCATCAAAGAAGTTCAGGATCGACCCTTACCTCCTTAAGAACTTGAGGATGAGTGATCCTAACGTGGAGATATGGAGAAAACCTCTTCCAAAGCTCTAAACTTCCAAACTTGCTATTTTTGCTCAAAACCTTCAAAACACACCAAAACTCTTAAAAACTTTGAAAGATTTGGTGAAAAACATGAAAAACATGAAAGTCAATGTGGGAGAGGCTTGACCTCACCTCTGGCTGCAAGTGGAGGAGAAATATCCTCCTTCCACCGACCCTTGGCCCTTTTATAGGTGGCTGGCCAGACCACCTTCGGCAGCCGAACGTGAATCCGAAACCATGCAATGTTCGGCGGCCGAAAGTGACCTTCGGCGGCCGAACCTTTGCATTTCTCCCTTGTTGCTTTTCTTTCAAAACTCATTTCCTTTAACACTTTAAAACATTCAAAACCCTTAAACACACACATGAAAACATATGTCTTACCCTTCTCGAGGGTTCCGACACTCGAGATTCCACCGGTCTACAGGAATTCCGATGCCGGACTCAAGCCGGGTATTACATTCTCCCCCCCTTAAGAACATTCGTCCCCGAATGTTCCTCAAACAACGAAACACATATACACATAGAAAAGGGGAAAACTAGCTAACTAACCTCAAAACAGATATGGGTATTGCTGGAGCATGGACTCCCGTGTCTCCCAGGTGCACTCTTCTAGGTTGTGGTGGTTCCACAGGACTTTCACCATTGGTATCTCCTTGTTTCTCAGCTTTCGAATCTGGGTGTCAATGATCCGCACTGGCTATTCTACATATGTGAGATCTCCAAGGATCTCTACTTCAGGTTCACTGAGAACCTTCTCTGGATCTGACACAAATTTCCTCAACATAGAAACATGGAATACCGGGTGAATTCTTTCCATCGATGCAGGTAAATCCAGCTTATACGACACATTCCTGATCCGTTGTAAAATCTCAAAAGGACCAATGTACCGTGGAGCTAGTTTACCTTTCTGTCCAAATCGAACCACTGATACTACATGTCCTAAAAAGGCAATGCTCCTTAGCCAGAACTCGCACTTGGAGAACTTGGCATACAAGCCATGCTCTCTCAAGGTCTGGAGAACTATTCTCAGATGCTGGGCATGTTCTTCTGCATTCCTGGAGTACACCAAGATATCATCTATAAAGACGATCACAAAATGATCCAGGTACTCCCTGAATACCCTGTTCATGAGATCCATGAATGATGCAGGGGCATTAGTCAACCCAAACGGCATTACTAGGAACTCATAATGCCCATATCTGGTCCTGAACGCAGTCTTGGATACATCTCTTTCCCTGATCTTCAACTGATGGTATCAGGATCTCAGATCTATCTTCGAAAAACAACATGCTCCTGACAGCTGGTCGAATAGATCATCGATCCTGGGTAAAGGATACTTGTTCTTGGTAGTGACTTTGTTCAACTGCCTGTAGTCGACACAAAGTCGAAGAGGTCCATCCTTCTTCCTGAGAAATAGTACTGGAGCACCCCAGGGTGAGGTACTCGGGCGGATGAAACCCTTGTCTACCAAGTCCTGTAACTGCTCTTTCAACTCTCTCAGCTCTG
This sequence comes from Manihot esculenta, assembly GCF_001659605.2. Classification (NCBI taxonomy): domain Eukaryota; kingdom Viridiplantae; phylum Streptophyta; class Magnoliopsida; order Malpighiales; family Euphorbiaceae; genus Manihot; species Manihot esculenta. The sequence continues at coordinate 10,608,789 of NC_035173.2, forward strand.
CTGGTGCCATCCTGTAGGGAGGTATAGAGATCGGTCTGGTACCAGGCATCAATTCGATCTCGAACTCTATTTCCCTATTAGGTGGTAATCCTGGAAGCTCTTCAGGAAACACATCTGGAAACTCTCGAACCACTGGTACTGAGGACGGTTCCCTAATAGTAGGTTGATTGCACTAGTTTCACGAATATGGCGCATTGCATTGCATAATACGATGTATATGATGAGATGGATGGACCAAGGCGACCCCAATAGCCCTAGCTCTGGGTAAGACCTGGCCGGGCCAGGCAGCCTTCTGTAGGTAAAACCTGGCTAGGCCAGGCAGCAGATTATCGTAAGACCTGGCTGGGCCAGGCGAGCAGAGTTTATAAGACCTGGCCGGGCCAGGCAAATTGAGGTTGTAAGACCTGGCTAGGCCAGGCATCCTCCCAGTGGGAATTTTGGTGGTCATGTCTATCCTTGAGATGAAATGTCTGTGATGTGATGCATTCCATGAGATCATGTTTTAATACCATGTTTTATAGTTCTACTCATTGGGCTTGTATAGCTCATCCCTCTCCCCTAACCCCAGTTGTGCAGATTCAGAGTTCAGAGGGGAGTCCAGCAGAGTGTGGAAGAAGAAGAGATTTGTAATAGCTAGTGTGGACATGTAGTTGGAAAGAGATAGTGTATTGTGTAATGTATAGACTTATGCTTGACTTAGAAGAGGTGTAATCCCTTTGTGTATACACATGATCAATTATTATTTACATATTTGCATTGTATGTTTATGAGAAAACCAGGCTTAACATTATGAGTTTTATCCGCCTAGAGCCATGAGGAGCTCGAGTAGGGATTATTATAGAAGATATAGTGCATGCACAGGTTAAGCCTTGAGGTTCGGCGGCCGAACCTGGGTCTTCCTCCAAGATTATTTTCATGCAAAAACTCATTTCTTACTTGAGTAAAACCATAAAATACATTAAAACATTTTATGAAAACATGACTTTACCCTTCTAGAGGTTTCCGACATCCGAGATCCCACCGGACGGTAGGGATTCCGATACCGAAGTCTAGCCGGGTATTACACAAAAGTTTATGATTCCCTGTCTACAATTCTACACACTGTATCTTCTCTTCAGGCCTTTATAAATACTATGCATGGTGTTTCTAATATGAGAAAAGAAAAGATTAATGATATAACATGTAAATCTGCTTGCATGCTTAATGTTTAGGATGTTCATGACAGGTTGGAATATATTTCTACTGGCAAACTAAAATATATTGATGGAATTAGGTATATGATAGAAATGAAAATTTACAGTGTGAAATATATCATTTGGCTAAACAACTTAGGCTTCCTTTTCCTATAAGTCATAATTTGAGTATACAATCTTTTGATTTGTTGCATGTGGATATATGGGGGCTTATAGAGAAGAGTCCTCAACTGGAGCTTGGTATTTCTAATTATTGTTGATGATTACACTAGACTACTTGGACCTTTATGATACAATTCAAAAGTCAAAGTGTGCATTTTCTATTCAGATTTTTAAAAATGATTGAGAATTAGTTTGAGGCTGAAACAAAAATTATAAAGACTAATAATGGGCATGAGTTTTTAAGTAAAGAGTGTCAAAATCTATTTGAAAATAGGGATATTATTCACTAGAGGTCTTGCCCTTACACTCCACAACAAAATAGAGTGCTGGAGAGGAAACATAGACATCTCCTAGACACTGCCAGGACCTTAAGGTTTCAAGGCAATATGCCAAAGAAATTTTTGTCGAAATGTATTTTGACAGCCACCTATCTCATAAATAAAATTCCTATTGCTAGTCTTAAATGGCAAAGTCCTTATGAGAGGTTGTTTAAAAAGATTCCAAATTATATACACCTCAGAAAAATTTGGTTATTCATGTTTTGCTACTAGAGTCAGTCCTTATAAGGATACATTTGAGCCAATGTCTATTAAAGCTATTATGATAGGATATGGAGGGACACATAAGGCTTACAAACTTTATGATTTACAGACAAATAACATTCTGGTTAGCAGGAATGTAGTTTATTGTGAAGATATTATTCCTTATGCACATGCTATAGATTTAAATTCATCTCGTGTGGTTCCTATCTCCATTATTGAGCCTGATATTGTAGATAAAGGCCTTACACCTTCAATTCCTCACTCTATATCTGACCAAGACAATTCAGGTCACTCCATGTTCAATCAGTCCAACCAAGACAGTTTAGGTCACTTTATGTCTGACCAGATCAATTCAGGTACATCTCCTTCTCATATTGAGTTAAGAAGGTCCCCTAGAATGGCTCGCAAGCTAACTTGATTGCAAGACTTCGTTAGTTTTTCTTCTAGCTCAACCCAGCCTATTTTCGAGGTATGCTTTGAGTCACACCATCAGTCCTTTGTCCATAATATAGGGGTTGTTAATGAACCCACTACATATGCACAAGCTTCTCTTGATACTCAGTGGATTGCTGCTATACAACAAGAATTGACGGCTTGACGACTTTTAAGAAGAATCATACCTGAGTTTTTACAGACTTACCTAACGTGAAAAAGGTCATTTGAAATAAATGGGTTTACAAAGTAAAATATAAATCTACTGGTGAAGTGGAGTGGCTTAAGACTCGTCTAGTAGCCAAGAGCTACAATCAAATTGAGGGTCTGGAATTTAAGGACAGGTTCTCTCCTGTTGTAAAACTAACAACTGTTAGGATCTTAATTACTTTAGCCACTGCAAAATAATAAGTTGTTTATCAGCTCGATATTAATAATGTTTTTCTCTATCGCAGTTTAAATGAGGAGATTTACATGTTACCTCCTCAAGGATATCATAAGACTTTACCTGGCTAGGTTTGTTTGCTTAAGAAATCTCTCTATGGTTTAAACAGGCCTCTAGGCAGTGGAATATTGAGTTTACTAGCTTCCTCAAATCTTTGGAGTTTAAACAGTCTTCCCATGATCATTATTTGTTTATTAAGCAATCAGGACACTCATTTATGGCACTCTTAATATATGTTGATGATGTAATTGTGACGAGCACTTCACTTGAGATATTACTATTGTTAAAACTACTTTGCATAATAAATTTACTATCAAAGATCTAGGTTATCTTAAATATTTTCTTGGACTTGAAATAGCTCGGTCTAATCAGGCCATTATTCTTAGTTAAATGAAATTTATTAATGATTTTATTGACTGATGTTTGTATGTTAAATTGTAAACCTGCTTTATTTCCTCTACCTAAGGGTTTACCTCTGTCACTGGATGTCGATGAGCCTCTTGCTCAATTGGATTATTATAGAAGGCTTATTGGAAGACTTTTATATGTCAATCTCACTAGGTCGGACATTAGCCATGCTGTAACATCTAAGCTAGTTTATGGCTACTACTAAAAAACCTTATTAGGAAGCAGCCGTGCATGTTTTACGATGTAATACCCGGCTAAATCCCGGCATCGGAATTCCTACCTTCCGGCGGAATCTCCGTTGGAATCCAGAATTTCGGATGTCGGAGCCTTCTAGAAGGGTAAAATAAAGGTTTTCTAAAATGTTTTTGTATGTTTTTATGGTTTTAATGAAGAAAGAAATTGAGTTTTGAAAGAAAATACCAAGGAGGGAAAAGCTAGGTTCGGCCGCCGAACATTGGGCTCTTGCGGAAGCACCTTTGGCCCCCGAAGGTGGTCTGGCCAGCCACCTATAAAGGGCCCCTTGTCCAAAAATAGGCGAGTTTTCTCTCTCTATTTTTGGGCATAGGTGAGATTTCGCCCTCCTTTGGTTGATTTTATGTTTTCCTTCAAATCCTTCAAGTTTTTTATGAGTTTTTACCTTTGTTTGAAGTTTTTAAGCTAAGATCAAAGTTTTGAAACTTGGAGACCCCCGGAGCTCGATTTCTCCCAATCTCCAAGTTTGGATCACCTCTCCTCTCGATCTTCAAGAGGTAAGCGTAGATCCTCACCTTCTTTTATGTTTTAAGTAAGTTTTGAGGGGTTTTAAGGGTATTTAATGCATGTTTAGAGTAGATGTAAAATGTTAGGTTATGTTAGTTTAATGAGAAATGTGATGTTAAATGTGATGTTTATTGGGGTATAGGCTAGTTTTATGCCCCTATATGCTTGATGATGTGTTTATGCATGCTTTTGAGTGTTGAGTATGGGTTTGGAGGGTTTAGAGAGGCTAGATGAGAGAGGCGAATCGGGTTTTGCTATTCTGGAGAACCCAGGTTCAGCTGCCGAAGCCATGTTTGGCCGCCGAACCTGCCTGTGGAGGCAGCTTTAGGCCGCCTAAACTCGCCCCCGAAAGTTTGGACTTTCGGCTCTGGAGGGGAGTTTCGGCCGCCGAACCTGCCCCCGAAAGTGCTTGACTTTCGGATCTGTAGGGACCTTCGGCCGCCGAACCTGCCGCTGAAAGTCGCCTGCCCAGCCTTCCTTTGCTTGTTTCTTATGCATGTTTTGATGATGTTTTAGGGGGTTTTTGGGGAGATGTTTAGTGTTATGTTAGAGTTTGTTTGGTCCCTCATTTGAGTCCACCTGTGTAGGATCGAACCCGAGGAACCGAGAAGGCCAACAGTGAGTTAGCTGTTCCAGTGTCAGCCAGAGGTGAGTAGAACTAAACTAATCTTTTATTTCAAGAAATCAAATGTTTTAAGCATGTTCATCCATCATGTATATGAAATAGGTTGGATGCATTAGATTTCACGAATATACCGCATTGCATAATTGGTTGTTGATGTGGATGGACAACAGGACGACCCATTAGCCCTCTAGATGTTATGTTATGTAATGAAAGACCAGTGCTGCCATTCTATGCCCCTGGCACACAGCTTATGTATGTAAAGAAGTCCTGAGGAGCTCCATCGAGGGCCGGGCACAAAGTAGAGGGATTTTTTAGTCAGTCCATCCTTGATGTGTATTGTCTGTGCTGTGACGCATTCCATACAAGCATATGATTATTAAACTGTTTTATGTTCTACTCACTGGGCTCTAGTAGCTCACCCCTTTCCCCTAACCCCCAGGTTTGCAGGAGCAGAGATAGTGCGGGAAGTCGCCAAGGTTGATGATACAGTCTTTGTAATAGATTAGTAGTGGACATGTAATGTATTGTGGATAGTATTGTGCTTGGCCCTATTGGTAGATGGTAATCCCTTGGTACATGATCTTTATGTAAATGTTTTAATTGATGAGATGTATTGAATCAAGCTTGATGTATGAGATGTTGACCCTACTAGAGCATTTGATGAGGGCTCTAGTATGGGGTTTTTATGTTTACAGTTATGATGCATGCACAGGTCAAACTTGGTATATGAAAAGTTTAAGTTTTTATGAAAATTTTAAGTTTTTATGAAAATGTATGATCATGTATGGGATTTCATCGGGTATATCAGGATGTATATTAGGCTTGCTACGGGTTCCGACGACCTTAAGTCGATTTGAATCTTAACGCCAGTAATGGTCCGGTTTTCGAGTTGTTACATATGATATCTAAAGGCTATTGTTAATATTGGTCTTCATTTTTATATCATTAGTGATTTTTGAATTACTATTTATTGTGACACAGATTGGACATCTTGTTATTTTTCTCGAAATCTTTAATTGGGTTTGGGATCTTTCTTGGATCTTTAATGATTTCTTAGAAAATAAAAAAGCAAACTATTGTTTCTAAGTCCTCTACTGAAGCAGAGCATAGGGCCATGGCTACAACAGTTTGTGAATTGCTTTATATTATATCTGTTTTACGAGACTTGCAGGTTCTTATTAATTATCCAGTTCAGCTTTATTGTGACAACAAGGTGGCTATACAAATTGCAGCTAATCCGATTTTTCATGAGAGGACAAAACATATTGATATTGACTGTCATATTATGCGAGAACAACTTTAGAAAAGTTTTCTAATTACTTCACATGTGTCAAGTCAAGATCAGATAGCAAACCTATTCACTAAGCCTTTATCGGGTGCATTACATCAACAATTTTGATCCAAGTTGTCTCTGGTATCTCTCCTTGCTCCATCTTGTAAGAGGGGTATAGAAGGATACGATCATTGTAACGCCCCGGAAATCCGGACCGCTACCGGCGCTAGGATCCAGATCGGCATAAGGCCGCCGGGACCCGTAGCAAGCCTAACATATACCTGTAAACCTGCTTAATCCCATACATGATCAACCATCATACATAAAAATTAAAACTTTTCTTTTATACATGTAATCAATCACCAACTCAACCTGTGCATACTCTGAACATATACATAAATAAAGTCCCTCTGTGGGATCTCATCAAAGCCTCGAAGGGCTATACATCATGTGTTGAGTTAGTTTTGCATAAACATCATATCATAAGATCATGTACATAAAAAGGGATTAGCAATACACTATAGTCAAGCACAATTCTAACCTCAAAATCTCATTACATAACATACTGAAACTCTTACATTTCATCATAATACAACTGTCATGTCCACAATCTAACTATTACATACATATGACTTTTCTCTTCTTTTCTTCTCTATCAATCCCGTACCTGCAAACCTGGGGGTTAGGGGAGAGGGGTGAGCTAGATGCCCAGTGAGTAGAACTATAAAAAAAAAAATATTTAAAACATGCTATAATGGAATGCATCATTGCACAAACATTTCACATCATGGACGGACCGACCCAAAAATCCCTTAGCTCCATGCCCGGCCCTATTATGGGCACCACAGGACTTCGTATTGCCCGGCCCTATTATGGGCACCACAGGACTTCGTATATCGGAGCTATTGCCCGGCCCTATTATGGGCACCACAGGACTTCGTACACAGGACTAGTGAGTCGTGCAATGTCCCTCCTCATCAACCACAATATAATAATGCAATGTAGCATATTCGTGATTCTAATGCAAACATCCTATATTATAGTCATGATGCATGAAACATGATAAAATATTCACTTTATTAATTTAAAAGGTTAAGTATAGTTCCACTCACCTCTGGCTGACTCTGTCAAACTCTCAGCAGCTGGCTCACTGCTGGGGTCCTTGGTTCCTCGGGTCCGAACCTACACAGGTGGACTCCAATGAGGGACCAAACACATATAAACATATCTCTAATATATCCCCCAAAAACCCCCTAAAACATCATGAAAACATCACAGAAAATATGCATGAAATGGCTGAACAGGACACCTTCGGCGGCACCTTCGGCGGCCGAAAGTCCTGGACAGAGACGAAACTCAGCTAGGTTCGGCGGCACCTTCGGCGGCCGAAAGTGCCAGACAGAGACGAAAGTCTCTTTTCGGGGGCACCTTCGGCAGCCGAAAGGCCTGCCTCCCCAGCCATGTTCGGCGGCCGAAAGTACCTTCGGCTGCCGAACCTGGTTTCTGCCAAAGGGCAGAAACTTGGCTCCCTTTGCACATTTCGCCTCCAAATCTATAAATCATGCATATTTTTCAACCAAAGCATGCATACAAGTTCCTAGGGGCCTCAAACATGCATATACCCCATCTACAACACTTCATTCATACACAATCAAGCTACATTGCTCAAGATCTCAACATAACCCATAAACTCAACATATGTCCTAACATGCATTTCTACCCATAGATCTTACTTAAAACTTGTTTAAAACATAAAAAGGGTTCAAGATCGACCCTTACCTCTTGAAGAAACGAGAGGAAAGTGATCCTAGCTTGGAGATGGAGAGATTAAGCTCTTTGAACCTCCAAGCACTCAAAACTTGCTCAAAACTTGCTCAAAGCTCACAAATCTTCAAAACGAAGTTATAAACTCGTTAAAACCATGAAAGATCTAAAGGAAACACTCAAGATCGAGGGAGGAGCGGTGGAGACTCACCTTGGCCGACAATGGGAGAGAAAAAGCTCGCCCGTGCGGACCTAGGGGACCCTTTTATAGTGGCTGGCCAGGCCACGTTCGGGGGCCGAATGTGCCTCCGCATCCATGCAATGTTCGGCGGCCGAACATAAGGTTCGGCGGCCGAACCTGCACTTCCCTCACTTAGACTTTCGGGGGCCTAACGTGCCTCCCAAAGTCCATGCATGTTCGGCGGCCGAAAGTGAGTTTCGGCGGCCGAACCTGGGTTTTCCCTTAAAGAAATTTTCATGCAAAAACTCATTTAAAATCATACTTAAAACATTAAAAACATGAAAACATTTTATAAAAACATGCTTTTACCCTTCTAGAGGTTTCCGACACCCAAATTCCATCGGACGATGGGAATTCCGGTACCGGAGTCTAGCCGGGTATTACAATCATCTGACCAGACGACTGCCTGGCTGACCATTTGTTCAGCAAGACGACCACCTGGCTGACCTAATAGATAACCATGACGACCAGGTGGTCAAGCGAGATGACAAGATGACCATCCGAAGAGAAGGATATGACTTGGCCCAGACAACCAAATGAGATGACTAGATGAAATGATTTAGCAAATGACTAGACGAGGTGTGTAGACTTGACGACCTGAGATAAGGTGTGTAGACCTGACAACCTATGACGTGGTGTAAATCTGAGATGAGGTGTAGACCTGACGACTTAGACGAAGTATAGACCTGACGACTTGGACGACCTGGTGGATAACCAGATAAGGTGTAGACCTGACAACCTAGATGAGGTGTACACCTGAAGACCTGGACGACCTAATGGACGACCAAATGACCAGGCGAGGTGCAGAGGTGACTTAGTGACCAACCTAATATCACCTACTAACGACCGGACGGTAGGATGACTTGACGAGCAAATGGTCGAACCACTAAGTGGATAATGTATAGCCTAATAACCGGTGTAACAATCTGATTAAACTGGACCACATTATTTTACACTTATATTATTCTTGTAAAAGGACACAGTTTAGTTTAGTTTAGATTTTTTAAATATTTTATTTTTTTAAATTCTTCTAGTCCGTGTTGTGCACGTAGAGTTAAAACCTATAGATGAGTATAAATAGCCCTTCTTAAACTGAGTAATAAATACATCAATAAATAAAAAAATATTATTCATTTTTCTCTTTTTTTAACAGATGATTCCCCTTTGCTCTTCATGATAAAATTGGGTAAGCTCACCTCCTGTTTGTGTTAATGCAGCTTTGAAAGCTATATCTTACCTACTAAAAAAACAAAAAATAAATTAATAGGCTAAAATATTATATGGAGAATCTATTGCTTATAATAATGAAAGCATGCATAAAGGTTAAAATAAGACAATAAAAATTGAAGTGTCACCAAACATTTTTAAATACACTTTAAATGTCAATTTATTTGTATATTCTTTTTTCTATAATCGATCTTGTTGCCCATCATTTGAAATTGGCTCTCAATAATTTATTTTGCAAAGTATAAATTATATCATCCATCTCTTAATTTTTATCTTACTGTTTTGCCGTTCCTTAACTCCTTTTAGTTACCAAAAAATCACACAACATGCCCGCATTAAATTTCTTCGGCCATAATCGAGTTAATGCTTCGGCATAATCATACGTAACTTGCTGACGTATCAATTAAATTTGTTAAGAAAATAAAACGAAATGTCAACTTATACTTTATTATATTTATATGTTACACAACACTATTTAGAATAGAGTTAAATAATAATGTTAGTATCGGTACTTTGAGTAATAAATAATATGTTATCTCGTTAAAAAATATTTTTTATAAAAAATATTATTTAAATATGAATTATTTTTTATAAGTAAATATAGCTTTAAGCTCAAATAAATTGAGAGTAATGGAATATATAAAGAGAAAGAGGAAAAGTGTTTTTCAATCTAAGGTTTTTTTTTAAAATTTTAATTGACAAGTCAGTAGGTATATATTACACTGGAGTATTGGTCCAAGAGAAATTTTACCATACACTTCGAATGTATACATCCATATGATACAATTATAAATACGTAATTTAAAATTAAAAAAAATATATACTTATCTGAAATATAGTGAGACCCATGTTAATATTTGAAATTCTCACCTTCAATTAATTGGATGTAGAAATGAATTTGTCGATAGAAATTTTCTTGGCGGAATTCTGGCTGAACAGATTTAATCTGAGCATATTTTGAAGTTGAGTGGTTTTTTATAACACAATGAACTTGAAAGATTGACATGAATCAGTTGAAGGGCGGATGGTTTAATTTACCTTTCTTGCAAGAATGATAAGTGCAACGCACATTTTAAATGGGTTTCTTGAATTTTCGTTAAATATTGCATGTTGGAATTTTTTTTTTAACTTTTTTTATATTTAAGTGCATATTTTAATGTTGCTTGATGGAATCCCCTTGAGTCAAAACTTTTTTATATTTAAGTGTATATTTTAATGTTGCTTGATGAAATCACTTGATTCTAGCCCTCCAAATTTAATAGTGATATAACAAAATAATAGGTTAAAGTAGACCCGGTATTCGAAGATAGGGTTATATGACAATGGTAAAATTTTGATAAGGTGATATTCGTCTAAAAAAAAGAGAAAAAAAAACTCAAACGCTTTAAATCTCAACTCTTTATAAAGATTCATTCTCTCAACTACAGGCGAAATTCTATAGAAAATTACCGCTCATGGATACAATTGATCTCCATTAAATCTCATCAATTAATCGGTACCAATTAGATTTTCAAAAAATATGATAATTAATTTCATATTACTGTATAAAACTTAACGATCTCATAAATCAAAATACATATTCTTATAAAATTATTCTTAAATTTTAATCAATTTTTATTTTCTTTAATTTACTGAACGTCGGAGTGACTATGACATACGTCAACCATGTCATATTCTCTTTCTTATCACAATGACCAATTGCGGTATAATATCATTTTAGTCAAATCATATAGGTATTATTCTTTATCAATTTAAGATTGGATTATTATTAATTTCATGTGATTTATAAAAAATTATTGTTTAATTTATATTATTTAGTCTTATAATTTGAATATTTATATTATTTACTTTTCTAATTAATATTACAACAAGCTCACTAATATTTTATTTAATATAAAAAAGTAAAAAGTTTGATTTTATAAAATGTTTGGTTTTTTTAATTGATAATTAGAACGTAAATTAAGTAAATGGCCATGAAAAATAAAATAATGAAAAAAAAAGGTACAAAAGGAAGGCTGAAACGCCGGTTGGAAGTAAAGAGACTGTCTCTACAAAGACTAGACGAAAAAGAAAAGCTGGAAGTATTAAGGAAGCTGTGGAGAAGTTGTCAAAGATGCAGTCCCCATTCACAACTATTTCCCATTAATTCATTAATAACAATTTCACATTGAAAATGACCAATAACCGATAATAATTAATTGATGGGAAAGTTACTGTAGTTGTTTGAATTTTTTGAAAATTAATCGGTTCATTTCTATTTAAAATTACTTCCTTCGTTTATTTTATACAAAATATTTTTTAAAAAAATAATTTTTATTTTTTAATATTTAAAAAATTTAATTAATAAAAAATATTTATAATCAAACAAAAAAATAAACTAGAAAATGACTCTTTCTTCGCTTTAAAATTCTTATTAAGACTTTATATATAAATTTATTAATATATTTTATTTTTTAAATTAAAATTAAATAGTAAAAAATTAATTATTTTATTAAAAAATATTTTCTGCAAAAAATATTTTTTAAATATAAATTTTTTTCTACAAATAAAATGGAGTCTGAATATTAAAATTAAATGTGTAATGTTTTGTAAAATTAAGCTTTTTAGCTAATTTATTTTAATTAAAGAAATTAAATAGTATAAATATTTTAAATTATAAAAATTAAATTAATATTTATAATTAAAATTATAAAAAATATAAATAATTTAAGATAGTTAACTATTTTCTTAATATGATAGTGAAAGAATTAGATTCTATAAAATATAAAAGTGTTTTAATTGAATAATTTCAAAATAAAAAAAAAACTAATTAATTTTTCAAAAATTCAAAAGTTTTAATAATAATTGACCCTTAATTAGTTAACACTAATTGCTAACATTCTCTTCTAACCAGCCGAATTGTGACGGTTTCTGACTGGCCTAAACTAGAGAAGGCTGGCAGTAGTCCCCGTCCTCCTCCATTTGCTTTTTTAATTTAGTTTTTTAGAAATAAAGAATAATCTCTTAATTTCAAAAAAAAAAAAAATCTCTTATATGCTTGAAATTTTAATGAATTTGATTTTCTTTTGCTTTTTCATGGAGATTTTGACCAAATGTTGTTTCGTTGGGTGTCCTTTTATTAGAATTTCTTAGGGATGAATTATTTTCGATGGGAGGTTAAAAATATTAAATTTTATTTTTTGATTTAAATTTATTATTTTAATTATTATTATTAAAATATTAATTAAATATAAATAATTGAAAATAAGAACAAATAAATTAAAGTATATCTCACACTCTAAAATTTTAATAAAATGATGATCTTATTAATTAATTTAATGATATTTTATTTAAATAAAAAAAATAAAATTTAATTTTTTTATTATATTATTCAGAAACAAATTTATTTTAATTTTTTTTATCAAGACTACATCATTTTTATGCCCGACTATAGAAAGAAAATTCGTCTTTTATTTATTTTTATTCTTATTAATCTGATTTTTCTTTTAAATGTTAATTTTGGTCTTTCACATCTTCAAAAAAGAATCTATCGTCTCAAGGAGATCTCCACGCCTACTCCTTTTTTCTTCTTCGTTATAAATTTGCCTTCCTCCTACTCCATATTTTCTCCATCCATTTAAGTCAGATTTATACCTTAATCACCTAGCTCTTCTCCAGCTCTTCGTCACATCGGTTCCTCTGTATGCATAGAGTGTTGGGTTGTTTCTCAAGTGAGCTATGGTCTTGGGAAAGGAACATCGCTGGAAAGCAGTTGGTAATTGGGATTGTCGACCATCAGACCTTTATTTGCACATCACTTTTAAATCATTTGAATTCGTTTTAAATTAAACTATTATTATAAAAAATCCAAACATTTTAATTTTATAATTGTTAGTTTAATAATCTATATAACTTATAATTTACAAGAATAATTTATATTTAAATTTCTAATAATAAAATAAAAAAATACTTAAATTTATTTATTTAAAAATATATAATATATATTTAATTAATTATTATATAACCTAAAAAATTTAAATTTAATTTAAATTTAATATGATTATTATTTTTAATATTCAAACTTATTTCAAATCTGATCATATCCTATCCATTATTCAATTTTAAAACCTATGGACTCAAGCCGATTCTAAATTTGGTTCCCAATTCGGCCCATTGCTAGGCTGGACCAATTCAAAGCTCATTGCAAAAGATGCGGCGTAATACGACACCGTATAATTTAAGGTTGGCTACTTCTCAACGCAAAACCCTAATTACTATACCTCTATCCTCTATATATACACCTCCGAAGCCCTTTCTCCTTCGTATACTCTTTACTTTCTCTTCAGTTCTTAGATTTCCTAGACCAAAATTAACTTTCTTTTTCTTTCATTTCAATTTTGTGTTGAAGAAGGGTGCAGTGATGAATCATTTATACTGTGGACTAGAGTTTCTGATCTGGGAATCTCTCCCAGAAGTTGAAGACTAACCCTTGGCTGTCTGAGTACTCTTCTTCATCCTGTTTATCCTCTTTTTTTTTTTGTTTCTCGTGTTTTTGGTCGATCTTTTAAAGGGGCTTATGATGATAATATAAATTATCTTAGCGGATTTCAGTGAGATAAATATATAATTTATCAATGATCTGATTGTTACACACACTGAGGCCTACTCATGAGATTATTGATTATTTGTCTGATATAGATTTAGGGATTTGAATGCTCTGATGAGGTTAAACACTGATGTGTTTTGAAGGACAGTGGACGAGTCCCCGTTTTCGGACTGGCGGTTGAGCCAATCTCATTTAACGACTTATCCTTCCAAATCTCAAATGATTTTAAAATTTTCATATACTACTGGGTGAATATTTTGAACTTGATACATCCTACGGCTAGCATATTCGCCCTTCTACGTGCTTTCTTAGATGTATAAATTGTCGACTGGAGAATTCTTCAGCTTACAGCATCCTTCTTCGCTGCGACACGGTCTCCCCCTAATAAAACCTAGAGTTTGTAAGTCTACCTATTGGACATCCCAGAGTGTGTAACTATCATTGAAGGAGGTTCTTCGTATTTCAGTGTGATTTTTCGAAAGCAATAACTTTCGGATTCGTTGATACTTGTTATCTTATTTTCTCCTTCTGAATAATTAAAAAATGTGAAAAAGGTTTAAATTAAATTTAGCATATCTTTTTTTTTTTAATTTTATTAACACATATTAGAGTAATAAAATAATAATTTTAAATTAATTTAAAAATATTATTATTTTTTTATGACTTTTGAAACATATGTACATAATTAGAAATAATTAAAGAGATTTGAGCCAAATTTGATCTGCAAATTCTAATAGTTACGTTGTATTTTTTAATTTGTATATATAATGTTGTAGCATATCACATGAAACGAATTCTGAAGAGTATTTGCAAAATTTTGAGCATAAATAATGCTCTATAATTTAGAAACACAACAGAAATGAAATTTAAAAAATTTAAAACGGATATCACACTCCCTAAACTTATAACAACCAAAATTTTTTACGAAACTCTCGTGTGGTCAGGAAGCATATGCATAAAGAGAAATCATGTAACAAGATGGTGATATCAGATTAATATATATATTTTCACTTATAGCTCGTTATTTCACTTAGAGTTGGCTATATGAAATCAAAATTAGTACAATATATCTTCCTTTATACAATTTAATTTGATTTACTAACAGTGACACATGACGTCAAAATATATAGTTAATATTTTATAATTTTTTTAAAATTAAAGGAGTGTTAATTTATTAAAAATAAACTCATATTCAGTCTATTTACATATAAAAATTAAAAGTTAAAGATGTTAAAGTGATAATTTATTAAAAATAAATTTATATTTAATCTATTTATATATAAAAATTAAAAATTAAAGAGGTTTTTTTTTTAAGTAAAACTATTTATTGTATTGATAAAATTTTATATAAAAAAAAGGATATCATCCCAAATAGAGACAAATATGCCTAATAGATTTAGTCAAAATATTAGCATTACGACGAATCCATTTAACAAAAATATTAGTTCATTTACAATCATTTAAAATTAAGCTCTTGCATAAGATAATTTAGCAAAAATGATAAGTGTCTGTCTAAATCCCTACATAAGATAATTTTGCCAAAAATACTCCTCTTTCTTTCTATCTCTCAAGCATAATTCATTAAAATTTCCAAAGTCACGGAAGAGAGTTTCTACTAGATAAAATTTGAATAAGATTCCAAGACTGACGTCGTTGTTGCGATTTCGGAAACTCATAATAACTAGTAAACCTCCATTGAACATTATATTCTGAAAATTACGAAAAGTCAATCCCAGAAACAGACACATGATTCTTCCACGTTAACGAAAGACCTCCTCCCAATCATTGTCTATTGACTTTGACTTAGAAGCAACCATCAAAATGTAAAAAATTACGAAAAAATTATATACAAAAACTAAGAACTTTTGACGTTAACGAAAGACCTCCTCCCAATCATTGTCTATTAACTTTGACTTAGAAGCAACCATCAAAATGTAAAAAATTACAAAAAAATTATATACGAAAACTAAGAACTTTTGTTTCCTTCAAAGATAAAATGTCCGGCTTGTAATTAATAATCAAATCCTTCAATGCATTAACTGTCCGAAAATTGCCGAGTCCTCGGTAGTTCCAATACAGGACGATCATTATTTTCGGCTATCCTGACCTTTGACGGGATGAGCCGCTTCACTGTTGTCTGTCAAATTAATATTTGCAGGGGTGTTGCTAGAGACATCCTGTTGAGAGGAAGGAAAACCTATAACAAAGTTATGCTTAGTGTTTCTTGGCCTTTTTGTATCATTATTTATTTGGGTTGCACTCTCCTCATCAAACTTATCAGAACTGTTTTGACCCACAGAATTCTTGTCCATGTCCATAATATGGTCCTCAGTCTTCTTATTTACAATGGGTTGACTTTTGTCAAATAAGGAGAATTGCCTATTATATGCTGCCAAATTAGTGTTTTCAAAATTGCTAGTTGATACCAATCCTACCACAAATTTCGGCGGAGCAGAATTGCCGGAATCACGCAGCCACAGAATTGTCGGTCTCTGGTTCCGACGAACAGGTACTATGAGGAAATCACCTCAATCAAACTTGATATCTTCTTTCTTCAACCTCAGCCGTAAGTCACAGAAAGGCTCCACATGACCCAGTTTCCCACATAGATGGTAAAAAATAGTCAGCTTTTCGTATTGAAACTTCAGAATAAATGCAGTACCATCATTTCCAACAAACTTCTTCCGCCGTTTCAAAGATTGCCGAATGTCCAAACAAACTTTAACTCTCATAGGATCCGGCGACATAGCTGAAGCATTTTTCATATCATACTCTTTATAGTTGCCAACAAAATCACCGACCAATTTAGCCAACGTCTCGTTATAATAACCAAAAAGGATGTATTTAATCAGAATCCAAAAATCAGAATCCAAAAATCAGAATGAGTTAGAGGGATATAGAGAGGGTTTTTCATTACCTTGTATCTTCTTGCAAACAAGCAGGAATCTATTGTACAACCAAAGGCCCTCATTCACTATATTTTCAAAATCAACATTATTAAAAAACCGAAACAGATATCTTTTTATCTGTAGTTCCATAATATATACCCTTCTAAAGGATGCCATAAATCTGTAAAAAATGTTTGTATATTCTGAAAATTGATTGGATTATATGCAAGAAACATCCCTACCATACAGAAATTATAAGTGACGATCGGAATATCTCTGAACCTCTTAATAGAGATAATAATATCTTCTTTTTCATTGATAGTCAATTGACGTAGATCATCTTCTATGGAGAAGGGGAAAGAAGAAATTAGGTTTAAGGAAGAGGAAAAGGGGAGAGTATTGAATCACAAAGAGACTACAGAGAGAAACTTACGTCGAAAGTTAAAATAAAATTAAAGGGGTTAAAAGTAATAATTTATTAAAAATAAAATTTTTAAGGGCGGTAGCCCCCTACTAATCTGTTACTAATTTTGCACACAACACGACTTGAAAAAGAAAAAAGAAAGTAGATTTTAAAATTTATTTATAAAAAAAAAAATTGAGTAAAAACTTACGTACCAACATGTGATTTTTTAGATGGTATTTTTCAAAACTATGTATGACTATTTTTTTTTTAAAAAAAAATTTACTTACGACTCTAACATTAGAGTCATACGTTACTTAAGAGTCACAACTAGCCCTGATTAAAAAAATCACTTAACTGAACATTTAATAAATTAATCATTAATATATTAAAATTTTTATAAATTAATAAAATTTATATTTAAACAAATTTTAAAATATTAATTATATATGTATATATATTATAGCAATTACAATACCATAGTGAATGTTTTCTTTTACCAATGAATTATTGTACATTTGAACCTAAACATATTCCAATAAATGAAATTGTTATTTATCAATAAATTATTACAAACATAATGGTAAGTATTATATTTAATATTTGTAATTTTGACTGTAGATGACTTTTAGCTTCCAAACATAATTTAAAGTAATTTACTCTAATCTAAAAATACTTAATAGAACATAATAAGTATATATATGTGAAGTCAAACACACAGCATTCAGCATTTGTCAGCAAACATATATAGTTAAATACACAATAATTTATTGGTAAATAGAATATTCCTTGCCTGGTCTAAGTGAGGCGCTTTTTAGGAGGCGCTTATCTTCCTTTGCGAGGATCTGGCGCCACATTTTTTTTTAAATTTTAAAGGATTTTAAAATTAAAACCTAAAATCTTTAGACTCCGGAGTCCCGACACCTTTTTCTGCCTTCTCCAAACAGCAGTCAGCTACACACAACCTTCTTCAAATAGTAGCCATTGTCCAACACCACAGGTATTTGTCTCCTCTACTCTCTTCTTTCTTCTTCTTCCTTCTCCTCCCTTCCTCTACACTCCGTACATTCTCCTTTTTCTTCTCCGCCCTTTTTCTCCCTATCTACTCCCTTCCTTCCCTCTCATTATTCTCCTCTTCACATCATTGTCTCCACTCTCCCGTCAATCTCTAAACAGAATGGATGTTTTTGTGAATTTTGTGATAACTTATAAATTTCAATGTTTATTTATGGTTTATTATTCATTGATTTATGATTTATAATTCATTTATTTATGAGAATTTTTATTTATTTATTAAGAACAACACCAAATGAGTCATGGGTGTTATTGTTAAATTGTTTTTATTCATAATTTATTTTGGTGGTATTGATGTTGAAATTAGCCGAAGAGATATGAATAATAAATATAACATGTGAATATTTAATGTGATAGCGGTACTAGTTTAGTAATATGCCTAATACCTTGTTAGTTATTTAAATTGATTAGATGATATAATACTATAATTGATTTTTTTACTTTGTTAATTTTATTTTGTTTAGTTAGATTAAATAGGTGATAAGGATATTAGTATAAGTGGTTCTACGGCTGCTTTTGCCCTGCATAGTTACAGTTGATACAACTCAATGAGAGCAATACAAATGATCTTCAATGCATTTATTGCATGAGAGTTATTAAATAAAGAGTTAATAGAATCAAACAACATCTTGCTGGGGTTACAAAATATGGTTCGCTGTCCTAAATGTCCAGAGGATGCCAGAAATCATATTCAAGAATTCATGAATAAAAAAGGAGAGCAAAAGGCTATTATGCACATGGAGTATGTTAATGATTTTGAGGATGTTGAAATGCTAGGAGAGAGTGAAAATGAGGAAAAGGAAAATGCAATGTTTTCTACTCCCAAAAGAACGGAAGCACAACAAGAACAAGATGGTAATGCTATTGCTTCAAAAAAATCTAAAGTTCCACAAAGCAGTAATAATCGAGAACCATTCAATTTTTATTTTTCTTCTAAGTCACCTGTGTTAGGAAAAATTTTAAAGCAAATAATTATTGATGAAAACAACCCAGCTAAGAAAGAACTGAGAGAGTGTGTTGCCTTAGTATGTTAGATGTATGATGCATGCATATCTTTCAATACTGTAAACTATGATAACTTTTAGAGAAATGATCCGAGCCATTGGTAATTATAGGAGGGACATGAAACCTCCAAATTATCATGAAGTTCGAGTTTGGTTGTTCAACGAGGAAGTGGAGAATACAAATGAGCTTTTAGAATCTCACAAGGAAGAATGGGCAAATTATGGATGTTCCTTGATGTGTGATGGATAGATGGTTAGAAGAGAAAGAATTCTAATTAATTTTTTGGCTAACTGTCCACATGGAAGTGTATTTATAAAGTCAATAGATGTTTCTAGTGAATTAAAAATAGATGCATTGCTAGGCAGTATGATTGAGAAAGAATTGCTTAAAATTGGTGCACATAAATTAGTTCAGGTGGTTACAGACAATGTATCGGCTAATATTGCAGCCAGTAAGTTTTTTTTAAAATTTTTTGTCAATAATATACCATAATATAAATAATAAATATTAAATTATTAATTAAATAAATCTTTTTTTTATAGGTATGATTTTGGAAAAAAATATTCCCATCTATATTGGACTCCAGCATATTGTATCAATATGATGTTGGAAAATACTTTTAAGATTCGAGTTTTCAAAAACATATTTTGCAAAGCTGTTGAGTTTCACAGCTTCATGTATGGACTTTTATGAGCCTTAAATATAATAAGAAAGTTTATGGAGTAGAGTTGCTGAGACCGAAGCAAACGAGATTTGCTACTAGTTTTTTTACATTGGGAATGATTCATCTTCAGAAGACAAACATTAGAAAAATGTTTATTTCATAAGAGTGGACTACTAATAAATAGTTTAAAGATGCAAAAGCTGAAAAAACCATTCTAAGTTCTTCTTTTTGGAATTATGTGGTGTATGCTCTCAAAGTTTCTGGTCCTTTAGTTTGTGTGCTTCGTCTTGTAGATAATGAAAAAAAAAAAACAGCAATGAGATCGATATATTTATAAATCAATGGATAGGGCTAAGGAAGTCATTGCCAAATCATTCAATGGCAATGAGGAGAAATATAAGAATATTTTTAAGATTATTGATAAGAGATGGTTTATTCAAATGCATCTCCCTTTGTATGTTGTCGGGTACTTAAATCTAGAATATTTTTATTCTAACAAATTGAGAATTGAAGGAGATGAAGAGACGAATATGGATTTAATGTCTTGCATTCAAAAAATAGAACAAGATCCTAAAGAAGTTAGACATTAGTCTAGATGAGATTGAGAAGTACAATAGCAAGATCTTCTAGTTAGTTTGAATTTTTATTAATTTTTTATCTCATTTATTTTAAAAAATTATTGGCTATAATTTTATAATATTGATTCCAAATTTTAATAGCTGGTTGGAGAACATTTGGATCAATTTGTCCAAATCTTCAAAAATTTGTTGTGGAAGTGTTAAGTCTCACATGCAGTGCAAGTGTTTATGAGAAAAATTGGAGCGTATTTAAACATGTAAGTAATAATATTAAATTTAAACAAATTATTATTATCACATATCTAAAATTTTAATATAGTTGTTATTTTCAATTCAATGACAGCTTCATAGTAAGAAAAAAAATCAGTTTATTCAAGAACAACTTAATAGTTTGATGTATATTAAATACAATAAGGCACTGCTACGCCAATATATCTTTGGAGATAGAACCACACTTGTAGATATGAGAAATATTGATAAAAGTAATGAGTAGTTGATTGATGAATTAGAAAATGACAATAAAGATGATGATGATGATCTTATTTTTACAGATAGTGCGTTGACTTGGGAAAATGTTGCTAGGGCTACTGGAGTTTTTGAACCCCGTTATGATCAAGATCACTTGCAAAATTAACTTCATTTGAGTCTAGTTCAAATAAAGGTGCAAGATCAACTCTAGTTGTACCACCACAACGACAAGTAGTTGCTGATGAAAAGGACGAAGAATATGTTTTGACTACTCTCAAGAATGAAGATGGTAAATTAGATAATCTTAATCTCAATAATGTTGATTATGAGTATAAGTAGTGGCTGGAGAGTAGTTTTTATTTTTTTAATTGAAACTTTGGAGTTTGACTTTTGTAATTTTATACTTTTGGTACTTACTTTTACATTAAGTTGTTCATGTTTTAACTTATTACTTGACATATTTATTAATGTTTTATTTTATATTTAAAATATTATTGAGTATTGAATAATGGACTAGACTAGTAGTCTATTCAATAATCTTATTTTATATTTTATTAATAATATTTTATTATATATTTATTATTTATATTATTCTAAATATGAATGTTAATATGCATATATTTTAAATATCTAAAAATTTTAGATTTTATCGTTTTTTCAAAATAGATATCGCCTCACCTCTTATCTCTCTTGTGATAGGAGATTTTATCACCTTAGTATTACCTTTTATTTTGATAATACTTCACACATTCTCATCTCTTATCTGTCGCGATAGAAAATTTTATCACCTTAATATTGTCTTTTACTTTGATAATACTACATATTAAATCACACATTATTAATTGTGATTAACTAAAAGAATATTATTTTTAAAATAAATTTCAACTCAACACACTTTAATAAATAAAAATTTTAGTCCCACCATTCAGTGATTTAGGCATCAAGAATTCATGACGCCTGTAGCAGTCTGCATTAGTGAGCAGACCTCCACGCATTACGAGGCAAAGAAATGAACAGATGTATCGTGAATCTTCCCAACCACAAATAGTTTCCACTTGGAAGATAAAAGTGGCCCTCTCTACATTCTAGACCCTGATAAGCACTGTTCAAGGAGAATTCACCATTCTTTGATACATCCCCAAAACCAAAACCATCCACATAATCAGCAATTCGCTTACTAATCATATGGGACCAATTTCCATTAACGCTAGCTAACTTCAATAAAATGACATCTTATGGAACCAACAACCAGTCCAAAACTTCACCTATCTTTACCATTACCAACTGCCCACCTTAAACTTCTCTTCAGCTCAATCCAAATGTTAAAAACACCTCATCTGGCTTTATTCTAGTTCCTCAACTTTAATGAGAAATCAACTGGAGTTTAAAAGGAACAACATCCGTATTTGCTTATCTTTTCTTTTCTAATCTAACTATATTTTCAAATGAGATTTGTCTCAAAAATTATTTTCCTACACTAAATTTACATTAAAAGTACGATGATATAATATAATAATGAAATTTATTATTTAATCCCTTATCAAGTCAATTTTTTCATTTTCAAAAATTTATTAAAATATTTTTATTTTTTTTTTTTTAACAAAATAGCCTTTTGATCCTTTTTTTCATTAAAAATAGATGAACAATAAATAATAAGAAAATTTTTAAAACCAATTTTATTCTCAAATAAAACTCTTATTTACTCAATCAACGAATTTGTTCATCCTCCTCTCTTTAAAATAAGATTTTGATGAAGAATAAAAAGATAATAATGATAATGAAAAAAAAAAGAGAAAAGATAAATCATCTTCTTCCTCTTTAAAGAAAAAAAAAGATAAAAAAAAAACCGAAGAAAAAAAAAATCAAAGGAGATAAAAAATAAAATAATTTGATCTTTTATTATACTTTTAACAGCAGAAATATACGAAAAGACTATTTAATTGATAAAGAAAAAAATAAATATATTTTAATAGATTTCTCAAAATCAAAAAACTGACTTATTTATAATGGCAATATCCGAAAATTAAATAATAAATCTCTCAATATAATATAATTAAACCATTTATTTGATTATAAAATACAAATACAAGTAATATCTTTTAATATTTTATTTATTTAAATGGTAATAACGAGAAGAGAAAAGGCTATGATGACTAATGGCCGAAGATAGTGGGAGGGGCAAAGTAGTTGCTGCGGCTGGTTGGTGCTAATGTTAACAAAGGCTAACAGTGACAACAAAATAAACAAACTACAACAACGGAATCATGCAAGTAATCATGCATTAGTAATAGTAGTGGTGGTGATGGTGACAGTTGACAGAGTGGTGATTGTGGTGGCCATCGAAAGCAAGCGGGGCCATTAATGATAGGCTGATGGTGATGATAACAATAAAAGAAAAAAAAATGAAAACAAATAATTGTGATTCTATGCACTCTTTGTATGTAATGCTCATTATACTAGTTAAGGTGTAATGGTAATCATCGTTTGGCTACATCAATTTCAGTGTATAACCAAAGTAATGAAACAAACTACAAACAACCTAAGGTTATCAAATATACAAGGGATCATGAAAGGTAAATTTCTCATTTGTTCTAAGGCTAAGGAACAAATTCTGTTGAGTCATATTGTGAAAAGCGAAACAGATAAAAGAACAAACAATTGCCTTTGATTAATGTGACGGTAAAAAGTAAATAAAGAAACATCAGGACTATTTCTTGAATGCAATATAAATGCCTGAAATAATAGCCACACCAGCAACTGCGACACCAAGAGATGTAAGAACCTTCAGAGCTGAAATTGCTGGTTTCTGTGAAGGCATTTGCAGGAGATCCTTAATCTGCACCACAGGGAACCAAACGCTCATTAATATCTAATGACCTACATAAAGTATCGTGTAAGAATTAAAGCCATATAACTTTCTTGTGTTAATACAAAATATCACAAGTAACCATCACCAGGAAGGCAAAGCAAAATTCAGATGTCGGTTATTTTCAAGGGCCTAAAGACATAAATCAATTGTATGATGTGTTGAACACCTTAAAATTTGATCAACTGTTCATTTACTGAAAGAATTTATTGTCTAAATAAACAGATCAGAATAAAGAAAATGAAATTGTTCACAAACCGGTACAGGCTGCTTCCAATGCTTCTTAATTCCCCGCAAATGTCCCTTCCCAACGACCGCAACAACTGAAGTATGTTCACTAGCAACTCTTAGTAATGTGGCAGACATGTACCTACAAGGCAAGACAAATCATGAACATAAATGAAAAGTGATCTACCCTTAAGGGTGCTTCGACCCCAAAACTTTATGATTGAAATGTTTTCACAGAAATGATTCCAGACAAATCATAAATTGCTTATAAGCAGATATAAAAGACGAGAATGGCTTCAGGTCAAAAGAACTGGAATCATACTGATTGAAAATAATTTTTTATCCTAATATAAATGGTAATAGCCCTTCCAGGTAGATCATACCATTACTTAATAATGTTATCTTGATCATGATATAACGTAACATAACGGCTATTATATAACAGGTTACCCGTTATACAACAGCCCCTGATGTTCCGATGTAACGGTAACAGCCGTTACCGGTAATTGAAATTCTTTTATATCCTTCCTCTTCTTCCTTCTATTCTTATTGTTCTTATTTTCTACACTTTTGAACAGTTTCAAAGGCTATATTTTTTTCAGTTTTCTCTTTCCTTTCTCTTTCAAATTTCAATCTTCCTTGCATATTTCTTATATAAGCTTAAATCAATCATAAATTACTGTATTTTCAAACTTATTTCTTCTAAAAAATTAGTTAAATTTTATGTATTTTAATTTTTAGTTGTTGTTTTTTCCTCTTTTAAAAAAAAAAATTATGGATTCAAGTGTTATTTTTGAGTTAAAATTGTATTTTGAACTATTAATTTACTTGATTTATAAAGATTATGTTTATTTTTTTTTCCTTTTAAACTATATGATGTAACTTAAGTTAAATAATCTATATTTCATGTATTTATGTTTATTATGCATTTGTATACATTGTTCTGAATTAAATCTAATCAATATAATGAACTTTGCAAATTTTTTTGAAAAATTTGCATAGCGCCAGACCATTACCGTTACATTATGACCGTTACAGACCTGTTTCCGTTTCTCGTGACCACGATTTAAAACCATGATCCAGATGAAACTGAGTATTACAGGTGCCCTTCCAGATAGATCATAACCATTACTAGATATAATTTCACATCAATCACACAAATGAAGTAATAAATTAGTAGACCATTCAGCATTGTTTTGCACATGAAGAACCTGTATGAAGCATCAACCTGAAGCATTCAACTTATACACACTCCATCCAAATTTTATCTGCACCCAGCAACACAAGAAAAAGGAAACCTCCCCTCCCTCAATCATAAGAAAGAGGTCACATCACTTTGCATGGATATGGAAGAAAAGAAGCATAAATTAAAACTAGAAAGAATAGCAAGGAGGGAAAATATCAAAGAAAGTAAAGCCAAAAACAAAAATTTTTTAATATTGAGGATATGATATTATTACTCGAGGAATCAAACAAGGATTTATGATGTGGTCATTATTAAATAGACATATTGCAGTAAAAAAGACACAAATTACAGACTACAGCTAAATTCTAGCTTTTCAATTAAGGCCAGGATAGACCTTTGGACAAATTTCTCATGTCACCGAGTGCCATATATGAATATATCTATTCTCTGATCAATGTTTGAACTGAGCACAATGTTCGAACTCATATATGCATTACATGTCAATTCAATACTAAAAATAAATAAAGTTTAACACTTACATGTACTTCCAATGTATCTTACAATACAAGCAACCATAACAAAAATTATCCAAACATGAAATAATGGTATACCAGGCATAAGAGACGGCTTAGATTTGGACCAAAAATAAGCACTTTTGTGGACAACAAGAATACAAGATTCAGATGCTTCTAGCAAGTGTACTTTATGTACACTTTATGAGATTTGTACACTAATCAACACCAAGTACGAAAAGTCACCACAAAAATGAACTCAATTTGTTCAAATCTCAGATTCCATTCGTCAGAGACAAAAGACAAGATGCAATAAGTTTGCAAAATAATTAACAGCAAGATGTAACAAACACAATTTACAAATGAAAATATTGGCAAAGGAACACTAACTGGTCTCGTTCATGCACCAGGGTTTCCATTAGAGTGGGGAACTCCTTACTCATCTCTTGAATCACAAGAGTCAGCATGTCAACATCATCCATCTCCTTCAGCTGAAAAGTAGCAAAATGAAATTTACTATAGAATAAAGTTTAGCAGCATAGGATGAATTTCTCCTTTCAGAAGTCCACTAACACAAACAAAATGTAGTTAGGAATTCCTTGCACAGGTTAAGAGACCTTACCATTTTGTTAAGGTCTTCAGGGCTTGGTAGAAAGAACGCTTGAAAAAGCAGGGAGTACAATAATTTTGTCTTATGCCAAAGAGGCATTTTCCCCCATGTCCTCCGTAATGTAATCTGTTTCAGTTAATACCATCATACTTTGTTATGATAACAAGGAGAATAAAAGTATATAAAGGAAAATGTTGTATAAATAGGAATAGCATCGTAACTGATGGGTTATATAAAGGAAAATGTTGTATAAATAGGAATAGCATCATAACTGATGGGTCTGAATTCAGAATTTAATAAAACAATTACTCTCTTATTTCTCTTTCCTTCTCTCTCTTCTCCTCTTTTCTTCTTTCTCGATCTTCTCCTTCCATTTCCCTCCCTGCTTCTCTTCTTTCTGCCCCTTTTCTTTCTCTTCTTCTGCAGATTTGGTGCTTTCATAACAGTTGTTATAAGGGCCTACGATACACATTCACATGCCCCAAATTCCAGTTTAATCCCAATTTCTTCTGCTCTTCTTCCTATAATTCTTTTTCTCTCTTTCTTGAACATCTTCTTTCTATGTAGAAAATATCAAGATTCTATTCATTTTCCCTCTCTAATTCTCTCTATTTTCTCATCTTCCCTCTGTTTCTCTCTATTTCTTCTATCTTCTCTGATTCTTCATTTTTGTTCTCTTCTCAACTAATCTTTCCCTCATGCCCGTCTTCCATTTGCATTTCTCTATTTCAGCTTTGGTTCAGATTTGTTTTTGTACCAGTTGACAAATTCTAGAAAATTTTAAGGAAACATCTGATTCTTCTCTCTCAATTTCCATTGCTGGTTTTTTTGTTCCCCAAATTTCTGGTTCCTATTTGAAATTCTTTCATTATTTTCCTCAAATTTCATTTGGTGGGACTAAATTAATTTTCAGTTTGTGGGGGTTGGAATTATGGCTAGAACAGTGATGGAAAGGCAAGCAAAACCGGAGTAACAAATGAAGATTTTCCAAGAAAGATGCAGAAAGATACCGAGAAATTCATGAAAGAGAGAAATGAAATAAAGGTAAATATGAGGCAGTCCACCATAAAGCACAATGCATTATGGGAAGAATTCTGAGCCTTTATGAGTATTATGATGAAAGATATGGGCATAAAAGTCTACAGCAATGACGATGAGCTGGCTAGGTCTGAGAACATAGCTTCCAAGAGCATAGTATTGTTGCCTACTTCAAAAAATTTCTTTCATTCTCAGCAAAATATAAAGGGAGAAACAGAGGAATATGATCATGAATGTATCCTCAAGTCCAAGAAGCAATTAATATTGATTCTAGGATAGTGCAGTGTAACCCTTCAGCAATTTGGTACCTTCAGTCAAGTTTGGAATTCAGAATGAAATGGGCACCATTAGCATTATGCAGAATGATGAAGTTTTTGGCATTTCTGTTATTCTTCTTGCCCATGAATTTATCAAAATTTTGCAAAGTGAAAAGTGTATCCTCATTGTTGAGGATGTTTTGATGGAAGTAGAAGACATGAAATTTTATGGAGAAGAACAATGTGGAAAACAATATTGGGGTTATGCTATATGTGGGTTGAGTTCATGTGGTCTTGGTACAGAGGATCCTTTCATTATTAACCATGATGGAGATTTTTATTTTAGTGATCCTATAATTCTCATGAAAGATGGATGGGAGATATTAAGAAGACATAGGAAGAAGATAACGCCCTATTTTACAGAAAGTTGTCATATGATATAATGATACTCAAGGAAAATAAATTTGAAATTTGGAGGAGATAAAGGAAGAAAAATTCAGTTTTTGTTCCATATTTGTTTGCAGAGGTCTGCTCTGCTTGTAATTTTGTAGCCACTGGCATACCTGTGATAGATCTGTTCACTGGAGTTAACATGGGAGTGAAGGTGGTTGTTTTTGAATTGAAGAAGAGAGTGTTGGAGATGTGCAGTGGAAAAATCAGATTAGAAGATATCGAGGATTTTGAAAATTTGTGACTTTGGCATGGGAACTTGTCATTTCAGCTTCTTATTTTCTCATTCTTGAGGACAAGAATGATCTCAAAAAGTGGGGAACGTTATGATAGTAAGGAGAATAGAAGTGTATAGAGTAATATGTTGTATAAATAGGAATAGTATTGTAATTGATGGGGCTGAATTCAGAATTTAATAAAACAATAATTACACCCTTATTTCTTTTTCTCTCTCCTTCTCCCTCTTCTCTTTTCTTCTTTCTCGGTCTTCTCCTTCTATTTCCTTCCCTGCTATCTTCTTTCTGCCCCTTTTCTTTCTCTTCTTATGCAGATTTTGAAGCTTTCATAACATAATTGGGATTAAATTGTTCAAAATTATAAATGCAAGAGTTAAATATGACAATGCACAATCATTTGAAAAGCGCCTCCTACATTTAGACAAGATATAGTCCTGCAAAGCTAGAAGACTATAATAGAGGTTTGTGATCCAAAAAGCCAGTGTAATAGCCTACTAAAGATGGATCATGAAAGTTAAAGTACATGCAAGGATACAGGATTTTTAGCCTCTGATTGGGATCAGGTGATGCTAACTAAACTGGAATAGCATCCACTGCCAAACAACAGAGTACCGAGCAATGCATCTAAAGGGTTCAACTCTCAAAAAGTCATCATAGAAGTTACCAATCAATTTCTTGCACAAAAGGTAATTGAATGTGGTCACAAATCATATCAAATGCTTGTGCCAAGCATCAAACAGGGATCAATTCTTATGATCAAAATTCAAGAGCATTACACATGTTAGACCAATTTGTACTGTCACACAATCAATCAATCAATCATCAGCATTCAATAAGGTTTCACCAGTCTATTACTCTAATTAATTCTAATTGAGCCTGAAGCTAAACAAAATTAATGCATTGGGATTAATAATCTATCTTAAGCACAGATCGAAAGAGGAAGGTAGCAGCCAGAAATCAGCAAAGCATCTTACCTGCACAGGGCGATCACCGAGTACCACTTTGCCACCATACGATCTTGCTTCTTCAAAAGCCACACGAAACTCAGAACCCGGGTAAACCTCAAGCTTATTAGCAACCTTCACAAATGTTGAACATATTATATTCTGGTTTCAAGGAGGGCAACATGAAGGAACATATAGAGGTTAAAAACTAAAATGGAAACAAAGATTATCATACATGCCTTGGCAAGAAACCAGCTATAAAGTATCCCAAACAGGTTATGCTTTTTCTTCCACATCTCTATCATTTCTCCCATTGTTGGAATCTGTCAACTAAAATTCAATACATGAGAAAATGGAAACCAAAAAGGCTAAAATTGAGAAATACTAGAGTTACTGACTTATTGTTGCAAATCAACCAGAACTAAGTGATGAGTCAGTAAAATAAGTTGATGATTCTAAGCCCTCGAAACAAAAATGCCTCCATAAGGCAAGAAAATCAATCATCCATGCAGCATCACCTTCTAAGCAGTGGTAAAGTTAAAAAGGCCATGGAGAAACACTTATTGCCAAATATACAACAACTGCTTTTCAGTCACCAAGTCTGCTGAGTGGAGTGGGGGGCTCTAGTTGAGACTTGGGACTGAAAGGTGAGGCACAAAGTTTCTTCAAAACTCATGCATGTCAATGTGTATGTGTGTGTGCTCTGGAAGGGAAGGGGGGGGGTGTTGAGGGAGAGACAGAAAAGGAAAGAAAATTTTGGCACAAACCTTCAAATTCTGAGGAGTAAGCACAGCTACTCGACTGGAACACAACTCCACAAAGACAACCTGCAGTCAACAAAACAACTTTATAAAAAGTTCAAATAACTTATAAGCAGGAAGCTAACATGCTAACTGTCCAATCCATAATTAAATTTTAGTGAGTTTCAGGCACCTCCGGCTTCAAGTAGCGGATTACGGCTTCAACTTCTTTACATGAATCCTGCAATATATAATCAAAAATCAACACAATTATCAGTCATCTCCAAGGTAGCGTTTGACATTGCAAAAAGGAATCAAACTGAACCATAGAAATCTGCATTTTACATTCTTCAATTGAAAATCCACATTCTATTTGCCTAAATGACGCATTTTCCCATCCAAACATGTAGGAAAGCGACATAATGTAATGTAACAGGTAGCAGCAATAAGTGAATTGTATCATCTAGCTTTCCCGCATTAAGCCTAATTTATATTTCAATATCTTTTGTAATCCTCGCATTACAGTTCTCCGTTAGACTAATGCAGTTATAGGTTTAACTTGAGGTAATTACTTTCACGCTAGAACAAACAAAAACTTCAAAATTCGTTTGGGGAAAAATAATTGCAGGAAAAGAATTCATTAGTACACGATTTCTGTTAACAAAATTTTTAAGTTAAAAAGATTTGAATTCTTTCATTCCAATCATAAAAGAATTAATAAAGAAAATCAGTTGAATTGAATTCTTGTAACATTCTTGATTCCAAACAGGTGGCAAAAAGAACTAGAGATTTTCCATTCATTGTCATGAATTCTTCCGATCGAAAGTCCGAAAGAAAGCACAAACGGAAGGGTATTTACCACAATACGTTTGATTCGCTAAATTAGAGAACTAAACATGCAAGCCAATCAGGCTTATTAAGTAAGGAATTTCCTTTCTCAAATCTCGATTAAACAAAATCCTAAAGCGTCAAATCTAATTTCTCTCTTGATTAATCTTGTTTTCTCAATAACCAAACAGAAAATCGAAAATCCAACTTTAAGGAAAAAAAAGAAATACATATTCACCTGAGAAACATGTGCTGTGCCAACCAAGTACACATCGCATGATCCACTTTCCGCCGTCGACTCGCACTTGAGAACCACCACACTTTTAGAAAGCCCCTCCGGTAGCTCTGTCCTCCTCGGCTCACTAACACTCCTTATATCGGCGCCGGTGTCCACCCTCAGTTCATCAGCAACATCGACAATGCTCTCGCTCAACGCCTCGACATTAGGATTAGGATTTTCGATGTGAACAAAGTCCTCGGCAGCAGGAGGCCGGTCCGATGATTCCGGCGGGTAAGGGTCCATTGCCGGAGGGTTCCGGTTGGATCCAAGAAAATTACCGGCTTTGTTAGAAAATGAGGCAATTTTAGAGAATCTTGGGGCTGAAAATGAAATGTTAGGAGTGAAAATGAGGCTGTTTGGCGCTCGAGGGGGAAGAAATTTGGTGGTGGCGAGGAAGAAGCGATGCGACTCGGACGAATTTAGTTGAGTGATAAGCCGAGTCGAGCAGTTCATAAATTGGCCAAGTTGTTTTCTTCCAAGTTGGGCAAATTCTTGCCTTGCCCGCGCCCTTTATAAAAGGTATATTGATAGATAGAAGGGTATTATTAGCGAGTACTGACTGGTCCAGTAAAAAAAAATTGGATAACCAAAACATTAAATAAGTGTAATTTATTTTTTAAATAGTTTCCAAAAAAACAATCGTCTAATATAATATTTTTTAATAATAAAAATAATTTTTTATATAATAAACTTTTATTTTTGTAAAATTAAAAAATTATTTATTATACCTATATATTTTTAAAATTTTTATCTTAATTAAAATAATGATTTTTTATTATTGAAATTATAAAAAATAATATTTTATTATTAAAAATAATATTTTATTACTAAAAATAATATTATAATAGATTAATTCTTACAAAAATATAAAAAATTAATTGGTCAAAAAATTTAAATTAAATTTATTTAGTAAAAAATAAAACTACGGATAAATTTATTAATTAATTATGAAATTTTAAAAAATATATTAAAATTAGAAAGGATAATGGCTAATTACTTTTAAGTATTTGATCTAATAGAACTCTAATAAAATAGATTTAAATAGTATATAATTAGATTTTAAATAGAATTAGATTGTATTAATTTCTATAATGAGTTTGAATCGTATTCATGTTTTATGTATAAAATATTTATTATTTATATTTATTTATGTAAATAATAAATTTGATATAAATTATTTTTTATAATGATATTTATAAATTTTTTATATTTTTTTTCAAAAATTAGAATTTAAATTTTTTTAGAAATATTAATTTTTAAAATGAAAGTATAAATAAAAAATATATTTTTATATAAATTATTAATTAAAATATATAAAATTAAACAAATTTAAATAAATAACACAAGGCGATTTTAAATAGTTTAAGATAAAATAGGGTGACCTTCTATCTATTTACATTCCTAATTAAAATATTTAAAAATATTCAAATAAATAATAATAAGGCAATTTTAAATAGTTTAATATAAAATAGAGTGCCCAGAATCTATTTAATATTTTAATTAGTTATTTTATTAATTTTAATTATTGAATGTTTTATTATTTAATTTTTATTATATAAAAAAAATTATAAATTAATTTTTTAATTTTATAAAAATATTTAAAATTTTATATAACATTTAATGATTAAAATTAATTAATAAATTTTTTAAAATTTTAAAACATTTTAATTTTTGAAAATGAAAAACTAATTGCAGAATTCAAAATACCAAAATTTTTTTTAAAAAATGAAAAAAAAAAAAAAAACGAGTAGTCGCGCTTTTCAATACCAAAATAAGAGAGCGTCGGAAAATACTCGCAATAATTTATAATATACATGTATTTTATTCACACGTGTGTTGTACGTATGTTACCTTCCAATTAACTATTTTTTTAAAATTTTAATTTTAATTAAAAAAAATCAACTTTTATACTAATTCATATTTATATTCAAAATTCTTAAATTTTAAATAATAAAGTAAAATTTTTTAATTTATTATAATTATATCCATAAAAATTAAACTATTTAATGATAAATTGTCCTAAAATTTTATTTTAATAATAAAATAGTTTCTTAAATATATATTTTTATTACAATAATATTATATTTATTAATTACATTATTTATTTTATATTTTTATTTTTATATAATATCATAAATATTAATAAAATTTTAAAATATAAAAAAATAAAACTTTATAATTTAAAATATATAATATTTCATTTTATTAAAATATTATTAATAAGAAATAAAGTTTTTTAAATATAAACATATATATATATAATTTATAATATTGAGTATATATATTCAGTAAAATACTTTAAAACATAATATTATTTATATGTCACATTTTATATAACAAAAATTTGTTTATAATAAATATTTATTCAATATAATATATTTAATTTCAATATAAAATTTAAATTAAAAGATCATATATTTTATTAATAGTATAAAATTTTAAGAATTATATTATAATTTATTATTATCTTTTTTTAAATTCAATTTAATTTTTTTAGTTATAATTATAATAAATTAAATATATTTTCCAAAATTTAAAGGATTGAATATAAATATGAATTATCGTAAATATTTAAAATTTTTTATTTAATATTAATTTTAATTAAGATACAATTATTTTGCTTTAAATTTATAAATAAAATCAAAACTATAATAAGTTTTTTATGCTGTTGATATCATATTTAACATTTCTTTATTAATTTTATAAAAATTTTATTTGTTGAAGTTATAATCATTCTTTTTTTTAAAAGGTAAACAATTATCATACATTTATTGAAAGTTATGATAAATAACAACATCATTTGAAATAATTAATTCATTAAGAATTTCTATCTAATTCTTTTCTTTATTTATATAGAAAGACTGAATCTTTTAATTATACCATCTCAAAAAAAATAAAATTCAATTAACGAAATTATTATCGAATCTTTCTATAATAACATGATATTTAGTATTTTTAATCATTAATTAAAAATACATATTTTTTCATTTAATAAATATAAAAATATTTTTAAAGATAAGATTTAGTCATATATTTAATATCTTTTCTTTATTATTGATAATAACAACTGGTAATATTTACCTAAAATTACGGCCTAACAATAATATTTTTTACCAAATAGTTGACCACATATACATAAATCATCAATTAAAATATCTCTAACTAACTTATCAACGGCTTCAAAATAATATCTATAATTAATGAGTGTTTTGTCCCATATTATAAGAGAAGCTTTATATTAGTGCGGTTAGTTCGGTTAGTTGGGTTTCTTTTCTAATATTACATGTTAAAATTTTATTTAATTCAATAGAGATTTTAAATCTTAAATAACCTATACATTAACATGATAAAAGCAATAACTAAAACAACTCATCCTTTTGATCTTAAATATGAAAATAGTATCATATATAAATATGATTTCCTATATTCATCATGTATATAAACAAAAAAAAAATTCCAACATTATTATTCACCCATAATAATACTATATCATGTATAATCTTTTATTATAAATTCAGCATGGTAGCATTCAATTAGTCGATCGTGATTGAATTTTAATTTAATTATATTGTAACTCAAATCTTCTAATAAGAGTATATTATTGATATTAGATAATGTAAAAAGAACTAAAAGTGCTAAATTATGATTTAATACGAAGTAAAATTTTTGTTCATATACTTTTTTAATTCAAGAAGAATGTGAGTTTTAAAGTTTTTATCTTGGATCATAGACTTACATTTATTATATTTTGCATATGATATTTTATTATCATCCCTAACAAATCTCTAAAATTTATCAAATAGTTTTACAGGCCAAGAAATTTCATAAAAAATAATAATAATTATGAACAAGTATATTAATATCTATTTTTTATCATCACCTAATAACCTTTTCGCATTGATTTATTGATAAATAACACTGTCTATTATTCTCACTTAATCAAAATTTCTTGGTCAGTCGACAATATTCAATAACATTGTTAAGTAATAAAGTTTTCTTATATGTGGGCGCACATATGATATTCTTCCTATACATCAGCCTTCTTCTGTTAGTCCATAATTTGTTATTTTCATTCCATATTCATTGCCCAATTCAACGTATGTCAATAGACATGCATTTTCACATAAAAAATTTTCGTTTCTATCCGTTCTGTCAATATTATTTTTCTTTTATCAACTTTATTTATAATAGATTTTTGATTTTGATTTTGTTTATAAAAAATAATATTTGTTCCGGCAAATGAACATATAAACACTCCCTTACTAATTCTCTCTAATGAATTAGGACTTTAAAAAAATATCATGCTACTTCACAAGGTGATATATAAGTGACCATTTAAATAATTTTTTTATTTCGTTTATACATTATTTAGAAGGTATTGTGCCATCATTATTTATTTGTACAACAATTATCGCTCTATTAAGACCCTTATTAATATACTTAAATAAGTATTTTATAAGCACAATTACACAAACAAAACTCAATATTTATATGAGTTTAGTATCTGATAATTAAATCATTATTGTGTGGAACTATAAATCTATTATTTATTTTATTCATTTTTTTCTTAACAAATGAGATATTATGCCTTTGTTTATAGATGGTAAAACCACTTTTATCTGTATGTATCTTAGGCACAAATTTTTTGGAATAATATTTTTAATAATGTCCTCAGTACATGCACTATGGATTTTTATCACCACGTGAACCTTGAATCATAAAATTAGATATAATATTATATGTTAATGGATCATACTTTTTATAGAGTAACTCAACTGATAATATAGAATTAATTTTTATCGGTGATTTATGCTTTTTTAACCATACTAAAAAATGCACATGAAGCAAATGTCATTGTGAAATTCAATAATATATAAATGGCAACAACATGATCATAATGTTCTTTTTTATATATATAATCTATTCAATAATTAAACTTTGCTTTAAAAACTCCTTCAACTATATTTGGCCTATCTTTTGGATATTTGGCCTAAAATTAAACTTAACATATGTTTTATTTTAATTCAAGCTGGATTAAATGTAAAAGTAGTAAATTAATAGATGTCTATATAATTTACATATAGTTATTACATCATGGTTGTAACAACCCGGAAACCGAACTGCCACCGGCACTAGGATCCAGATCGACTTAAGGTCGCCGGGACCCGTAGTAAGCCTGCTATCCTGTCTGTATACCTGTGAAATCCCATACATGATCATACATTTGCTGTAAAACATAAAACTGTTCTTCATTCCAAGGCTTAACCTGTGCATGCACTCTCTCTGTGCTCTACTAATCCCTACTAGAGCTCCTCATGGCTCTAGGCGGATCAAACTCATAATGTTAAGCCTGGTTTTGCTCATAAACATACAACAATAAAGAAACATATATAAACTGATCATGTGACTCCACAAAGGGATTACAAGTCTTATAAGTCAAGCACTATGCTATACACTGTACATATACACGATCTCTTTACATTTACATGTCCACACTAGCTATTACAAGACTCTGAACTCTTCCTGTACCCTGCTGACCTGTCTTTGACCTCTGAACCTGCACAACTGGAGCAATGCCAAGTACAAGGATAAATGCAATGCATCATCTTTGTGTACACTAATGCACTCACCCTATAACATATTCATGATGCATGAAGCATGATAAAATATTCAGTTCTCATATTAAAACATTAAGGTAAATTCCACTCACCTGTAGTTCTCTCTGAACTGACTCTGCAGGTTCTGACTCTGGACTCACTGCTGATGTCCCTGATTCCTCTGGTCCGTACCTACACAGGTGGACTCAAATGAGGGACTAAACTCACTCAAGAACATCTCTAAGAAACTCCCCAAAACCCCTCTAAACAATCCTCAAACCATCACATAAAACATGCAAAAGAAAGCTGGACAGGGCACTTTCGGCGGCAGGTTCGGCGGCCGAAACCCCACTCCAGAGACGAAACTCATGCATGTTCGGCGGCACCTTCGGCGGCCGAAGGTCTCGTCCAGAGACGAAACTCACACATTTTCGGCGGCCGAACTTCTTCTTTCGGCGACCGAAAGTCTCTGTCTAAACCGAAAGCCTAGCTTTCGGGGGCAACCTTTGGCAGCCGAACTGCCTCCACAAGGGGTTCGGCGGCCGAACCTTCCTTCGGCGGCCGAACCTGGTTTTGCCCGAAGGACAGAACCCTGCTCTGTTTCATGCAAACTTCGCCCAAAAACCTACAAACATGCATATCAACTACGCCCAACTAGCATATACCCATAGATATGCACAAAGGGGTCTAAAACTATCCTAAAACCCCAAACAAACATAGCACATAACACTTAAACATGTTTGAACACCACAAATCACCAAAAACCTCACCTAAACCTAAACATGCATACTACCCATACAAACTTCAGAAAACCTTTCAAAATCATCAAAGAAGCTCAGGATCTTCCCTTACCTCTTACACAACTTGAGGATGAAGGATCCTAACGTGGAGATATGAAGAAAAGCTCTTCCAAAGCTCCAAGCTTCAAAACTTGGTTCTTTTGCTCAAAACCTTCATAAATCACCAAAACTCTTAAAACTCTTGAAAGATTTGATGAAAATCATGGAAAACATGAAAGTCAACGTAGGAGAGGCTGAAACTCACCTCTGGCTGCAAGTGGAGGAGAAATAACCTCCTTCCACCGACCCTTGGCCCTTTTATAGGTGGCTGGCCAGACCACCTTCGGCAGCCGAACGTGAAGCCGCAACCATGCAATGTTCGGCGGCCGAAAGTGACCTTCGGCGGCCGAACCTTTGCATTTCTCCCTTGTTGCTTTTCTTTAAAAACTCAATGCTTCTCACACTTCAAAACATGAAAACAAGTGAAAATACCTTGGAAAACATATGCATTACCCTTCTCGAGGGTTCCGACACCCGAGATTCCACCGGACTACAGGAATGCCGATGCCGGACTCGAGCCGGGTATTACATTCTCCCCCCCTTAAGAACATTCATCCCCGAATGTCCCTAACACAACATAAACACATAGAAAAGGGGAAACACTAACCTCAAAACAAATATGGGTATTGCTGGAGCATGGACTCCCGAGTCTCCCAAGTGCACTCTTCTAGGTTGTGGTGGTTCCACAAAACTTTCACCATTGGTATCTCCTTGTTTCTCAGCTTTCTGATCTGGGTGTCAAGGATCCGCACTGGCTGCTCTACATAGGTGAGATCACTTAAGATTTCCACCTCAGGTTCACTAAGAACCTTCTCTGGATCTGACACAAATTTTCTTAACATAGAAACATGGAATACCGGGTGAATTCGTTCCATAGAAGCTGGTAAATCTAGCTTATACGACACAGGCCCGATCTTCTGCAAGATCTCAAAGGGACCAATGTACCGTGGGGCTAGTTTACCCTTCTTTCCAAACCGAACCACTCCCTTCATCGGAGACACTTTGAGCAATACCATATCCCCCTCCTGGAACTCTATCTGCTTCCTACGGATGTCTGCATAGCTTTTCTGTCTGCTTACAGCTGTTCGGATCCTCTCTCTGATGATAGGTACTAATTTGCTGGTTATCTCAACTAACTCTGGCCCTGCAAGAGTTTTCTCTCCTACCTCTTCCCAGCAAACAGGTGTTCGGCACTTCCTCCCATACAGCGCTTCATAAGGAGCCATCCCTATGCTAGCATGATGGCTGTTGTTGTAGGCAAACTCCACCAGAGGTAGATGCTGCCTCCAAGAACCGCCAAAGTCTAACACACACATTCTCAGCATATCTTCAATGGTCTGGATGGTTCTCTCAGACTGACCGTCTGTCTGTGGATGGAAAGCAGTGCTGAAATCCAACCTTGTGCCCATTTCATTTTGCAGACTCCGCCAAAACCTGGAGGTGAACTGAGGTCCTCGATCTGATACTATCGACACTGGAACTCCATGCAACCTTACTATCTCGTCTACATACACCTGCGCCAACTTGTCTACAGAGTAGTTACTCCTGACTGGAATGAAGTGAGCAGATTTCGTGAGTCTATCCACAATCACCCATATGGAGTCTAGTCTGTTAGACGTCGCCGGTAACCCCACTACAAAATCCATCGCTATGTTCTCCCATTTCCATTCTGGAATCGGCAGTGGGTTAAGCATTCCAGCCGGCTTCTGGTGCTCTAGCTTCACCCTTTGACATGTCTCGCAGGCTGACACGAACTGTGCCACTTCTCTCTTCATTGCTGGCCACCAATACACCCTTCTCAGATCTTGATACATCTTGGTGGCTCCCGGGTGAATGCGATACCGCGTATTATGAGCTTCCCTCATAATATCTGCTTTCAAACTGCTATCATTTGGTACACATAACCTCTTACCCTGTCGAAGAATCCCCTCACTATCAAATCTGAACTCTGCACTGTTGCCCGACTGAACAGTCCTGGCAATCTTCACTAATTCGGGGTCTTCGTGCTGTTTTAG
This sequence comes from Manihot esculenta, assembly GCF_001659605.2. Lineage (NCBI taxonomy): Eukaryota > Viridiplantae > Streptophyta > Magnoliopsida > Malpighiales > Euphorbiaceae > Manihot > Manihot esculenta. Next base: position 10,648,151 of record NC_035173.2, read on the forward strand.
AGCCACTTGCTCTAGAACCACTGGTGTCACTCTCATCTGTGCGAGCAAAGCACCCGTACCAGATAACTGCAACTGTAACCCTTCTTCCACCAGCTTGTAGAAATCCTTCACCACCGGTCTTCTCTCTACTACAATGTGGGATAAACTGCCAAGTGACTTTCGGCTTAAGGCATCAGCTACAACATTAGCCTTGCCCGGATGATACTGGATCTTACAATCGTAATCACTGAGCAATTCTACCCACCGTCTCTGCCTCAAGTTTAAATCTCTCTGACTTAAGATGTGCTGCAGGCTCTTATGATCCGTATAGATCTCACATTTTACCCCATAGAGGTAATGCCTCCATATCTTAAGTGCAAAGATAACAGCTGCCATCTCAAGATCGTGTGTCGGGTAATTTAGCTCGTGCTTCTTCAGCTGTCTAGAAGCATAAGCTATCACTCTATCATTCTGCATCAACACACAACCTAATCCCACTCGGGATGCATCACAGAACACTGTGAAATCTTCATCACTGATCGGCAGAGCTAACACCGGTGCTGAAGTTAACCGTCTCTTCAACTCTGTAAAACTCTCCTCACATTCCTCTGACCACACAAACTTCTGATTCTTTTTGGTCAGTCTGGTCATAGGAGCAGCTATCTTCGAGAAGTCCTGAACAAACCTCCGATAGTAGCCTGCCAAACCCAGAAAACTCTTGATCTTTGTCACTGTAGTGGGTGTAGGCCAGTTGGCTACTGCCTCTACCTTTTTGGGATCTACTGCTATACCTTCCTCTGATACAACATGTCCCAAAAAAGAAATGCTCCTTAGCCAGAACTCGCACTTGGAGAACTTGGCATACAAGCCATGCTCTCTCAAGGTTTGCAGCACTATCCGCAGATGCTGGGCATGGTCCTCTGCATTTCTGGAGTACACCAAGATATCATCAATAAAGACGATCACAAAACGATCCAAGTACTCCCTGAAAACCCTGTTCATGAGATCCATGAATGCTGCAGGGGCGTTAGTCAACCCGAACGGCATCACAAGGAACTCATAATGCCCATATCTGGTTCGGAAAGCAGTCTTGGATACATCTCCTTCCCTGATCTTCAACTGGTGGTATCCGGATCTCAGATCTATTTTAGAAAAACAACTTGCTCCTGCCAGCTGGTCGAATAGATCATCGATCCTGGGTAACGGATACTTGTTTTTGATAGTGACTTTGTTCAACTGTCTGTAGTCGACACAAAGTCTCAGAGGTCCATCCTTCTTTCTGACAAACAATACTGGAGCACCCCAGGGTGAGGTACTCGGGCGGATGAAACCCTTAGCTACCAAATCCTGTAACTGCTCTTTCAACTCTCGCAACTCTGCTGGTGCCATCCTATAGGGAGGAATAGAGATCGGTCTGGCATTGGGCATCAACTCAATCTCGAACTCTATTTCCCTATCCGGTGGCAGTCCTGGAAGCTCTTCAGGAAACAAATCTGGGAAGTCTCTAACAACTAGTACTGAGGATGGTTCCCTAACCTGACTGTCTAGCTCTCTCACATAAGCTAGGAACCCCTGACACCCCTTCCTTAACATCCTACGAGCCTGGAGGGCTGATATCAAACCCCTAGGTGTCCCTCTCCTGTCTCCTCTGAAGACACACTCTGACCCATCCTGGTCTCTGACACTGACTACCTTATCTCTACAGTTCAGGGTAGCATCATACGTAGATAACCAGTCCATCCCTAGAATGACATCAAAATCTGTCAACTCTAGAACCACCAGGTCAGCTGGAAGGTATCTACCCTCTATGCACACCGGACTGAACCGACAGACTGACTCTGCCAAAGATGGATCACATTTGGGTCCACTGACCCATAGAGGACACTCTAACTCAGACACTATCAGACCCAACCTCTCTGCAGCTCTAGAAGAAATGAAAGAGTGAGAAGCACCGGGGTCCATTAAAGCATACACCTCTGAACACCCAATGATGAGATTACCTGACACCACCGTGTTCGACGTGTCTGCCTCCTGCTGAGTCAGGGTGAAAATCCGTGCTGGGGCTGACGGACCTGCACCTCGGGAACCCATCCCTGATGAAGAGGCTGCCCCTCTTCCTCTTCCTCTGCCACTGCTTGGTGGTATGGCTGAAGCTACTGGCTGTACTACACTGCCCGTACTCATCTGCTGGGATGGTGCAACCAAAGTCGCCTGAGGACATTCCCGTGCATAATGTCCCTCCTGCCCACATCTATAGCAGGCTGTGGATCCCAACTGACAAGCTCCTCTATGCTGTTTGCCACACCTCTTGCACACTGGAAAATCTGCGCCAGAACTGGAGCCACTACTCATTCCCAGACCCGACTTAAGCCTGTTCCAGAACTTGCCTCTCTTTCCTCTGAATTTCTCCCATCTCCTCTTACTTGCACTTGCTGTACTCTGTGAGGAGGAACCTGGTTTAACACCAGAAGACTGTGCCTTGACTACACCTTGACTTATGGCACTGGCCTCCATCTTTCTAGCAGCATCCACAATAGAGTGGAAACTTTCCTTCTCCGCATGAAGAATCAAAGAGAAATACCTGGGATGAAGCCTTGTGGCATATCTCTTTGCCTTCTTCTGATCTGTATCATATGCCTGACCGACATATGGCAACAATTCCAGGAACTTATCTGTATATGCATCAACACTCATCTCCTCCGTCTGTCGCAACTGCTCAAACTCCACAACCTTTAGTTCCCTGGAACTGTCAGGAAAAGCCCATCCAGCAAATTCGTTGGCGAACTCTTCCCACGTCATACTCTCAAGTCTCGGGTCCACATAGTTCTTGAACCATTCTCTAGCTTTCTTACACTTTAACGTGAACCCTGCCATCTCAATGGCTCTACCATCATCTGCTCCTAACTCACTTGTTATCATTCTGACTGCACTGAGATACTCAAAAGGATCATCTCCTGTATTGAATTTAGGAGCATCCAACTTTAAGTACTCGGTCATCTTCACCTTACTTCCCCCTGAAGAACTGGGTTGCTGTGCTTCCACAACAGGGGCTACTGGTTCAGGAGGTGGTGGTGGAGGAACTGGTTCCCTCACTTCAGGTTGTACTGAACTTGGATGAACAGGTGGGGGTGGATACATGTGATATGGTGGATAAAAGGAAGGATAGGGCATATAGGGCATGTAGGGTGGATATGGGGCAAAGCTGGAGTAATCCGACGTGCCTCCCATCGGATACTCTGGGCCCTGTGGAAAGGGTGGATAGCCAAACCCCGAGGCCTGCATGCCTCCCTGGGACTCCCCCATACCTTCTTCTGACCTTCCTACACCCATGCTTACATCTCTACTCTGATCCTCTTCCCTCACACCTCTTTCTTCTACTGACCTTCCCCCTCTGCTTACTCCTCTCCTGCTCTCGTCAGAAGACCTTCTAGGGTCTCGTGACGTTCCTTCCCTGCTTGACCTGTGAGATCTTGCCCTTGGCAAGGCAGGTGGACGAGCAGCTGTACCCTCACTTACAGGTGGGACTCCAGTCAATCTCGCGGATCGACGAGTTCCTCACATCTTCACTCTCTGGAAAACAACAAATCGCATAACACATCAGCAACACATCAAAAACATGCACATGCATAACGCAGGGCATTGCACATCAGCATAACATCCTATCCTTGTGGACATGTTTTTCCTATGGTGCTTGACCTACTAAACCTCTCTATGAGCCCAACTCTCTCTCTATAGGTCCGACCATGTGAACCTAGGGCTCTGATACCAATCTGTAACAGCCCGGAAACCGAACTGCCACCGGCACTAGGATCCAGATCGACTTAAGGTCGCCGGGACCCGTAGTAAGCCTGCTATCCTGTCTGTATACCTGTGAAATCCCATACATGATCATACATTTGCTGTAAAACATAAAACTGTTCTTCATTCCAAGGCTTAACCTGTGCATGCACTCTCTCTGTGCTCTACTAATCCCTACTAGAGCTCCTCATGGCTCTAGGCGGATCAAACTCATAATGTTAAGCCTGGTTTTGCTCATAAACATACAACAATAAAGAAACATATATAAACTGATCATGTGACTCCACAAAGGGATTACAAGTCTTATAAGTCAAGCACTATGCTATACACTGTACATATACACGATCTCTTTACATTTACATGTCCACACTAGCTATTACAAGACTCTGAACTCTTCCTGTACCCTGCTGACCTGTCTCTGACCTCTGAACCTGCACAACTGGAGTTAGGGGAGAGGGATGAGCTATGATAGCCCAGTGAGTAGAATAGGCAAATATAGGTGATAAAACATGCTCTCATGAAATGTAACACATAATCACATAACCTCGGCCGGACGGATCAAAACTCCCTCTATCTCATCTGGGGTACCTAAGTACCATGTGCCTGGTCCCCGTAGGGCTGTTCCAGGTCTTTATATATGTGCCTGGTCCCCGTAGGGCTGTTCCAGGTCTTTCCTCTGAGGGCTAATGAATCCTCACGAAGTCCGTGCCGTCTCACATAAGCAATGTACAAGGAGCAATGCCAAGTACAAGGATAAATGCAATGCATCATCTTTGTGTACACTAATGCACTCACCCTATAGCATATTCATGATGCATGAAGCATGATAAAATATTCAGTTCTCATATTAAAACATTAAGGTAAATTCCACTCACCTGTAGTTCTCTCTGAACTGACTCTGCAGGTTCTGACTCTGGACTCACTGCTGATGTCCCTGATTCCTCTGGTCCGTACCTACACAGGTGGACTCAAATGAGGGACTAAACTCACTCAAGAACATCTCTAAGAAACTCCCCAAAACCCCTCTAAACAATCCTCAAACCATCACATAAAACATGCAAAAGAAAGCTGGACAGGGCACTTTCGGCGGCAGGTTCGGCGGCCGAAACCCCACTCCAGAGACGAAACTCATGCATGTTCGGCGGCACCTTCGGCGGCCGAAGGTCTCGTCCAGAGACGAAACTCACACATTTTCGGCGGCCGAACTTCTTCTTTCGGCGACCGAAAGTCTCTGTCTAAACCGAAAGCCTAGCTTTCGGGGGCAACCTTTGGCAGCCGAACTGCCTCCACAAGGGGTTCGGCGGCCGAACCTTCCTTCGGCGGCCGAACCTGGTTTTGCCCGAAGGACAGAACCCTGCTCTGTTTCATGCAAACTTCGCCCAAAAACCTACAAACATGCATATCAACTACGCCCAACTAGCATATACCCATAGATATGCACAAAGGGGTCTAAAACTATCCTAAAACCCCAAACAAACATAGCACATAACACTTAAACATGTTTGAACACCACAAATCACCAAAAACCTCACCTAAACCTAAACATGCATACTACCCATACAAACTTCAGAAAACCTTTCAAAATCATCAAAGAAGCTCAGGATCTTCCCTTACCTCTTACACAACTTGAGGATGAAGGATCCTAACGTGGAGATATGAAGAAAAGCTCTTCCAAAGCTCCAAGCTTCAAAACTTGGTTCTTTTGCTCAAAACCTTCATAAATCACCAAAACTCTTAAAACTCTTGAAAGATTTGATGAAAATCATGGAAAACATGAAAGTCAACGTAGGAGAGGCTGAAACTCACCTCTGGCTGCAAGTGGAGGAGAAATAACCTCCTTCCACCGACCCTTGGCCCTTTTATAGGTGGCTGGCCAGACCACCTTCGGCAGCCGAACGTGAAGCCGCAACCATGCAATGTTCGGCGGCCGAAAGTGACCTTCGGCGGCCGAACCTTTGCATTTCTCCCTTGTTGCTTTTCTTTAAAAACTCAATGCTTCTCACACTTCAAAACATGAAAACAAGTGAAAATACCTTGAAAAACATATGCATTACCCTTCTCGAGGGTTCCGACACCCGAGATTCCACCGGACTACAGGAATGCCGATGCCGGACTCGAGCCGGGTATTACAATGGTAGTATTCTAATATATATTTAGAATCACATGTATAACTGGAATGCAAAATCGCATATTTACCAATATTATTTACATTATGTATAAAGAAACCTTGTTAATGGAATTGTTATGTTACTATAAAGAAACATGTTTCATTGAATGGGATTTCTGAAGTTAGAATATTATGAGAATAAGAATGTTATGAAATTTTTCTGAGAATTGTATTCACATATAAATCAATAGTTCATATTGTCATTTTCACAAATTAATACACAGTAATATCCATATGGAAAATAAAAGTTAACATTTCTCATATCCCAACTTACGATTGTTGGATATTTAACAAATTATTTCAAAAGAATCATAAATAATTTAAAATATTTTGAAATAAGTTACAGATTTTAAGTTGGTTAAAAAGATTTTTTCCACTTTAAATTATCTTAATCTTTATCCTAAGTAAACCAGATTTTTTCAGTTGATATTGTGGATACGCAACCGTAGGCGAATTATCCTTAAGGACAGTGATTATTATCACGCCTCAAGCAATATTCTGCTCATCTTTCATTTATTTTCTATATATTTTTCTACCATTTTTCAACAATCTTAAGGATAAAGGCTGAAATTACTTCTCTTAACAATACTTTCATTACTGGACCTGTTGATCCTTTTGCTACTGGCATTTACTGCTATGATGCAACCTGCCATGATTGTAATACCCGGCTAAAGTCCGGCGTCGGAATTCCTGTAGATCGATGGAATTTCTGATGTCGGAAGTCTCTAGAAGGGTAAGGGCTATGTTTTCTATATTTTTATCCGCGTTTTGATGTTTTAAAGTGGTTTAAAGTGTTTAAAGAAATGAGGTTTTGCAAGAAAAGCACTAAGGCAGAAAAGCCAAGGTTCGGCCGCCGAAGGTGACTTTCGGCCGCCGAACGTGCATGGCATTCGGGTTCTCATTCGGCCGCCGTAGTTGGTCTGGCCAGCCAACTATAAAAGGCCCTAGATCGGTCAAATGGATAAACTTGTCTTTCCATTTGCACGAGCTGAGGTGAGACTTGATCTTCCTTGAGTGATTTATGTGTTTTCTCAAATCTTTCATGGTTTTGATGGATTTTCATGTGGTTTTGAAGTTTTTAAGCAAAAGAGCAAAGGTTTGGAAGCTTGGAGACTTTGAGAGAGGATTTCTCCATATCTCCACGTAGGGATCGTTCAATCTCTTGTTTGGAAGAGGTAAGTGAAGATCCTGAACTTCCTTTCTTGATTTTGAAGGTTTTATGGGAGTTGTATGGGTAGTTATGCATGTTTAGGTTAAGGGAGGTTTTTAAGGATTTTGGTGTCTCAGCATGGTTAAGTGTTGTTTGATATGTTTGTTGGAGGTGTTAGGATAGGTTTAGACCTCTTTATGCATGTTATATGGTATATGCTAGTTGGGAGTAGTTGCTATGCATGTTGAATAGGTTTTGGGTGAAGTTTGCATGAAACAGAGCAGGTTTCTGTCCAACGGGCAAAACCAGGTTCGGCCACCAAAGGAAGGTTCGGCCGCCGAACCCCTTATGGAGGCAGTTTCGGCTGCCAAAGCTTGCCCCCGAACATGTGGACTTTCGTCTCTGGAGGCAAGGTTCGGCCGCCGAAAGTGCCGCCGAAGGTTGAGTTTCGTCTTTAGATGAGACTTTCGGCTGTCGAAGGTGCCGCCGAACATGCATGAGTTTCGTCTCTGGAGGGGAGTTTCGGCCGCCGAACCTGCCGCCGAAAGTGCCCTGTCCAGCTTTCTTTTGCATGTTTTATGTGATTGTTCTAGGATGCTTTAGAGGGTTTTTGGGGAGTTTCTTAGAGATGTTCTTGAGTTCATTTGGTCCCTCATTTCAGTCCACCTATGTAGGAACGGACCAGAGGAACCAAGGAGGTCAGTAGTGAGCACTGCTTCAGAACCTGCAGAGTCAGTACAGAGTCAGCCAGAGGTGAGTGGGACTGAACTAAATCTTTTAATATGAGAACTCAAACATTGTTCGCATGCTTCATACATCATTTATGCCATGTTTATAGTATTGCATTAGGGATCACGAAGATGTTGCATTAATCAGTGCATGTACAGATCGGGCGTAGCTTGAATTCATTAGCCCCCTGAATGAAGACCTGAGGAGCCCTGAAAGGGCCGGGCACACAGTACCATAGGGTGCTGAATGAAGACCTGAGGAGCTCCTTTGCGGGCCGGGCACTGTGAGGGAATTGTGAATTAGTCCGTCTGAGATTATGTGATTTACTTGTGTTGTGATGCATTCCATGAGATCATGTTTTATAACATGTTTTATCTGTACTACTCACTGGGCTAGTATAGCTCACCCTCTCCCTTCACCCCCAGTTTTGCAGGTTCAGAGTCCAGAAGTATTAGCAGGGTATAGAGAAAGAGAAGAGCTATGTAATAGTTAGTGGACATGTATTTATTCAAGTGATAGGGTAGAATGTACAGTGTATAGAATGGTGCTTGTTTCTAAGAGTGGTAATCCTTTGTATACATGATCTTTTTGTTGTATACATGATCTTTTTATGGACATGTTTTATGTTATATGTATGCAAAACCAGGCTTAACAGGATATGAGTTTAGCCCACCTAGAGCAAAGATGAGAGCTCTAGTAGAGGTTCACAGTATAGCGATGATGTATGCACAGGTTAAGCCTTGGAACCGAGGAAAGTTTTAATTAATCCAGAAAATGTATGATCATGTATGGGATTTCACAGGTACACAAAGTTCACAGCAGGCTTGCTACGGGTCCCGGCGGCCTTAAGCCGATCTGGATCCTAGCGCCGGTAGCAGTTCGGTTTCCGGGCTGTTACAGATTGGTATTAGAGCCTTAGGTTCATATGGTCGGACCTATATAGAGAGAGAGTCGGGCTCATAGAGGTCATAGATGGTCAAGCACCATAGGAAAGCATGTCCATTAGGATAGGATGTCAGTCCTGTCTATCTGCTGTGTGCATTGCTATGATTCATGCATGTGTTATATATGTTGCTAATGTGCTATGTTATGTGTGTTGTGTTCCAGAGAGGGAAGATGCGAGGAACTCGTCGATCCGCGAGATTGACTGGAGTCCCACCAGAAAGTGAGGGTAGAGCTGCTCGTCCTCCTGCATTGCCAAGGGCAAGATCTCACAGGTCAAGCAGGGAAGGAACGTCACGAGACCCTAGAAGGTCTTCTGACGAGAGCAGAAGAGGAGTAGATAGAGGGGGAAGATCAGAGGCAGAGAGAGAGGCTATGGATGTTGGTCAGAGCAGAGATGAAAGTATGGGTATAGGAAGGTCTGAAGAAGGTATGGGAGAGTCCCAAGGAGGCGCACAGGCCTCGGGGTTTAGCTATCCACCCTTTCCACAGGGCCCAGGGTATCCGATGGGAGGTACGTCGGATTTCTTCAGCTTTGCCCCATATCCACCTTATATGCCTTATCCTTCTTTTTACCCACCATATCACATGTATCCACCCCCACCTTTTCAGCCAAGTCCAGCACAACCTGAACCCAGAGAAACAGTACCTCCACCACCACCAGAACCTGTAGCCCCTGTTGTTGAAGCACAGCAACCTAGTTCATCAGGGGGACATAAGGTGAAGATGACTGAGTACTTAAAGTTGGATGCTCCTAAATTCAATACAGGAGATGATCCCTTTGAGTACCTTAGTGCAGTCCGAATGATAACCAGTGATTTGGGAGCTGATGAGAGCAAGGCCATTGAGATGGCAGGGTTCACATTAAAGTGCAAGAAAGCCAAAGAATGGTTCAAGAACTATGTGGACCCCATAATAGACAGCATGACATGGGAAGAGTTTGCCAATGAGTTCGCAGGGTGGGCTTTTCCTGACAGTTCCAGGGAGATGAAGGTTGTCGAGTTCGAACAGCTGAGACAGACAGAGGAAATGAGCGTTGATGAGTATACAGATAAGTTCCTGGAATTGTTACCATACGTAGGTCAGGCGTATGATACGGATCAGAAGAAGGCAAGGAGATATGCCACAAGGCTTCACTCCAGGTATTTCTCCTTGATTCTTCCAGCAGAGAAAGAGAGTTTCCACTCCATTGTGGATGCAGCCAGAAAAATGGAGGCGAGTGCCATCATACAGGGAACAGGAAAGCAGCAGGTGGCACAGTCTTCGGGTTCTAAGACCCCCAGTGTAGCAGTTTCTGGCAGCAGAAAAGGAGAGAAGTTTAAGTCCAAGAGAGGCAAGTTATGGAGCAGGATTAAGTCAGGATTGGGAATGGGAAGCGGCTCCAGCTCTGGCTCAGGCAGTCCAGTATGTCAGAAATGTGGGAAACCACACAGAGGAGTTTGTCTGATGGGATCTACAGCCTGCTATAGATGTGGGCAAGAGGGACATATTGCACGAGCGTGTCCCCAGGCAACCTTTATGGCACCATCCCAGCAGATGACCTCAGGCAGTGTAGCACAGCCAGCAGCTTCAGCCGTACCACAGAGCAGTGGCAAAGGTAAAGGAAGAGGGTTAGCCTCTTCATCAGGGATGGGTTCTCGAGGTGCAGGTCCGTCAGCCCCAGCACGGATTTTCACCATGACGCAACAGGAGGCAGATACATCGAACACAGTGGTGTCAGGTAATCTCACCATTGGGTGTTCAGAGGTGTATGCTTTGATGGACCCCGGTGCTTGTCACTCTTTCATTGCTTCTAGAGCCGTAGAGAGGTTGGGTTTGATAGTCTCCGAGTTAGAGTGTCCTCTTTGGGTCAGTGGATCTAGATGTGACCCATTATTGGTAGAGTCAGTCTGTCAAGTCAGTCCAGTGTTCATAGAGAGTAGATGCCTTCCAGCTGACCTTGTGGTTCTAGAGTTGGCAGATTTTGATGTCATTTTAGGGATGGATTGGTTATCTATGTATAATGCTACCTTGAACTGCAGGGACAAGGTAGTCAGTTTCAGAGACCAGGATGGGTCAGAGTGTGTCTTCAGAGGAGACAGGAGGGGGACACCTAGAGGTTTGATATCAGCCCTTCAGGCTCGTCGATTGTTGAGGAGGGGTTGTCAGGGGTTCCTAGCTCATGTGAGAGAGCTAGACATGCAGGTTAGGGAACCATCCTCAATACCAGTTGTTAGAGAGTTCCCAGATGTGTTTCCTGAAGAGCTTCCAGGACTACCACCTGATAGGGAAATAGAGTTCGAGATAGAGTTAATGCCTGGTATGAGACCGATCTCTATGCCTCCCTACAGGATGGCACCAGCAGAGCTGAGAGAATTAAAAGAGCAGTTACAGGAGTTGGTAGACAAGGGTTTCATCCGCCCGAGTACCTCACTTTGGGGTGCTCCAGTACTGTTTGTCAAGAAGAAGGATGGACCTCTTAGACTTTGTATCGACTACAGGCAGTTGAACAAGGTCACTACCAAGAACAAGTATCCTCTACCCAGGATCGATGATCTCTTTGACCAGCTGTCAGGAGCAGGATGTTTCTCTAAGATAGATCTGAGATCCGGATACCATCAGTTGAAAATCAGGGAAGAGGATGTACCCAAGACAGCTTTCAGGACCAGATATGGGCATTATGAGTTCCTAGTAATGCCGTTCGGGTTAACGAACGCCCCTGCAGCATTCATGGATCTCATAAACAGAGTTTTCAGAGAATACCTGGATCACTTTGTGATTGTCTTTATAGATGATATCTTAGTGTACTCCAGGGATGCAGAGGAGCATACCCAGCATCTGAGGATAGTCTTGCAGACTTTGAGAGAGCATGGCTTGTATGCCAAGTTCTCTAAGTGCGAGTTCTGGCTGAGGAGCATTTCTTTCTTGGGGCATGTAGTATCAGATGAAGGTATAGCAGTGGACCCCAAGAAGGTAGAGGCAGTAGCCAACTCGCCTACACCCATGACAGTAATAGAGATCAAAAGTTTCCTGGGTTTGGCAGGCTACTATCGGAGGTTCGTTCAGGACTTCACGAAGATTGCTGCTCCGATGACCAGATTGACCAGAAAGAACCATAAGTTCGTATGGTCAGAAGAGTGTGAAGAGAGTTTTGAAGAGCTGAAGAGACGGTTGACTTCAGCACCGGTGTTAGCTGTGCCGACTAGTGATGAAGACTTCACAGTGTTCTGTGATGCATCCCGAGTGGGATTGAGTTGTGTGTTGATGCAGAATGACAGAGTGATAGCTTATGCTTCTTGTAACGACCCGAAAATTGGACCGCTACTGGCGCTAGGATCCAGATCGACATAAGGTCGCCGGGACCCGTAGCAAGCCTAGCATACATCCTGTACATCTGGTATAATCTCATACATGATCAAACATAAGCATAAAAACTTTAAAACATAAAACTGTAAACTTTTTCTTTCTTCCATACACCAAGCTTAACCTGTGCATACACAACTCATAATCATAAACCCCAACACTAGAGTTCTCATCATCTACTCACGTGGGGCAACATACATTAAACTTGGCTATCATGCCTAAAAAAAAAACATACATAAGGACCATGTACAAAGGGATTAACCACACTTCTAGGGTAAAGCACAACTCTAACTATTACATTACATTAACAATTTACATCATAATCTATTTCATTACATATCTTTACCTTACATCATGTCCACTACCAATCTATTACATAAACATGACCTTCTGATCTCCTGACTAACTCTGGCCCTGCAAACCTGGGGTTAGGGGAGAGGGGTGAGCTATAAAGCCCAGTGAGCAGAATTATAGAGAAAAACAGTTTATTATATCATATGCTTTCATGACATGCATCACATCACAAACAATACACATCAAGGATGAATTCGTCACCATTAGCCCTCTACATAAAAATCTCATCTCATAACAAGTCCAACAATGCTCTATGCCAGGGGCGATACGGCCACACCTGGACTTCACATAATCTATGCCAGGGGCGATACGGCCACACCTGGACTTCTTTCCATCTCTATGCTAGGGGCGATATGGCCACACCTGGTCTTTCCATCTCATATCATGCCATACATGTCCTATCATGTCATATCATGTTATATCATAACACATCATACTAAGAGCTAATGGATCATCCAATATTCATCCATCTCATCATCACCGTATTATGCAATGCAACATATTCGTGAACTCTAATGCAAACAACCTATTTCATAATCATGGTATTCGTGATGCATGAACATGCTTAGAAAATTTAATTTCTTTTAATATTAAAAGGAGTTGTGTTCTACTCACATTGATTAGCTCTGGGCCGACTCTGAAACGGCTAACACTGATGGCCTCCTCGGTCCCTCGGGTCCGATCCTACACAGGTGGACTCGAATGAGGTGCCAAACACACTCTAAACAGCTCATAAACAACTCCCCAAAAACCCCCTAAAACATCCTCAAAACAATCATAGAAAACACCCATGAAAGGGCTGGACAGGGCACTTTCGGCGGCACTTTCGGCGGCCGAAGGTCCCTTCCAGAGACGAAAGTCATGCAGGTTCGGGGGCACTTTCGGCGGCCGAACCCTCTCTCCAGAGACGAAAGTCAGGCACTTTCGACGGCCGAACATCACCTTCGGCGGCCAAAAGTCCGCTCCAGCTCCGAAACACAACTTTCGGGGGCAAGGTTTGGCGGCCAATCCATGCATCCATAGGCAGGTTCGGCGGCCGAAACCACCTTCGGCGGCCGAACCTGAGTTCTTTCAGAACTCAGCCCTTGTGCATACAAGCCTCCCAACCCCCCAAAACAAGCATCCAACCTCATAAAACATGCATAAACTTCTCAAAACCAAGCATAAACCCTTAGTCATGCATAAAGGAGCTTAACAACTAGATTAAACTCCAAAAACAACATCCAAAGCATATATAGATAGCTTAAGACCCACATGGGCCAAAACTATCAAAACATCCCACAATCTCACGTGCTCTTTCCCAATCATGCATACACTCTCCCACATGCATAACCGAGCTTAAACCTTCAACATAACATCACATAAACACATATTGGGCACAAAACCCACACAAACCCTAACATGCATATCTACCCATACTCAAGCATTAAAACTCCTTAAAACTTTATTAAAACATAAAGGAAAGCATAGATCTACACTTACCTCTTGAAGATCGAGGGTTGGTGTGATCTCTAACTTGGAGATGGGAGGAAACAAATCCCTTGGGTCTCCAAGCTCCAAACTTGATCTTTGAACTCAAAACTCTTCAAAACAACCATGTAACTTATAAAAACGTGAAGGATTGAAGAAAAAGCATGAAAACGACTAGAGGAGGACATGAACACACCTGAGCTCAAGAATGGGGAGAAAACTCGCCCATTTTCGGTCTGAGGGCCTTTTATAGGTGGCCTGGTCGACGACCTTCGGCAGCCTAACGTGCCTCCTAAACTCATGTATGTTCGGCGGCCGAACTTGAGGTTCGGCGACCGAACCTGGTTTCTGCCCTCACACTTTCGGAAGCCTAAAGCACTCCCGAAACAGCTCCATGCTCGGCGGCCGAACTTGACTTTCGGCGGCCGAACCTGGCAAATGCCTCCTTAGCCTAAACTTTTCAAAACTCAATTTTCTTTCCGTTTAAAACCATAAAATCAAGTGAAAACATTTTAGAAAACACATTTTAACCCCTTAGAAGACTCTGGCATCTACAAAAATTCCAGATTCCAATGGAGATTCCGCCGGAAAGTCGGAATTTCGATGCCGGGATCTAGCCGGGTATTACATTCTTCCTCCCTTTAAGAACATTCGTCCTCGAATGTTCAAACAACAAACATGCTCAAAAACATAGCATCAAGCATACATAAACAAGCAAGCAAAGCCTAAAACCTCTCTCCAAGGAGAGATATAGGTATTTGCTGGAGTACGAACTCCCGGGTCTCCTATGCACACTTTTTCCATTAACTGGTGATTCCAAGGGACTTTCACCATCAGGATTTCCTTATTCCTCAACTTTCTGACTTAAGTGTCCATGATCCGCACTAACTGCTCAACATAGGTGAGATCCCTTGAGATCTCCACCTCTGGTTCTTTAAGAACCTCACTCGGATCTGACACGAATTCTCGTAACCTGGGAACATGGAAAACCGAATGGATCTCCTCCATTGAAGTGGGCAAATCTAACTCGTGAGATACATTCCCAAATCCTTTGTAGGATTTCAAAGGGTCTAATGTATTTGAGAGCTAATTTACCTTTCTGCCCATAACGAATCACCCTCTCTTTAGGAGACACCTCCAGCAAACCACAACTTTCTCGAGAACCTCATCATGCTCACTCAGTGCACTCTGATAAAACTCTTCTCTCTTCTGAAACTCTACATACCTCTTGCGGACAATTCCATAACTCTCCTGCTGACTCACAGCAGTCCTGATTCCCCTTTTTCTGGCCATGCAGTTCTTACCCATTTTCTCTGCCCCAGATTCTCCTCCCTTGACTCAAGATGTATCGCAAGCTCTTTCGATCTGTAAGGATCTGTCATCATACCTTATATAGGTATCGCCTCTACATCTTGAGTGCTGAGATTACCATCACCATTTCTAGATCATGTGTAAGATGATTCAACTCATGCTTCTTCAGCTACCTAGAAGTATAAGCAATCATCCTGCCACTTTACATTAACACACAATCTAGTTCCACCCGGAACGCATCGCAGGACACTGTGACATCTTCATTACTGGCGGACAGAGCCACCACGGGTGCTGACATCAACATTTCCTTCGGCTCTTCAAAGCCATCTTCACACTGAGTAGGTCACACAACCCTCTGGTTCTTCTTGATCCATCTGGCCATAGGAGCGGCAACTCTAGGGAAGTTCCAGATGAACTTCCAGTAGGTAACCTGCCCAACCCAAAAGCTTTTGATCTTCGTCACTACAATGGGCCTGGGCTAGGCAGCTACAACTTCAACTTCCTCGGGTTTACCTCACTTTTCTTTTTCCGACCTACCATGACCCAAGAAAGATATGCTCCTTGATCGGAACTCACATTTGGAGAACTGGGCATCCAAGCCATGTCCTCTTAGGATCTGCAATCCTATCCTCAGATAATGGGCATACTCTTCTGTATTTCTAGAACTCACCGAGGTACTGTCAATGAAGACAATAACGGAGTGATCCAGAAATCGACTAAACTCTGCTCATGAGATCCATGAATGTTGTAAGGGCGTTCATTAACCCGAACGACATTCCTAGGAACTCATAGTGCCCATATCTGGCTCTAAACACTGCTCTCTGTATATCTTCTTCCTTGATCTTAACTGATGGTACCTGGACTTCAGATCTATCTTGGAAAGGCAACCAGCTCCTGCTAGCTGGTTTAAAATAGATCGTCGAGCCAAGGTAACAAATACTTATTATGGGTAGTGACTTTGTTCAACGACTTGTAGTCGATACAAAGTCCTGGGGATCCATCCTTCATCCTCATAGCAACTCTGGAACACCCCAAGGCGAAGTGCTCAGTCGGATGGAAACCCTTAACTACCTAATCTTACAACATGCTCTTCCTACTACTTTTATTCTGCAGGTGCCATCCTGTAGGGAGGGGTAGAGACGGGTCTGGTCCCTATCATCACTTTCATTTCAAATTCTATCTCCCTAACAGATGGTACACCTAGCAGCTCGTCTGGGAAAACATCTAAGAACTCACTACTAGTACTGAGGTGGGATCCCTGACATGACTACTGAACTCTCCTGCACGAGCTGGAAACCCCTGACAACCTCTTCTGGCCAACCTACGAGCCTGTAGGACTGATATTGAACCTCTAGGTATCCCTACTCTGTCCCCCTCTAAGGACTGCCTCTGATCCATCCTGACCTCTGAACCTGACTACCTTGTCTCTGTGGACTCAGGTAGCACCACTAGTAGAAGAACCAATCCAACCCTAGAATGACGTCAAACAGTCAAATCTAGAACCGTTAGGCCAGCTGGAAGGCATCTACTCACACATACTCTAAACTATATCGGCAGACTAACTCTGCCACTGATGGATCACACTTGGGTCCACTGACCCAAAGGGAATACCCTAACCCATAAGCTATCAACCCGACCTATCTACGGCTCTCGAAGCCACAAGGAAAGAGAAACACATCAGGGTTCACAAAAGCATACACATCAAACATAAGAGAGTGAGATTACATGTCACCATCATGTCCGGTGTGTTAGCTTCTTGCTGCGTCATGGAGAAGATCCGAGCTGGAACTGATGGACCTTCACCTAGGGAACCTGCTGAAGAAGGGGCCATCCCCCTTCCTCTGCCTCGACCACTACCCTGAAACATGGCTGGAGCTGATGGTTGTGCCATACTGCCTGGAGTTGTCTGATGGGACGGTGCCATAAAAGCTGCCTTAGGACACTCCCGAGCTATGTGTCCCTCCTGGCCGCATCTGTAACATGCTGTAGTCCCAAACCGACAGACTCCCTTGTGCGGCCTACCGCACCTTGCACACTCCGCGACCTCTGTGCCTGAGCTCGAGCCTCCTCCTAATCTCAGACCAGACTTTATCTGATTCCAGAACTTATTCTTCTTTGACCTTCTGAGACCTCTGTCTCCCTTCTTACTTTTCGTGACATCCTCACCTAGAGAGGAGAGATTTGCATCACTTGTCCCCAGGATTTTGAGACCCGAAGACTATGCCACTGACTGCTTAACTGTCCCTTGGATAATGGCACTAGCCTCCATTCTCCATGCCATATCTACTATAGCATGGAAGCTCTCCCTTTCTGCTGATTGAATCAACGAGGAATACCTGGAGTGAAGCTTCATAACATATCTTCTAGACTTCTTCAGGTCTGTGTCAAGACCTTGTCCTGCAAACGGCAACAGCTCCAGGAACCTGTCTGTAAACTCATCTACACTCATCTCTTCCGTCTGTCTTAGTTGCTCAAACTCAATCATCTTCAGTTCTCTGGAACTATCTGGAAAAGCCCATCCTGTAAACTCATTGGCAAACTGTTCCTAGGATAAGCTTTCCAACCTTGGGTCCACATAGTTTTTGAACCATTCCCTTGCCTTCTTACATTTCAATGTGAACCCTGCCATCTGAATGGCTCTACTGTCATTTGCTCCCAACTCGTCAGTTATCATCTTCACCGTTCTGAGGTACTCAAAAGGGTCATCACCTGTTTCAAACTTGGGGGCATCCAACTTCAGATAGTCCGTCATCTTTACCTTACCCCCAACTGATGAGTTAGGTTTAGGTGTTTGGGCATCAGGGACAAATGGCTCTGTTGGTGGAGGAGGAGGTGTAGCATTCCCTGGGTTAAGGTTTTCTGGACCTGGATAAAAGGATGAGGGTGGAAACATGGGGTACTGTGGGTATGGTGGGTAAAAGGGAGGGTAGGGCATGAAGGTGGGGTATAGGTTATAGCTAGAGAAATCCGACGTGCTTCCCATCGGATATCCTGGACCCTGAGGATAGGGTGTATACTGTGGTAGAACAAAGCCCGAGGCCTGAGTGCCTCCTTGGGACTCTCCCATATCCTCTTCTGACGTACTCACGCCCAAACTACTATCTTTTCTCTTGTTATCCTCCTCTGTTCCCGTCACATCCGCCGACATACCACCATGAACTGATCTCCTCCGACTTGCCTCAAAAGACCTTCTAGGGTCCCTTGCTATACCTTCTCTGCTTGTTCTACAAGATCTTGCCCTCTGCAGAGCAGGGGGATGGGCGTTCATGCCCTCATTCTCTGGCGGAGCTCCAGTCAATCTAGCAGATCGACGAGTTCCTCTCATCTTGACTTCTGAAAGCATAACATACCACATAACATTAGCATCATACAGTTCATGTGGAAACACACGAACCTTCTACACATACATCACATACATAGCATAACATTAATGCACATGCATATTATCATGGCATTTCACATCATCATACAAGACAGGACTCCACCTCCTATCCTAGTGGACATGATCTCTCCTATTGTGCTTGCCCTTCTATAATCTCTATGAGCCCGACACACTATAGGTCCGACCATGTGAACCTAGGGCTCTGATACCATTCTATAACGACCCAAAAATCGGACCGCTACCGGCGCTAGGATCCAGATCGACATAAGGTCGCCGGGACCCGTAGCAAGCCTAGCATACATCCTGTACATCTGGTATAATCCCATACATGATCAAACATAAGCATAAAAACTTTAAAACATAAAACTGTAAACTTTTTCTTTCTTTCATACACCAAGCTTAACCTGTGCATGCAC
Organism: Manihot esculenta; assembly: GCF_001659605.2. Lineage (NCBI taxonomy): Eukaryota > Viridiplantae > Streptophyta > Magnoliopsida > Malpighiales > Euphorbiaceae > Manihot > Manihot esculenta. The sequence continues at coordinate 10,667,191 of NC_035173.2, forward strand.
AACTCATAATCATAAACCCCAACACTAGAGTTCTCATCATCTACTCACGTGGGGAAACATACATTAAACTTGGCTATCATGCCTAAAAAAAAAAACATACATAAGGACCATGTACAAAGGGATTAACCACACTTCTAGGGTAAAGCACAACTCTAACTATTACATTGCATTAACAATTTACATCATAATCTATTTCATTACATATCTTTACCTTACATCATGTCCACTACCAATCTATTACATAAACATGACCTTCTGATCTCCTGACTAACTCTGGCCCTGCAAACCTGGGGTTAGGGGAGAGGGGTGAGCTATAAAGCCCAGTGAGCAGAACTATAGAGAAAAATAGTTTATTATATCATATGCTTTCATGACATGCATCACATCACAAACAATACACATCAAGGATGAATTCGTCACCATTAGTCCTCTACATAAAAATCTCATCTCATAACAAGTCCAACAATGCTCTATGCCAGGGGCGATACGGCCACACCTGGACTTCACATAACTCTATGCCAAGGGCGATACGGCCACACCTGGACTTCTTTCCATCTCTATGCCAGGGGCAATACGGCCACACCTGGTCTTTCCATCTCATATCATGCCATACATGTCCTATCATGTCATATCATGTTATATCATAACACATCATACTGAGGGCTAATGGATCATCCAATATTCATCCATCTCATCATCACCGTATTATGCAATGCAACATATTCGTGAACTCTAATGCAAACAACCTATTTCATAATCATGGTATTCGTGATGCATGAACATGCTTAGAAAATTTAATTTCTTTTAATATTAAAAGGAGTTGTGTTCTACTCATATTGATTAGCTCTGGGCCGACTCTGAAACGGCTAACACTGATGGCCTCCTCGGTCCCTCGGGTCCGATCCTACACAGGTGGACTCGAATGAGGTGCCAAACACACTCTAAACAGCTCATAAACAACTCCCCAAAAACCCCCTAAAATATCCTCAAAACAATCATAGAAAACACCCATGAAAGGGCTGGACAGGGCACTTTCGGCGGCACTTTCGGCGGCACTTTCGGCGGCCAAAGGTCCCTTCCAGAGACGCAAGTCATGCAGGTTCGGGGGCACTTTCGGCGGCCGAACCCTCTCTCCAGAGACGAAAGTCAAGCACTTTCGGCAGCCGAACATCACCTTCGGCGGCCGAAAGTCCGCTCCAACTCTGAAACACAACTTTCGGGGGCAAGGTTTGGCGGCCAATCCATGCATCCATAGGCAGGTTCGGCGGCCGAAACCACCTTCGGCGGCCGAACCTGAGTTCTTCCAGAACTCAGCCCTTGTGCATACAAGCCTCCCAACACCCCAAAACAAGCATCCAACCTCATAAAACATGCATAAACTTCTCAAAACCAGGCATAAACCCTTAGTCATGCATAAAGGAGCTTAACAACTAGATTAAACTCCAAAAACAACATCCAAAGCATACATAGATAGCTTAAGACCCACATGGGCCAAAACTATCAAAACATCCCACAATCTCATGTGCTCTTTCCCAATCATGCATACACTCTCCCACATGCATAACCGAACTTAAACCTTCAACATAACATCACATAAACACATATTGGGCATAAAACCCACACAAACCCTAACATGCATATCTACCCATACTCAAGCATTAAAACTCCTTAAAACTTTATTAAAACATAAAGGAAAGCATAGATCTACACTTACCTCTCGAAGATCGAGGGTTGGTGTGATCTCTAACTTGGAGATGGGAGGAAACAAACCCCTTGGGTCTCCAAGCTCCAAACTTGATCTTTGAACTCAAAACTCTTCAAAACAACCATGTAACTTATAAAAACATGAAGGATTGAAGAAAAAGCATGAAAACGACTAGAGGAGGACATGAACACACCTGAGCTCGAGAATGGGGAGAAAACTCGCCCATTTTCGGTCTGAGGGCCTTTTATAGGTGGCCTGGTCGACGACCTTCGGCAGCCTAACGTGCCTCCTAAACTCATGTATGTTCGGCGGCCGAACTTGAGGTTCGGCGGCCGAACCTGGTTTCTGCCCTCACACTTTCGGAAGCCTAAAGCACTCCCGAAACAGCCCCATGTTCGGCGGCCGAACTTGACTTTCGGCGGCCGAACATGGCAAATGCCTCCTTAGCCTAAACTTTTCAAAACTCAATTTCCTTTCCGTTTAAAACCATAAAATCAAGTGAAAATATTTTAGAAAACACATTTTAACCCCCTAGAAGACTCTGGCATCTCCAAAAATTCTAGATTTCAACGGAGATTCCGCCGGAAAGTCAGAATTCTGATGCCGGAATCTAGCTGGGTATTACACTTCTAGACAGCTAAAGAAGCACGAGCTGAACTATCCTACACACGATCTGGAGATGGCAGCAGTTATCTTTGCACTCAAGATGTGGAGGCATTACCTCTATGGGATAAAGTGTGAGATCTTCACGGATCATAAGAGCCTGCAGCACATCTTGAGCCAGAGAGAGCTAAACTTGAGGCAGAGACGGTGGGTCGAATTGCTCAGTGATTATGATTGCAAGATCCAGTATCGTCCGGGTAAGGCTAATGTTGTAGCTGATGCCTTAAGCCGGAAGTCACTCGACAGTTTATCCCATATTACAATAGAGAGGAGGCCGGTGGTGAAGGATTTCTACAAGCTCATGGAAGAAGGGCTACAGTTAGAGTTATCTGGTACCGGTGCTTTGATTGCACAGATGAGAGTTACTTCGTGTTTCTAGAGCAAGTGGCTCTGAAACAGCACGAGGACCTTGAGTTCGTGAAAATTGCCAGGACTGTTCAGTCAGCCAATAGTGCGGAGTTCAGATTTGACAGTGAGGGGATTCTTCATCACGGGAAGAGGTTATGCGTGCCAGATGACAGCAGTTTAAAGGAAGACATTATGAGGGAAGCTCATAATGCAAGGTATAGCGTTCACCCTGAAGCCACCAAGATGTATCAAGACTTGAGACAGGTGTATTGGTGGCCAGCGATGAAGAGAGAAGTGGCACAGTATGTCTCAGCCTGCGAAACATGTCAAAGGGTGAAGCTAGAGCACCAGAAGCCGGCTAGAATGCTTAATCCACTGCCGATTCCAGAGTGGAAGTGGGAGAATATAGCGATGGATTTTGTAGTGGGGTTATCGGCGATGTCCAATAGGCTAGACTCCATATGGGTGATTGTGGATAGACTGACTAAATCTACTCACTTCATTCCAGTTAGGAATAACTATTCTGTGGACAAGCTAGCGCAGGTGTATGTAGAAGAGATAGTAAGGCTGCATGGAGTTCCTGTGTCAATCGTATCGGATAGAGGACCTCAGTTCACCTCCAGGTTTTGGCGGAGTCTGCAAGCTGCTATGGGCACGAGGTTGGATTTTAGCACTGCTTTCCATCCACAGACAGACGGTCAGTCAGAGAGGACCATCCAGACAATAGAGGATATGCTCCGAATGTGTGTGTTAGACTTTGGCAGTTCTTGGAGGCAGCATCTACCTCTGGTGGAGTTTGCCTACAATAACAGCCATCATGCTAGCATAAGGATGGCTCCTTATGAAGCTCTGTATGGGAGGAAGTGCAGAACACCTGTTTGCTGGGAAGAGGTCGGAGAGAAGGCTCTTGCAAGGCCAGAGTTAGTCGAGATTACCAGCAAATTAGTGCCTATCATCAGAAAGAGGATCAGAACAGCTATCAGCAGACAGAAAAGCTATGCAGATGTCCGTAGGAAGCAGATAGAGTTCGAGGAGGGGGATATGGTTTTGCTGAAGGTGTCTCCAATGAAGGGCGTGGTTCGCTTTGGGAGAAAGGGTAAGCTAGCTCCACGATACATTGGTCCCTTTGAGATTCTGTAGAGGATCGGGAATGTGTCGTACAAGCTGGAATTACCTGCATCTATGGAAAGAATCCATCCAGTTTTTCATGTTTCTATGCTACAGAAATTTGTGTCAGATCCGGGTCAGGTTCTCAGTGAGCCTGATGTGGAGATCCTAGGAGATCTCACATATGTAGAATAGCCAGTGAGGATCATTGACACCCAGATCAGAAAGTTGCGAAACAAGGAAATTCTGATGGTAAAAGTCCTGTGGAACCACCATAACCTAGAAGAGTGCACCTGGGAGACACGGGAGTCTATGCTCCAACAATACCCATATCTGTTTTGAGGTGAGTTTTCCCCTTTTTCTATGTGTTATGTGTTTATGTGTTTGAGGAACATTCGAGGACGAATGTTCTTAAGGGGGGGAGAATGTAATACCCGGCTAGAGTCCGGTGTCGGAATTCCTGTAGATCGGTGGAATTTCTGATGTCGGAAGTCTCTAGAAGGGTAAGGGCTATGTTTTCTATGTTTTTATCCGCGTTTTGATGTTTTAAAGTGGTTTAAAGTGTTTAAAGAAATGAGGTTTTGCAAGAAAAGTACCAAGGCAGAAAAGCCAAGGTTCGGCCGCCGAAGGTGACTTTCGGCCGCCGAACGTGCATGGCATTCGGGTTCTCATTCGACCGTCGTAGTTGGTCTGGCCAGCCAACTATAAAAGGCCCTAGGTCGGTCAAATGGATAAGCTTGTCTTTCCATTTGCACGAGCTGAGGTGAGACTTGATCTTCCTTGAGTGATCTATGTGTTTTCTCAAATCTTTCATGGTTTTGATGGATTTTCATGTGGTTTTGAAGTTTTTAAGCAAAAGAGCAAAGGTTTGGAAGCTTGGAGACTTTGAGAGAGGATTTCTCCATATCTCCACGTAGGGATCGTTCAATCTCTTGTTTGGAAGAGGTAAGTGAAGATCCTGAACTTCCTTTCTTGATTTTGAAGGTTTTATGGGAGTTGTATGGGTAGTTATGCATGTTTAGGTTAAGGGAGGTTTTTGAGGATTTTGGTGTCTCAGCATGGTTAAGTGTTGTTTGATATGTTTGTTGGAGGTGTTAGGATAGGTTTAGACCTCTTTATGCATGTTATATGGTATATGCTAGTTGGGAGTAGTTGCTATGCATGTTGGGTAGGTTTTGGGTGAAGTTTGCATGAAACAGAGCAGGTTTCTACCCAACGGGCAAAACCAGGTTCGGCCGCCGAAGGAAGGTTCGGCCGCCGAACCCCTTGTGGAGGCAGTTTCGGCTGCCAAAGCTTGCCCCCGAACATGTGGATTTTCGTCTCTGGAGGCAAGGTTCGGCCACCGAAAGTGCCACCGAAGGTTGAGTTTCATCTCTGGATGAGACTTTCGGCTGCCTAAGGTGCCGCCGAACATGCATGAGTTTCGTCTCTGGAAGGGAGTTTCGGCCGCCGAACCTGCCGCCGAAAGTGCCCTGTCCAGCTTTCTTTTGCATGTTTTATGTGATTGTTCTAGGATGCTTTAGAGGGTTTTTGGGGAGTTTCTTAGAGATGTTCTTGAGTTCATTTGGTCCCTCATTTCAGTCCACCTATGTAGGAACGGACCAGAGGAACCAAGGAGGTCAGCAGTGAGCACTGCTTCAGAACCTGCAGAGTCAGTACAGAGTCAGCCAGAGGTGAGTGGGACTGAACTAAATCTTTTAATATGAGAACTCAAACATTGTTCGCATGCTTCATACATCATTTATGCCATGTTTATAGTATTGCATTAGGGATCATGAAGATGTTGCATTAATCAGTGCATGTACAGATTAGGCGTAGCTTGAATTCATTAGCCCCCTGAATGAAGACCTGAGGAGCCCTAAAAGGGCCGAGCACACGGTACCATAGGGTGCTGAATGAAGACCTGAGGAGCTCCTTTGCGGGCCGGGCACTGTGGGGGAATTGTGAATTAGTCCGTCTGAGATTATGTGATTTACTTGTGTTGTGATGCATTCCATGAGATCATGTTTTATAACATGTTTTATCTGTACTACTCACTGGGCTAGTATAGCTCACCCTCTCCCTTCACCCCCAGTTTTGCAGGTTCAGAGTCCAGAAGTATTAGCAGGGTACAGAGAAAGAGAAGGGCTATGTAATAGTTAGTGGACATGTATTTATTCAAGTGATAGGGTGGAATATACAGTGTATAGAATGGTGCTTGTTTCTAAGAGTGGTAATCCTTTGTATACATGATCTTTTTGTTGTATACATGATCTTTTTATGGACATGTTTTATATTATATGTATGCAAAACCAGGCTTAACAGGATATGAGTTTAGCCCACCTAGAGCAAATTAAGATGAGAGCTCTAGTAGAGGTTCACAGTATAGCGATGATGTATGCACAGGTTAAGCCTTGGAACCGAGGAAAGTTTTAATTAATCCAGAAAATGTATGATCATGTATGGGATTTCACAGGTACACAGAGTTCACAGCAGGCTTGCTACGGGTCCCGGCGGCCTTAAGCCGATCTGGATCCTAGCGCCGGTAGCAGTTCAGTTTTCGGGCTGTTACAATGACAATGTCCAAGCCATTCCCAGATGTCTCCAAAATTGAACAGTTTAATGGTGACAATTTCAAACGCTGGCAGGAACGTGTATTTTCAGTTCTTGATATGCATGGAGTTGCTTTTGCTCTCACTGATGCGAAACCTGCAGAAACTTCCAACAAACAATGGGAATTATGGGTTCATGTTTATAAGGTATGTAGGTACACTATTATTAGCACATTATCTAACGATCTCTTTGATGTTTATTGTAACGACCCGAAAATCGGACCGCTACCGGCGCTAGGATCCAGGTCGGCTTAAGGCCGCCGGGACCCGTAGCAAGCTTGACATGAAACCTGAAAACCTGTTTAATCCCATACATGATCAACAATCATACATAAAATTTTAAAACTTTTCTATCATACATTCTATCATATACCAAACTCAACCTGTGCATGCATTGTACATAGTCATAATCATAACTTGACCCCTCTGTGGGATCTCCTCAATGCCCCCAATGGGTGGCATAACATGTGTTGAGTTGGTTTACATCTATACCATAAACATCTAAGATCATGTATCAAAAGGGATAACAATAATCATAGGGTCAAGCACACTTTTAAACCTCAATATCATTATACATAACATAACTATTCAACTTTACATCATTTTACAATTTATCATGTCCACTTTCTATCTATTACAACATATGACTTTACTCTTCTTGACTTCTCTGTCTAGCCCGTACCTGCAATCCTGGGGGATTAGGGAAAAGGGGTGAGCTACTAGAGCCCAGTGAGCAGAATAATAGAAAACAACATTTAAAATCTCATGCCATCATGTAATGCATCATATCACAACAAATCACATCTCGGATGGTATTGTCACCAATAGTCCTCTACATTCCAAAGTGCCAGGACGTAGAATGGGTACAACCGGTCTTTCTCTTACATGACATATCATAACATACCAATGTGCCAGGGACGTAGAATGGGTACAACCTGGACTTTCTCTTACATAGTGCTAGGGACGTAGAATGGGTACAACCTGGACTTCCATACCATATCATGCCGTAGCATCATCATACCATATGAGGACTAAAGGATCATCCAATAACCAATCCACATCAACATCATAAATGCAATGCAACATATTCGTGAATTCTAATGCAAGCAACCTAATTCATTACATGGCATTCATGATGCATGAACATGCTAAAACTTTATAATTTATTTGCTTTAAATCGTAAAGGTTTATTCTACTCACCTCTTGGCTAGCTCTGACAATGACTGAAGCAGCTGACTCACTGCTGGGGTCCTCGGTTCCTCGGGTCCGAACCTACACAGGTGGACTCAAATGAGGGACCAGACAACTAGAACATAACTCTAAAAACATCCCCCAAAAACCCCTAAAACACTTAAAAACAATCATGCAAAAATATGGAAAGGAAGGCAGAACAGGGCAGGTTCGGCGGCACATTCGGCGGCCGAAAGTCCCAAACAGAGACGAAAGTCTCTTTTCGGGGGCAACTTCGGCTGCCGAACCTGAGTTCTTCCAAAGGGCAGAACTCAGCCTCCTCATGCACATTTTGCCTCCCAAACCATTCAAACATGTATTTAGCTATTTTACAACATGCATACACAAGCAAATAAGCATTTAGGGGTCTCAAACTATCCTAAACCCCAACACAAACACATAAAGCAACTCAACAACATACATTACCCATAAACTTCAACATTTACCCTAACAACAAAACAACTAACTCAATCATGCATTTCTACCCCATAAACTTTCATAAAACTTGTTTAAAACATGAAATGAGCCAAAGATCTACTCTTACCTCTTGAAGATCGAGAGGAGAGGCGATCCAACTCGGAGGTTGGAGAGATCTAGCTCCTTGGGCCTCCAAACTCCAAAAACTTGTTCTAAGCTCATAAATCTTCAAAAACCAAGTAAACGCTTGTTAACACTTGAAAGATTTGAGAAAAAATCATCAAAATCAACCACGGAAGGGCATGGACTCGCCGTTGGCCGAAAATAGGGGAGAAAGCTCGCCCATTTTCAGCCATGGTTCCTTTTATAGGTGGCTAGCCAGGCCACCTTCGGAAGCCGAAGGCGATTCCAAAATGCATGCATGTTCAGCGGCAGAACATGAGGTTCGGCGGCCGAACATGAGCCACATTCAGAAGCCTAATGTGCCCTCCTAAACTATCCCATGTTCGGCGGCCGAACTTGAGGTTCGACGGCCGAACCTGGAAATGCCTCCATGGTCTTTTTCATTTAAAACTCAATTTCTTTCTTACTTAAAACCTTAAAATACATTAAACATTTTATTAAAACATGATTTTACCCTTCTAGAGGTTTTCGACATCCGAGATTTCACTGGACGGTAGGAATTCCGATACCGGAGTCTAGCCGGGTATTACACATTCCATTAGGAATGAAATCAACACCTTCTGTGTCTATTCATTGTGATTGCCATGCTGCAATAGTCATTGCAAAAAATAAAACCTTTAATGGTAAAAATAGGCACATTCGGTTGAGACATAATGTGGTAAAGCAGCATCTAAAAGATGGAGTTATATCTATTGATTATGTGAAGTCAGAAGTGAATTTGGCCGATCCTCTGACTAAGCCCTTGAGAAAGAAATTAATAAACGAAATATCGAGAGATATGGGATTACAGCCTTGGAGGAAGTCAACAATGATGGTAACCCAACCTATATGATTGGCGATCCCATAAAATAGGTTCATATGGGTAATAACAAATCATTAGTTGATTTATATTTAGCACTTTATAAAGTCCTACCTGTGGTGTTAGTGCTAAAACTGCAAAGAAAGTGAGGTTGAGTTAAAACTCTTAATTATTTCCATATCCTTTATAGGTGGTGTATAAACTGCAGTATACACTTGATGGAATGACCTATATGAGAGTGGAGTGGAGCCGCTCCTATGAGATTGAAGGCAAATTTCTAGAGCTCTCATGAACTTCCAGGCATGCGCATGGCTTATTAGCGCAACACCGCGTCAAACCGCAGAATTGTGAAAGTATATTGTGATGGGTGAAAAGTTTAATTTACACTAAGAATTGTTTGGTTCATAGAAGTTTAAACTTCACCAAATATTCAATAAATTATCTTTCACTTAATCAAATTTTGGTTCATAGTCCAAAAAACACCAAAATTAATACATTGTACTATACCTAGAAAATATTTTACTTAAATTTATGTTCCAATTCTTTTGAAATAAGTGGGGGATTGTTGGATATTTAACAAATTATTTCAAAAGAATTATAAATAATTTAAAATATTTTGAAATAAGTTAGAGATTTTAAGTTGGTTAAAAAAATTTTTTTCACTTTAAATTATCTTAATATTTATCCAAACTAAACCAGATTTTTTAGCTGATATTGTGGATATCTTAATCTTTATCTTAACTGAATAATATTTTTAGCTGATATTGTGGATTTGAATACCGTTAAACACTATAAATAGCAGTGCATTTACGTGTTATGGGTACACACAACAAAATAATTACTTCTCTTTCTCTCTACTGCTTCTTCTGGGTAATTCAGAAGGCTTGTTGAATCCTGGAGGATACGCAACCGTAGGCGAATTATCCTTAAGGACAGTGATTATTATCATGCCTTAAGCAATATTCTGTTCATATTTTATTTATTTTCTATATCTTTTTCTACCATTTTCCAACAACGATTACACTAATACAATAAACAATAATGCAACTCCACATTGGAGATACCTCCTGTAGTGACTCATGTCATACACCTTTTTCTACTTACATTACTACCACTAAAACTTATTACAAGCAAAAAAATACATAAAACTATTGTAAATATTGTCAATGAATTTTCTACTTACATTACTACCACTAAAACTGATTACAAGCAACAAAGCACATAAAACTATTATAAATATTGTTAATGAATAATACTTCAATATTCTTTTTTTTATTCTTTGCTTTTTCCAATTTCAAGTGGACCTTGATCATCTCTTCTTGACGAGACATCACAGTAGTATCGACCTTACATTATCTTTGGGTTGCTACAATTGTATTTTTAATGCTGCCTCTTTCACTTTGCCAATCACAATTTCATTTTCATAGTTATGAATTTAATTCATAAGGATTGAAATCACCTTTACTTCCATTGGCTTTTTTTTGCTATCAATTCATTAAAATAAATTACATTTCTCTTGACTTGGGTATTTTTCACATTTCCTGCCTATGTTATTATCGGTCAATATCATCCTTATTGGATTTCAAATATCACAAAAGTATTGGCCATAATCAATCTCTTTATTTAACAATGGAGCATTCGATGAAGCTGAAGAATTCATATGATGTTTGAGAATAAGCTTCTCTAATAAGTGGGACATTGAGGATAGGGGTGTAATCGAGCCGAGCCGAGCTTTGAAAAGCCCAAACTCGTTTATTAAAAAAGTTTGGAAGCTCGAGCTCGAGCTCGAGCTCGACTCGAACTCTAATATTTGATTCGAGCTCAGCTCGAGAATTAAATATTATAATCGAGCTCGATTCGAGCTCGACTCGTGAAAGGCTCGTTCGATTTAATAACGAGCCTAATTCGAGCTCGAGCTCGATTAAGAAACTCGTTAATAAAACTCGAGCTCGAACTCGGAAAGCTCGATTAAGAAACTCGTTAAAAAAGCTCGAGACCGAGCTCAAAATTAAAAAGTTTGGTTTGAGCTCAAGTTCAGGCTCAAGCTCGAATTAATAATTACACTTTAATCAGTTTTTAATTATCATTAATTTAAATAATATAAAAAAAGAGAGTGTACATAAAAAAAATTACGTAACACAATTTATAACTAAAATAACACAAATAAATATAAATTCAACAACATAATAAAATTAGATTACACACAAAATTTAATATCAAACGAATAAAGTTGATTCCAACTTCCAACAGTTGAAACAAGCTAATATAATTTAATTATCTTCATAATCATTTTCATGCTTGTTCAATTAGTTAACTTGAATTTCAACTTCAACATCCATATAACCTTAATTAATTATTATTAATATACTTTGATAATTATTATCATCTTTTATATTATATGCTTAATTATATACAAATTTTTTTTATAATTATACTTTAAATTTAAAATGTATATAATTTTTACAACTCAATTTATCACGTAGTACTATAATTTTAAAGAATACTTATTATAATAATTAATATTAATTATTTGTGATTATACATTAATTTTATGGAATTTTATTATAATAATTATATACAAAAGATTTTTATAATTTAATTTTAAAAAATATTAATTATAATAATTAATCTTAATTATTTGTAATTTTCAATACTATAATTTTCAAGTATTTATAATAGTTTAAATTTTATAACTTTATAGTTATTTTTATTTTTTTAATAATATATGAACTTGTTCATAAATTTATTTAACGAATTGGTTCACCAATTTATTTAAACAATATTACTCACGAGCCTTCTCAACGAGCCTGCTCGCGAGCCTTCTCAACGAGCCTGCTCGCGAGCCTTCTCAACGAGCCTGCTCGCGAGCCTTCTCAACGAGCCAGCTCGCGAGCCTTCTCAACGAGCCAGCTCGCGAGCCTTCTCAACGAGCCAGCTCGAGAGTCTAAAAACGAGCCAGCTTGCGAGTCTTAACGAGCCGAATACTATGGAGCTCAAGCTCAGCTCGTTTAAGTGACGAGTCTCAAAATTGAGCTCGAGTTTGGCTCGTTTAAAAAACGAGCCGAACTCGGTCGAGCTTTTATCGAGTCGAGTCTCGAGTAGCTCACGAATAGCTTGGCTCATTTACAGCCCTAATATTTGAGGATTGTGAGAAATAGAGTAGCAGAAAAATTTGAGAGAAATCCATGGAAAAAAATTAGGGCATGATAAGTGAATTTGGGGTTTTAAATATTTTCCTTTTTTTAAAAAATTACTTTTGTTGTCATTAGGGTCCCACATGCCATGTAAGCTACTGAGGCCATGTTAATTACCACGTTGTAAAAAATAAACAGTGTTATGGCATCCGTCCTTAGCTAACCGGGGAAAGAGAAAACGTCCTGTTTGCAAAAAGAGAAAATCTAGGCCCTCGTTACTAAAAGCGCAAAAACTAAATAACTAAACCCTCAACTCTCCATGCCTAACATCTCTTAAACTCTCAACGCAGCTGCCCGTTCCCTCCCCCGCCCGTTTCTACCTCTCCGCCTCACCCTCTGGTGTAGACGTCCGCCTCCCGCCGATTGTCCCTCTGCTCTTCATGCTGTCAACGCCATTGCTGCATCCGGTGCTCGTTGCTGCGTCCGCTAGGCCTGGTTGCTTCTTTTATCTCCTCCGCCGCTCCCTCTGGTCCTCGTCGTTGCATCCCCTGTTCCATTCCTTCTGCCGCCCGGTGCTGCTCGTCGCCTTTGGTCCTCGTCCTCAATCACACCGCTGCTGCTCCTCGCCGCTACGTCAATCACTGCAGGTTTGAATGTGTTTTGAGATTGTGGTTTCATATGTGTGCTTTCTAAGATTTGTGAGATTTATTGATGTGGGTTTTTGAAATTTGCGGAAATGCTAAGATTTATGCGAATATACTTGGGGTTGTATTTTTGAAATTTATTTTTAAATTTGTTGAAATAAAGACTATAATGAATGAATATAGGGTTGTTTTTATGAGATTATTGAAATAGGTTTATGAATTTTATTGAAATGTTAATGTGAGATTCCTAAAAATTTATGGAAATGCTAAGATTTATCTAAATGTGCTGAGCATTGTAATTGTGAGAGTATTGAAAATTTGTTAAAAGGAGACTATTGTGAATGAATTGAGAGTTGTTTTTGAGAGATTAGTGAAATGGTAATATGGGATTTTGTGTGAATTTTTTCTTTTTGATTATGAGTTAATGGGTTTGAGTAGTTTGGGGTAGTAAACAGATCATGGTAAACCTGTTTGAGATGGATATGGGTAGTGAAATCTAATTTCTAAACAGATGTGGGTAGTGAAATCTAATTTATAAACAGATTTGGATAGTGTATTTATAAACAAGTTCGGGTTCAGGTACTTAAAATTTTGCATGTACCCCAGTACCATCCCTACTCACTTTCTTTATTGTAAGGGAAGTAAGTTGTTTTCCTCATACTTCCTGTTCCTCAGAATACTTCCTGGAAAAAGAAATTCCTAGGAAATAAAATATTTTGAACAAAGAAGGCCTGGATATAAAGAATGCACCTTACTAAAAGCCTTTAAAAAAATTAAAGGAAACATTTTTAGTCCTTATAATATAGAAAAATTTATTAATTATTTTATCGATTTTGAAAAATATATTAAAATGACCCTGAAAGTTTTAAAAACCTACTAATTAGTCATTTTTTTAGTTTTAGCCATTGAGTATTTAACTATTTAGTCCATATAGTATGGAAAAACTTGTTGGTTAGTCTTTTAGTGTTGTAAATATATTTACTATTTAGTCCTCCGTATTGAGGTTATTTTAGACTTTTGTGCAACACTCAACGGTTGAAATTAATGGAGAGACTAATTAGTATATTTTTTAAAATCAAGAGACTATCTAATGGTTTTATTGAATAGTAATTTTTCCAAAATTAAAAGAATAAAATTAAATTGGAATCTTTTTCAAAAAATAATAATAATAAAAAGGAAAAATAACTATTTAGTTCCTCAGCTTAAGTGAAACTCATTAGTTGATGCCCACATTTTCAAACCACATTAAAATGTTCCTCACTTTTCATGTAATTAACTAAATAATCTCTCTGACCAATTTAAGCCTCATTTGCCGTTAGTCATAGGAGAGAGAAATCTTTTTTGGGCCATAAACACCCTTGGTCTTTTATTTTCTCTTATATTAAGTTCGTCCCTCCTATATCGTCCCTGTCTTCTTCATTGTAAGGGTTTCTGCTCTCTCTTCTTCATTGTAAGGGTTTTTGCTCTCCTTGATTAATCTCCATCTTCTTCAATTCTTAAAAGTGTCATATTCTTCTGGTAGTACAATGAGTGGGTGGGGGTGTAAGGAAGACTGTAAATTGCTGCTTGTAAAGGTAGAAAGAGTTGAAGGCTTGCTGGGTCAATTGAAAGCAATTGTTGTGATTCTTATTGTAGCCTTGGTGTTTATTAGGATGACGATGAAGTAGATTTAGTGGTATTAGAAATGTAAAATGTACTGGTTGAAATTGTAATGAAATTGTATTTGATGCTTTGCTTTGTTATATGTTCAAGGTTCATTGTACCAGTAATGGAAGGACTAAATGATATTCCTATTAATTACTTAGGGACTAAATAGTTTTAAGTATTATAAAAGAGGGACTATATAGTTAATATGGATAGAATTGAGGGACTACATAGTATATAGTTAATATTTATAAAATTGAGGGACAACAGTGTTGTCAATTTAATGACAAAAATTAAAGTAGAGACAACAAAATCCTTATTGTAAACAACCCATGCTTTTAACATGTTATGTAAAAGCAACTCCAATCAGATTGTGAAACGCAGCCACCCGAGTTTGGTTGTAGTGAGGTTAGTTTTTTTTTAAATTTGGGGGTTTAGTTGTATTCATAAAGAAGGACCAAGGGTAGTCCAGTTATTTCGCACCTCAATAATGTTTAAATTAGATGGAGGGACTGTTAGTTAATTACTTAACGTGGGGATGACTTAATGTGGTTTTGGAAATATGGGGACCAACTAATGAGTTTCACTAAAACTGAGGGACTAAATAGTTTTTTTTTCCAATAAAAAATAAACCTAAACCTCGAATATTGTTGTGTTCCGACTGCATTTTCATTAATTCTTTCTGAGTCTGAATACACAGTCGGCCCCACACCCCACTTCCCTCGGCCTTGCATATGCGCCCCTCTCTAGATCTGTTGCTTCTTAGTCTCACCGCTCATCATTAGTCACGCCTCTGCCCCTCAGTTGCATTGATCTAGTCTCAGCACCGCTCCTCCATCAAAGCCGCTGATCTGTTGTTCTTAGTCTCACCGCTCATCAGTAGTCATGCCTCTGCTCCTCAGTCGCATTGGTCTAGTCTCACCACCGCTCCATCAAAGCCGCTTCTCTCTCTCAACACTGCTCCACTGCACCTCTCTTGCTGCCTTGCTTCTCCTCCATTGCCACTTGCTTCTCCCACAGTATCGGTATGGGATTTCTTTGAATAGTTTAGGGATGGGTTTCTTTGAATAGTTTGGTGGATGGGTATGTTCTAGGTAATAGCAAATAAATATATATACATCAGAAATCTCAAATGTCCCCTCAGAAATTTGTGTTCATGGGTTTGATGTTCTAATCCAAAAGTGTGTGTTTTCTGTCCTGAATCCAAAATTGTCATCTTTTCATAAATTCCTAAGATATTTGCCATCTCTACAAATTAGAGTTTATTAGCCACCAATTTGCAAATAACCATTCTACTGACTTAAGCGTATATATATTTAAAAGAATTAGGGATATTTTGCTTCCAATTTTGAGCCTTGTTTAAGAATGTAATTGAAACTAAACTCCTAGCTCTTTCATTTTTATGAATTTAACTTGAAATCAAATTTTGTATTTGTGCATACGCGTCGTGGTTTATCTATTGTCTCTACTAGTGGGATTTGTTAAAATGCTGAGGTTTGTTGACATGCTGGTTCTTTGTTTTGTTTCTGATGTGCTAAGATAATATGGATTAAGGAGGCAGTCTGTGGGGAATGATAAATGGGTATGGGATGGATATCTAATAGGGTTTGCCAAAGCAGTCATTAAAAAAAGTCATTTTATTTATTCTTTTTTACAATGTAGAGGGTTGCCACATTTCACTAATCAATAATTGTCACGTGTACAAATGACATCGCTTATAAAAACAAATATTAGGCAAAGAAAATGTTGAAACCCGGTTGACTCATTACACGTGGCAAAAGGACATTGTAGTATTATTTTTATTTAATTATTTTAAAATTTACATTTTTCAATATTTTTTTTCAAAAAAATCTTGCCTTGAGTATCCAATCTGTATATCCTTTATACATCAAATTTCTGGTAAAAATTGAAAAATAAAAGGTTCAGGTAGTATGTGGGTGTCAGAAAACAGGTTTGAGACAAGTACGGGTAATGAAAGGTTAATTCTAATAGGATTTAGGTATTAGCTCCTACTTTGTTTTGTGGGGGACATTCCTAAGCATGATTGGGTTAAAAGTGAATGGTCAACTAGTTCAGAGCCTAAATATGGGTTAAGCCTGGTACTAATTTGTGGTGGCATTTTGGGAACAAACAGCTTGTTTTCGGTTGGTCAGCCACAGTACAGTGTGTCATTATGTCTCCTTGTTGAATCACAATGCTACCACTTGTTTTCAGCTTACCCACAGTTTACACAATAGTAGTATCTTTTTGTGTGTTTGTGGTGTATGCACCTTACAAATTGAAGTCTGCAAATAATAATTCCTGTAAAATATAAATGTTTCATTATATTATCATCAAGAGGTTTCAGTTTTTGTGATATGACAAGGTGCCGAACTAACAGTGCCATTCTTAGGTGAACACTTAAAACAGATTCCAGCGTTATGTTAGAGAATAAATATAGATGGATGTTGCATGGATTAGAATGGAGCCAGAAATTATTATAACTTTGGGCATTTTTTTTGTTTTCTTTAATGACGCTAAAAATCAGTATTATGCAGGTAATACAATTTGCATTACCAATTTCCTTCATTGTTAACTGTGTCTCCGACTGATTTTTCTAATATAGGGGTTAGTGGAGGTACATCCTGTTACTTCTATATCATTTTATGCATATATCAAGTTCATGATTTCATTATATGTACTTGCAAATTAATGACCTACTATGTACCTTGTTTGACAGGGAAATGGGGAACACACCTATACATGATGATGGCACTGGACAGTGGCATCTATGGTAGAATTCTAAAAACTATATAAATGCCATGACTTTTCTTTCTCAAATCTGGCAATGGTGACTTCTTTGTACCTCAAATGGCAAATCAGAAACTTTTGCAAGCATTCAAGGCATCCAATCCCACAATCCTCACTTCAATATCGAGCCAAGAAATTGCAGCAAGGATTGCTAAAATCCTAATAAAATCAGGTCCAGAACACCTTGAAACCGCACCTCCTCTGCTTTCAAATCTTGATTCTCACATAACCAACCTTGTTCTTTTGAACCCAAGTCTCCCACCCAGATGTTGCTTGACTTTCTTTAACTTCCTTAAAAGAAATCAATCCCTTGTTTGTCATAAACCTGATCTTCGAGCCCATGTAATCCTCATTTCTAGATTATTTCAGGCTAAAAAATTTGCGGCAATGAAGAATGTTTTGACTTGGATTGTTATGGATAATAATCTTCTATCCTCATTTGCAGACATGGTTTATTTGATTGATAATGGATTTCATGAGCCAAAATTTGTTGAAACTATGTGTGATATGTTGTTTAGAGTTTATGCAGATAATAACAAGTTTGAAGAGGGTTTGCAGGTATTTGATTATATGGGGAATAATGAATTAATGATTGACCATAGGTCATGTATAGTGTATTTGCTTGCTTTGCAGAGATGTAATAAAGTGTTGATGTGTTTGGATTTCTTTAGAAAAATGGTCAAGAATAAGGTAGATATTACTGTTTATTCTATGACAATTGTGGTTAACGTGTTGTGTAAGAAAGGCATGGTTGACAGGGCTAAGGATTTAATGATTGAAATGTCTGGTAAGGGGATTAAACCAAATGTTGTCACATATAATACACTTATAAACTCCTACATTAAAAAAATGGATGTTGAACGAGTTGATGAGATGTTGAGGTTAATGGAGATGGATAAAGTTGTATGCAATGCTGCTACTTATACACTTTTGATCGATCTGTATGGCAGTTTTGGTAAGATTGATGATGCTGAGAAAGTTTTTGTAGAAATGCATGAGAAAGGGATAGGAGTTGATATTCATCTGTATACCTCGATGATTAGTTGGCATTGTAAGTTGGGGAATATGAAAAGGGCATTTGTGTTGTTTGATGAGCTTACTGAGAAAGGCCTTCATGCAAATGCTCACACTTATGGTGCTTTGATTGACGGTGTTTGCAAATCCGGGAAAATGGATGCAGCTGAGATTTTGGTGAATGAAATGCAATGTCAAGGGCTTGATGTGAATCAGGTGATATTTAACACGCTTATAAATGGGTATTGCAAAAAAGGAATGATTGATGAGGCATTAGGGGTTCAGGATGTAATGGAAAAGAAAGGATTTGAGAATGATATATTCACTTACAACACCATTGCCAATGGGTTGTGTAAATTGGATAGGCTTGAGGATGCAAAGAGATGGCTATTTACAATGATTGATAAAGGTATTAACCCCAATGCTGTGAGTTTTACTACTTTGATTGACATATATTGCAAGGAAGGGAATTTGGTGGAAGCAGAAAGGTTGTTTCAGGGGATGAAGAAAAAGGGTGAGAAGCCTAATATTGTTTCATATAATGCTCTAATGGATGGGTATGGCAAGAAAGGGAAATTGAAGGAGGCTTATCAACTAAAAGATGAAATGGAAGCTATGGGAATAATTTCTGACATTTATACATACACATCACTTATGCATGGGGAATGCATTTTTGGGAAGATTGAAAAGGCCTTGAATTTGTTTAATGAAGTGCGTCAAAAGGGTTTAGTAATCAATGTGGTTGCTTACACAGTGATAATATCTGGCTTGTCAAGGGCAGGAAGATCAGATGAAGCTTTTAGATTGTATGATGAGATGAAAGAAGCAGGCCTCGTCCCTGATGATAGAGTATATACGTCCCTTGTGGCCAATCTATAAAAACTTACTTTAGGCGTTGGCTTTAAAACATTAACCAAAAAAGTACAGCAATCTATGACTTCACTGGTAAAAGGTAAGTGAAGGGTTCGATATAATTGATCCATATTTACCGTTAGAGAGATGTGGCTAGATTAGTGTAAACTTATTCATTTAATATTCTTTCCTTTTCTTTTTTGTTTCTGTTTGGACTAGTTTTGTGGGCCTTGTGATAATGAGCTTTGAGAAATTCAAATTGGCTTCTGATTTGCCACTTGTGCTTATTGGCTGACGAGAACTGCTGGGGAGGTTATTTTTCAGCAATCCAGGACAAGTCATTTGGGAAATTCTTGCCTAGGTTGAGTGAATGGTAAGTGTCAATCCCTATCATACAACACACATGGCTATGCAAGAATTTGTATGTGAGCACTTATTATTTTGTTTAAATAACTTTTGTTTTGCAGAAAATTATTGAAGTATTTGAAATTTTTAATCCCCATCCAAACGAGCACTCCTGATATTTCCAAAGATTGGCTTAATGCTAAGCTTTCTGATATTTCTCCACAAGTATCTCTCACCTGTAAGTCAGTTTCTGGCTTTTCAAATGATTTTTTTTAACCTTTTTTTTTTGTTCTAATGATTGGAAATCATTAGTTCACGAACAGTTGTGATTTTTTTTTCTTGATTTTCTATTGTTGTTTGGGAGCGGGCTTTGTGGTATGCTTGCCCCCCTTTTCTTTGTAATTTTTTTTAATGATTTTTTCCTTTTTATTTTTTTGTTTCTTTTCTTTCTTTGTAAATATATAATTATCATTTATATAATTAGAAATATTCTTAATAATAGAATAACGTATTTTCTATGTTATATATTTTTATATTATAAATTATAAACTTTGGAACTGTAGACAATAGTATCATTATACATAAGTTGAATCTTTCATTTAAATTTGATCAAATAATTAAATAGTAAAAAAAGATAGTAGATTTAATATTATTAATATAAATTGTCATAACTTGACAACTATAATTAGTCGAGTAAACTAACCAAACAGAAAAAAGGAAACGAAGAGGGAGAGTGAAAAGAATGGATAGCGGACGAAAACTAATTAACGAAAGGTTTTATCTACACTCTTTATGTTAAAAATGAATAAGACCTTAAATTTAAAAATATAAGGTATGAAAAACTCATTATAAATAATTGATTGAATAAGACTATATTAATTCACTTGATTTATTATTTATTTTTTCAATTTAGTAACAATTCAGGTACATTTGCAATTTACTCTATATATTTGAATCTTTAGGATGTAGAATCGAATCGAGAATAGTAAGATTCGAATCAAGAATCTTAAGATTCAAATATATTTAAGATTCGCCTTATAGATTTAAATCGATTTGTTGGAGAATAGATTCAATCTTCTTGCAATGTTTTGATTGGGGCATTTTCCAGTTGCTTTTTTCCATCCACCACTATTAGGCACTTACTTCCCTGATAGCCAAGTGTAAGTTTGTCCTTATCATTGTCATTCGCTATACTGGTTCACCATCAAATTGAAACAGCTCTTCCTTTCTTTGTTGCAGTGACCGTAGTATTATTTTTTCTGGACTTAGGTGAGTAATTGTATTTACAAGATTTGATGATATTCCTATGGTGATTTGTTATTACCCGCTGTGATTGATAATGTTGACCCAATGATTAGGTGATGGTGAGATAAATTTGAAAGACCCAATGTTTACATTTAATTCAAACGTTTTAAATGTAATTTTAGTCGATTTTCAAAAATCAAAATGTAACACTTCAGATGGAATGTAATATTTTATTATTTTTTAAATATAAACTAATTTTATATATGAAAATAATATTAATTTATACTTAATTATAGTTACATGATATATTTAATTCTAAAAACAATTGTAATCTAATAGTTAAATATATAGTCGATAGTTTTAATAATAGATAAATTTTATTTTGCATTAATAATTATGAAAATTTTATAATAAATATATTATTTTTAATTATTTTATATATGCTGCTGTTTTGAATTAAATAATGTGTTTGCTGAAAAATATTCATAATTATTACTGTAAAATAAAATTTATCACTGTTGAATATGTGAACTATATATTTAACAATTAGACTGTGTATCTTTAATTTTGATTTTGAAAATTGGTTAAAATTACATCCAAATATAGATGGTGGCTAATTTATCTAAAATTTAAATATTTGAATTAAAATGTAAAATAATTCAAACGCAAGACTTTTTCAGTTAATTGACCAATTAAGAAATAATAATAACAATATATGTGGCATGCTAGCTAAACTATTAAATTGCCTCATGGACTATAAGTTTAAAAATTTGTAGATAGGCTAAAATTACAAGGTTGAATCAATTAAACTAAAATTAAAAGATTTGAATTAAAATATAAATATATGTAAATGTTTAGTCTTTTTTGGGTCAATTGTCCTATTAATAAATATTATTAAATTTGCAATAAATATTATTTTCACAAAAAATGTTGTGTGAAATATTATTTTGCCAAAAAATTTCAAGAGCAAAAAGCTTCAAAATATATTTATAACAGGAGGGACAAGAAAAAAAGAGTCCAAATTAAAATGCTATAACTTTGGTTAGGCACCAACCTTAGAAATAGATTCTGGTGCCTAAAAACAATGGGTATTTTTGCTCATGGTCACTGGACTTAGGTTATTACTTCACAGTGGTCGTTGAACTTCATTGTGTTTCAAAAAAATGATCAGCGTTTAAATAGTTATCTGAAACAGTCACTTGTTTCCGACGAAGCGCACACGTGGTATGTTCTACATGGTTTAAAAAAATTTGAAAATCAAATTATTTTGCCACATCATCATCAGAGGCTTTAAATCTCCCTCTGCATGAGATTCGCAAATCTCAATCTCCTGTTTCTAACTCAGCTTTTTCCCGTTCTCCCACGTTCCCTCTCTTCATTTGTTCTTTTTTTTTTCTTCATCTATTCATTGCCGAATCAAAGGTGAAGGAGAAACATTTGTGTACTTGACTCATTTCACTCACACATCTCAGATGAAAGAAAATGGTCATCTATGATGTCTGAGAAGCAAAGGAAGTATGTGACCAATATGCAGCTGTAACTGTAATGCGGATTTGAAAACTTCATGGACCAATGGTAATCCAGTTAGACAATTACATGCATTTCATTCTCCAGCTTGATGAATCATTTATTGGGTTTATAATTTTTTTTATATTGCAGAATAGAAATTATTGTGGATTTTCCAATGGGTTGATGAGTCATTTCCAAATCATACTAAATAAATTATTTCTGGTTTGTTGAGGAGAATTGAAGCTCAAGACAGAGAAATTGCAGCTAAGAAGTTGTTGATAGAAGTAATGTGTTGTGGATTTTATATTATATTTGAGAAAATTGTAATAGAAAAGTAATTGACAGATTATATTGTAAATTATGAAAATTTAGGAAATATGTAATTAAATTTAGGTTGATGGGGTTAATTTTTATAACTTTTGCTTAATGTTGTAGGCTGCGATGTCTGAAACTAAGAAAGTAGTATGGAAACTTAAATATCATTGATTTAAAGTACAAAATACAATAGAAACTTTAAGCTGGATATAAAATTTGACAAAATGCTTCAACTTCGAAACATACTGATATTGAAACTTATTTTAATTTTGAAGTACAAAATACATTCCAACAAAAATTAATTTTTGTATGATAGTAATTACAGTTTTGTTCAATAAATAACAAAATACAAAATTAATCATCATGTCCCGTTGAGTAAAGATCTTCGATCATCTCTAAGAGTAAAGATCTTCGATCATCTCTAAGAGTAAAGATCTTCGATCATCTCTAAGGGGTCTACTGGTTTTGTTGCCGTGCCTTTGTGTTTTTGTTATATACAACAGGTGAGTAGTATATAAATATTTGATATGTATATTAGTCTATTTACTTATTGCCATAAAAACATTTTCATCACTAAATGTGTCTTGTAAAGTTCTAGACATTGATGGAGGCTTTTGATTGGATCCTGTTAACACATAAAAATATTGCATTCGATCACACAAGTCAATTGAGTACAATTCACGTAGCTCATTTACCACTCAAATGAAACCTACATCCATCATCCATTGGATTGTAGTTGGAGGATTTGAAGTTTCAGTACTTGGTTGATGTACATTTGTTGATGTCTGTGTAATTGGAGGAGGAGTTTGTGAAATGGTTGGATCTATTGGGAAAAACTTTGGCCTTTTCATCATTGTAGAAACTTGCCATGATAATGTTCAAATTAATTTAATGTAAATATAATCATGTATAATAAAATAGTAAGGATACCAATACTTACTGAACTAATAGATTCCCCTTTACGATATCTCTTGTTGTGCCTAATAATTCACTCTCTATTTCATTAACTTCACATACAGGTTGATTTTCATGTGAATTTTGAGCAATAGTATCATTTGCATCAATTTTAGGACCACACAGAAGTAATGGTGCTCTTCTCCTATATATTTTTTTTGAAACTGTACGAGGGGATTTTTCTTTTTCTATCTCTTCTAAAACAACACCTTTGCTTTTATATTTTATTGCTTCTTTTTTAAATTCTTTTCTCAAATGATCTACTTTCAAATGCTCAACATATACTTTTATGTCTTCTCCTTTCATAGCATATTCACACATAAACATAACATTCCTGGTCACTCCTTAATACTCTAAGACCATCCTTATAATCACTACTTCAGTGTTCCCTCCAACTTCAAAACTTGACAAATTTTATTAATTCTTACCAATCACATCATATCATTTTGACATTTTTTAATTGGCCAATAATCTCCATTAAAGTATGAGTACTCACCATTTAACTCCCCAAACATGTAAATTCATTGTAAATTTTACAGAACCACCAATTCTTGCTATTATCTTTTGCAACTAATAAGTTTTAATGCTCTCAAAAAACTTCTTTTTCCTATACAAATACCATTTAAAAAAATCATAAGAAAAATGGGTTATATTGAGAATGTGTGATTTGCATTCTAAACCTTTTAAATAAAAAGTGTGCGTACCTGGATATCGAACGAACCCGCTATACAAATGTTCCTCCTTAATCTTTGATTCGACAATAACCAGATGAAGAAAAAAAAAGTATATGAAGATACAAAACGTAATTTGTAAGGCACTTCTTCACCGGTGAATATGGAAGAATGGAAAAAAGCTGAGTTAGAAACGGGAGACTTGAGATTTGTGAATCTCATGCAAAGAGAAGTTTAAAGCCTCTGATAATGTGGTAAAGTAATTTGATTTTCAAATTTTTAAAGCTACGTAGGACATGTCACGTGTGCTTTTCGTCGAAAAATTGGCCGGAAACTCAGTTGAGTGATGGTTTCAGATTGCTATTTTAACGTTGATGATTTTTTTGAAACAAATTAAAATTTAGTAGTCGCTGTGAAGTAGTGACCTAAGTCCAGTGACTATGAGTGAAAATTACCCCTAAAAACCAAGTTGCAAGTTAGTATCAATCTTTAAGTGAGACAAAATGCAAAAAACTACATTTTTTGTTAGGCACTAACCTCATAAATAGACTTCTAGTACTTAAAAACCAAGTTTTAAGTTAGTATCTGTAATATCCGGCTAGAGTCTGGCATCGGAATTCTACAGTCCGGTGGAATCTCGGATGTCGAAACCCTCTAGAAGGGTAATAGATATGTTTTTCTAAAGTGATTTTAATATGTTTTAATGTTTTAAGTGTAAAGGAAATGAGTTTGTGAAAGAAAAGCACCAAGGAAGAAAAGCCAGGTTCGGTCGCCGAAAGTGAGGTTCGGCCGCCGAAAGTGAGGTTCGGCCGTCGAACATACATGGCTTTTGGCTTCACGTTTGGCCGCCGAAAGTGGTTTGGCTGCCGAAGGCGGTCTGGCCAGCCACCTATAAAAGGCCATAGGTCGGTGAATGGATAAGATTTTCTTTCCATTTCCACGGACAGAGGTGAGACCATGATCTTCCTTGGGTGATCTTCATGTTTTCTCCAAATCTTTAAAAGTTTTGATGAGTTTTCATGTTGTTTTGAAGCTTTTGAGCTAAAAACCAAAGTTTTGAAGCTTGGAGACTTTGTGAGCGAGTTTCTCCATATCTCCACGTTAGGATCGTTTATCCTCTCGTTTTCAAGAGGTAAGTGAAGATCCTTAACTTCTTTTCATATTTTCTGACGGTTTTATGGAGTTTTATGGGTAGAGATGCATGAGTAGGTTAAGTAGGGTTTTTGGTTGATTGTTGGTGAAGCATGTTTATGTGTTGAGTTGTGTTGTTTGGTGGGGTTTTAAGGTAGTTTTGGACCCCTTTGTGCATGTATTTGAGTATATGCTTGTTGTTGAGTTGTTGGTTGCAAGGTGAGTGAAGTTAGGAGAAGTTTTGCATGAAGCAGAGCAGGGTTCTGCCTTACTGGAGAACCCAGTTTCGACCGCCGAAGGAAGGTTTGGCCGCCGAACATGCTAAGGAGGTGGTTTCGGCTGCCTAAGCTCGCCCCCGAAAGTTTGGACTTTCGGCTCTGGAGGGGGGTTCAGCTGTCGAACATGCATGAGTGTCGTCTCTGGAAGGACTTTCGGCAGCCGAAGGTGCCGCCGAAAGTGTCTGAGTTTCGGCTCTGGAGGGACTTTCGGCCGCCGAACCTGCCGCCGAAAGTGCCTTGTCCAGCCTTCTTTTGCATGTTTTCCTTGATTGTTTTAGGATGTTTTAGGAAGTTTTTGGGGAGGTTTTTAGAGATGTTCTTGAGCTCGTTTGGTCCCTCATTTGAGTTCATCTGTGTAGGAACGGACCAAAGGAACCAAAGAGATCAGCAGTGAGCACTGCTTCAGAGTCAGTACAGAGTCAGCCAGAGGTGAGTGGAATTAAACTTAATCTTTTTAATTGCGAATTCAAGCTTTTAGCATGTTTCATGCACCATGAATATGCACTAGGTTGAGTGCATTAGAATTCACGAATATGTTGCATTGCATTCTAGATTGTTGATGTGGATGGATAGTGGATGATCCATTGTCTCTGAGAAAGACCAGGTGCCCATTCTACGCCCTGGCACGAGCTATGAGAAAGACCAGGTGCCCATTCTACGCCCTGGCATGAGGTATGAGGAAGACCAGGTGCCCATTCTACGCCCTGGCACGAGGATAGGATGTCGGGACTATTGGTGACACATTCATCCTTGCTGTGAATTGTCTGTGATATGATGCATTTCATTTGAGCATGTTATGAACATGTTTTACTGTTCTACTCACTGGGCTAGTATAGCTCACCCCTCTCCCTTAACCCTAGTCTTGCAGGTTCAGAGTTCAGGAGAAGTTCAGCAGGGTACAGAAAGAGTAAAGAGTTTTGTAATAGCATAGTGTGGACATGTAATATTGTAAAAGAAATGTTTTGGTGCTGTACAGAGTATAGTATTGTGCTTGACCCATATTTGTTGTAAATCCCTTTTTGTATATATGGTCTGTTTTATGTAAATAATTTCTTGATGAATATGAAACCCAGGCTTAACAGATTAAGAGTTTAACCCGTCTCAAGGAATGATGAGAGCTCTAGTAAGGGGTTCTGTAGTACAGAGATAGTGCATGCACAGGTTGAGCCTTGAGACAGAGCAAAGTTGTATTTTTTTTATAGAAAATGTATGATCATATATGGGATTTTACAGGTACACAGAGAGTATAGCAGGCTTGCTACGGGTCCCGGCGACCTTAAGTCGATCTGAATCCTAGCGCCGGTAGCGGTCTGGTTTCCAGGTCGTTACAGTATCAATCTCCAAGTGAAGAAAGAGTGCAAAAAAATATATAATTTTGATTAGCACTAGCCTTGAATATAGACTTTTAGTGTCCAAAAACTAAGTTGCAAGTTAATACCAATCTCCAAATGAAGAAAAAGTACCATATCATCATTTTAAGCTCACAATTTCTAAGAGGTACAAAAATACTTAAAACAAAAATCTTTATATATAAAAAAAAGGAATGAAGGAGAAGAGGGATAGAGTTACTTTAAGGCACAATATATAAGATTTTGTGCTTGAAGTAGATGGCATCTTAAAACCTCTTAAAGAGCCTAAAATTAAATAAATTAAAGCCAAGTGCTTACCAAAAAAAAAAAAGACCTCATAGAAAAGCTCAAAAATTAAATGGAAATCTAAGAGTCTAAAAGAGTCTAAGGAAAGGGCTTAACAATCAAATGAACGACTCAAGATCTAAAAAAATATAAGGGAAGTACTCCAAGTAGAAGACCTTAAAGTAGAAGGCCTCAAATGGAAAGCAAATAAATATCTTAAAGTGGAAGATTTCAAAAGTGAAGAACTCAAAGCGAAAGGCTTTAAAATGGAACATCTTAAAAGAGAAGAATTTAAAGTGGAAGGCCTTAAAACGAAAGACTTCAAACAGAAAGTCTCAAAATTGATTGCTTTAAAATGGAAGACCTCAAAACAGACCTTCAAAGGGAAGGATTCTGTAATACCCGGCTAGACCCCGGCATCAGAATTTTTATTTTCCGGTGGAATCTCGGATGTCGGAAACCTCTAGAAGGGTAAAATATGTTTTTTCTAAAATGTTTTCATGTGTTTTAAGGTTTTAAGTAAGAAAGAAATTAAGTTTTTGAAAGAAAAGCACCAAGAAAGGAAAGCCAGGTTCGGCTGCCGAACCTCATGTTCGGCCGCCGAACATGGTGCAGTTTAGGGAGCACCTTTGGCCCCCGAAGGTGGTCTGGCCAGCCACCTATAAAAGGCCCCATGTCCGAAAATGGGCGAGTTTTCTTCTCTATTTTCGGGCAAAGGTGAGTCCAAACCCTTCCATGGTTAGTTTTGATGTTTTCCTTCAAATCTTTCAAACTTTTAACAAGATTTCATCTTGTTTTGAAGTTTTAAATCGAAGTTGTGAAGCTTGGAGACTTTCGGAACCCGTTTTCCCCAAATCTCCAAGTTGGGTCACGCCTCCTCTCGATTTTCAAGAGGTAAGAGTGGATCCTACCATTCTTTTATGTTTTTAGTAAGTTTTGAGGGGTTTTAGAGAGTTTTATGCATGATTAGGTTAGTTGTAAAATGTTAGGGTTTATGTGAGTTTAAGAATGAAATGCATGTTAAATGTGTTGCTATGTGATGTTTGTTGGGGTATAGGATAGCTTGAGACCCCTATATGCTTGTGTACATGTTTATGCATGTTTGGGAGTGTTGTACATGAGTTTGGAAGGTTTGGGAGGCAAAATGTGCATGTTGGTGGCTTGGGTTCTGCCTGCTGGAGGACTCAGGTTCGGCTGCCGAAACCATGTTCGGCCACCGAACCTGTCTGGGGAGGCAGTTCTGGCTGCCGAACCCTGCCCCCGAAAGTTTAGACTTTTGGCTCTAGAGAGGGGTTTCGGCCGCCGAACCTGCTGCCGAAAGTGGCTGAGTTTCGGCTCTGGAGGGACTTTCGGCCGCCGAACCTGCAGCCGAAAGTGCCCTGTCCAGCCTTCTTTTGCATGTTTTCTATGATTGTTTTAAGGTGTTTTAAGGGGTTTTTGGGGAGATGTTTAGAGTCATGTTAATGTATGTTTGGTCCCTCATTTGAGTCCACCTGTGTAGGTTCTGACCCGAGGAACCGAGGCCCCCAACAGTGAGATAGCTGCTTCAGAGTCTTTCCAGAGTCAGCCTGAGGTGAGTAGAATGGATCTTTATATTTCAAAATAAATAAATTTTGAGCATGTTCATGCGTCACGAATGCCATGATATATACTAGGTTGTTTGCATTAGAATTCACGAATATGTTGCATTGCATACTATGATGTTGATGTGGATGGATGTTGGATGATCCATTAGTCCTCGATATGATATGATATGATACGGTATGGTATGGAAGTCCAGGTCGAGGCCCATTCTACGCCCCTGGTACAGAGTAAGAGAAAGTCCAGGTCGAAGCCCATTCTACGCCCCTGGCACATTGGAATGTTATGTTATGGTATGTGATGTTAAGAGAAAGTCCAGGTCGAGGCCCATTCTACGCCCCTAGCACCATTGAAATGTGTAGAGGACTATTGGTGACAAGTTCATCCTTGATGTGATTTGTTTGTGATGTGATGTATTTCATGAAAGCATAAATTTTAATATACTGTTTTACTATTCTGCTCACTGGACTCTAGTAGCTCACCCCTTTCCCTTAACCCCCAGGTTTGCATGTTCGAGATAGAATAGAAAGTCAGCAAGAGTAAAGGTGTTGTGTATGTAATAGTTAGTTGTGGATATGAAAGATAATGTAATGTAATGAAATGTAATGTAAGATATTGTATAGATTTGTATTGAGGATTAGCATTGTGCTTGACCCTAGAGTTTATGGTTAATCCCTTTTGATACATGATCTTTATATAATGTTTTACTAATGTGATGTAAACCAAGCTTGATGTATGTAATGTTGACCCAACTAGAGTATTTGATGAGAGCTATAGTGTAGGGTTTTTATGTATTCAGTTTCAGTGCATGCACAGGTCGAGCTTGATAGATGAAAAAGTTTAAAGTTTTTATGAAAATGTATGATCATGTATGGGATTTATCAGGTATGACAGGTTGTATGTTAGGCTTGCTACGGGTCCCGGCGACCTTAAGTCGATCTGGATCCTAGTACCGGTAGCGGTCCGATTTTGGATCGTTACAGATTCAAAGTGGAAGGCCTCAAAACAGAAGACTTCAAGCACTAAGCCTCAAAACTGAATTTCTTAAAATGGAAGACCTCAAAAGGGAAGGACTCAAAGTAGAAGGTCTCAAAATAGAATATTTTAAAAAGTAATCACTCAAAACGAAAGGTTTTAAAAAGAAAGATTTCAAAGCTAAAGGCCTCAAAATGAAAGGATTCGAAACAAAAGACCTCGAAAGGGAAGGCATTCTGAGGGAGTGGTTCTCAAAGGAAAAAAAAAAACCTCAAAAAGAATAGTTCAAAAGAAAGAGCTTAAATTAAAAAAAAAAAAAAAAGAAAACAAAAGGGACCTAAGCTTGGAAGGGCTTAAAAAAAAAAAAAAAAAAAAAAAAAAAAAAAAAAAAACTCAAGTCAAAGTAAAAATAGCATAACAAATTGGGCATAAAACTCCGAAAAGCTAAAGTTCTAAAATTTTAACTAGAATCTTAAAATCTCAAAATTTTAATTTAACTTCTTTAAAACTTAAAATCATAATTGTTTTATTAATTAAATTAATTTTACACTACGTTAGCAAAATAATTTAGTAAAAATTTTTCTGTTTTATATAAATACAAAATATACTATTTTAGTTCAATCTATATATAGACATTTAACTTGATCGAACTAATGAGTGGAGATAATTTGATAACAAATAAAATTATTTAAAATAAAGAATGGAGTCACCAGAATAATGTTTCAAAGAATATCCAATACTCCTGCTGAAAGGTGTAAGTAAAAGAAAAATGGAACATGCTTACTTTTAGTCCTAGAATCCAACAACTCTTTGTGAAAGGATACTTCCATTATTAAATTTTTAGATCTAAATTTGAGAATTGAATGGTTCTCAACTATATTATCTTATTCTGTAATTTTCTCTTATTCTGTAGGTCTTTTTGAAGTTCTCGAACTGTGAGCTTTTTTTTATCAACTTACAAAACCCTTCATAATTTTTCAATGTAGTTTATTATTTTTATATAAATATATAACATCAACTCTTCAAATATATTTTGTCATTCAATTCAATTATCATTAATCTCATATTGCTAATACATTATTACTCGTAGATTATTCCCTTTGACTATACTTGTAGATAAATAAAAGAAAGTGATAAAAAGTAAAATTAATTAAATAATTTTAGAAATAATTAGAAAATTATAATGTTTTCTTTAATATTATTATTTATTTTAAAAATAATTTAAAAGACAATTAAAATATTCTTACTATAAACTAATACTCACATTATATTAAATATTTTTAATATTATAAACTATATTATTTATCTTTAAAAAATTATAACCCAAAGGCAAAATTAATATACATATAGTAAAAATATTTTAAATAATTATGAGAAAAAATTATTTTTTAGTTCATGAGGTATAGCTAATTAATATGCATATAGTAAAAAGTATTTTAAATAATTATAAGGAAAAATTATTTTTTAATTCTTGAAGTATAGCGTAATTAATAGATTCGTTCATCTATTTTTAGAATCCAATACTTTTGTTTTTGAGGTTTAATTTCGTCAAAATTAGAGGTCTCTCTATCAAATAGAATGCCGTTAGTGACAGGAAAAATAATCGAACTACTCTTTCTAAAATTCAACATTTTAGTTCCTGAAATTTCATTTCTACAAATTTATAGGTCCCTCAAGAAATTGAAGAAAAAAAAATATGTTTTTGTCCCTAAGATATTATATAATTAATAGATTTGTCTCTCTATTTTTTAAATTCAACACTTTAGTTCCTGAAGTTTAATTTCGTCAAAATTTAAGGAATAAAATCTTAAACTCAATCTCCATAAACAAATAAAAATTTCAATAAATTTAAGATTTAAATTTAGCAAATATAATAAAAATTAAAATATATAAAATTTAAATTATTAAAAATAAAAAGTTAAAACTCAATATAAATTGTTTTTGTGATAATGTTCGGCGTCGACTGCTCGCCATTTGAAAAATTTATTAAAATGTCTTTGATATTTTAAAAAGTCTATTAATTAGTCTTTTCATTAATTTTAATCGTTAAGTATGATAAAAAAATCTAAAATACTCTTGATATGGAGGAATTAATTAATAAACTTTTTAATAATTTAAGGAACCAACTAATAATTTTTTCTAAATTATAGGGATTAAATAATAAAATATTTAGTGATAAAATTAATAGAGAAATTAACTAGTAGACTTTTTAAAATATGAGAGACATTTTAATATATTTTTTAAAATTGAAAGATTAATTAACGAGTTTTTTATACTATAATAATTTTTTTCATTTTATTATTGATAAAGGTACTTTTAGGATTATATTTATTCTCTTTCCTTTGATCCGGTGGAAATCATTATTTTAACAGAATGTTTTTTTATGGCATTAATGATGGAATTAAACTTTAAGGATGAAATTGTTGAATTCTAAAAGTAGAAAGATAAATTCGTTAATTATGTTATATTTTAAAATCTAAAAAATAATTTTTTCTAATTATAAAAGAATAATAAAACAAGAGAGATTTATTATTTGATTCTTGGGTATTACTATCATTAATAAATTAATTTTTACATGTTTTAAAAATTTATTAAAATATTTTTATTTTTTTATCAATAAAATAGTATTTTTATAATTTTTTAATTAAAAATAAATAAATAATAAAAGAAAAAACTTTTAAAATTTAATTTTACCTTCAATAACACTCTTTTTTTTGAATTTATTTTTTTTAATTTAGTTTTATACTATTATTAACGGTAGAAATGAATAGAATTGAATAAAAAAACTATTTTATTAATAAGAAAAAAATAAAAATATTTAATAAATTTTTAAAAATATAAAATTAATATTTTAATAATAATATTTAGAAATTAAATAATAAATTTTACTAAAATTAAATAAGAAAAAAATTCAAATCACCCACTAAATTTTTTATGAACGTCTAACTAAGCCATTCAACTTTTTTTTTTTTTGCTAAACACACTTCTAAATTTTATCTTTAATATCCACAAGTCATGCTTTAATATAATATTATTTTTATAATTTACACTATAAAAAATTTAGTATTTTAATTAATATAAAAATTAAAAATTATATGAAAATAATAAATAATTTTTAAAATTATAAAATGAAATTTTATTATTAAATTTAATATTTTATTATTAAAAAAATAATATTTTATATGGTATTTTTTTTTTTTTGAATTAGTAGGTTAAGATTTATTTGATCTTAAAAGTAATATATATCAATTTATTTGAAAAAGATTGAATTGGCCTTGTTTAAAAGTTGAAGGGCTGATTTGACTTTTTCTCTAAGCAGAGCCTTAAATCCTTTTATCAAAAAAACCCTTCAAATCTCCAGCCCTAACATTGCCCTCCCCTTCCACAAAAGAGTAAAAACAAAAAAAATTTCTCCATCAACTCTCAACACTGCTGCTCGTCCCCTCCCGTCCCCCCCTTGGTCTCTCCGCCTCTCCTCTGGTACAGCCGCGCGCCTCCGCCTCCCGCCTCTTGCCTATCGTCCTTAAAAGCACTACCAAGATAGAGGTGCCAAAAACCAAAATAGCACACGGGACTAGAATCACAAGGTAGAGGCTACAGAATAACCAGGCGCAGCTGCCGGATGTTGCCAGAAAATACACATGCGCTGGCGTGTGGGCTGTAGGCAGAACTCAGCATACGGGGCCACATGTTTCACGTTCGGTCACCAGATCTCCACAGGAGGCCAATCAGCTGCTGGGCTTTCCACCTGAGGGGGCAGTGACGGGAACGGAAAACCTTAAAAGTTTGATCAATAAATAATGCCGAAGAACAGTACCCGTGAACATCCAACAATGCCGATGAACAATATTCAACAGTATCAATGAATAGTACCCGAGGGCAATACCTAAGCCCCAAAGGATTGAAGGCTCTAATTCCATATGAACTTTGAATTTTCCATATAAATTTCTGTGAGAATGAACAATAGTTATATACAAAATATCCTATAATCAAGTATTCTAACTAGAAAAGTATCTCTATAATTATGCTAATAATATTTATATAGATGACTTACTATAACAATCTAAATACAATTTCATTCTTCAATGACAAATATAAATTTTGTTAAATTTAAAAATATACCCAAAAATTATCATGAATTCTAAATTTATATATAACAAGCTAACAAAAGTTTTACAATATTGTTATTGAAACTTGAAATGGTAACCAGAAATTGAGTTATGATAAAGGAGTAAATTTGTGTGTCTGTGTGTATGTAAAGATTGTATTTTCTAAAATCATGTTGTTAAGGTATTTAGTAATGAAAAAAAAAAAAATTTCTACAGTTCTATTGATATTTAATTAAATATTATTTGAATTATGAAAACATTTAAATGATATTTTTGATGTAATTGAATAAGTGTAATAATAAAATATTTCAATAATTTCAAATAATAAAAAATTAATGAATCAATAGTATTGGAATTAACTCTAACCATAAGGTTTTAAATTTGAATCGTAGTTACGACCAAATGAATAAAGGAAAATTTAAAATAAAAAATTGAAAGAGTAAATTAACATTCAATTGAAAATAATTTAGTAGTAATATTGACGTGGCAACTTCATACATTAGACCATATTGGAAATTGGTTAATTTACTACTATGGTTCAATAATTTAACATAAGAAAATGTAGAAGTTGAAATGGCTTAGTAGTTAATAGCTTTTTTGAACCTGAGATTTCTCAGATTTACTCGGATGTATTTACCATTAAGTTAAACTTGTGAGTGCAGGTATATTATAATGTTTAACTATTTCTATTTAATAATAAGAGTGAAACACCGAAAAAGACTGAACTCTTAAAATTTATTGAATCTACCTAAACTATGGAAATTATCAATAAACTCTGAAACTCTTGAGGATTTTGCAATTATACCCTAAGCAAAAAAAAAAGAGCAATTAAACTCTAAACTCTAAACTCTTGAGGATTTTGCAATTTCACTCTACTGTCAATTTCTTGTTATCTTTTTGGAAATCACTATACGTTTTAGTTCTATAGAAAAAAGACAATTAAAAAAAATTGTTTATTATTATTTTTTTTTTGGAGTTTTTATGACTGATATATGTTATAAATTTAAATTTGACTTGAAATCAAATTTGTAATAGCTTCTAAGTATTGTATTTAAATTGGAATTTGTGTTACTATTTTTGATATCCTCTAACATATATATGTGTGTGTGAGTATCGCTGTATATAAAGTGGTTTTTTATTATTAATAATATTTATGAACATTAATATTTTTGAATTATTTTTCTAGGAGAGTTAAATATATAGTGATGTTCCAAAAAAATAATGGAAACTGCTAATAGGGTGTTGTTGAAAAATTTTGAAAAAGCTTAAAAGTTCAATTGGCAATTTTTAATTAATAATAATTATCATAAATAAATAAAGATAACTATATTCAAGTGCAAAAGAGGAAAAAAAGAGAATATTTTGACAAGAAGAAATGGAAAGAGAAAAAAAATGAATAGCATGAGACATATGCATACTCTTTGACAAGAAGAAAATGATTTGTTTTGTAGTGATATAAGGATATGGTTGTCCAAATACTGTTACTAAATAGGAGTGAGCAATCAGTTGGTTCGGCTCAAAATCGCATCGAACAGAATAAATTGAAAATCAAAATTTAAATAATTGTAAAAATTGAATCGAACTAGGGGAGAAACTGAACTGAATCGAATCGGTTTGATTCGATTATGTCGGTTGGGCTTTTTAACGATCTTTTTTATTGTTTACACTTTACACTTTATTTTTTGTGTTCTAAAATTCAATTGTAAGTATTTCTACCAATTTGCTTAAATTATCAAAACGACATAGTATTGGTAACTAATTATTCCAGTTTAGTTTTGCCGAATTTT
This sequence comes from Manihot esculenta, assembly GCF_001659605.2. Taxonomy (NCBI): domain Eukaryota; kingdom Viridiplantae; phylum Streptophyta; class Magnoliopsida; order Malpighiales; family Euphorbiaceae; genus Manihot; species Manihot esculenta. The sequence goes on from NC_035173.2 coordinate 10,702,846, forward strand.
TTTAAATCAAAATCAAACCGAATTAAAAAAAATATAAAACTAAACTGAATTTCTGAATTGATTCAATTTGGTCGGTTATTTCGGTTTGAACTTAATACTGCTCATCCCTATTACTAGAACAATAAACAAGGTTGCATTGTAGTATATATAATAATGCATCTATAAATAAGCAAGTTTTCAGAAAGGTGAAATAAAAAAAATATATGGAGTAATAGTCTTAGTTAATTCTGATACTACCTCTTTTTTGTGAGAAAAAAACCAAGTGTAAGATTTTAATTTGTGTCAATTGTGTGTGTACATTTCTTAAACTAAAAAGGAAAAAGGGTTGCTGCTGCAAGGAAAAAAGCTAAAAACTTAAAGCCAATGGATCTTCAATCTAAATATAGTTCACATTTATTATATACAGGAAATTAGAGAAAAGTAAAAAATGATGCTGCTGGGATTTGAATTTATAATGGTGCCAAAGAATGGTGTCTTTTCCAAAATTTCCAAGCAACTCTAAGGAAATGAGGGAACAAAAACAGTTTAAAGTAGTTTTTTTAAGGGTAATGCTAATTTGTAGACCTCTAATAATTGAATTATAATTTTTCATATGTAAAATTTTTCACTGCTAAATACCAAACTCTGTTTTCCATGGAGCGTTTTCCAGTTCTCTTGGAATAATTTCTTGGAAAACAAGGTTTGTTTTCTGATATGGAACAGTTAGACTCCTATTAAGATTAGGATTATTTTTGCATATTAGGATTTTATTTCTATTGTAAATAACTTCCCTTGGCTATTAGGATTTTAGACTCCTATTAGGATTAGGATTATTTTTGCATATTAGGATTTTATTTCTATTATAAATAGCCTCCCTTGGCTATTAGGATTTTAGACTCCTATTAGGATTAGGATTATTTTTGCATATTAGGATTTTATTTCTATTATAAATAGCCTCCCTTGGCTATTAGGAACTCACTTTCCAATTTTTAAGAAATTTCAATAAGACTTTTCGTCTTTTAGCCTATCTTTTCTCTTATTTCGTCTTAACCAAACGATATTGGTTACAACTCCTGACGGAGTCTAAATAGTCCTGTATCAGATTGGTATCAGAGTGAAGTTCGACCATGGCAGATAACCAAGAGGCGCGACTTGCTGCGATTGAGGCATCCTTAGCAGAATTGAGGGAGATGATCGGACAGCTGACCCTGCAGCAGGGAATCCACCAACTCGCTGCCGCCGCACATCTCCATATGGCCGCCAATCCTGTGGCCGCCATTCCTGTGGTTATCAATCTTATGCCTGCAAATCCCCAACAGAACTATCAGGAAGGTTACAGGATCAAGGTAGACCTTCAAAACTTTTCTGGTTCATTAGATGTTGAATCTGTTCTTGATTGGCTGGCAGAGGTTGAACGCTTCTTTGAAATTATGAACGTGGAAGAGGAACGCAAGGTTCCAATTGTGGCCTATAAGTTGAAAGGGGGTGCAGCAGCCTGGTGGAATTCGATTCAAAACGAACGCTATCGGAAGAGGCTGGAGCCCATACGAAACTGGGTGCTGATGAAGCAGATGTTTGAACAACGGTTCTTGCCTAGCGATCACGCTCAGGTTTTATATAACCGGTATCATGACTGTGTACAAGGGAACCGAAGGGTGGATGAGTATACCGAGGAGTTTCTAAGGCTGCAGGCGAGATGTGAAAACTGTGAGAACGAGGCCCAACAGGTTGCTCATTATCAGAGGGGGCTGAATCACGAAATTCGTTGTATGATGGGAGTAGCTGTGATTTTCACCTTGGCAGACGCTATTGAGATGGCAAAAAGGGCAGAAGAGTGTGTTGATTGGCAGCCACGACAGCAGCAGTACAACCGGAATTTCAATTACAGAAACTCTAGTTCAACAGGGACGCAGCAATATAGAGGCAACTACAGCGGGCAGCCTTCTAAGGTTGTAAATTCTGGCAACCCTCCGAATACCATGGAAGAAAGGAGAGACAGTAAGGGCAAGGCAGTCACCACTACAATAGACAAAGGAGGCAGGACCAATCCTTACCAGAAGCCAACGGGAGACATCTGTTACCGGTGCAGGCAATCTGGTCATCGATCAAATAATTGTCCAGAACGTAGAGGAGTTAATGCTGACCGCCGGCAGGTTAATATAGTTGAGCAGGTGGCTGAAACTGACGAGGAAGTGGATGACGATGACGGATCTATTGCTGGTTCTGAAGATGGAGAGGTC